>NC_073235.2:45565000-46305000 GCF_029281585.2 Gorilla gorilla gorilla | reverse complement strand
TCTTTTTACCTTCTTAAAAACATTTTTTCTTTATTTCTTCTCAACCTAGAACATTCCACATGCTTCCCCCACTGTTCTTTTTTTTTGAGACGGAGTCTTGCTCTGTCCCATAGGCTGCAGTGCAGTGACACGATCTCGGCTCACTGTAAGCTCCGCCTCCCGGGTTCCCACCACTCTCCTGCCTCAGCCTCCTGCGTAGCTGGGACTACAGGTGCCTGCTACCATGCCCAGCAAATTTTTTGTATTTTCAGTAGAGACAGGGTTTCACTGTTTTAGCCAGGATGGTCTCAATCTCCTGACCTCGTGATCTGCCCTCCTCAGCCTCCCAAAGTGCTGGGATTACAGGCGTGAGCCATTGTGCCCAGCTGCTTCCCCCACTATTCTTAGCTAGTCACCCAGCCATAGAAAAAAAGAAACTAATCAGAGATGTACATTTTTATGTTCCCACCTCCTAACATGCCCAACTGTACATGTACCCATCTATCTTCCTTCCATTTACCAGAAGAAATGCGTTTTTTTGTACCCATTTCTTCTCTTGTGCTGCCTTCTTGAGGACTTTGTTCCCTTAAATCATCAGTTTTCTTCTCTGATCTGGATCCCACTAGCATATAAGAATGCCAAAACAAGTATCTTTCACATTAAAACAAAACAAAACAAAACAGAACACACCAAAACAACAAACCTCTACTGACCCCACAGTCCTTTCCTGTGCTTCAAAGCAAAATTTCCCTAAAAATTTGTTAAACTTTGTCTGTCAATGTTATCACCTCTTTTTCACTCTTCATGGTCTCCATGCTGGATCCATCTTCTCCACTCCATTAAAAGTCTTGCCATGAGGCACACCTTTCCTTAGTTGCCTTGACACCATATTACCCTGGATTTCTCCATAGTTTCCCCCTACCTTTTTAATTACTCTTTCCCAGTCATTTTTTGGTGGCAATTTCTCCCATATTCCTCCTCTAAATGTTGGAGTGACCTGAGACCAGTCCTAGACCGTCTTATCTCCATCTACCTTCTCTCCCTAGCTGACCTTATCTAGCTCATGGCTTTAAATAATACCTACATGTTTATATTTATGTCTCTGGCTATAACTTCTCCCATGAGGCCCAAAATACTTATTGTCTACTCAAGGCATCCTTTTGGATATGTGGTAGACATCTAGTCATTGCAAACTTAATGTGTTTAAGAAAGAAGTCTTGATTTATCCCTTGACCAAACTATCTTTGCTCTCCACACTTTACCATTTCAATAAATGGCACTGATATCCAGCATCTTAGATGGAAAGCTGGGGAAAGCTCCCTGATTCCTTCCCCTCCCCTTCACTCTCTAAGATCGATTCATCCGTGTGTCTTCTTGATCATTTTTCCAAAAGGTATTTCCATCTCCACTGCTTTCATCTTGTCCACATCATTGTCTGTTGCTTGGTCTCCCTGCTTCCATTCTACAACTGTTGTAATCCTTCTCTACCCAGAAGCTACGATAATCAGTTAGATCATGTAGCTCCCCTGACTACAATGATTTTAGGCTGCCAGTATCACTTAGAATGAAACCTGAACACCTTGTAATTCCCCACAGGGCTCCCTCTGCTCTGTCTGATGTCATCACATAATACTCACTCCCTGCCTCACTATTTTCCCACTGTGCTTTTCTCTCTTCTGTGTGATAACTGCATGAGCGAGCTTGTCTATGCCCTTTGGTTGCCTTTCCCTGGAATGTTGATTTCTGGTCTCATCATGTGCTGCCTCCTTTCGTATTTGTTCCTACAATTTCCAGTGAAATGTAAGCACCTCTCAGAAAGGCCTTCTGAAGTGGACCCTGCCCTACCTAAAGTGGATGTCTCACCACCACTCCTCATCCTCATAGTATAATTGTCTTCATTCTCTGAGAGAAGTTATCATAAGCTGAGACTATCTTGTTTATTTGATTAATTATGTGTTGTTTGCTGCTTCCAGTAGAATATAAACTACTTGAAGGCAGGGACCTGGTCAGATTCAATCAATTCTGTATCCCCATAACCTAAAACGGTACCTTACCTAAGCAAGGCTCACAGTAAATATAGGGTGAATGAATGAATGAATGAATGAATGAATTATAATCATTAATGCCACGAAGAAACTCATAGGTAAAAGGAAAGATGCCTAAAGAAGGCAGGAGACAGAAGCAATTCTGGAATGGTAAATGTATGTCGCATGGAGCCTGGAGAAAAGTGTTGGCTTAAATTTTTCCTTTTTAAAGTAGTATTACCTTGGTTAAAAAAAATTAATTACTACATAGCATTTAAAACCAGTGAACTACATCTATATACCAGATTGCCCCGATGTTAAAAACAACATGAAAGTAAAAAAGTAAGTTTTGAAATGATACACAGAGTATCCATGTATAAAAATGCAAAACTACATAATACATATATTGTTTATACATGTAACTTATGTGGTAAAAGTCTAAAACATTGATTTTTTTTCCAGAAGAATCCATGCCATATTCATTACAGTGGTTACTTCTGAGGTGGGAAGGGAATGAACTTCAGGCAGGGAACAAAAGACACTTCAATTTTATCTGCAAAGTTTCGTTTCTGTTATTTAAAAAGTCTGAAGCATGTTTGATGAAGTGCTATCATTCTGCAGTTGGGTTGGGGGGTGGGTTGATGTGTGTTTATTATGTTTTTATTTATAATTACTGTACTTTAGCATTGAAAAAAAGTTAAGGGCTATTATATACCTGTGGCCTGAGGGGGACTTTAGGAACTGATTCATAAAATATAATGTCCTTATATTTAAATCAAGGGTTAACTAATTCAATTTGGCGTCTATCTGTGTGATTCTTGGGTGGGCTCCCTTTTGGCTGGCGTCTGTGTTTTTGGGTCAGACTGAAGTGGTGTGGAATGTGGAAATAGGAGGGAAAACATCTGTGCACTAACTCAAATATCTCCACTGTTCCTCCAGGGTCTTTGTTTGTGTGATTGTTTTGTTTTGTTTTCTGACATAAGAGTAGCAAAAGCAACAAATGTCGTTTGTTCAGGACATTTTACATGTTTGGGACTCTCTGTACATTATTGCATTCACTACTCACAACAACGGCATTAGGTGGGTATTACTATCCCCGTTTTATAGGTGAGAAGGCTGAGACTTTGAGGTAACTTATACCAGGCCACACAGCTAGTAGACGCAACAGAGGCAGGAGTCAAAGCTAAGTTTATTTGACCCTAAAGCTGGTGGGTTTCTATTATACTACTTTGCCTATTGCACTCTGACCCCAAAGTGCCTCTTTAACTTCTAGAATGTTCATTTCAGGCTTTGCTTTGGATTTAAAGCTGCCTCCCTTTCACCCACACTTTTGGTCAATGATCTATATCTTTCATGAAAGATGACTTAAACTGAGCTGAGTTTCAAGTCTAAGAAACTGACAGTCACATGACTTAGTGTCCAGCATTCCTATCACAAACTGGAATTTTATGGGTAAAAAAGACATATATGCACACACAAAGTATATACATGTATGTACTAACCACTTCTCAACAAAACGTATATATGTATGTCTTAAAAGAGTTTGACAGAAGATACCACGTGAAAGTAAAGAAAGAAGCAAAAATAAGTAATATTAAGAACTGTACTCCTAAAATTTTGAATTTGAGCTAACCAATGCTGTGCTGTGTGAAGTACTCAAGATTTATTATCTCAAGATTCATTTCTTTCTTTTCTTTTCTTTCCTTTTTTCTTTTCTTTGAGACAGAGTCTTGGTCTGTCACCCAGGCTGGAGTGCAGTGGCAAGATCCTGGCTCACTGTAACCTCCACCTCCTGGGTTCAAGTGATTCTTCTGCCTCAGCCTCTCGAGTAGCTGGGATTATAGGCACATGCCACCACACCTCGCTAAGTTTTGTATTTTTTGTAGAGACTGGGTTTCACCATGTTGGCCAGGCTGGTCTCGAGCTCCTGACCTCAGGTGATCTGCCTGCCTTGTCCTCCCAAAGTGCTGGAATTACAGATGTGAGCCACCACACCCAGCCTCAGGATTCATTTCATTTTTATGTTCCTCAAAGCAGCTAGAGCAGTGTCTTTGGCATGAATTTGTCAAATGGGTGATGTGCATTTAGACATCCATCCCCTACACGGGGCCCTGCCTCTCACCTGAGTTTTTGCATGTTGTTCTGGTGTGCCAGAGCCTGCACCCTCTAGGACTCACCCCGGGTGCCACTCCTAGGAGCTCCCACCACACCAACAGCCCACGAGAGATGAATCTGCCTTGTTGCCTGCTGGACGGAAAGGCCCATCTGGGCTACTGTGTTCATGAATGTAAAATGGCTGATAAACTGTTCATATAAGTAATACATTTTCCTTTTAAAATGTCTTTTTCACTGTCTTAGTCCATTTTCTGCTGCTAATAACAGAATACTTGAAACTGGGTAATTGATAAAGGAAAGCAATGTATGGAGGCTGAGAAGTCCATATCTGGTAAGAGCCTGCTTGCTGGTGAGGACTCTCTGAAGAGTGGCAGGGTATCACATGGTGAGGAGGCTGAGTGTGCTAACATGCTAACTCAAGCCTTTCTTCCTCTCCTGATAAAACCACCACTACCCCTCCCATGATAACCCACTGATCTATGTATCCATTAATACATAAATAGATTGATCCATTTATGAGGGCAGAGCCCTTGTGATTCAATCACCTCTTAAAGGCCCTCCCTCTTAGCATTGCCACATTGGGGACCAAGTTTCAACATGTGTTTTGAGAGAAGACGCTCAAACCATAGCATTCACTTACCCCCCACAAGTGACTGTGAATTTCAAGAATTATGGTATAAAAATAGAAAAAATATTTTTGGGGAAATGATCCTTCTGTGTGTCTCAAAGAAGATATATTGCTGCCCTTTTGTTTTTCTGTGTTATAATTCTAGTATTCATACCAGGTAGGATACTAACAGGGTACAAATAAAAGAGTGAAACTTCTTTTTCTGGAATTATGTAGATAGTTTTTCTCTTTCAGGACTGATTGGGGACTAGAGATTTCTGTAATGAAGGCAAATGGAGAATATCATTTAGAATTAAATAAGAGTGGGTGAAAAAGGATTTATAAAAAAGTTTTAGCCATGATATTGAAAATATGAGAGGAAATTAAAAAAAAATCGAGACATAAAAGTCCTGAGCTTGAGTCCTTGGAAAAATAAAATTTTACATTAACATGTATAGATGCATGTTTTTTCTCTAATTTGTTGCTGTGAAATCATTTTGTTGAATTCATCGGAATGTCAACCTGTGGGCTTTAAAACATACTTACATTGGCCAGGATAACAGTGATAACAGCAACTGTAATGCCACAAGCTTCTTTGCAGCCTTCCTCTGGATTCTGAAGAATTTAAATGCTAACAAAAAATCAATTTCTTGGATATAGAGGGCAGTTATACTAGTCACTGTGCTCACCTGGGAGAGTGGATTTATTTGTAGAAGTTTTAAATAACTCATCTAAGGGGAAAGAAGAGATTAGATCATATAAAGGAAAATTTCTGAGATCAAATAGGTCTCCTTTGTGACCTTTTGTTTTGATTCCTTCATAGATATACTTGAGAATCACCTTGTGGTGGGGATGGCAGGAATAGTCCCAGGCCCAAGATTTACTTAGAAAGGTAAATAAAGCTTCTTTTTATTGTCAAGTTGAAATGCACTGCAGCCCGGTAACTGCAGGCCGTAATAACAATTTTTATTGGTCTCAATTGCTTCTTGGGCTCTATGTCCATTTTGAGAGCAGCGGTCAGTTGTTGTACCCTTCCCCCATCTTGCTCATGAAAATGAATTTGTCTTTTAAATTTCTTCAAGGCTCTGTAAGTTGATCGGATGGTGACATGGTTTGGCTCTGTCCCCACCCACATTTCATGTCGATTTGTAATCTTCAATGTTGGAGGGGGAGGGGCCTGGTGGAGGTGATGGGATCATGGCGGCAGGTCTCCCTGTGCTGTTCTCATGACAGTGAGTGAGTTCTCATGAGATCTCATGGTTTAAAAGTGTGTAGTGCTTCCCCCTTAGCTCGCTTTCTCCTAGTCTGCCATGGTAAGATGTAATTGCCTCCCCTTCATCTTCCACCATGATTGTAAGTTTCCTGTGACCTTCCAGCCATGCTTCCTGTACAGCCTGTGGAACTGTGAGTCAATTAAACCTCTTTTCTTTATAAATAACCCAGTCTCAGGTATGTCTTTATTGTTGTGTGAGAATGGACTAATACAGATGGTTAGGTGAGATAACTCATGAAAAGTCACTTCTATCCGATCTAGTTTTATTTTACCTGCAGTATAATTTCTGACTATATAACAGAGTACCTTTTCAGGTACCTTTTAAACAAACTTACAGGTGAAATGAGATAATGGCTCAAATTTGCTTTAAAACATTCAAACAAAAAAAAGTGGTAGACAGATAAGATTAGAAAAATATTAGTACTTGTTAAAGCTGGGCAACGAATATCTAGAGCTTTGTTACATTATCCTATCTACTTTTCAGTATGTGTACAATTTTCCTTTTGCATTTCTTAGCTGAAATTCTATAAAAAATTTCTCCTAATCAACTATTTGGTTATCCTGAAATACTATTCATATAAGAGAGTCAGAATAAATGCTTGGTTTGTTTTCTTTTTTTTTTTTTATGGATACTTATGTATTTTTTTGTTTGTTTGTTTTCTTTCTATATCAATTTTCAGTCTTTGTTTTCAGTTTTTTTTTTTTTTTTTTTTTTGAGATGGAGTTTTGCTCTTGTTGCCCAGGCTGGGGTGCAATGGCATGACCTCAGCTCACCACCACCTCCGCCTCCCAGGTTCAAGCGATTCTCCTGCCTCAGCCTCCTGAGTAGCTGGGATTACAGGCATGTACCACCACGCCTGGCTAATTTTGTATTTTTAGTAGAGACGGGGTTTCTCCCTGTTGGTCAGGATGGTCTGGATCTCCCGACCTCAGGTGATCCGCCCGCTTCGGCCTCCCAAAGTGCTGGGATTACAGGTGTGAGCCACAGCACTCAGCCTTTTTTACTTCTTTGTTTTCTTAGCACTCTTTTTTGGTGAGCAGTGAATTTGTATTTCCTTTCTTTTGTTAGTATTGTTACCTGGATTTAGGAAACATTTTTGATATCTTTCAATCTACTGTAGTTATTACACATTGGACTGCTCAGTTTATGGCATCTTATGCCAGTGGAAGTCTCTTCAGGTTGGTTTTGGCACCTTTTGACCCGGTTCTATTACTCTTTGGTGCCTCCCTTGTCTTTTGGCACAATGAGCTGCTCCAGAGGCACCTTATACATTTCCTATCCAAGAACAAGAATCTGTTATTTCTCCAAGAGCTCGGGCATTTTAATCCATGCCACAGAGATGTCTACCTGTTCAAACTACATGTAGGGCACATTGTGAAGTAAGGTTACATTGTGATAATATTGGTTAACAGAAATTTAATGGAAAGGTTTCTTTGGAAGAGCTGCTGCCAGACATTTGTTCTCATGACTGGGGATGTGGCCCAGTCCTTGCACAGATACTACTTAATATTACAACTGGGCTGTACCAGCCAGCTAGCTCTTTTTACTTGCTCAAGATTTATTTTGGCTTCCAAACACCTGTCCTGCTGGGTTCTATATGTACCAGGTTCAGTTGACTTGAATTTTACCAGTGCCCAACTTTGCCTGTAGAATAACTGGCTTCTAAGTTATATTTGGTTCATGCTTGTCCACTTAGTGTCTAAAAGAGTCAAATGCAAACATCAACATCGTTGCCAGTTAACTTGTCTTAATAACTTTTTTCGGCATGACAGTGATTGCTAAAACTATAGTTACCAATTAGTGCACACTTCCCCCCAGGCTCCATGTATAAAATCTCATCATCTCACTTAATCCTCACCACAATCTTATGAAGTGAATGTTACTGTTGTCATTTTACAGGTGAGCACACTGAGGTTTGGAGAGGTCAGGCTGCTTCTTTAAGGAGCTAGGAGTCACACAGAAAGCTCTGAATCCAAAGCTGGCATCTTCAACAATGGTTTGATACTTTCTCCATTGCTCAGAAATGTTAGAGATACAAGGAAATGTAAGACATGGTTTTTCTTCTCAAGGATTTATAATCCTAATTGAGAAAGATAGGATGTCCATAGAAAAAAAATATTTTTTCCAACATGGAGAAGTCTATGAAAAAACACATGTAGCTGTTTGCCTTTCAATCCACCTACCTGGTATTGCCAGATCAATTTTACAAAAACTTTTTTGCTGTCATTACCCCCCTGCTTAAAACTTCAAAGGTCCCCCACTGCCTACAGGATAAAGTCCAACTCTATTGCTTGGCATTTTAGGGCTTCCAAAATTTGGCCCTTACCTATCTTCTCATGTGTGAAATTCCACTGTGAAGCTGGCTCATGAACTGAGCTTCTACACCAAATGACACGTCTGGTGCTCTATGCTTTTGTGTTCCAGAAATTTTGTCACATTAAGGGCACCCTTGTTTTCCTTTTTTTTTTTTTTTTTTTTTTGAGGTGGATTTTCACTCTCGTTGCCCAGGCTGGAGTGCAATGGCATCATCTTGGCTCACTGCAACCTCTGCCTCCCAGGATCAAGTGATTCTCCTGTCTCAGCCTCCTGAGTAGCTGGGATTACAGGCGCCTGCCACCGTGCCCAGCTAACTTTGTGTTTTTAATAGAGACAGGGTTTCACCATGTTGGCCAAGCTGGTCTTGAACTCCTGACCTCAGGTGATCCGTCAACCTCGGCCTCCCAAAGTGCCGGGATTAGAGGTGTGAGCCACTGCACCCGGCCAACCTTGTTTTCTTCAGTGCCACCTTTTAAAAGGTGATCCATAAAAGATGCAAAGCCAACTGTCCCTCTGACTTCTCTGGTGGAACACTCAAACTGGTCTTATAAATATATCTTGTCAATTTCACCTCTGGGCCTTTGCTTGTGTCACACCTCTGCCTCGATGACTTCCTTGTTTCCTTGAGTCAAGACTCTCTTGCTGTCATGTCATGGAGCCTCTCCTGCTTTATCCAGGCCCTTGTTTAACATGATCTCATTTGAAATTCTTCAGAACTTTTTGTCTGTATCAATTACCATATATAGCCTTAAATTACCACTTATATATTTTAAAATTATACTTGGGCTTTTTCTAATTATAAAAGTAACAAATGCCAAAAGTAAAAACTTGAAGATGTGCCAGGAGCAATGGGAGAAAATTAATTACTGACAATCTCACAACCAGAGGATCACCACTGCTAATATTTTGTTGTGTGTGTACGTACATATTACAGCATATAAACAATAGCATATTGTACCTATGATTTTGTAACCTGCTCCTTTCTATTATCAAATTTCTCCTGTCAATAGTATTTAAACACAACTGATTTTAAATGTCTCCATAATATTTCGTCATATAAATGTTCCTTTGTGTAATTATTTGATTTTATATTACTATATATTTATCTTATTTTTCTATTATAATGATGTTAAAGTAAATATATTTGGGGTAATACTCTAACACTGCTTATCTTTTTGGTACAGAGGAGCTAAGAATATTTGTCAAAAGGTAGACATACCTGGCTCAAAGTCACTTCCTAGCTCTATTCCCTTCAGCAATGATGTAACTTTTCTAAGCTTACATTTTCTCATCTTTGAAATATTCATTACCTTACTGCCTACATCACAGAATTGTTCGTTGCAAGATAACTACCATGTGGTAAGTTGGTAGTAAGTGTGGGATATTATGATTTTTGTTTTTGTCTCATCTCTCTTCTTCTATGACTACGTAATAAATCCCTTAAGGAAAAGGCTTTGTTTCATGGGGTCTGTGCTTGTTGTCCTCATGTCTGTCCCACTGTATTGTGCATAAGTGGTGGCTAACAACGGTTTGTTGATAATGACAAGGATGCCCAGATATGCGCCGAATAGTTGCTGTGTAAGAAGTTACCCTTAGCAGCACTCCCATGCAAATTTGAAACTTTTCTGGATACCCGAAGACTTTAAACTTTTCTCATCCAAATGCTCATTTTTGTTGCTAATCTTAGTTTTCTAATGTTCCAATTTTCCTCTGTATTCTCTACCTTCTGGTTGTTACCATCTGTGTTGATTGGCCCTCTTAGTTATAGATTGTGTTTACATACAAGGGGCTGGGAAGATCTATGCTCCCCTCATGCGATGGTATTTCTGGGGCACTAATGCATGGTGCTGTGAAACACGTCTTTGGCTGAGCTAGCCAGTTCAAAAGCCAGCTTCACAGTGGAATTTCACACATGCAAATGAACCATTGTGATGTTAGTCATGAAAATTCATGGAATAGTGGCTAGTTCAGTGTGGATGACCTGTCAATTTGGCAGCCAATCAGTTGGTTAAACATCCAAATTACTGGCCAGTTACTCAGTCTAATGCTAGTCTTCCTGCTTGTTACTGGGTTCTATGTAATCCTATTAAAAGCAATGACATTCTCTTTGATTTGTGGCAGCTAATGGTGTAGAAGTACCACGCAGGCACAGGACATGTGTCTGGCACAGTTTTCACTTGGGCATTGTGAAAATGGACCACTTGTGTTACTGTTGGATTTATTCTTAAAACTCTAAATATCCTCTGTTGAATAATAGGCAAAGTATCTTAATTTCACGGGTGCCCCCTATTTATTATTTTTATCAATTATAAATGGGAGTTGCTCTAAGGATTGAATTTTTTTTTTATATGTACTAATTGATTTTGTTGGATCTATAGTTATCTCCTTGGACTTGCTTGTACTGTCAGGCAGTTGGACAGAAAGCCGTGGAGACTCCTCATGGCCTGTTAGAACTTGGGATTTGATTGACAGTGACCCATCTACAGTTCAATTTAGACAAAAGATAGCAGTATTGATAGGCTGGGAAATGGATCTAGAACAGTAATTCCTAGTTACAGACCTCTTTGAGAATATGATGAAAACTCCAGAGTTGGACTCCAGAAAAATTTGCCAAAAATCTAGCATGAAGGTTCTGAGATTTCCTGCATCTGTTGAAGTCCAGGGGTCCAGGGACCCATGAAACCTATGTTAAAATTCCTGTACTGAATGTCAGGGTAGGGAGTGGGAATAAAGAGAGACAGAGAAACAGAGAAGGAGGCACCAAGATAGAAAAAGATAAAAGAGCCACGGAAGAGAGTAGACTCGGAAGTAGAGAGCGACTGAGAGGCTGAAAGTAGATGTAACTGCAGTTCTCTTAGCCGAACATAATCTCGCAATGCTATACATAATTAGGTTCTAATAAACACTTTCTTATGTCCAGAATCTTGAGTTATTCTGTCAAATAAAAATCTCCCATATGAAAGACATGATATATCTTTCACCTGAGGATTTTTGACAGTGTTGAAAAAACATACAGGAACAAGCATTTCATTTTAAAGGCAAGCATGAAGATTTTTAAAAGAACAGTGTAAGTTAAAGGGTCAGTTGGCTTGTAAATGCAAAAGCTTTTGTGTTTACTGAAGGCCATTGGTAGAAAAATTGTAAAAATAATACTGATTGGGAAGCATCAGTCATACTTTTTTTCAAAGAGTTTTTAATATATAGTATTGTATTTTATTTTCACAACAACCCTTTTTGTTAGGTAGGGCAAAAACTGCCATATGTGTTTTGAACATGAAGAAATTGAGACATGTGTATGGAGACTTATCTGGAATGATGAATACTCCAGGAAAAAGTGAATTCTGGAAACCAGATTTCCCAGCTCTGATTCTCAGTTGAATCCATATATCCCTGTTAGATATTAACACCCACATAGCCAGTGCATATTACAAATATAGTGTCTTCTTGTTTCTTAAAATGAAATAAAATTGATGAATTGAAACATGAATTAAAAATAGTGTTCTTGAAATGGGACAAAATAACAGGATCGTAGAACTTTAGAATGTAGGAGACCTTAGACATGAATAATCTCACCTACTTGTTAAGGTCCTTGTTGAGGACAAGGACCTGTCCCAGAGGGCTTGAGATATGAACAAGACCTGGTGAGTAGAGACATATGGAAGAGACACTAACAGTACAACGAAATAAGGACTTGCTCTCAACTCTGCTTTTTTTCCCCACCCCCACCCAGGGGAGAAGCAGGATTTAAAAGCATCTATTCTATGTTTAATATAACTTAGATGGAATGATTTGATAATAATTTTGAAAAATCAGGTGTGAATCAAATCCAGTTCTCTTCTCAGACTATACCTGGGAACTTTAAAATTCCAGTGTTTTCTCAGAAGTTGTCTGTATAGGATAATGTAAAATTCTTTACATTCTGTTGGCCTGGGAAATTTTACATGGCTAAGAAAATATAGTAGAATAATTGCTCTGCTTCTTAGACTGTAGTAGAGATTCCTAGGTTAGCATAGGTAATTCATGTTTCAAGGATGAATATGGTCATATATATCCATACATGCCCATATTCAATTATTCATGATTGTGATATATATATATATACACACACACATACATACACACACACACATGATATATAGATATATAATTGTGAGCATTTATAAAAGCATTAGGTCTGCAGGATATTTAAGCACTCTTCATTTGTAACTTGCATTTTAGGGGGAATTATTTAGCTATGCAAGATATCACCATATTCAGTTTTTTTTAAATATAATAAACATGTCTAGCCAAAGAAGGCATTAATGAAGCAATTCCCCAAATAAAACAGCCCATGATATCTGAGTTGCAGCAGAGAGAGAGTGTGGTCTTTGTAGTTTAATCAAGATCACAAGACTTGTTTTGAGCGTCTGTCATCTTTAATTTTACGGCACTTCATTTCAGAGTAGGACTGCCAGGGTCACATGCAATTAAAACACAGGCAAGATTTGTCTTGTGAAATCTTAACATAAAAAGTAATGTGTTACTCCATTTTAACTTTTCTACTGAACTCCGTGAACTCACTAATTACTTTTCCCCCCTCTTGTCACCTTTTTGATATGACATGTATTTTATAGAGGAGATAGAAATTTGGATTTTTTTAATATCATGCATATGATTGAGGATAACAAAATTAAACCAGAGAAAAAAGGAATGCGTTTTTCAGAAATACATTTTTTAGTAATATCTGAGTACTCCAGCTTCAATTACAAAGAACCTCATAGATCAAATTCTAGGAAATAACTGTTAATCTGCTTAACTAGGGCAGGTAGAAGTGTAATAACGGACCAGAGATTTTACGGAGGCCAGGATCGTGAACCGGAGTTTATTCTCTGGGGTGCGGGCAAAAGCGCTTTTATGTGATTGGCTGAGAAAAGCATTAAAAGCCAGCGCCTACGTGGAGATTTGGAGCACAAGGAGGGTTGTTGCATCATAGTGATCAGTAAATTGCATAGACCCTTATTAACCTTATTGATAAGGAGCTTAGGGAAGACCCAAGCAGGGCGCAATATATTCTTCTTTTTGTTCTCCTGTCTGTCTCCGTTTGCAATCCCAGCCGCTTTGTATGGAGAGCTTTTACGCAGCACCTGAAAATTCAATGTGAGTAGCTGCGCCTTTAAGTTAGAGCCAGGGAATGGAGCGGGAGCCAGCCCATGCACAGGGGGTTCAGGGCCTATTTAACTGGTGCTGGGGACACCTGGAGAATGTTTGAAAATTTTGTGCTTAAAGAATCTTTTATGTTACTCCTCTTTCAATGCAGCTGGGGTCTGTAGGGATCAGGGGATTATTTTTGATACCTGTCGAAAAGAGTTATGTCTACACTGATTTTCCATCCCTCACTACTAATTAACCTTATTGTATACAGGAAACAGTGTATTTAATACCTGCATTCTTTCTGTAATGCCAAGTAAAATGAAATCCAGTGTGAAATCTAGTTAGCGTTTGCCTTTTTGAAGTCATTTTTAAGTTTCCAGTTTTAGTGACTGTGACCTCAGAACTGATAGCTAGAAAAATAGTGAGCTCAAACCGATTTTGGTTTCAATTGTATTCCTCACTCCTTCCAACTTTAAAAGCTGCCTTTCACCTGGTCTGGTGAGGAGAATGGAGGAATGGAACATCCCGAGCTGGACCACGTTTCTCTGGAGTCTTCCATGTTGGCCTCTGCCTGTGGTTGTGAGGTTTCCCTTTATGTCCCATAGGCCGGCCCCTACTCCATTAACCTGGTTTCTCTCCTTGGCAGTTGAACACCTGTGTCCCCTTCTTTTCAATCTGGGAGGCTGAAATTTGACAGACACATCATGGCAAAGTTGTGCAGCAGCGATACAAGTAGATGCTGAAGAAAAGGGAGGAATCTGAGCGCAGGATAAAATGCTCAAGAAAATCCCATTGGTGGAATGTTTGTGAGAGAAAAAAAAGGTAGGGTCTAGCAAGAAAGAGCAGAAATTAAACTGTGTAAAATGTCACCAAATGATGTGGAAAAATCCACATGTCTTCAAGTATGCTGCACAATATGGACTTAGAACACATTTTGCGAGTGATGTGAGAATGGTTAGCACAATGGTTACATTCCTGCTCTTAAAATTCCAGTGTGTGTGTGTGCATGTGTGTGTGTGTGCATGTGTGTCAAGTAAACTTGTTAGCGAAAATAGTGCCAGAGGAAAGTGAGGATTTTCAGGCCACTGCCTTGTATTTTCCAGATTCCTTGGCTTTTGAGATTTTCATATGTTGGTCAGAATGCCTATGCCTTATAACATTTGTCTGACATGTAAACCACACATTGATAAGTGGAGGGAAGGGTAGTGGAAGATGCTGCTGGGTGTCACAGATGCCTAAGGCCCCCTCCTCCTCCCAGCTGACTTGAACCAGGACATCAAAATTTGCTGTCAGACTTGCATGGGTTAGATTGGTGAATCTTACCATCTCTCCACTGCTTCTGTGATTTAGTAAGCATTTCTTAAGGACTTGCACTTCAAGAGAGGTAGCTGAAGGAATGTCTGTTTGATGGCCCTTGTTTAGGTGGGACTAAGAGTCAACACAAATACCACTGATTTGGCTGCACATAAGACGCTACATTTAACTTGATAGGAAACCTGACGGTGGATCATATTTGTATTTAATGTTGCTAGTGTTCTGGGTTTTTGTCTTGGTTCACTGATCCATCAAGTGTGCACAGAGCCCCAAGCACGGGCATGGTGTTGCCACTCTCACTTACTGCTTTCTTAGCGCTCTCCTTATTGAATGAGGAGTGTTGTATAGAATCCTACTGATGGCTTAAGAGTTTTGTGGACCCTGCATGCTTTGCTTCAAGCATAAAATAGCAAAAATCAGTTGTATAAGTCTATAAGGAGTGTGTGTGTGTGTGTGTGTGTGTGTGTGTGTGTGTGTGTATCCTTCTTCAGGTCTCTTACCAAGACAGCTAGGCATTTTCATCTGGACAACACTACTACAGAAAATTGTCATCTTTTTGTACAAAATGTTCACTGTATTCTCATCATTTAAATGATTCAAGATCACTTTCTGGCAGCATGAGACATGACATGTCTTGATGCCTGCCTCTTTTTCAATTATATTTAAGAGGAAGGCTGCTGGGACCCACATTTTTCATCTTTCACAGGACCCCTAAAGGGCCAGATTTAAGTTCAATACAATATTAGATAGTAAGATATGATAGATGATAACAGGACACTGACAAATATGATCCAACACAGCATAATACAACATACCATGGGGTTGAAGCTACCCCAACAGGTACCTGTAAAGATGGGTAAAGAGGCTTCTGTTCTGTCCTTTCCATAATGCAGTAAAAAATCTGTACAATGTCTGCAAAACATGTAGGCAAAAAAAATGCTACACAAATATTAAAATTATAGAAATAACATGCATGAGATTAACCATCTACTCATAAGAACAGAGGTACTCTGTATTTCTTTGAAAAAATTGTGTAATATCCCCCTTATTCTTTTATGAAAATTCATATGAAAGTAAAACTTTCATCAGGTGTTTTAACAGAATGACCAGGCACCCACACAAGTAGAAATACCTGGGGATGTTTATGCACTTACATTTTTTCAGCATCTTTTCCTAATTAAGTGATCATATGGTACAGTGGTTAAGGCAGGTGCCTCTGCGCCATATTACTTAGATTCAAATATTGACCTGGCATATACTACTTACATGAACTTGGTAATTTCAGTATTTTTTTACTCTCAATTTCCTCAAGTATAAATCAGGGATAATAGTGTCTTCCTCCGTAGAGTTATCAAGATTAAATAAAACAATATATATCAATTGCAGTTCATGGCATATAACAAGTGCTCTATAAATGTTAGCTAATCAAAATTAATCTTCCCAGGACTAATTTCTTGATGATCCTCTGGGTGGCCAGAGGAGCAATATTGGCTCAAGAAAAAGGAGGGAGAGGTCAGAGCCAGGTATGATAGAAGTGACCCTACGATCATCTGGGGATGACGCTGGTAGCATGCACACTCATTGACTTGGGCATGACTTGGCCAAAATGGTTACCGTCAAATGCCGAATCACTTTCCGAATCTAGAATTAACCTCCATCGCAACCCAGTGAGTAAGTCAGAAACGGGCCTGGTATGGGAGTTCTGCATAACAAGAGATGGTCTTTGCACTTAGCAGTCATAATGAAGAGATGGCAGGTAAAGCCCTGAAGAAGTTTAATAGTATGATGCACCATAATATCAATTTCTCTATCTGCTGCTGCTCTCTGAATTTAGACTTGCATTAACAGTCTTATAGCAATAATCTTCTGTCTGGCAATGGTGCCTATGATTTCTTCCTGCTTCAAATTCCACTCCATAATGTTGCCATGAGAATCTTTACAGCTTTGATAAAGTTACTTCCCTGCTAAAAAAAAGACCTTCAGGGTCTCAAAATTGACTGGAAACTTAGGATAACACATCTTAGTATGGCATTCAGGATTTTTTTTTGAGTCTGGTCCCAACCTTCCTTCTCATTGTTTTCAGAACATAAAGTTATTATTAGTTAATAAACTGGAAATCCATCATCCACATCTTTTAGGAATAACTTGGAATTTCATGGTGTATTACCTGTTTTAATTTCCTTCATATGATTCCATTACATAGCCCTGAAAGGCAAAATAAGACAAGCAGAAAACAGATACCCAGCTAGAGTAAGTAATTTGCTCAGGGTCGACACAGCAAGTTCTCCTAAGCGCAAAGTGTACACGTTTTCTGCTCTTTCCCATTGCTCGGGCTCCTCATCCCCACAACCTGCTCCGTGTGCGACCACTTTCTGGGGAGCAAACTTTGTGACACTGAGGTCCTTGGGCTGAGTCCACAGAGCTGTGTTTTATTTGATGCCCTTAAAAAACAGATTTCACACAAGATCCTGAATTTCTGGCTTTTCATAAAAGAGCTGAAGGTCTGGCAAGATTGTGCCCACATTCCCACATAAGCAACATCGGCTCCAGCTGAGTAGAAGCCGACCCTTTTGGCCAGGCGTTAAGCTTGACTTTTCCACAGCTGCTGCTTCATACGCCTGCTGCCTGCTCCTCTTGACTCGTTTCTATCACTGCCCGGCCCCACTAGGCATCAGAATTTCCAACCCTTGTTTTAAAGAAAGAGAAAAAAGGAGCCATCTATGTTCTAAAGATAAGATCAAACAGTGTTGAAAATATAAAATGTGATTATTATATTTCCAGAAAGTCCTCATTTTTTGGTATTAAGATGTAAGTTTCCTGGGAGAGAGTTGATGTTGTTTTGGTTTTATTTCTCATTTTTGACAACAGAGCAATTTGACCCAGAACCCTTAGCAACAGTCCTTTTTGGATGAAAATCTTTGCAGGGCCTTTTAATTAGGAATTGACAGGGTGATTAACTTATAATTCACAAAAATAAATGTGGAAAAGAGAAGTACAGGTCAATTTCTAGCTGTGTTAAACTGTAAGGACAGCACTATTGGCAAGTGATTGCTTCCTTTTAACAGCTTTTAAAATTTTTCTTAATTGGATTCTTTGTTTTCTAATTGGATAGGGAGAACCATCATATGGCTTTCAATTACTAGTTGTGGCATGGTGATCCTGTCATATGGCACACGCTAAGAAAGTCAGACTGTCAACATATAAGATGAAATATATACCATCTCCAAGCAGCTTTCTGTGTCAATAAGAAAGAGGGGAAACCTCTGATATCCTGGGTAGGTAAAGGCGTGCTGAGATGGGACATAATAACTAGCTTGATTTTCTAGGGACTTGTGTTTCCATTCTACAGACTAAGTTACAATTTCTTAAAATGTTTCATCATCATAATTAGAACTGACCCTGAGAATATAAGATTATGATTTTATTTCACACACAAACACATACATGAGAAAATGCTGGTCTCCTCAAATTAATTTTTCTCCTGCCGATTGGTGAATTTAGAGATTCTCTAAGAAACAAAGTTTCTCTATAGCTTTCTGGCTTTACAGCCTCTATGGGATCCCTTTTGCCTACAGGATAAAATCTGAATATGTTATCATGGCTGATATCTGATCCCAACATCTTTCTCTAGCTTCATATTCCAAAATTGCTAGGCATGCACTTCACCCTTTATTCACTGAACTTCTCACTTTTCCTTGGAGATGTCAGGTCTTTCATGACTCTGTTCATGCCATTCCTGTTTCCTGGTGTGTCTTCTGCATTTTTCTTTGGTAAATCTTATTCATTGGTCAAGATTAGATAGAAAAGGTTACCTTCCCAATGAAGCCTCATCTAACTCTGTAACAGAGTCAGAGGACAGTTACTGCCTGTAACTGAGTCTTTTGGTATTTGTCAACCACTGAGCATTGTTAATATGTCTGGAATAGCTTCTGTTCTGTTTGCCCATTCATTCAACAATACATTTTGAGCATCTTTAAGTATAGGTGCTGAATCCTGGGTCTACTCGCTTACCAAGATGGCTAAGGCACCTGGTCTTGTATTGAACTGTAATTAATTGTTAGGGATAGTCTCCCTCACTGGGCTGAAACTACAGAGGGTAGAAATATTTGTCTTATTTAATATTTGTGTCACCAGTGCCTAGAATTTTGCCTGGTTCAAACTAGGAGATAAGGAAATACTCACTGGTGTTTCATGACTTCTTGCTGGAGAATATTGACCAGTTATATGAAATCTAACCTTTTAGTCAACCTAGTATACTTATAATCTCAGCTTCTAAACATGGAAGACTTGATATGGCCGTCGTCACTGTATTTGAGATGTTACGGAATCTAATAATAACTTTTTGGTGTAACCCTTTTTATGCCTTTAGTGTGTTAAGTCAGATCCTGTGATGGGCACTTTGGCTCAGCACGTTGGAATGGCCTTTTCCCAGAGAGGAAACACATTCTCTGATTAAATGCCCTTAGCAGGCAGGGACAGGACACAGCTGGGGTTTGAATCAGGCTAAATCCCATCAGATTGGAAATCAAGAAGCTGGTGCTTTTGAAGATTATAAATCTGGAAAGCAACAGAGACAAGGGGCTGTGAGTCCCTGCCCAAAGCAGGTAGTGCCACTTCTCTTTGGCTTTCAGTGCTGGTTCTCTCTGGCTGATGCTTCCAGAATAACTTTAAAGATGGATACGTGTGAAGGGATAAGATTTTAATGCTAGACCCACTAAATCTACTCTCCCCCAACGCTTCAAAAAGGGAAGTAATCAAAGTCTTGGGAAAGACCTAATTGAGAATACGGAATGGCATGGAAATGAGAACGACTTGAAATAGAATGCCAGAAACTCTTGTTTCATGTCTCCATGTTTTTCTGAAAGGCATAATTACAATTTTACATATAAGAATCGCTTAAAGCTAGCAAGTCTGACAGCCCACTGTTACTGGTGACTTCAGATCATGGAGTTCTGCTTCATGCGACTTTTTTCAGCTTTTCGTACGTGTATACATCCCACTGGATGAAACTGCACTTCAGCACTTATTGTGGTGGCTTCTCTGTTCTTGGCTACAAGCCCACTTACTGGCGCCATTGCTAAAATGAAGACATTCAAAAGGGACAAGGGAGTCCTCTGCTTTCTCAGGCAGCTCCATGGATGTTGGAGCTGCCTGCACATCTGGCTATCTCTTGAGCAGACTCTCCCCGTCTCCTGAATACCCCATCTAGACAGCCTATGCCGCGGAGCTCATTATTGCCCTAAGTGTTTGCTCTGGATCTGTGCTTCACCCGTTTTATTTACATGCTTTATTTTTCATTTTATGAACAAATCGATAACTAGACTTACTCTTTATCACACTGGATTAGTTTTATTTATTCCGTTTGAATTTGATTAAAAAGCTGTCAAACATAAGTCTACATTTTTATCAGCAGAATACTTTCATAAAACCAGTATGAGATGTGTTCAACTAGAACATACTTTTCAAAATAAAACAATGTTTGATATATTCTAGACAGTTACCCTTTTGTTTATCCGTGACAACTGAAACTAACCATCAAATGGATAAAGCAATCTAAGTCTAGTCAAGTAATCCTTAGGGCATATGAAAAAAAAGCCTTTAAAAAAAGTTCTTTCTAGATGGATTTAATGTAATTTACCAATAAAGCATCCTCAGAAGCATAATAAAAATTCTACATAAAATGACATAGCCAGGGAAAAGGAAGATATACAGTTTGATGAAGACTCAAAATGGATGTTAGCATTAAAAATGAGCAGTCATGCAATTCCTGTGTAATATAAAGATCAAAATTGCAGGGCACTAATTTTGCTTCTAATTTATAAGATAGTGTGTTTATGGGACTACATTTGTATTTATAAAAAAATTCAATGGCAAATGCTTTGAACTGTCATTTTTCTTGAGAAAAATTGCCATTCAACATGTTATATTTATAAATTTCACTGTATAGCATTGAAAATAGCTGGACTATATTTATATATACAAAAATGTTCTGGAAAGATGAAATATATGTTTTGGTTGTGAACCTGATCTCCTTCGTTCTATTTACACATTAATAGCTTCTGCCTTCCTACCTCTTTGTGTTCTATCCGTGTCCAAGTAACAGTATGGAGTCATGCTTAAGGCAGCCTGGATCTTGGGAAAGCACATGTGTGCACATGCACCCCTACTCCCAACCACACTCACTCACATCTCCACATACACAACCACACACCCAATTCTCTGGAGCAGCTTAAGGCCATTTTTTGAATATGTGCTAGTCTTTGCATATTATTTAATAGCATGAGGCATGCATGATGTGCTCCTAGAAGTGCTAGAAGGCATAGCACCAAAGGGGTTAATGTAGAACACATAGAGGCAAATATTGTCAATTATTTTATTCAAATGTTTGGAACTTAAACACAAAATCATCATTAAGTTTTCACAAAATGAGGCATCTGTCGCTTGAAAGGCAAAAAGTATTTCAGAAATATGTTTACAGAAATGTAAAAATATTAGGCATCAAGACAGATGTGAACGTATTCAGTAGCTTGTCTTGTCTGTCAGTCTTCCTCTGAGCCGAAGATCTTACTGTACTCGCTCAGCATGAGCTCAGCTATCTGGTTCTGGTAGACCATGTGGATCGCCATGTTTCCTGTTTCATTTTCAGCTCGCAGAAGGGTAGGTCCAAATACAATCCCCAAGCTTTGCGTGGACATGAGGTTCTTGGAGGCTTTGGCCACTATCCTGTGGAGAGAGAGAAAAAAAAAATAATTTCACTGGAGTTTGAAGTGAAGTTGTGGCTACTTTGGAGTGATTAAAAAAGGTTTCTCATTCAGGAAAAGTAACTGCATTATAACATTATTTAATCTTCTACCCTACATACTTTACTGTATGGAAGTAGAACCTATGAGTTTTGGGGAAAGGATACATTGCCTTGTCCAACTTTTTACCCCCATAATAGCTGAGCATTGTGGGTACTCAACAAATATTTGTGAAATGAATGAGTAAATATATTAAACAGCAAAAATGACTGTGAAATTAACAAGATTCAGCCTTTAAAATGCTTAGAGACAATTGAGGAAACAGGTGAGAGGCATGCAAAAAATATATATATATAAGAACCCAAATGAAATAATCAGAACAATGTCTGCACAATTAGTAGGCTGAAAAAAATTAAGCTTTTCGTGATTAGTGTTGAGTAAAGTATTCCTGGCAAATGCTAACTGGAATATGTTTTGTAGAGGAGATAAGCTCTGAGACAGTTTGGTATATGGTAAAATTCTAAGTGTCTCCATTCATTTGGACAGCCAATTTAGCTTAACGCCACAATAAAATGCAGAATCCTGTAGCATTTGCACAGGAAAAGAGCCCCATTGGAATCAAATATGTATTTGCTTGTGTGAGGACCCTATGGAGAGCTGGAATACCAATGAAACACTAGGATTTGGTTTTATTAATGGTAATGACTTGCCTGTTCCAACACAGGACTCCTAAAAAGAAAATAAAGCCCCATCCTAGAAACTGATAATTAAAAAAGTAATGCTATTCTGACAGCTGAAGCCTACTTGATTTTATATTAAAATTCAGAAGAGTGGGGTTTTAGTGATAAGGAAAGCATATGGAAAGAAAGAGTGCTAAGAAATATCAAACTCTTCATTCTACCAGACATCCAAACCCAAGGGAAATAAGAGTGTAGAAAATAAAGCAAAGCAAAGGAACACTTTTTTACAGAACAGTGGGGTCTCTGGCTTCATAGCTCAGTGTGGAACATCGTTGAGGTGGTTGGACTTCAGAGGCCTCTCTTTGTTTGGCCTAAGTGGGCCTACATATCTCTGAATTACAGGTGGCAGAAAGACTGGTATTATAGTAGTCCCTGCTTATCTTCGGGCGATATGCTCCAGAAACCCCATCCCGCCGCCAGTGGATGCCTGAGACCTTGGATAGTACCGAACCAGATTGCCATCTATTGGAACATGTTTCTCTTCCATCCACAGATGTAATGCCTTTTCCATCTTAACTCAGCACTCATCATGCACTGCGGCCATAACTTTTGCAGTCTGAGGCGCAACAGCAAAACTAGCACAAATTTATTTTTCCTACTTGACAGTTTCACAGATGGAAGATTCATTCTTAACATAAATCATAGCAACCTCAGCATACAGTTTTTATTCTTATTAAGTTGAGACCTTCCACCTTTCCACTGAATGGAAGCACGTTACGGCTTCTCTTTGGCATGTGTGAATTGCCAGCATTGCCTACTCTTGCACGTTGGGGGCCATTGTGAAGTAAAATAAGGAATCTTCAAACACAAGCACTGTGATGCCACAACATTGATCTGATAACTGGGAAGGCTACTCTCTGAATAATGGCACCAGAGGAGACAGCTTGGAGACTCTGGACAAAGGGAGGAGTTACGTCCTGGGTGGGATAACTCATCATGCTACTCAGAATGCTGTGCCACTTATTAATTGCATATTTCTGGAATTTTCCATTTCATACTTTCAGACTGTGGTTGACTTTGGATAACTGAAACCATGGAAAGTGAAACCACAGATAAGGGGGACTGCTGCATTTTTTTTTTCCCTTCACAAACCTGAATCTCTGAAGAACCACTTTTGTGACCAAGAGGCCATGCCGTCCATCTCTTGAAAGAGTTTGAGCAGGGCCTAAGCCATGTGTGTACTGCCTGGTACTTGCCCACCACCAAGCAAGCTCATGGCACATACTGTGGCCAGCAAAGCATATTTGACCTGACCAATATTAATAATAATCAACTACTGTTCTAAGCAATTTTATTGTCTCATTTCATCATCATAACAAGCCCATGAAGTAGCTTCTATTAAGCTTGTTCAACAAATGAGAAGACTGAGGCATAGAGTGGTGTGACAGCCAGTGTCACACAAGCTGACACTGACCCAGACTGCCCAGGCAGTCTGGGTCCAGCACCTGTGGAAGCATCACTGTCAGTGTCTGTAATGACTCCTGGGCCGGCTTTTCACTCTGCCACCTTCCACCTGACTATACGATCCATCGTAAGAAGGTCTGAATTTTCGTTTTTTACTCTTAGAATTGTAATGGACAGCCTGGTGATAGTAGATTTCTTGTGGCCAAAATGGCTCAAATTTAGACTGAATATTCAGGATATTCTGCTTCCCATTTTCCCTTTTCTTCTGCTTTAAGCAGATAGCATTTGTACCTGTGAGCACTGTTGGCATGGCTACATTTCTGGAAGGGATCCTCATATTTTTAGAGTGTGAGTTATCTGAGACTTCAAATTTAAAGTTTCTTTTGGAACATAAGAAGCTATGCCACTTTGTTATTTCATTTGCCAAAAGCCTATTGAGTGAATTAAGCATCCTCCTGTCTGTAGAGGGCAAGTGGAATGGACCTTTGCTTCTCTTTAACATGCCCATCTACCTCAGTTTAAGATCTCTCCTGAGCCTCTCCCAGATATGCCTATTATAAAAGCCATTAGTAAGACTTACAATACAGGCAATGCAAGTTTTTCCCAATTTGGTTTTAAATTAATACCTTTTTATGATGTGAACTCCTTCATTAATTTTACCACACACACACACACACACACACACACAGACACACACACATATTTTAGAGGCAAATATGGAGATAGATAACATAAATAATCAATTGAGTACTTATTAGGTAAAAGTTGTTTTAATAACTTTACCCATTGGTAGCAAATGTCTAAATTGATAAGATTTATCTAGCAGAGAACAGGGCTCAGAGGTCATGGGCCATGGAGAAGGTAGAAGCAAAAGCAAGACTGTATTGAAGGTACAAAGGTGAATGGGGCATCTTGGCCAACAGGGTAGTAGAACATTAGGACTTGGAGTCCAGGAAATCTGAAAGGGCAAAAGGATGATGTAAAAATTGACAGGATTGAAGATACAGTTACCTATTTAATTATGGCTATAGTTTTAGTTGGTGCAGAGACAGTGAGATTAAGGTATCTGGGAGCCAAAACTGAGACCCACAAAGGTGAGGCTAAAAATCAAGGGAGATGAAAGAGCTCATTAGTGGAGGGATAGTCTGAGGCTATGGGAGTGGAAGCTGGAAGGGGTCTATAGCTTTGGAGGAGCTTGGGCGGGTGGAGGGGTAACTCAGCTCTCAAAGGGGACTCAGGCATTGAAGGGAGAGCAAGAAAACTGAAACGGGGCTGGACTATTTACTATTTCTGCAGCATTCTTTTTATTTTCCCTGCTCAGCAAAAGACCTGGTCTTGGAAACCAGAGCAGGGCCAAATGTGGGGGAGTGAACCAAGGAAGTTTGAAAGGGGAAAGAGATTATGTAAAAGTAGACGATTGAAGATACAGTTATAGAAGGAAGAGTTGGAGGCTAGAGCTGCGTGTCTGAGTACCTCCTTGGGTAAAGCCATGTGCCTGCATGTCTGAGTCTCCCTTGGGAGAAGGCTTCTCAGCCACTGGGCCACCGTGGGGGACTCCTGTAATGAATTTCTGCGAATGCAAATTACCTAAATTTCCTGTGGAAAAATGTTCATTTTGTGCTTTTATGCATGTGTAAATATAAAATATTCATTCTGCCTCAAACCTGTATCCTTTATGTCCATTTCCCTGCACGTTTTCCATTTGCTTTTAATAAAACTTATGCACGTTTTAAATAATCTCATTTAAAAAATAAATTTTAAAAATAAATTTAAAAAATAACACATAGTTTTGTAATCCTGTTATATTTGCATTATTGCAGGTTAAATTTTTTCAGCAGCTTGAAATTTTTTTCCTGAGTTAGGAAAATCAAGTTACTTGTAGTAACTTTAAAAAAAATTAAGAGTCATTAAGAAAGTTAGATGTAGTATTATATAGAACACAGGCTATCTGGTTTATTTACTATTTCAAAATATGTATGTATGTGTATATATGTAATCTATATAAATATATACATAAAATTTATATGTATATAAATATATTTATATACATACATATACATATACATACATATACATACACATGCATATACATATATATGCAATTTGCATATATATGCAATTTATATATATGCAATTAATATATATGTGCAATTTATATATATATGCAATTTATTATTAATATATATGCAATTTATTATTAATATATATATGCAATTTATTTTCCAAATATCAACCAAACAGTAGTTCATGTGTGAAGAAATCACTGTCTTTAGGTTAGAAAAGGTGAAGGTAAAGATCAATTTGGGGTAGAAGTCATCAAATACTGAACTATATAATTCATGTTGACTAATACATTCTCATATTAAAGTTTAAATTATGTGGGGATAGACATTTCCAGCAAAGAAGGCCCCCAAACTGGGGATGTCTGGGAAAATGTATTAATGCTGTTATAAATGTCATGATTCAAATGGAAGCTTACGTATTCCCTACCATGCTGGACTCCTAAATAGTTAAATGGTTGATTTAGGATTACAGAAGAAATCAACCACAATTTCAAAAATACAGTTAGAATACTATCCTGCAAAATTATATTATTATATATCTCTCTTTTTACATCTAATTATTATCTCTCTATTTTTTTTTAACCTCATATCAATAGAAACCATAATTTCACTCCTACTGTGGGGACCAGCTAGAGATTATTTCTGAAGGTTTCAACTAGTAAAACATATGTAGAAAAGAACTATAGGCTGCTGGAAGAAATAAAAGGCTTTCATGGAATAATATAATTCAATTTAGTATCTTAGATGGAAAACTCTCAAAAACAGTCAGGTGTACTTCAAGTAGCTTGAGCTTTAGTTGAGTTGTATTGTTGGAGGGGTGGACCTGATCCAGAAACCATATACATTTTTACCATGGATTTGGCAATATCTTTCAATAAAGTGGGTTCTGTAAAACACCATTTCTCTGATATGCTTCACGAAAATGGCATTCCAAAGTAAAAGTTTTGGAGAAAATCGAGTGCCACTTTTTCTTCTTGGATAGTCACAATGCATAAAAGCATAATAAAGGCTCTGAAAAGTCCTGCAGAAAAAAAAAATCCTTGCCAATCTTTAACTTGTGTCCTCCCTAAATTACTTGAATCTTGTACATAGATTCTCTTTTTTTGAGTAACACTGAAGAGTGTATATGAAGAAATGCTGCTCTCGTGTGTTTTGCTAAGGACCTACCATATACAAGTCTGAAAATGTTAGGAATTTTATCCTCCTATGCCACCCTGGCTTCACAGCTCTGTAGCAGCTAACTCAGAAGTCAGATTCTGGTCATTCCGGCTAGTTCCACCCCTCTGGTAGGGCTTAAGTTTCATTAGGCCCTTAAATTCCTTAACTGTGTTGTAAAGTTTGAGCTACCATTTAACCTGTTTTTAGCAAATAAATGAAAGAAATTCCCCTTTTATGACAAAACAAAGGCCAAAAGGCAAAAGAACTAATCTGAATGAGAAAGGTAACGAAAACACGTGGTTGAGACATTAGCATGATAGTGGGCAAGGAGGCCCAAAAATATTTAGACCTTATGTCAATATTTGGGAATTCCTCTTGATGTATGTTGACTCATCATTAATTTACTCCCAAGAAATCATAGCAAAGATACCTGATTCTAAGCAACATGAAGAGCTCAAAGTTTAGTGCCTCTGAATGCTTAACTAACAGAAAAAAAGGCCTCAAACTGCAATTCTTGAAAAAGGCTATTTATTTATACTGCTTAGTTTTAAATAGCCTGACAAAAATATGATTTTATGAATTTGTTCATGAAATAGCACTTTGTATGTATTCCTAGTGAAAGCATTTCTTATACCACTAAGTAAAATTCAAGTTTATAAAATCTTAGAATGAGTAAGAATTCATTTTTCTAACAGGAGCTGAAAAGTGATTGATACACAGTTTACAGCATTAAAAAAAGGAAATGTGAGTGCTACCTTTTGTCAGGCCCAAATGGGAAGAACAATGATCCATCAACTTAAGTTTATTTTAGAAACAATTTATAATCCAGTGCTACAGATGTTGGACCCCCGGAAAAGAAATCCTCTCAAAAAAGCCTTATGCTGGGTAAGTTTTTCCCAAAATGAGCTGAATTGCTAATTCAAAGAAATTTCTTAGTCACATAAAATCACAGCCAAATGACTTGAACTGAAAGAAAACTTTAATATACAACTAAAAATTAATGCTGAATTAAGAAGACCAAAGCCTTTAATAATAGTTCAGCTCCAAACAGATTTATGGATGTGAACTTTCTTTTAAGTTTGTGCTTTGCTGTTACTACAGTGACTTGCAAAGTGTGTTGAAAGTCACATAATTGCCTGGAGAGTCACATAACTCTCCAGTTATGAAGGTGTATTAGAAATGTTCCCTTCTCTGTCTGTGGAATGCCATGATTTTCCAACACACATAACTTTAGGATAGTTTTACGGAGTAAGGAGAGTGTGGTGGTAAATGTATTCCTGCCATCAGGTCACACCTGGCTTGCAAAATATAGCTCAGCCACTGCATGTGAAATGTTAATTGTGACTTTGACCACTTAACTAAAGAGAGGCTGTTAAAAATAGAATAAATTTTCAATATGCTCAACTTATGTTTCCTATGTGCTATAACTATTTTGGGGGGGATCCATGCTAACCATATGCTTGCCTACCCTCAATTTGCACAAACTGTACTGCTATCTACACTGGCCTTTTTATAAGATTGAGGACTTAGCAGAAATTCCACCTTCTTCTTTATAGTTGTATGCCAGAAACATTCTCAAGTATTGGAAAAGCAGGGGAGCATTCACAAGTGTTTTTGCATTTAACATTAGTGTGTTTTGAGGTGGTCACTCAAAGATAATTCAGCCATTTTTTATATGCCAGTTTACATATCCATTAGCTTAAACAAATTGAAAAGTCTTCAATTTTATATCTAAACATCATGTCATTCTTATTTTCCAAAACAACTATCATCCTAAATAGGAATTATTGCTATATTCTGACATTTTTGCTTTTGAATAAAAGCAAAAAATTAGCTTTAAAGTTAGGTGTATATAATTCTTAAGTACATTATAGCAAAGGAGCGTTATATGGCAGTTGAATATTGATAGCTAACATGGCCAGATTATTTGCATTTATTGAACCTCTGCACGAATTTCAATGCAGAAGATTGAAACATTTTCAATTATTCACTTGTTTCATATTTTTATTGATTGGGCATTACAGTGATATTCTAAAGTATCTCTAAAGCAATATTTAGAATATTTAATAAGATGTGAGAACTAAAAAGTAAAAAAATGAATGGCCCACAGGCTTCAATTTATAATTTATTTCTTATTGGAATATATGTTCTGTAAGGTGATAACAACCACAGATAAAATGGAATATCAGAACCAAAACCCTGACATAGTAGATAATACCAAAAAGAAACATTTACAGTAGTTACTGTTTGTTACTATTAATACCTTCTATGTGCTAATCACTGTGCTTCAAATATATCACAAATTTTAAAGGCAGATTTTAAAATCAGCTTTAATTTCATTTTTTAATGATAAACGCATTCTATTAGAGAAAATTTGAAAAGTTTAGAAGAGTATAATAAACACTGGGAACTCGATGTAACCATTTATTAGTTCATAATAATAATAACGTACATAATGCGTACTTACTATGTGTTTGACACTATTCTGGATATTAGGGATAGTGCAATGAGTAAAACAGACAAAATCCCTGCTCAGATGAAGCTTACAATCTAGTGGGGAAAACAGACAACAAACCATACACTAAGCAATATACAATGTGACTTCAGGCCCTGAAGTACTTCAAGAAAAGCTAAGAAAAAGAGAAGTAATGGTTCTCCACTGACTCTAGGGAACTTTAAAAAAACCCTGATGGCCTGGAATCCATTCCCAGAGATTCTCTTTTATTGAATATTGGGCAAGGCCAGGTTGCCTTCATTTTTGAATAGCCCCCAGGTAATACTAATGAGCAGAGAGTGGTAAGAAGTGCTACGTGTATTAGACGGAGTGCTCAGGGAAGCCCTCTCTAAGGAAGGGAGATTTGAGCAGAGTCCTGTCGAGGTGCACATATCAGGGGAACAAGTGTTCTGGGCAGGGAATGGTAGGTACAATACCCTGGTGGTGAGGAATGCAGAGCATAGTCTGGCTGGAGGCCAGGGAGCAAAGGGAAAGAGGTAGGAAATGCTGCGGAGGGACTTAGGGGTCATGGTAAAAATCTGGGACTTATTTCTAAGGGTGATGGAAATCATTTCTTTGGGTTCGAGCAGGAGAATGACACTGTTAGCATTTAGAGATGATAGAAATGTTTGTATAATGTATCTACATACAACTTTGAGAAAATGCACTTTATATAATTCTGTATCTGGCATTTTTCACTTCTAACAGGAATAATTCCTATGACTTATATATGTAATATATATCACTTCATCATTACCTTATATGGAAGAGAATGAATTGTGCCCTATGCTTTCATGGTATAAGTGAGATAAATAAATAAAACCTTCCCATGTACTCTTCCTCCACATTTTGGAATATTTTTTTAGGCAGTGGTTCCCCATTTAGGAGCAATATTGTACCCTGTCCCAAGCCCCACCCCTCCACCTATGAGAGATTTGGCAATATCTGGAGACAGTTTTGATTGTCATGAGCAGGTGGGGTGGGAAATTGCTACTGGTGTCTAATGGGTAGAGGCAAAGGATCCTGCTAAACATTTTGTAATGCACAGGCAGCTCCGATGACAAAGAATTATCTAGCCCCAAATGGCAATAATGCTGCAGATGAAGACCCCTGCCTTAGTGTAAAATAATAGAAATGTAACAATTCGATCTGTGGTTCTCAAACTTTACCCTTCATGAAGATAATTTGGAAGGTATTAAAAGGCAGGTTGCTGGGCTCCACCTCCAGATTTCTGATTTAGCAAGTCTGGGGAGAGGCTTGATAAACAGCATTCCTGTCAAGTTCCCAAGTGGTAACAGTACTGCTGGTCTGGTTGGGAACCACATCTTGAGAACCAGCACCAGATTATCAAGTTATGGCTCTTTTTTCCTTAAAACATAACATGTGGGAGGGCCTATTAGTCCTGTTAGCAGTATTATGATTTGGTATTATTCTTTTTAAAAATAACTGCCATACATGAAAAATAGTCTGTCATTCTTTGAAATTAGGATTCTTTGAATTTAGGAAATGGGGAAGAAGTTAATAAAGCAAACAAGCAGCCATGTGTGTTTTCTCTCCTGTGAATATCTCCTGCCCTCTTTCCTATTTAGAGTGTATACTTTTATGTTTGTTTGTTTAACCCATTTTATTTTGTACAGCAAAACTAATACATGGTCTTTTGGGAAAAAAAAAAAGTACTAATCAGAAGTATTGAAAAGTAAAAAAGTAAAAAGTGAAAACCTCCCCTGTTTCCTAGTCAAATTTCTTCATAACTATAATTAACAGATGGGTGTTCCTTCTGGATGTTTTTCTACTCATCTATCCATCTACCTATTTTATATATATATATATATATATATATATATATGTACACACACACAATTATATATAAATAATTTTTTTCCTTTTTAGAAAAGATGAAATAAAAAATACATAATGTGCTATAATTTGCTTTTCCCCCCCCTTAACTATATATCACGGGCATGTTTCCAAGTCAGTACATATAAAAATACCTCATTCTTTTAAAAAAGTTGTTATATTTCATAGTATGGAAATACCTTAATTTATCTAACCATTTCTCTGCTGGTTGGTTTTTAGGTTGCTTCTTCTAATTCTTTGCTATTACAGACAGTGCTACAGTAAAATCCTTGCATATGTGGATTTCTAAGTTTCTTTATGTCTTAAGAGTAACTTTTCATTACTTTTGTGGCACATACATTCTCCCAATTCTTGTGTTTCTTAATTTCATTTACTCAAGTTCTTATGTAGTCATATCTAGTACTATTTCTTTTGCATTTTATCTTTGTTTTTATTACTATAAAATCCAACAATTTAAAGAGATCAGATAACTATTATCAAAGTCTTGTTTTTAAAAATGATTTTAGATTTTAAAAGCATATCAATCATCTAATTCATTGTAAATATTTTTGTTGTGTGAAATTTGATGGTACTCTGAATTTACTTTTTTTCTGGAAACCAGCTAATTTTCCATATGACATTTGTTGAATAAACCACCACTCTCCATTGATTTGTGGTACTGCCTTTTTGGTGCAGATTGCCTGCAGTCAGCCACACACCGTGGTATATGGTACCGTGCTGATTATCTGTATGTATGTGTGTGTGTATATATATATATATATATATATATTTTTTTTTTTTTTTCTTTTTGAGACAGAGTCTCACTCTGTCACCCAGGCTGGAATGTAGTCGCATTGTCTCGGCTCACTAAAATCTCCACCTGCCAAGTTGAAGCGACTCTCATGCCTCAGCCTCCCAAGTAGCTGGGATTACAGTCACGCGTTACCATGCCTGGCTAATTTTTGTATTTTTAGTAGAGACGGGGTTTCCCTATATTGGCCAGGCTGGTCTCAAACTCCTGATCTAAAGTGATCCGCCCGTCTCAGCCTCCCACAGTGCCGGGATTACAGGCGTGAGCCACTGTGCCCGGCCTCTGTGTGTATTTTGATTCAGTACTCTGCTGTTTAAATCACTGTAACTTTACTGTATATTGGGATATTTCTCTTCCCATTTTTTTTTCTTTTGTTTAGACGTAAGAGAAAATTTTCAGATGAACTTTTTCAGATGAACAAAATGACCCTGAGAAAGACTGAAAATTTGATCCAAGCCACACAGGCAGTAAGTGGCAGAGCCTAGATTAAGATACAGATCTTTATTACGCTGTGATATAAATGTATTTTCTGCAAGTAGCTAAGATCCAAGAATTTTGAGTTTGACATCAAGAGAATTCTTAATGGAGAGGCCTGAGACCTGAGGAAGACTTGGGAAAAAAGTGAGTCAGAGTCAACAAGAAGTCTTGGGTGACATATTTTGATTTTTTAATCACCTAATTCACATCCAAGGATATATCTGCACAGATAAGAAGGGTGTTCAAGATGGAAGAAAAACCAAATTAACATGTATTACCTTTTTTTTCCATATTCACACAGATTTAAAAACTTCTGAAAGCATTCATATCTCATTGTAAATGGAAATGCCCTATTAGCACAATGATTATTTCAGTTTTTTTTTTTAGGTGTTTTTCCTCATGCTTTTAAAATGGTTTTAGCCATTTGCATTTAACTGTCTCAGCAGTAAAAGAATTCTTAATTTTTATTCCCTGAGCTCTGCTGATACACCAATAACCACTGATAATATCAACATCCTGGGAAGGCATCGCTCTGCATTTAGGGGAGAAAGGCTAGCAAATATATTATGTTGGGAGTACTTTCAGAAATGAAAAAATTATAAGACTGTCATTATTTTCTACCTGAATTTGTCCAATATAGCTATTTAAAAACTAGTATGTGCTAGTAATATTTTAGACAGAACTTTGAGTGTTGTGCATGGATCAGCATTAATTAAGCCAAGGAAAATAATGCACCTAATTATAAGTTATTAGTGGAGTATATAGTACTTAAATATTTGCCTTGTGACGTTAGATAAACATAAAAGGAATATTTTCAGTATGCAAAGTATTCCTCAACTTCTCTTTTGTTTTTCCTTTTTATATAGGTGAAGAGAAGAGCCACTTTACTTTTCATTGAGGGCACCTACATAAAATCTTTAGCAGTTTTCTTGAAAATTGTCTCCTTGTTTAAAAGACTGAAAAATAGTCAAAGGAGAATCAGTTGCAATTTGGGTATCATCATTCAATTTGTATGCGCTTAGTTTTACTTTCTGAGGAAAAATAAGTTTTAGAGTTTTTTTTTTTTTTTTTTTTTTTGAGATGGAGTCTCACTCTGTTACCCAGGCTGGAGTGCAGTGGCAAGATCTCAGCTCGCTGCAACCTCCGCCTCCCGGTTTCAAGTAATTCTCCTGCCTCAGCCTCCCAAGTAGCTGGGATTACAGGCACCCGCTACCACACCCAGCTAATTTTTGTATTTTTAGACAGGGTTTCACCATGTTGGTCAGGCTGATCTCAAACTCCCTACATCAGGTAATCTTCCTGGCCCTCCAAAGTGCTGGGATTACAGGTGTGAGCCACCACACCTGGCCAGTTTTAGACACTTTCTGCGTGACTTTAAGAGGGATGCAGTAAAACTAGTGAGCACCAAGGTGAATGTGCCCAGAGAGTGGCTTCTAAACGGAAGAGCGCAGGAACTGAAGGTGTTTGGTTAGTGGGGGGGGGAAAGAATATTTAGGGAAGTCATGATGACTCAATGCAAAAAGCCATGACGTGAAAGAAAGAATAAACTTTCCTCTTGTAATCCAGTTACTGGAATTGGCCCAGAGATGGATTTTACCTTTGTATGAAGAATTAGTGTTGTAAAAATAGAAAAGACTGCTTCAAAACAGTAATGCATTTACATATACTACAGAAAATTTAGAAAATGCAGACAAAGATACGATAAGAATCCCTCATAATTCTACTACTTAGATATTACCACTATTGATATTTGGTATAGACCCCCCCCCCCCACCATATATGCTGGCAAAGCATTGGGAGCACCTATTAAAGATATTAAATATTTTATACCAAAAAAAGGCTATGAGTTCCCCATCAAGAGAAGTATTCAGGCAGGATATTTGAGATTCCTGTATTGGATGGAAGGTTGAACAATCTTTGAAGTGTGGTTTGGGCTGCCAGATTAATGATGAAAGACTGAGCATTCTGGGAAAGTCAAAGTATCATCTGGGGATAAGATGAGATAGTAGATAATGACTGAGGCTTCTTCTCTACCCTTCCTTGTACATTGGGTCTTTCCCCAAGGTTCAGTCGGCCACACTGTGCCCTCAGTTCAGGGGTGATGCAGAAAAGCAGAAGTGCTTTTAATTTTTGCAAGGCAAGGCAGTTGAGTTGCAAAGGACTGTGTTTTTGAGTTTCAAAAGCCTAAGTGCCAAAAGCCTCAGAGCTGCAGCCAAAATATGGATGGCCTGATCAGTAGATTGGAAGGTAGATAAAGAGCCAGGCTGCTTTGCTGCCAGGCTAGAGAAAGATTTTCTGGACTTGGGGAGGGAGGGTCTAGGAAAGGTGAGACTTTGATGAGGTCCCACGTAAGTGGCCCAGGCCCTGGTCCTTGCTAATCCCGTTCCCTAGGAGTGCAGGCTGTTAGAAGGCTTGAGGATCCTGAGAATCAGACAGATCCATATTCTTCTCTTTGGGGAAGACCTAGTAGTATGGCAGGATTCCAGAGCTGCCTACACCTAGTATATCAGGAGCAGTTAAGTAGAAATTGCTGCTTTGTATATCTAGGCAGGGTGGCCAAAGATAGCTCACAGAGTACTCTGTGAAGAGTGACTGAGATCCAGACCTGGGATTGGAAGTTGGGGATGATGACTGCAAATGAAAAGAGAATGAAGACCAGCCTGCAGAGGTGGGAAAAGCTAGACACTTTCTCTGCTGCTAATCTGCTTTATTATCTTTCTCCAGCAGAATATAAATGCCGTAAGCACAAGGACTTTATCTGTTTTTGCTTAGTGCTGTATCCATAGACTAAGATTAGTATTTGGCTCATGGTATTAAGTACTCAACAAGTATTTGTTGAAACGCTGTATTAATGGATATCCTTTCTGCCCCTCCACCAAATGCTTCGGCTTTACATAGCCCTCCAGAACTAACAACATCATCAGAAAAAATCTGGAAGACAGTCTTAACTGACCAAATTCAAGTCATTTAGAAGAATAGGGCCTTGAAAAATAAATTAATTTTAATGTTGGCACAATAATTACATTTCTTGCACACCTAAATTTCACCCTGATGGTGAATTAGGACATTAGATCTGTGGAGGAGACTAGTTGGTGTAATGTATGAGAGGACAAGAAGATGAAGGCAAAAATAAAAAGCGCAACTGTTTGAGAACTTAAGGGCCTGTAATTGTTCAGTGTGTCTTTCCTTCCCATATATTATCTGACAATGAGTTTCCAACATGTACCTAATTTGAACAAAACTGGTGAGAGGAATTTAGAATAGTGAGTAATTTTTATCTGTTTTATACTATGGTTGGATTGAAGCTAAAGATAATGATGCCATTTTTTTGGCCATCTAAAATTTGACCATATAATTTTATTTTTGGTAAAATGCTCGATGCATCTGCAGAAATATAAACCCTTTCAAAATGTATGTAATACTTTGCTCAAAGATAGAAAATAATTTATTTTGCATTTACACATATAAATTTATCATCTGTACTACGTTGAAGGAATGGATTGTGCCAGTTTCTGCATATGTCCCTGTAAATACGGATGCTGGGCTAACTCATGATTCTATCGTCCAGTACGTAGAACTGTGATCACCTGTTCTAAGAATTTCTACATGAAATGCCTCATCTTTTAGGGACCACTATCAAGCATTATATTAAGCTTTATAACAGAAGGCTCTTAGTCTGTTAAGGGGCCATTCGTACATTTGTCAATTTGATAATTATGGTGGCTGCTTTGCTTGCAGAGATGGGCCACTTAGATCTCCTTTCAAGGAAGGACTACCTGCATAGTTGCAGGGATAGCTGATGGCTGCCAGCTATCTTCTTCACGGTTTGCCTCAATTGCAATAAGCCTCCTTGCTCAAGGACACTGACTGATCTGTCAACATATATTTTATGTTATGTATGTATTTAAGAGACGAGCTTATTCTGTCGCCCAGGCTACAGTGCAGTGGCACAATCATAGCTCATTGTAACCTCTAACTCCTTGGGTCAAGCGATCTTCCCGCCTCGACCTGCTGAGTAGCTAGGACTACAGGTGTGTGCCACCATGCCTGGCTAATTAAAAAAAAATTTTTGTTTTGTAGAGATGGGGTCTCACTATGTTTCCCAGGCTGGTCTCGAACTCCTGGCCTCAGGTGATCTTCCTGCCTCAGCCTCCTGAAGTGCTGGGATTATAGGTGTGAGCCACTGCTCTGGCCCCTACTCAGTCAGTCAGTATGAAGCCTGGACTATTTCTGCCCACTGTCGGACGACTTTGACAGGCTCTATGTGCCCCAGAGCTTCCTGTGGGTCTGGCTGAAGCTTTCTTGGGTCTGCACTTCAGTTCAGCTTATTCCTCTGCCCAATCCTGTTGCCACCTCCTTCCTTCCACAGGGGTTAACCTTTAACAATGCCCTGGATGCCAAACTCTGTTTCAGGGGCTCCTTCTGGAGAACTGAACCCATGATTATTAGTTCTGTGAGTGGTCCCAGAAAGCCAGCAATAAGATGGAGATTTGGAGCTGGGTCACTTGCAGCCTGACTGGCAATGAGGAGTCCATCGATGGTGGCAGGTGGAATGCAGGCGGGTCCTGGCACAAGGTGGCAGCCCAATTGTGAAAACTCACCCTGTTGGTGAATTAGGACATTAGATCTGTGGAGGAGACTAGCTGGTGTAAAGTATGAGGCATTTAGAAATAATAGTGGGAGGTTGTGGATAGTAACTCCAAGGTCAATGAATTGAAGAGCTGTTGCTAAGCATCGTTGATATTCTGCAGAAAAGTTGTATGTGATTATAGGGGCCTTTACTCTGTAAATGAGGGTTGACTATAGGAGAGTCCATTACAGAACTAGGCTCACTGATTGTGATGGGGATGCTGAGACACTGGTAATAGAGGCCAGCTGGTGGGGCTTAATTACTAGAAGCCAGGTAGATGCAATTTTAATAACAAGTGGCAGGGCTGAGGGGCAGCCAAGGGGGCCCGACTCACAGAATTATGAGATGGTCGCTGGAACATAGCATCCTCTGGAACAAAATAAATGGGCAGTCAGGAAGGATGCTATTCTCTGTATATCATTGTATTTGAATGATATATCAAATCACTGTCTTCTAAGCTACTGTTGCTTTCTTGCCACGTGGAGCTTCTTGGGTCCAGGCACCAGCAGTCAAGGCAAAGAGTCACCATCTAGGCAGGTATAATTAACTGTGATCAAAGGGCGGAGGCAAGGTTGCTGTTACACCAGGGGGACAGAGTGGCACCCAGATGATCCACATAGGGCTTCCAAGTTCTCTGTTGCCCAGTTGTGATGGGGCATTAACAGGGCAGAAATTCTTGTCTGAGAAGACATGGTATACAGGAGCTTGGATCTCCCATGGATGAGGGTCTGGGACATTACATTAGGGCAGCCACCACGACCAGCAGAGGCCATTGTTGAGGATGAGGGGAGTCTTGAATAGAGAGTGGAGGATGGAGACAATGAGCTGGGCTCAGGTCCAGCTGTAGCTGCAGAGCTTGTAGTTCATCCTTCTAAAGCTTCCCCTTCAAAGATCTCCTCTCTCCCTGAGAGTCCTGGGGGAGCTGCTTCTCAAATGAACATGAAGAACACACTCCGAGCACCACAAAGGGTGGACTGTGCTGGACCCTTGATGTGCTACCCAGGTCTCTCTTTGAGGAAAGACTTGTTGCCCAGTTTCCAAGTGTCAAGTCCACAGGCAGCTTCAGCTGTCAGCCCCTGCAGGGTTTGCCTCAGCTGAAGAGAGCCACCTCACCCCAGGAGACTCTTGGAGACAGCCCACAGCCAATGACTGATCACAGTGAGTGTATCAAGGCCAAGCCATCTTCATCCTCCCGGAGACAACTGTGATGGGCCCTGGATGCCCCAGACCTTCTGTGGGTAGCCAGGCTTTGTCCGGCCCAATGTCATAGTTTGACTTCTCTTTCTACCCCGTGCTGCTCCATCTTTACTTCTGTTGGTGTTAATAGGTAACTGGCGCCATGTTAAATCTAACCTGTGACGGCAACCATGAGCTCTGGGGAGTCAGAGAAGTTCCAATAGAAATAGAGCTGGTTCATGAAAGGGAAGACCTGACATCTAATGTGGAGCCTAGATCTGAACAGCCTTGTGTTCACGCATCATTTCCCTCCCCCTTTGAATTCGTGCTTAATTATCAGCAAAACTGAGATAAAATCATCACGCTATATCTGTATAGTACTTTATATTTTCCAAACTTGTTCTGATCATTCTAGGGCAGAAATTCTCTATCCAGACTGCATATTAATATCATCTGTGGAACATTCAAAACCATATTAACCTCTGGGACCCATCCACATGAAATCTGTTGCAAATGGCTTGCAGTTAGGCCTGGGTACATTTTAAAAGCTCTGCATGTGATTCTCTTCTACCTGGAGGGAAAGAACCATTGCTCTTGATCTGGAAGCTCACAATCTTTCTTAAGTGCTAGTTCTATAGGTACTGACTGTGATCTTAGATGGGCCCTACCATTTCTCTGAGCCTCAGATTCTTCATTTAGAAAGTGAAGTTAATGGCAAAACTGATCTCATAGGTTGTTTTGAAGATTGAATTTAAAAATGTATGTGAAAACCCTTTGCAAGCTAGAGAAACATTTTTTTTTTTTTCTTGAGACTGATTTACGTTCTTGCTGCCTGTGCTGGAGTGCAATGGCACTGTCCCGGCTCACTGCAACCTCTGCCTCCCTGGTTCAAGCAGTTCTCCTGCCTTAGCCTCCTGAATGGCTAGGATTATAGGCATGCGCCATCATGCCCCACTAATTCTTTGGATTTTTAATAGAGATGGGGTTTCACCATGTTGGCCAGGCTGGTCTCGAACTCCTGACCTCAGGTGATCTGCCCACCTCGGCCTTCCAAAGTGCTGGGATCATAGGTGTGAGCCACCATGCCCAGCCAGAAACATTAATTTTTATTATATGTGATTACATTTCTTTCTGTCAATTGTTTTATAAACACGGAAAGGGAGATTAGAACTCACTGGTTTTCCACTCTGGCTCAGGCTTTTAATAAAGGAAAGGAATTGCACAGAGATTCTGATTTGGTAGTTCAGGGTTGAGACCCGGGACTCAGAGTTTCTAAAAAGCTTCACAGATGAGCCTGGTGTGCAGCCAGGGTTAGGGACTTCTTGGTTAATGATCTGTCCAAAGGTTACACAGTGCTAATAAAGTCAAAGAACCAGGGACTCAACTCTAGCCCTTTCCATGCCTCTCTAGAGTTTTATCTACTATTATCCATGCTGAGTGCTCTTTCGTGTACATACTTATTGTAACATTGTATGTTAATCATAAAATATAATAATAGAGATAAAAGGGATTTTGAATTTAAAACATATAAATATAATGTGTTATGATTATTAAATGTTAAAATAATTACTCCTATCCCATTAGCACTAAATCATATGATTTGTGTGCTTTTAGTAAGGGGTGAAACTCTGTAGGTAACACAAGCTATTTTTAAGATTATATGAACCAAGCATAAATTAAACAATGTGACACCAAGGCTGAAATAATGTACGCAAGTACTAAATGAAACGTTTAAGGGAATTCAAAATAGAGTAATGAACTGTTACCTACTTACTGTTCCCCTATCTTGAACATGCTGACTTAATGTGGCATCATGAAGGAAGAGAATGGAATAAAGAGAGAGAGAAGGATGCATAGAGAAATGAAGATCGTTTTCATGTGATCATGACCAGGCCATTCATATTTCTCATATAGCCTGGAAACAATTTCATACTTATTGGAAGATGTGACCTTTAAATGTTCCTTACTTGCAAAAAGACAAATATTCTCGGAGCCGGATGTTAGCTGGTGGACTCATCTGTCCTGCCTGCCCTTCGATTGGAGGCCACTGCAGGCAGAATGCAGACTGGAGTGGAGCAAGTGTGGTACTTATTTTTTACATTTCCAGACTTTAGGGTAAGCTTTCTTTGACAGCACCCTGATTTCTTTAACACAGCAAATCTTTAATCAGTGTAGATATGTTAAAATGTGATTTTTTACAGTGAATTGACCTGAGTTGAGTACTTGAGTTGTAATGTGTATTTTTTTCCCCCTCTCAAAAGCTGACTTGTAGGGGGAAAAAAAAAATCAGATATTCTATGATATACTTTGCCTTAGTGACAAGATGTTTTGGGGGAAATCATCCAAGCTTGAAATAAAATCTTTATTGAAAGTAATTCTACATTCATGCCAGTCAGATACATTGTTGGATTAGACCAGATATCCCAGGGGAAAACTATGGTATATGCAGCAGGCTGAGTTGATTATTTGGGCCTCCTGTCAGTTTTTTAACTTCCTGACAATGGCTGAAGCATTCACGGCCGCTACAACTCTGTTTTCATCTTTATTTTGAGAGAAAGTTAATACACTTTACCTTAACTATGCCAAATGTACTGGAAAATAACCCAGTAATAAGATATACTCCGCCTACCAAGTGATATCTGTGTGTAGAGAGAATTTAGCTGTGCATTTTAAGGAAACAAATACACGCAGCAAATGACTGAAAGATATTGTGATTATTTTTTCTGCTTGAACTTTAAAATTTTCTTGGCAAAGCCTCCTGTGTGCTGTCTTAAAACCAGTAGGTATACATAATCATGGGGCCAAGTAAAATTTCATTGCAAATTCCCTTCAAATGGCAGGGCAGCTTTTTTTTCCCCCTATATTAGAGTGATTTCGTTATCAATGCTATTTGACATCAAAAACAAAGACACAGGTGGGCCAGGTGACGTTTGTTTCCACTTAGAGAATCAACAACAGCTTAGGATGTCACTTTTGAAAAGGTCACAGAATTGCTTTTTGGACATAATTAACAGTGTAACCAAAGAAGAGAGAAAAAGGCATAATTTCAAATTTGGAATTATATTCTGATTCATTGTGAAGACAACATAGTGTTGTAGTTGCAGAGAAAAGAAAGACATGACCTCTAGTAGATGTTTGATAGTAACCACATTCATTTGAAAATTCACAACTTAATTTTGTAATTCTCATCTTTTTGTTCTATATTCTAAAATTAATTGCTCTCACGTTGCCTAAGAACAGAAGCAAGAAGGTGAAGTGGCCTTTGATTCAAGTTTAAGAACAGAAATGATAGTTTAGTATTGTGTTGCAAAAAATCACAACGTATTGCCTCAGACAAGGAAGTCTCAAGGTAAAAAGTATATGTGTTCCGAGAACCATATTTTCTACCTGAGAAATATGTTGGTTAAAAACTTAAGTTTTAAAATTTTTGTTTTAAAGTTAAAGATTCTAGATGTCCTCTGATAAATGAATGGATAATGAATGGATAAAGAGCTGTGGTATATCCATACAACGGAATATAGTTTAGCAATAAAAAGAAATAAGCTATCAAACCATAAAAGAACAAGAAGAATCTTAAATGCATATCGCCAGGTGAAAGAGGCCAATCTAAAAACACTGTATACTATATGATTCCAAGCACCTGACATCCTGGAAAAGGCAAAACTTTGGAGACAGAAAAAGAACAGTGGTTGCAGAGGTTTTGGGGAGGGAGGGAGGAATGAAAAGGTGGAACACAGGAGATTTTTAGGGTAGTAAAAAACTATTCTCTGACACTATAATGGTGGTTACATGTCATTATACGTTGGTCAAAATCCATAGAATGTACAGTGTAAAGAGTGAAGCCTAATGTAAACTATGGACTTTAATTAATGTCTCAATATTGGCTCATAAGTTACAACAAATATACCACACCAACACAAGATTTTAATGATAGGAGAAATTGTGTGTATGTGGTGGGTGGAGAGGAGGTATATGGGAAGTCTCTGATCTTTTTTTTTTTTTTTTTTAAGTTCTGGGATACATGAATACACGTGCTGAGCATGCAGGTTTGTTACATAGGTATACATGTGCCATGGTGGTTTGCTGCACCTATCAACTCATCATCTAGGTTTTAAGCCCCGCATGCATTAGGTATTTGTCCTAATGCTCTTCCTCCCCTTTCTCCCCACCCCCTGACAGGCCCCAGTGAGTGATTCTGATCAGTTTTTTAAACCTAAATCTGGTTTGAAAAATCTATTAACAAAAAAAAGTTAAAAAATGATAAAGCAGATGGCATCCATTCAGGGCTTAGAGGTCAATTTACCTGCTCATGTATCCTTATGGCCACACACATTTGAGTTGTTTTGCACTTATATTACTACTATTTTTATTGCCACATCTATGCCAATCATGCTACTCAAAAACATATTTAAGCATGTCTCTACTAGGAAGACTTTTAGAATCATATTCTGATCACTTGCTTATTTGCTTTCTTGGCATTTAAACATTCAGATTGTATTACATTGTTGTTGACATGTTTTATTTTTATCGCCAAGTTATTTCATTCACATATGTTTTACTCTCTCAATTAGATTGCAAACTCTTTGCATTTAGGTGATATGTTACCTTCAGCTTTCCTCCTATTTCATTTGTGGTAAACAAGTTTGGGCATTAGGTAACTTCTTATTACAAATAGTTTTTGTTTTATGTTTGGCTGACAGATTAAGCTTTTTCTCACCCAAAAGGGACTGTCTGAACAGAAGTGAGGTACTCCCCAATATTTTTCTGTCTGCAGTCAGAACAACGCTGTCAACAGACATTCATGTTTGTTAGATGTTGAGGCTTTTTCTGTGTCATTTCTCCCTATGTTCTTCCTATCTTCTGTGTTTTACTTTCTTTGAAAAAAAATTACAGAGGATGACTGGAGGATATAATTTGCAAATACAACAATATAATGTAACATTTAGAGGGTTTTGTTTTGAAAAAGGAATTTGGTAAGTGCAAAATATCATCTGTGGATGCTCCATTTTCAAAGGTTTTATGAGAGTGTGAAATTACTTTAGGTTAAGGTATCAAAAATAGAATGTGGAAGTCATGAGGTTCGTGTTGAAAAGTCTTGGTTTCTTACGGGTAATTTCTACATAATCCAAATAATATATACAGAAGAGAATGTCTAAATAATCTACTTCACTGACATATAGAATTGTGTGGAAATTCGTGAGGCCAACTGACCCACAATACCATAGGAAGTTGGAGAAAAAAGCTGATTTGACGAAGCTGCTTTTGCCTCATTACTGCACACCAGTTTTAATTACTGGAATGAAAGATCAACTTGAACAAGGAAACAGAAAGCCTGATTTTCTCTCCTGGCTTCGCTTCTTACTACCTGTAGTACTTTGGGCACTCACTTAGCCTTGCTCAGCCTCAGTTTCCTCATTTTGAATATCAGACAGTTGGGCAGAAGAATTTCTAATTTCCTTGTGCTGCAAATCCTATTAACAATTTTAAACACCTTTTCCTTCCTGTAACTTGAAATACTTTGCAAGGAAAGTTGACAAGCTCAGAAACACATTGCAAGCACAGCAATCAATTGCAAAATAAGTGAACCCTAAAATGTAAAAAGTTTGTAGTAATCTCTTGCATATATATGAATATTTTAAATATACATTTATATATTATAGGATGTTTATGTGTATCTTTACATTTATTTATCAAAGTGATGAGTGAAATAGAAAGGCAGAAACAAGACTTTTAAGGAAACAGACATGAGTCTCCATCTCTTGGAAGCATGAAGGTGTGTCTATAGTCTGAGTTTTTGTTTTCTTACACTTATAAAAGAATGGTGGCATTGGACAAAGAGACCCACTCTGGCAGAAGGGACGGCACACAGATTTGCTTCACCTGGCTGATGGTGGCTGCCTGCTCTGTGAGAAAGGACCCTGAAGGTGAAGTCACAGTGTAAAAGGGTGATATGATCATTCAGTTATGTCAACATGGGTTCAGGAATGGGGAATGGTGGCATGTATGCCAGGAATGTGCCATTCAGCAGAAAAGTAATTTCAAAAGGTAACCAGATACATCTATGGAAGCAACAAAAGGTATTCCTGGATGAGAAGGAATCTGCGAACTTGAGAGGCAAGCTCCTGGGGGTTTTGAGCCACGTTGCCCTTAAGTGAGTATAGAAAGAAGGGAAAATTTAAAGGAATAGAGGTATCAAAGTAGACAAACAGTGACTTTAGGAATATATTAGAAGTAATTTACAAAGATAAATATTTGAAGCAGATTTTAGAGAAATCTATGTAAATGGGATATGTCTTGGTGATCCCTTCAGGTGAGCACATATAGATCTGCTTCATTTTTAAAACAATAACTTTACAATATTCATAGTACGTATTTTTAAATCCCAGTTCCCAACGGATGTACATTTTCTCCCTCCCCATATTTTGTTGATTTTATAGTCATGAAAAGATCAGGCCTTTCCATGGTTGTAGGTGGATATTGAAGACAGAATCATAGGAAAACTATAATAGTCTCTCAATGATTAAAAAGATGTACTAATGTTGGTGGTTAAGTGATAATTTTATTGCAATAGTGATTATAAAGAGAGGGGAGATGTACAAGGATGCTGAATAAAGGAGCTTCAGTAGATTCCCTGTATTTTGTGTTTATACATTCGCACCCTTGTGCGGCGCCTCTTTGCAGTGCCTTATCTAGGGGGATTACTAATATGACAACACTCCTGATTTATAGAAGCTCAATTAGGTTAAACAGTTTGATTCATTTCAATTGGATAAAAAAAATCCCTTGTTGAATCTGAATTCTTGCTCTGCAACTAACACAAACTCGCACTCATTATTACTTATGGTGCTTTTCTTTATGGATGAAGTGCTTCTCAGCCAAGTAGCGGTAGTCATCCAGCTGATGACCATAAGGAAAACCAAACACTGTCAGTAGAATAACATCCTTAGCCAAGTGTTTATGTTGGATACATATACAATGCAGAACTGTTCTTAACTAATGATACAAAGTTGGCCTCCCCAAGTCTCTCCTTTTGTATTATTCCTTGCCACCCATGTGTTGAGCTAGATTTTCTCAGGACCTAAGCCCCACCCTAAAAGTAAGTTCTGCTTCTTTGCAAGCTGGATTTATTCTTTCCAGCTTCCAAGTGAACATCATACATCAAATAACTGTGAGTTAGCTATAAATACAATTGTGATGTGACTGTTAATGCAGTTTCCAAAGGTGATTAATTTATGTACACAGGGTATCTTAAACAATGAAATGATCTGGATAATTTGATATTTTAAAATATTGTCCTTTATGGCATTTTGTTTATATTTCCTTTGTAAATCTATTGGTTCATTATATTCTTAATAATGTTTTTTTTTCTTCTGGAAGGCAGAGAGAACATCCAAACCTTCCTACTAAGGACTTTATTTTCTTTCTTCCCCTTACTCCAACTTTCCGTGTTTTGATTACTCTCTAACCTACAATCTGGAAGTTTCTCCTCAGCTGGCTGAAATAATGTTTTGCTGGCATTCTTCTAACCAGATATCCCCTTGATATGTTTTATACCAAGCTGAAAGATCTGGCAAACTGCTGAAACGGGGAACGAGGCATTGGCATACGAGGAGCAAGGGAAGACAGACCAGGCACAACCTAGTGCTGTCCCCGAACATGGCTTTCATGGCAGAGAGAGGCCACAGGAGTCAGTACAGAGATCGCAAGAAACTAAGAGGCACAGGTTGATAAAGCAGCTTAACACAGGTCACAGGCAGGGAAAGAACATCTGCAGGAACCACATGGAGACTGTCCAAGTCAATAGGACACCATCAGTAGGGCCTTCCCTACACATGACCGAAGTAGCATGCCCCTCAGTAGAGGTCTTCTACCTCTACACCTTAATGACTGTCTGGGAAGCCCCCTTCTAAAGGAGCTAATGTGTATTCAGTCCTTGCCTTGTTCTACTGAAGTGCATTATCTTATTTTTCATGAAAATATTGTGAGACAGGTACTATTATTATTCCCATTTTAGAGACGAAAAACCTGAGGCTCAGGGAGGTTGCCCAGTGACATAGTGAAAATGTTGTGCCAAGATTTAAACCCGGCTCACCTGAGTTTAGGATCTGAACGCTTCTTATCCCGCTGCCTATCTGTCCTCTTCAGTTTGTTTGGTTTCTCTGCTTGCTATTCTTTTTCCTCAGTCGCCGCTCTCTTTAGTTCCCAATCAGATATCCCTTGTCTCTAGACCCAGAGCTGGGAGCCAGCCTGTCCCCTTTCTTCCCCTGGTCCCAGCTCACTTAACCCCAGCCTGGGTTGGAGCCCCAGGCCCCTTGCTTTCCTGGCAGGAGAATAAAGACAGCTGGCAGTGAGAAAAGTCTGTGAAGGAGAATATGAGCAGTCGTGGTTATGGCTTTGCTGTGTGAGAACTCGCTCTGTCGGGGAGCTGCATGGGCTTCCCACACTTGCTGCATGGACAGATGTTTTCAATTATTATCACTGACAAGCCTCCGGGCCAGGTTCCTTTCTGATTGGCTGTCACTGGACTGTGAGGGGAATAAAGGAAACTGAGGCTAGGACGCAAAACACCTCAGTCATCACTTTAATCATGTTTCTCCAAAGCAACTGGTTGAGTTGGACAGTTCACCTCAGATTGGAATCGTTCTGTAAACACAGACTCAATTTCCTTTTAAACCTTTCTTTCATTCTGGTTTCAATTTTTCTGCCCAAATTTCTTCTGACATAAGAGGGAGACATTTGTCATTTCTTTACCAATTCTTTCCTTTTGTTGGTTTTCCAGTGTTTTGGGTACGTACCAGAATGTAGTAGGAGTTCTGACTTAAAGAAATTTAACTTGATATTATTAGACTTCTAGACTTGGCATTGCACGGTCTTCCACAAAAATGACCTATGTCTGATCTGGAAGCACCGATATCCTGTGTTTCCATCTGCAGTCACGTGGGAAATGTCTCACCCTAAGTCAGAAGCCACTTCTCATTTCAGGTTTGCACCAACCATGGAGCCATTTGACATAGCTCTGTGCATGACTAGAATTGTTGTCTACCTTCCTAGCTTGTGATCAGATCTGCTATAATTAGTGTGATTTCCTTTTTTTATTGCCTCTGGTGTGTTCTAAGGAGATCCAAAGACCAGTTGGTCCCAGGGGAAATCTGACAAATCATGGGCATGGTCAATAATAAAAAAGAATATAGACCTGGCTCTCAGAAGTCTTCCTGATAACTGATAACTGTCTCCTCTATGTAGCTTCTTCTTTAATGAGATCAATTATATTTGGTACCAATCAGTTTCTAGCTGCTTATTGTTTTTTCTTCCCTTCCTTTTTCTATAACTTAGAAGGGAAAATAAGATCATCAGGTGGATTAAAGCTTTCTGAGTTCATTTTTATTTCTCATTCTTCATGTCATATATCTGGTTGGAAAAAAAATGTATTCAAGATGCTCTGGCATTTCTGCGTATTAGTTTTATGTCCTTTTGATGTCCTGAAATTTGGTTTGTGTGTGGTCCATCTTGCTCAAGTCTCCAGGCTGCCTGGTCTCTGCTGCCATTTTAAAACAATAGCAGCAGACATGCAAGTCTCCAAATGTATTCGGTAAAGCAGATACAATTCATAGTCTTAATTCTTGAAGGCCCAAGTCTCCATTTCAATTTCTGAAAAATGTCTCTTTGACTTTCAAACTAAACTCTTTTATTTTAAGCTCAAAGATAAAATATTATAGGATGTTAATTCATCCTTTTCAAAAAAGGCACATGAGGGTTAAAACATATGCTTCCTTCTTCACTCAGAAAAAAAATTCATTCCAACCTTTTTGGGGGGATCACATATAGCTCTAAAACAGCTGAAGCTAAAAACATCAAAGTTGGCATGACTTCAGTTATCACTGAATCAGGAAGATCAAGCCAAGTTTTTGAAGAAAATGGTTGAGCATTTTAAAAATAAAAGAAGTCAAAATGCTTTCTCTGAGCATGCTCAGTGGGAGGTTTTAAAATATTTTCTTTAGGTCAGCTTTATTTTGCTCATTTCTTTGGAAATATTTCAACAAAAGCCATCTAATTAGTCCTTAATAACATTGTTCACTAATGCCCTAGCCAAGGCCCAAGTGTCTGTCATCTGCCAAGGTGATGTTTTCACCGTGTTTGCCAAGGGACCACTACTGGGCAATGCGGGTGAGTTGCTTTGGTCCTTTTATATTTTTGTCATTGTTTGGTTCAGTGATTTTGGGTGGGACAAGAATGGAGGAGGGAGATGAGTGACAGGATGTGAAGTAGTTTTATAGCAATACAGTACATTGAATATAGCTGCTAAATCCTCGCCTTTCTTTTTCTTTTTTTTTTCAATTAACCACAGCTTCAATATTTCTGGAAAAAAATGGATGGGATGGTATTAGCATTTGCAAAACAAAAGGCAGTGTAAATCCATGCTCAAACACATAAATATGGCCCTCAAACTGGAAGCTGAGTAGATCCTGTGTTTCTCATTTCCTGAGAGAATTTCATTGTCTTTTAAGGCACTAAATAGCTCTGTGCTACTGACAGTTTTGGGGCCCACATTTATTCTGCAATAAGACAGCAAACTGCCCCTGCTGTACCTGGGACTACATCAACTGACAGACCTGGCGGATCTCGTTGACACTGCGCTTGTTAGCACCACCGCTGACACTGTTTTGATGTAAATTTCTCATACAGTATCAACAGCCTGGTGAGAATATTGCTTCTTATTGCAGAGCTCTTTTATGAGTTTTTACACTGCAATTTCAGGAATTTCTTTCCTAGAGTTCTATGTGAAAATTTACAGTAGCATTTTTCAATTGAGGAAATATTTTGCATGTGTAATGGCTCAAGGGAATTGCCTTGCTGGAGATATTACATTTCTACCTGTCACAGAAAGTCAAGAGGTAGATTCTGACGTATCTGTTGTTCCTAATATGCAGACAGACAGTGGTAGCCACAAGGGTCAGGACATATACATATAGCCCAGTAGATTCTCTGCAGATTGGTTTAGATCTATCAATCCTTGCCTAAGCTAATAAGAGATATAATTACGCTCATCTTGTAGATTCATGTATATGAGGGAAAATGCTATTTTAATAGCTGACAGCAAAATTCCTCCTAGTGGAGAAAATCATTTTTTTTTTCTGTTTTGCTTAGCAAAACATTTTGAGGGACCATTTTGGTTGTAGAAACATAATCTCTCAAACACAGCCAGAAAAAAAGAGAACCAAATTCTCTGCATAAAACACAAAAATGGACTTATGAGAGCCGTGTGCAAAAAGAGAGATTATGAAAGTAGAGTGTTGGGGCAGAATGACATGGTGGGAAGTTGGAGACCAAATGGAAATGACAATCTATGAAAATTCCTTAGTTGGGGGTGTGGGGAGAATGATCAAGGTGCATTTTAGTAACAGGGGCACCTATTATTTAAGTTTACATAGTTTGCATTTTAAATTATCAGCTAGGCTGGGTGTGATGTGATCTCTCTATCCTCTGTCAATCTTCAGTAAAAGTCAGCTGAATGCTATGCCCTAGAGTGAGCCTTGGAAAACAATGAAAAGGAATTGTCAAGATAAGAGAACATTGGCCAATGGGAAGGCATGAGTGAGTTGTGGGTTCAAGGGGAGCAGGAAATCAGACCAGAAATACCTCAAGAAAATATCAACCCTTTCTGATAACCTGAAAGATACTGGGGTTCTAATTTTATAAGAGTTGGAGCTTTGAACAAATTTTAATTTTAAGTGGAATGATGATGCAAAATTCCCAAGGACTCTGGGCGCTATTTCTTGCCTGCTTCAGCTGTACTCAAGTTTCTTATAAGAGCCTATGGACCTTGCCAGCTCACAGGATTGTGATTCCAGGATGCAGTAGGACTGAGCTGTATGTGGCCAGTTTTCCCAAATGGCCTTTCTGCTTGTGATATTGATTCTTGGTTTTACTTTTCATTTCCCATGAGGACCAGAATCTAGCTTTGAACCCCAGCAGGATTGCTAGGGAGCTTGATTCCCTCTTGTCGTTTTTGCTATCTTCTTCTTCTAAGGCTGCTGTCTTTTTCTGATCTCCCAAGTATACTTCACCTGCGATCACTGTTTGCCCCTAAGCACAGGTCACAGAGCCTTCCAAGATCGAGTGTGCATGCACATGGGCTCTCTTAGCCTCATCACTGGGTCAATCTTCTCTGCTTAAAAACCAGCAGCTGGTTCTATTGTCCATAAGGTAAAATCTCAGCTCCATAATAGGACACATTATTCCTTTGATAACCTGGTTCCAGCCTCTCTTTCCAGTGACCTTCATTCAAAATGATCCATGATCATTCACCAGAATATTCCTTTTTCTCCCAATTGAGGAGACCTGACCATGTTTTCGTTATGGCTGTTTGAATCATGGGCGGAGGCTTGAACCAAGGAATGGGACCAACCAGAGTGTCTTTTGTTGGCGTTAAGGACATTTAACCTGGCGTTAAGGACATATCAGTCTGTGTAATTGCTGGTGAATGTAAGTTCTTTACAAAGCAAAGCATGTGATTTGCGGATTTTAGAGCTCAGTCAATTCATGGATTAAGAAAAGAAATAGAAACAAGTAAAAATGATGCTTTTGCTCATAAATCTTTTTCTCACCAAAAGTAATTATTAAACTTTAAATTGTTATTAACACCAAAAATGCTTGACATTATCGTGACTATAGAGAACCTATCTCACATAAATAATGATTATCAGTTAGTCTCCATGATGTTCGAAGAGAGGCCCGGAAGTTGTTCAAGTCAAAGGAATTGATCTGGCTCAAGTCAGCTTTAACCAGTCAACCAACCTATACAATATTGGTATCTGCTGGGATGGCCAGTGATTACTTGGGAAAAATCCAAATGTTCAAATCCACAGTTGAGGATTGAAATGTGCCTTTATTGGTTAGAACACTAAATGACTCCACAGACTACTAGTGAAAGGCATATTCCTTCTGGATTTGACCAGTTCTATATGATAGCTTATTTGCTACTCTGATAAAAAAAAAAAAAAATTTAACTTCCTGAGGCACAGATTGAGCTGTTTCTAAGGCTTGTCTCAGCAGAAGTACCTGCTTATAAATAAGAACTTCAATAGATTTCATCTGCTAGTGAATATTATTTAAAACTGAAAATGGCATCATGAATCCCCCATCAAAGCCCAAGTTAAACAATATATATATGCTGCCAATGCTTCTCAGGTTTGTGGTACTCTGATTCTGAGGATTGCAATGCAGTAAATGAACAGGTTTCAACTTTGGGAGGCTGAGATGGGCAGATCACCTGAGGTCAGGAGTTTGAGACCAACCTGACCGACATGGTGAAACCCCGTCTCTATTAAAAATACAAAAATTTAGCCGGGTGTGATGGCGCATGCCTGTAATTCCAGCTACTCAGAAGGCTGAGGCAGGAGAATCGCTTGAACCCAGGAGGCGGAGGTTGCAGTGAGCGAGATCATGCCATTGCACTCCAGCTTGGGCAACAAGAGTGAAAACTCATCTCAAAAAATAAATAAATAAATAGATAAAATAAATAAACAGGTTTCAAAAGTTTTCATGAGATTACCATTAGGGATGGGAAGAATGGTTCCTTATGTTCATGCATTTGGCCAGTCAGAAAGCCAGAGGACATTAAATAAGCATGTTCGAATCTTTTTGGTTCTACTCAATTGATAGTATCATTTTCACATGCGAGACATGTTTCTATCATTTTCTTCTTAGGAATGAATTTAAAACCTATTGTTTAGGCAGAAGAAATGTACAAAGGGCAGTGCCCAGCATTCATCCTCATGTTCTACATTTTCTGTTTACATTGCTTTCTCTGCCCAATACATGGTTATGACTATAGAATAACAAAACAATTCTATAAGGCATGTTTACAATTCTAGTAATAAAGCTTTCTGCATATCAGCTACTGAAGGATGTTTAGAAAATGCATAAATAGGTCAAATGTGAGACAAAGTTTTAAGAACCAGGAGCATTCATGTAAATGAAGAGAATGCAGGAGACTGCTGCAATGCAGTAGAAACTCTCTTGGCTGACTCCCACTTAATCAGCTCTCTATCTCCTCCAGAAAACATACTGACCAATGTCCACAACATATTCAATGTTCCCGGCTAGTTAATGACTCTCAACTGCGCACATCTGTTCCCACTAGAGGAAAGTCCCAGGAGAGAGTCCCAAACAAGTTTATGCCAGTTGTACTTATTATTGTAATTATGTAATTTAATTAAATATTATGTAAACTGATGAAATATGAGCACAAAAGGAAGAGAGTTGCTTTGCAAACACTTTCTTTGGAGAGAAAAATATTCTATTATGTCTAAAATTATTAAAGTGTTTTCTCTGAGGGTAGGGATAGATCTGGGTGAACTCTCAAGGCCTTTTCCAAATTTATCATGATAGATGTTGGTTGGGTTTTGAAATGTTGCTTTCTTTTAGATCTAGTCCTTCATTCTATTTCATATGACAATAGCTTCCAGCTATCATTTCCTGAGGGCTTACTGTGTGCCAGGCATTGTGTAAAGCAATTTGCTTGCATTATCTCATTTGATATACAGAGTAGTAACTGTTAATTTTTGAAAACTTATGTGCTTGGCTCTATGCTGGATACCTAATATATATTACCCACTTAATTCTTATAATAATTTGTAGATATGAAAACTGAAGCTTAGAAGAAATGAGAAATTTGTCTACATTCTACACTTTGTCTATAACTGTACACTCTACACTTTGTCTAAGTAAAAGAGCTGGGATTGGAACCCTACTCTATTTAATTCCAAAGCCTTATCTCCTATCACTATACTCTACTGTCTCCACATATAGGTGTGTTGTTTGTTTTTTTTGTTTTTTGTTTTTTTTTTTTGACAGAGTTTCACTCTTGTTGCCCAGGCTGGAGTGCAGTGGTACAATCTGGGCTCACTGCAACCTCCACCTCCTGGGTTCAAACGAATCTCCTGCCTCAGCCTCCTGAGTAGCTGAGGTTATAGCATGCACCACCATGCCTGGCTAATTTTTTGTATTTAGTAGAGACAAGGTTTCACCATGTTGGTCAGGCTGGTCTCGAACTCCTGACCTCAGGTGATCCACTCCTGACCTCAGGTGATACCCACCTTGGCCTCCCAAAGTGCTAGGATTACAGACGTGAGCCACTGCGCCTGACACATATAGGTTAAGGACCTGGCTTACTTATTCTTGTAGTCCCAGTGCCTAGTTTAGTGCCTGTCTCATCACATGTGCTCATGAGTGTTACATGGATGAAGAAATGCACAGATGGATGGATATTACTTTGATATTCTTCATAAGCCTTGTCAATTTAGTAGTAGCAAATGAGAATGCGGGATAGGCAACCTTTTCTAATTATAGGTACCAGTGCTCCCTAATGTGAGTTAGCCTTCATTTATGTCAATTGATTGAAATATTGTTGCAGAGACAGTATAGTTTTGTTGGACAAAAAATATTGTAGTTATACTTTACTACTGTGGATAAGTGGATTTTTTTTTGACTTCTAGTCATTCTTCTTCTTCTTGCTAAGACCATCTTTGGGGAAAACTGCTTCTCCCTCACTTCTAGTCTGTGTGGTTGAGTGGGCCTGTGTCTCAAGCCTGACTAATGAGAGCCATGCAGTCCTCTGCCATAGAGAATGGATCAGGAATGAACAAATAATAAACAAGGGGCTCAATCCAGGACAAGAAGAATAATTTTTTGAGAATTTTCTTTTCACACAGTGAGAGAGAAGCTTACTTGCCCCTGAGTATGCTAAGCTGATATGACACAATTCTGGTGTTGCCATCTTGCTACCAGGGAGAAAGATTTTTAAGTCAAAGCTAACCCAGAGGCAAGCAGAGTTTAGAAATGGAAAGAAACAAATTCTATGCAATACCCTTTGGCAATTGCATCTAGTCACGCCCAAAGTCACATCTGATTATGGAATTTTCAGTTATGTGATCCAGCAAATTCTCTTTTTTGTCTAAACTGTTTGAGTTGGGCTTTTGTCACTTGCACTAAACTTAGCATTTCTTAGATACCTATGGAAGCCTAAGATAGGTTTTCACATAGTAAATAATGGTATCAAATAGATTGATCCAGAAACCATGGCTTATAAATATTTAGGAGAGAAAAAGAAATTACGTTTAAAACAAAGCAAAGTAAATTATACATGAAGCTGAATCGAATATCTGTCTCTAAAATCATAGTTCTAGTGGGTGTTTTAACTTTGGTGCTTAGTACTACTATTTCGTTTTTTAATTTGAAGGAATATTTGCTAATCTGCTAAATAAAAGGTCTTGATTAAGAGAGAGGACACGACATTTCAGGATCTGTATTTCTTAGGAGTCTTCAGATAAAGTCAGAATATTCAGGAGGAATACCCCCCACCATGTTTAAAATGAATTCTTTAATTCAAGACTTCTTCAAGGAGCATTTTCTTCCTACTCACTTGCAAATCACACACTCATGTATACATATCCATGTAGAAACAGAAATCCATTCAGGTACAATCTAACTTGCAATCAAGAACTGCTAAAATAGGACCTTTATCATCAGCGCAGCACATCCCAAAATGTCTTTGTAAAATAAATCAAATTATATGAGTTAATTGATTCCAGGCAGCATCAGCAACTGCAGGTGGAGACAGAATAACAGGATGTTTATTAATGAAGTACAATTAATCAAAATCGACAATACCAATTCCTGTTTCTTGTATTTGAAAGCTACCTGCAGTGGCTATAGATGTATTTGTTGAATTTTTAAAACACAATTTTTTACGAGGGAACAAAGGGGGATTTATGAGAACATGGGATTTTTAGTGTGGGTTTTGGACTACTGATGTTTAAACAGTGAAAATATACTCCTAAATGCAATTTGACAAGCGATGCCAAAGATGCCAGTGGTAATTAATTAGCACTTAATTGAGACCACAGACCAACAGGACACAGGAATTGGTCCTCAGTGCCATTTCCCCCTTAGGCTCCATCTCATGAGGGTCAGGAGTGTGGCTGCAAGCTGAAGGTCAGTAAGTAAATTGGGAGAGCACATTGACACTGGACATTTCATGATGGATCTCATTCACCCTTTGCTGCTGCCCCTGGCTATCTCTGATGAGAAAAGGACCGTGACTGTTCGAAGGGAGAACTCAGCATTCATGCACATCTAAACCAAGGTAGGGAAGGCCCTCACCTGCTAGACTAGACTGGATGCTTCACAAAAAATTCAAGATCAAATATTAACATGAATGGGGGCAGGGTTGTAGTTAAGATTTTTATAAAACAAATTTAGATAAAAGAGAAATTTCTTAAAACAAATTTTTTTGCAGAAGTAGTTTTTCAGTAAAAAATGTAGATAAGAAATTTCTTAAATAATTTTTTAAGAAAATTTTGTAGATATTATAGATTATGGACTTAAAGATTTTAAAGACTCTAGAAATTCCATCTTAGGTATTGTACATATTCCCCCAAGTCCTCCCCAAAACACACACTTTTTTATCTTATTAGGTAGGGGTCAATGTCCTGAAACAGAGAAAAATTCTTCATAATCTCATAGACTAAGCAAATGAAGAAATGCAAATGAATTCTTTTAATCTCTGAATAAATTATAGTCAGCTTCTGACTGAAAATGTATGGTAGCTTGTCTTACAACACGAGTTGGGAAATAAGTTTGTTAAACTTGCTACTGTATTTTCTGAAAAACGAAGTTGGGACAGTTTTTATTTTTCTAGCTTAGAGTTGAAATCAGTAACTGAAGGCACAGTTGATGGATGTAACTGGGAATTGAAGTCTGGGTTCTTGGGTACCAAATCCTCAATCCACACAGATTATTTTACTTTTGGAGGGCCTTCACTCTCCAAAATGGGCTCAGATGAAGTACAAATGCTACATATGCATCTGGAAAAAGACTCTTCAGGGATCTGCTTTATTTGGTCACACACATGCCTGCCGTTAAAATGAATCTGATCTCCATCCTTTTCAGCATTCCTAGAAAGGGCTCAACTCAGATTCTTCAGAGGTCCTTGAGAACTTGTCTTAGACAATGATGCTCACTGATGGAGCAGAGGGCACAATGACGATTTGATAATAAGTACTCTTTCTCTTCTCCCAGCTGACCTCCTGACCATGGCTCATCCATTGACCTAAGTTTGTTCCCATGAACTGAGAGTTGCCTCAACATTACTGCTCCTTTACCACCACTGGAGAAATCCTGGACAAAGACTTTCTTTATGAAAGTGGAGATATTCATGTGACATGACTGGGGTAGATCAGTGGCTCCCAGCCTCCCTCTCTATTAGAAAAGATAATTGTGTGTCAGTGATGGCAACAGAGAGAAATGCCATCTGGTGTGCTCAAAAAAAAAAAAAAAAAAAACCCAAAAACAAAAATGGGGAAGGAGGGTTTCCTTATTATCTTGATATTAATTTACCAAGAAACTTCAAGAAAACCATGTCTTTTAGTCAACCCTCATCTCTGTTTTTTAAAGTTTGCAAACCTTATGGGGTATTTAAAGATAAAATCATTTTCAAACCAGGAGCTATGTGTACTGTTTAGTGAGTTTTTTTTTTAATTCTATGAAAATCTCATATGTTTTCCATTGGCCTTTAAACACTTCTGATTTTAATACTGACAACCTGTATTATTTAAACACCTCCTGGAAATCCATACATTTTAGATCTTCCCTGAAATACAACTTCACAGTTACAGTTCTATGCTTGGCTAAAATTAAATGTGAGGTTGTGAGCTACCTACTTCTACCCTGTCAGTAAACGTTTCTGAACTTATTTTGTAAATATGAGCATCGATCTTATTTTATTTCGTATTAACCTGATTAATACTTCCACAAAGAATATACTGCATTTAAAAAATGCATTCAATATAAAAAAGTTAAAATATACTTAAAATGACTAAGACAATAAAGATGAAGAAAAAATAAGGGATGAAGGTAGTATTCCAAATGCATGCTATGAGGTTCCAAATGCTTGTTGGATTTGGGCCAAATTTTATTCGAGGCTTGCTTTATTCCCTGTGAGTCATTTTACCTCCATATAGGTGTCCAGTGATTGGCTTTACTGTTAACTTGTGAGAACATTTCTGCTTTGCTTGTGCTAACTGACCACATCTGTCCAGATGCAACAAGATTCTGAATTTCTTATTATTTTCCCTTTTGCAAGTCAAACTGGTGAAAGGAACAGGTTCCAAATCATTCATTCATTCATCTATCTAATTCACAAATATTTAGTGATTTTTATGTGCAAGTAACTCTGAGAAGAAAGGCAATTTTGCATAGAAGCTGGCCACAGGGGCTCTGGATTCAGACATACTTGCATTTCAAATACTGACCCCATCACTTTTAGTTGGTTGATCTAGGAAAATAACACCTTCTCTGTGGATGCTAGATTTTGCTTCCATAAATTGAGGATAATAATGACTTTACATGGTTGTTGAATTGAGAACATGTATTTAAAATTTTTCAGCAAGATATGGGTCATATGGTTAGCATTCAATAAGTTGTGTCTATTCATGCTAGATATTCTGCAAGAATAAAAAAATAATAAGCATAGCCTTTGCCCTACATTCACTATGCTATATGCAAGCATCAAATTCACCTATACAGCTATTCATAAGAAAGGCTATGAATTCAAAGTAGGGAAAAGTCTCTGCAGTTAGGACCAGATCTCTGAATAGCAGATCTGAAAGATCAGGATATTGAGCCAGGTCCTCTGAAGAAGTGGTAGAATCTGGGATAGGCAGAGAGCGCACAGAGGAACCTGAACTGGAGGGACGAGTGTGGAGAAAGTCCTAGAGAGGGAGATGTATGAGGCATGACTGGAATTGATGAGAAAATTCATCCATTTGGTGGAAAAGAAAAGCCTTCTTATATGGAGGTAATAGAGACCACCAGGCAGAGCTAAGAAAATGAAGCACCAACAATTTGATAGAAAAGGAATCTCTGTGATGGAATTACCCCCATTGGAAACCAGAAAATCTAACAACTCTAACTGTATTTAACGACCTAGAATAATTAGTCAGTTGGAGCTCAAATGCCTTCAAGGTAGTTTATTTCCATTTTCTTTCCACAATTTAAAGTAAATTTGGGTTATAGAACATGCAAAGTGGCTAGATGACTTGGGAAAGTCCCAAGTTTGCTCATCTTTGAAATGAGAGGATTGAGCAGTTTCCTTTCTAGCGTTTCACCTCTAAAACCAATAGACCATTTCCCTCTTAAAAATGAGGATAAAAGTCAACTATTACTCTCTATTGCTGCTCCACCTCTACTGGCCTCTTGGATGTCTCTGATTAAACTCCCAGATGTCTGCAAGAAATTCTGTGCACACTGAATCATTAAAAAAAAAAAAAAAAAAAAGCCTTTTTCCTTTTTTTTTTTTTTTTTAAAGGAGTGGTCTAGGTGTTGATTGGACTGAAATTGCACAAAACTAAAAACAAAACCAACCCCTTCCCACACACCACCCAAACAAAAACCTTCCATATGTATCTGGAAGCCACTTTACTACTTCCTGATTTTTAGACTCAACAGTTACATTTTTAAAGAGACACTGCACTGTGGAATATAAACGTGTGAAATCTAAATACAAAATATAATGAAGCCCCTTGAACCAAATCATGCAATGAGAAAATTTTAGGGCAGCCAGGCACTTTTGACTTTTGAACTCTATTTCTAGCTGTACTGCTGTTATTTGGTGGGTTTCGAGATGAGGCCAGCAACTTCCTAAGTGGCTTAGTTCACTCATTTTCAGAAGACACCCCTTATTCTCATGTTTGCAGCATCCTTCTTATAAGGGGCTTAGGATATTTAAGCCTCAACATTGTCCAATACGGAAGAGTATACAGTCTTTATGAATTACCAGTTTGAGATGGTGAAAGACAAAGAAATATTGCATACTTTTGTGTCAGCACGGGAAACACCCTTTTGTGAGTCACTCTCCATGCAAACTGAAAGAGACATACGATTACAGTGTGTGTCTAGGCCTTTCTAAGCCTCCAGCTCTGGGGACAATGAAGAACAGTAGAGGATGGTGGCTGGCACCAAGCACAGGTGACCAGAGAAATATCTTCTCACTTTGGCTGCGTTGTGGCAGCTCTTATTTTGGAATTTCTACTCTAGTATATGCCCAGTCATGTTACTAACAAACCCTTTTATATCTTCAAAGTAGCTTTTTATATATGGTAGTCTTTATCTTCTTTGAAAGCCATTCATTAGAACACTCCAAGTAATCTGATTTTCCTCTGTTCTCAATTCCTTGCCTCGTCTGTTTTTCTAAAGTCCAATTCCTGGCCTCTATTAATACCTTTAGGACTCCTCTGTGGTCTTACCCCACTTTCTAGAACACGTACTTATTTATGATTTCTCCCTCTCATCTCACAAAAAATCCCTAAACTTATACTTCTTCCAGAAAACTTCCTGACTAAATGGAAGACTAGTCAAGATAACTTTCAACATGTACTTTCTAAAAATGCATTTAGTCACTTTGATTTAAGGCAATCTAAATCATTATTTCACTTGGTTTTCAATCTGTGTCTGCAATATCTCTGCTTTGCTGTGATCTATCTTAGCTTGTAACTTTGTAGAGAGAGCAGGATGTGTCAAATTCATTTTGAGAATGCCTTTGTAAGGTGAAAATTTGTTGTTCACAGATCTCATATTTATTGAGCACCTACTATATGCCAAGCACTGGACCAGCTTCTAGCATTACAGGGATGAACAATATATGTTCACCACTGTGGAAATCATCAAAAGCAGTAGCTGTTTCAATAGAAGTAGGCATAATATGCAATGATGGTAAAGACTTAGAAAACAAAACTGAATCGGACCAGGCAACAGCCCTGCTGAAAATGTGGGTGGCCAGTGAAAGTTTCTCTCTAAGGCCTTTTGACTTGATGAAAGACTGTATTAAATTGAATGTCAAGCAGATTTGACCCAGGAAATAATGACCAGTGAACAACAAGCAGAGCCTGATTGATTTCTACTTCCTGCATTGCTTAATAATCCTTTTAAAAGTGTTATTGTAGATGCCCTTGATTAGGGAAATGCATTTCCATTTTCTGTGTTTGCTTTCTTGCTTTGTTCTTGGTTGGGTCCTTCATTTATCAGAACAATACTAACAAATGGCTCTTTTCTCAGGTATGTGAGCAGCAGGGTAACTCAGACCTAAATTGCCTTTTCACTTTTTTTCTTGCTATGCATGCACATGCAAAAACGTCCACCTTCAGACTTTTTACTGGTACATCGCGGAGGAAACTTGAGTGTCGGTTTAAGTCTGCGTAACTGAGACCATAGCTCTGTGGCTTTCACTGCACTTCCCAGTGCTGAGTAGACTGCTGGGATTCCACAAATAAATAATAAAAATAATAATGATTTTTCAAGCATTTGGAAATGCTGAGTTGAAAGGTGTGGTGTAAGTGCAATGTTTTATTGTGAGAGTGGTAGCTCACGCATTATCTGCTCCTAATGGAGGGCGGCAGTAATGGAGAGGGAGGCACTTATGCCTCTAGACCGGGGTCCCTGAAGGCGGGGTGGGGCTCGGTCGGGCACTGTGGTAACACTTACTGTACACAGGAACTGCTTCCTTCCAGTCTACCAAGAAGGTATGAGAAGAGTCATGCTGCTGCTTGTTCCCCTAAACCTTACAAAGTCATCATTGTTTCATTCCCATAGAGGATGTGACTGAAAAATCATACTAGAAGAATACTCCAGACTTACAAATATTAATTTAGGTTTTAGTTTGGGGCTCAAATAAATACATCATTGGTACGGGGCATGTCAACAGCTTGGATGTGAATATACCCTTTGTGTGTGATATGCGCTGAGTTATCCCACCTGACCCCACCCCAGTTTATATGATAAGGCACCAGCTACCGTTAGCTCAGAATGTGACTGCATTTGGAGACTGGGCCTTTAAAAAGGTCATTAAGTTAAAAATAAGGCCATTAGGGTGGATTTTAATCCAATTTGACTGATGTCCTTATAGAAAGAGGAAATTTAGACTCGCAGAGAGACACCAGGGACAAAAAAGCACAAAAGAAAAACCACGTGAGGGTAAAACAGCAAGAAGGTGGCCATGTGCAAGCCAAGGGGAGAGACCTCAGAATAAAGCAAACCTGCTGATATCTTGACCTTGGACTTCCAGCCTCCGGAAGTGTGAGAACATAAATGGCTGCTTTTTAAGCCACCTGGTGTGTGGTATTGTGTTATGGCTGCCCTAGAAAACTAACACAGTCTGGGATTATCCAGACTTCAGATTCACATTGAACACTGCAGTATAATATAGAAAAAAGATACACATTTTTAAAAAATTCAGTATAGTCTGAATGCTTTTCCAGCTAACTCCATAACTTTAATTATAAAACAAATGTAACCTGTGTCAAATTATGAATATGTTAACATATTGAATGAGGACAAGAAAAATAAGCACCAGATTTAGGCTCCATAGGCATTTGAAGGTAGAGTAAAAAAAATCTGGTTTCCTTGACCACATTGTCATAATATGCATATATAACAGTTTATTGAATCCAGGCGGTGTAGACAACCAGAAGAACTCTGTCTCCATACCATTACAATGCATGCCCACAACAAAGACTCGTGGAGAACAGCCCCGTTCATTCGATCTGTCTGAGCCTTACCAACATGAGAGCAGAAAACCTTACCTCTGTCTAAAGTATATCTATGTAGCCATCCATAAGTTATTAACTGGGGTCCCTGGGCTCTGCTGCTGAAAATATTAATATATTCAAATCTCATTCTAGCTACTGCAAAAAACAGTACATCAGATAAATGCATTAATATCTTTCTTAAACAAAAGAACCTGATGTTATTTTTTAAAAGTTTCTTTCTTTTTCCTTGGACTCCCACTGAAACATAGGTGATATATGGCCGAATAAGGTAAAGCGGCCATCAGGTACCAAAGTGCAGGATTGACTGTATCTATAAAACTCTGTTTATTATACTTGAAATACAACACTCTTTCGTGTGAACTGTAGGCTGAGTACTGTTCATCACATCCAATGGCAGAAATGTTTTCTGTTTACTTTCTTAGACATTTTACCCAGTGGAAATGACATGTCCTCTAACTGCAGTTGATGCTACCTCTACCCTATCAATATTCTCACCTCATCCTAAGGGCTGGCTCTTTTGCATACAAGTACAGCCTCAGTGGAGTTGGAAGGCAAAGCTTTGCTGAGAACCAGCAAGCCGAGTGGAAAGGCTGGAGAAGTTAAGGCAGTGATGGAGGGGGTAACTGAGACTTAGCCCTTTAGATCACTGCTCTGTGTCTGTGGATCCCAAGTTGAGATTTATATATCTATATAGTGACCAGCCTTTGTGCTATCCAGGTTTGCCTTTTGCTATTGGCTGCAGTTAAGGCCCTTTATCAATGACAGCAAACAAAGTAGGTGGTCTTCTACTTCTTTCTTGCAGCAGGAAAAAAATAGTGACATAATTTTTCACAGCCTGAAATAATTGTGGAGGTACAGATACTTGGTTAGGTTCACTATGAATTATTAGTGGAAAAGTGGGTCTCAGAAGTACGTTACATGTGAAATATTTTTCGTCACTTGAACATGTGCCGTCCAGAGCTGGCCCTGTTCTAGCCGTCACAGGGAACAAACATTTCACATTCACAGATGCTCCCAATTTGGTGCGGTTTGGAGTGTAATTTAGATCAAACGTCTCCATGTAAATGAGTCAGGGTTTCTTAATTAGGTGCCTCTAAAGCAAAACCTTGGACCACATCAGTAGGTGTGGGTGTGGTACCCACAATACTGGAATCTTTCCTATAGACCAGGCTCTCAGTATCATTCAAATAAAGCTTTTTTTTTTTTTTCTTTTTTTTGGTTGTTTTTTTCAGGCAGAGTAATAAATCTGCAGATGGCATAGACAGAAAGACGCTACTTCAGAAGAGCTGTCTAAAAACACTGCCTCTTTGGCAAATGCCTTAAAGTAGGTCATTCTGCTGTGATTTAGCTTTTTCTTTAGAATTGATTGCCAGCTTTTTGTTCCCATTACAAGTAGGGTGCATTCCAGTCCACAGACTTGTTCTTAATTTTTCCAACTGGTATTTGTTTACTAGGATTTGCAGATCTTCATACGAAAATGGCCAATACCCTGTCACAGTGCTAATCATGCACTTGACCGCAAAGCGAAATGGATCCTGGTGATAATCTGGCAATGCTGAAATATTAAATGCCTTAAACACCCAGTCTTCCCACAGCAAAACTGCATTGATTTATATGGGTAGGTTTGTTGAAATAATTGTCCCATCTTTTATACACGCGCAAAGAAGAGGTGACAGGATGTAAATGGAAAACTTTTACAAGCCATATAGCTGTTTGTATAGATATTCAGGTTATCTGCTTTTATACTTGTCATTGTTTGTGTTTTTTATAGGGGGAAAAATCATTTGGTCCCATTTCCTCATCGAGGCTTCGGGATTTACATGCTGAACCCCCGCCGGCATTAATGAGTTACCTGCATAAATTCCCTGGCAATCGATGGGCACATAGACCTTGTTTTGTTATATTAATTATTCCTCACAGAACCTTGACACTGACATTAAATGAGCCCTTAAAAAATCTTGATGAAGGTCTTAAGGTATCTTTTACTGTTCAAATATTAGCATTGCCATAACTATGTCTAAGGCATTATTCATTTTGTGGAACCACAGGGAAGGAGGGGTTGTGATAAGAAAAAAGGAAGGGCACAGGGAGTGAACTTCCTGGTCTTAACTCTTTATTGCTTAGGGGCCAGTTTTCTGAGAACAAGTTATAATCCTCAAATTGTGATAATGATGTGATAATAAATGTTAAAATCATAATGAATTAAAAGAGCAGAGTACGTTGTTTTCTCCAGATTGGTGTTGAATATGGTATCTTCTCCACAGGCCAAATTTGTCTTGGCAAATTCTTGGTGTTTTCAGGTGAATTCCAAAATGTCAGTTAAAAAGACACAAAGAAGTGGGCTTTGGAGAGGCAGTGGAGATTATTGGCTAGGTATGTCACAAGATTGACTGGTAAGTGTGTCCTTAAGAAACAGGCTATGAAAAAAGGTTTTATGTGCAATTTTCTTTCATTCCCAATAAAACTTCTTTTACTTAGATGGAGTATAGAAGGTTCTGATTAAGCAAATGCTCTGGTCAAAAACACTTATCATATGTGGATTAACAGTAATCAAACAACAAAATTAGTATTAAAACTACAATGGACACCATATTGTTATCCTTTGGTAATTCAGAAAGAACTTCTGAATCTTGAAGCTCTCCTGAGGAACTTGAGTTATCTCTGTGCTAGAGTGTGGTTATTAGGTAAGTGGGTGGAGGTTATTAGACATTTCTGATGGAAATTTCTGTGAAATAGCTAATTGAAATGTTTTTTGATCCTTTTGGAGCAGAAGTTGTGTATTGAATTACTATTTGATGATGCTCTTCAGACTCTTACAATGCTGATCATTGTGAATTTCCTTTCTACATTTTTTTCCTTTGCTGGCTAGTTATTCTTACTATGCTTGTCCGAAAGTTGTGTTTAACTCCATCCTTTTTTCAGGGGCTCTGAACGTGCTTGGTAAATGCACGCACTTTCATGGTTTGAAATATTCCTCTAAAAACCTAATTCCCAAACCTACATTTCCTCCTTTAATATCACACCTCCACTTACCCACTTGCTAAAATGATCTGTTAAATACCTCCTATTGCTCGACTCTCTACCAGTTCAATGGAACACTACAAGGTCCAGGAAAAAATGATTCCTGCCCTGAAGGATTAAAGTTAACCCACACATGAGGAAGGATTAATTACAATTTTACACCAGGGGTAGTAGTACAGCTCTCTATGGGTGCAGTCAGAGCCTGACAGGGCGGTAAGAAACAACTTTGTCTCTTCGATGATTTAGAGTTTATAGTGGGCTTTCATTCACATATAACTCTGAATTTTCTAAAAGTCCTTTGAGGTATTAGGTATTGTAACAGAAGAGGAAACTGACACTCAGATAAGCTGTTATCCAAGGTGACACGGTTAGAGTCATAAACCTAGGATGCAAACTTGGGTTTTCTGCTTCTGAATCCAGTGACCTCTCCACTCCAGCTACTGGATTTAATGTAAGATCAAATTTCTCTGCTTGGGTTTCCAATTGTGGCAAACTTGAAGCAACAGTATGTACTCTTGGATTTTACTTTCTTTATGTCATTAGATCATACACATACACACACACACACACACACACACACACACGAAGGTGGATAAATTAGGTATTATTTCTATGATAAGCTGATAAAACAGTGGCTGAGACGTGAAGTGACGTGCCTGAAGTCACTGTGGAACCTCACACTCAAGCTGGGGCTGGAGCCCAGTTCTTTAGATTCTCTTAACCTATCAGAGGCAGATGCACACAGCACTGTCCACCCACAAATACTGCTAATTAAATTGGCAACTGGATAATTTACAGTTTTTCTCTGTGTCTACTCTTGTTCACCTAGAATGTATTATCAAAACAGTGATCCTTTAAAACGGAAGTCAGTTCATGTCATTCCTACGCAAAAGGCTGTAACTGACTCCCCCTTTTAACCCGCATGAGGGCAAGGATGGTTTTTGTTAAGTTGACCGATGTGTGATAAGCTCCTAGAACAGTGCCTGGCATACAGTAGGTGCTCAGTAAGAGTACACAGGTGACCTGGTTTTATCAGTGGCATCACCAGTCTCTTTAATCTATAGATTGTACCCCGTGGCACTGTCTGAGGCTCTTTCCAGTCCTTTGCGGAGATTCATATCAAAAATACCAGCAAATACTCCTGACCTACTTCAAAGCTGCCCTAGGAATTCCTCTCTTCCCAATGAGCTCCACAGCCAACACCAAAACAATTGCTCCGTAGTCATGTTAAGAGAACTGTTGGCTTTCCGGCTTTGCTCCAGCCTCCTCCTTCAGCCCCTCCATCCCTAAGTCCATCTTACATAGGACCAATGGATAGGTTGTTTGAGATGGCAGTGTGTCACTTAACGAGGGGGATACATTCTGATAAATGCATCATCAGGCAATTTCACAGTTATGTGAACATCATAGGGTGTACTTACACAAGCCTAGATGGTATAGCCTACTACATACCTAGGCTAGTGCTCCCAGGCTATAAACCTGCACAGCATGTTACTGTACTAAATACTGCAGGCAGTTTTAACACAGTGGTATTTGTGTATTGAAATACAGAAAAGGTACAGCAAAAATTCAGTGTCATAATCTCATGGGACCACCATCATATGTAAGGTCCGTTATTGATGGATGTGTCATTATGTGGTGTGTGACTGTACTTAAATACAAAAGCAGAAATTTTTCAACTGCTCAGTAACCTGCCTTGGTTTCCTATAGCCTGAGATGTCAGATTCCAAGAAAAGTTTCTGCCAGCCCCACCCATAACCTGGCCCCACCCTGCACTCAGGTCTCTCCTTCTCCTTTGCCTCTGGCCACAGGACAGGCTGCTCACACCTATATCCTGGTTCCCTCTTGGTTTTTCTCCAGCCACTCCATGGAACATCCAAATCTCACCAGCTCCACCTTTCACTGGAGACTTCTCAACTCTTTCAGCCCATTTCTCCCCATTTGAATTACAGGCTGCACATACTGTTTAACAGTTAATTAGTCTCTGTTCTGTTTTTTCTTAAGTGTTCCCTTCCTGTTACATTAGTAGCACTGCAAAGGCAAAACGTTAGACTTCCGATTGCATACTTTTATCTTCCCCACTTTCCTGCATATAGTATGGAACACAGAACAGGCACTCCATAGGCATGCTTCATTCATTGGTGCTTATGTGCTTCTGCTTGTAATATGTACTTTGCCCTGCCAGCTTCAGGTAGCTGAACACTTCAAATGATAAATTTTGAAGGATATCCTAAATTTATATATTGTTGGCAAGTAACGGCATTTTTTACAGCTACACTGATGAGGTATATATTAGGATAAATGTATATTTAAACTCCAGCCTTATCTAGTTTACAACATGTTTGCAGCATGTCTAAACGTAGAAAACCATACTGCACCCACCAGTGATTAATTGGGTCTTGCCATGTGTGTGTGTGTGTGTGTGTGTGTGTGTGTGTGTGTGTGTGTGTGTTTCTTTTCAAGCATCTAAAGTGAATTCTGTCATTAAGTCACAAAATACATAGAAATTAGTATAAAAAGCATTGAGGAAATAACTAAAGAATACAAATTAATCTAACCAACAATTAAGTTTTTAATGCTATACTGAGGCTTTATTATGGAAGTCTAGGTAGCACAGAAGTAAACCATGTTTGCATAATATAAGTTTAAGCCTGTAATCCCAGCACTTTGGGAGGCCGAGGCCGAGGCGGGTGGATTGCCTGAGTTCAGGAGTTTGAGAACAGCCTGGGCAATACGGTGAAACCCTGTCTCTACTAAAATACAAAAAATTAGCTGGGCGCGGTGGTGGGCGCCTGTAGTCCCAGCTACTCGGGAGGCTGAGGCAGGAGAATTGCTTGAACCCGGGAGGCGGAGCTTGCAGTGAGCCAAGATCCCGCCACTGTACTCCAGCCTAGGCGACAGAGCAAGACTCCGTTTCCAAAAAAAAAAAAAGTTTAAAAAGGTCCACGTTTTTCAGCAACTTTGATTTTATTTTGCAAACATTTGAAGGAAAATTATTACTCCCATCCTTGTTCATAGGTTAAGCTTTGACAATTTGCATTCTGCCATCTTGTCTTCTCTTGATTCATCTTGAGAGTCAGACACTTTTGGCTCTTGCAGGTCCTGACAGACCACTGCTGATATCCCCCTGCCACAGCACTACAGCTGGACACTTTGCAGAGTAGGCACCTCATTTATAAAGCACATTCAGAGACCGTGTTCTTTACCCTTTCTTCTCCCCATGGAAAAAGCCATTCTGAGAGTGGGTTTTGGATTGGATTATTATTTTGGACACTCCATGTTTCTGCTTCATTTAGTTCCTAGGACAAATGATGCAAACCTGATAATTCCGGCTGTCAAACCCCATGTTAAAGTTCTCTTTCTTTTAGCCCAGACTTTGATTTCTTGGCCACAGAGAACCTCTTTCCTCCTCCTGTTTCTTGTCTTTAGATCCTGTTCTGAAAGTGTGGTCTGCAGACCAGCAGCAGCAGTGGCACCTGGGAGCTTGTTCTCTGTACAGAATCTCAGGCCTCATCCCAGACTTCTTGAATCAGAATCTGCATTTGTTTTTTTTGTTTTTTTTTTTTTTGAGACGGAGTCTTGCTCTGTCGCCCAGGCTGGAGTGCAGTGGCTCTCGGCTCACTGCAAGCTCCACCTCCCAGGTTCACACCATTCTCCTGCCTCAGCCTCCCGAGTAGCTGGGACTACAGGCGCCCGCCACCACACCTGGCTAATTTTTTGTATTTTTAGTAGAGATGGGGTTTCACCATGTTAGCCAGGATGGTCTTGATCTCCTGACCTTGTGATCCGCCCGCCTCGGCCTCCCAAAGTGCTGGGATTACAGGTGTGAGCCACAGTGCCCGGTCCAGAATCTACATTTTTTAACAAGATTGCTAGGTAATTTGGTTTGTGAGCACACTGAAGTTGGGGAAGTCGTGTGCCTCTTTCAGTGAAGCTAGTGCAGCAGAAGTGCTGGCCACAGGACCGGCAGGCAGAGGAGACTTCACAGTTCCCATTGTCCACCACTTGACCCCCTCGATGCCCTCATTCATTCGAATCTCCCTTCGCCCTAGTACTTCAAAGTGTTTCCTGTGCTTGGTGAATGAGTCACACAGCACAGGTGCATCTGCGTCGATAGAGGGCAGTCTTTTTTTCTAGCAATTAGTTGACGCCATTAGGCTCTTCTGATGGAGTCTCGGTTGCGAGAGGTGAGGCCTTTCGTTGGGCTGCAGGATAGCGGCCCTTACCACTTGTGGTCATTAAAGTTCCCGTGGTGCTTTTTGTGAGTGAAGGGATTGTTAACCTCGGCGTCCTGGCTGACTTCCAATCTGTGTAATTACATTCAGCCTACCTAAGTCTGCTCTGTAGTTTCAATTAGGTAAAGTATTGTTCACTTCTTATACTAAACTGCTGTGTTGTGTGGCTACAGACTGCTAATTAGCTGGTGTTTTTCAGGTAGCTGCATTCATGATGAACAAAACGCTCTCTCTGGTCATCATCTTCCCCGCCCCCACTCTCCCCAGTATCCACAATCCTACATACAACTAACTGCAGGCCAATTTTCTATATATTACCATTTCTTGGAAAAAAAGTGCTTTGGGATCAGAAATTTCTAGTACATGACAATGAACATTTCTTTTGATTCTCTATGTAGCCACCTGCTTCTAACCTTATCTAACCTATTATAGGGTGTATGTGTGGGAAACCCATGCAGAGAATAAAAAGAATGTGACAACAGGTGGAAGAAATAGGCCTTCCTCTGCCAAGATGAAGGGTACATTTCTGTGATTGCCAGGGAAGTATGAATTGCTTTAAGAGCTTGCCACTCCAGGAATTGGTTATTTTAAATGTGATATGAAAGGAAGATGAGGTCAGAGAGGGCAGGGCATGCATTTATTTCTTTTTTCCCACTAGTTAGAAAAATATAGTAGGACATGTAAACTAGCAGTAAAATGCCTCAATATCTCTGTGGGGAATATTTGGCCCTAAATAGGAAATGTGGCACCAGGAGAGAGAATGGAATTCCTTTCTGTTGACTTAAAAGTTAGCACCAGGGGAAGTACGTGGCTCTGGAATGGCAGTTGGAAATGAAAGAAAAGTGGAAAAGATGGGTGAGCAGGAAGCCAAGAGGGCAGAGTTGCGAGGGCAGAGTTGTGCTGTTATCAAAGAAGAGATGTGTTTGAGAATGGAATCTTTCTGAGATGTGAAATGATTGCTATGAAGTGTCCAAATGGAAAAAAATTCTGATTTAGATAACATATCACTTTACATGCCTTTTCACTATGTAAGCAAATTTAATCTGTTTTAATGCCCAACAACAGATACACAGATTAATTAGACAAAAGTTCATTTGGAGTGATTTCTTTATCTTTTCGTATCACAAACTCTATGGGAGGTAAATGAAAATCAATAAATGAAGTAAAGAAATGAATGTACAAAATTGATATAGGGAACACTGGGAAGAGGCGTCTATTGACCATCAGTTCATGGAGAGCAGGAAAAGAGGTGTTTTCAGTGCCAGAGAACCAACCTATGTCTTGCCCACTCCTTACAGCGGTTCTGTCCCAACATGTTCTACTTGTCTCTTTGAAATGAGAAAGAAGAGAAGCGGTTTACTTAGTCCAATGGAAGGACTGACTTAATGCCTGTTAAAAATAGGCTGGTTTACAAATTCCTGTTAGAAGTGGAAGGATATAGAGCCAGAAAATGGGGATTAAGAATGAGATTGAGGGATGTGAACACTCCCAGACATGGGAAGGGAAGCTTCCAGATCCTAGAGCTTTATTGCTTTCCTGGTAAAAGTGTCTTCATTTCCAGCTCAGCATCTACCACACAGTAAGTACTCAACCTGTATTTGTTTCATGAATAAATGGGTGGACAGATGATGTAGGCAACAATGTTTTGAATGTGAAGTGAGTTTTCAGAGTACAGACAAGAGAAAGAATCTGCAGAGGATGATGAATATTGGGAGGAAAGGTAGAGAACAGTGGAAAAATGTATGAGGAAACAGTTTAGTTAAAAAGAATATGGGTAGGATATAGAAGAGGAGAAGAAATGACCAGAAATAAGATACAGGAACTTCTATACCAAGGGCAATAATGTAGTGTAAAACTTGTGAGTTTGGCATGTATTTTTAAACTTTCTTTTTACATATTAATGAATGGAGCTGGGGAAAAATTATAGACCAAAAAATGTCATTGAGGCAGAAACATAATAGGCTCAAAAATGCTAACCTTAAATTTGAGCTCTACTGTTTTGTAGCTACTTCCAAAAAAGATTTTTCCCAATGGCCTGACCAAGACAGCCCCTAACCTCCTTTCTTTGCCCCCTAGGGACTCTCATTCAAGTGAAGCCTAGGGTTCTAGTTATGTACCACTTCAAAGTCAAGTGTGGGTTGAGTCTGCTACTAGCTACAGACAAAATATTATTTATGGCTGAGATTTCCTCCTGTCCATTGCTCAACTTCAGCCTTTTCTCAGCCTAGACATTACAGTCTTGAGAACTGAAATCTCATATATAATATGTACTTTTTTCTTGCATGAGAAAAAAAAACCCCAACGACGTGAAAATTTGCAGATACCCTGTGTTAAGTATTCCTGGATGTCACCCTGCAGCTCTAATTTCTGCTTTCTCCTCTGCATTCTGGGTACTGCTGCCGGACTTGTCAGCACCTTGTCACAGCTTCCTGTTGCGTGGGCTACCATCGGACTCTGTGTTCTTAACAATTATCCATAAAAAACCCCAGAAGATCCTTCACAATTAAAAAATATATATTAACAGGTAAAAAAAAAAAAAAGCCACTTTAAGAAATGCAGTTTCCTGGAGCGGGTGCTATGTGTAAAGGCTGCACAGCCTTGACTAACTGCAGCATGGTCTCGTCTTTCCCAGCCCCGTGATGCTCTTTTGTTCATGGTGTGACAAGGATGTAGGGAGCCAATACGATTTAACTAAATAATACACAAATGTCAAGAACACTTTCATGTCTTGTGTACAGACCAGAATAAATGACTCGGATGGAATGTTTTGTTTTTCTTTTCAGGGAACAACTCCACAGTTTACAAGGAGCTTTGCTGACAAGAAGTGCCTAAGAAATATTATTTAAAATAACCTATTTTAATGTAGGAGTAAATGGCTGAGGTTTTCATTTGGGTTCAAAAGACGGAGGTCTGGAAAGGAGCTTGACAGGCAGAAAGCAGTGAGGACTTAGGTTTGTCCTGGAATTCCTATGGGCAGTGGGGAGAAAAATAAGTCCAGTAAGAAATGAAAATGAGGAAACTAGTTTCTCAGAATTAAAGGTGAACTGAAAGGAATTGGCAGCTACCGGGACATGCCAGCCAGAGAGGCCACGGTATCCGATACACGTGACAGACCGAGAGACAACAGCAATGCTCCCCAAACAACTTGCCTGAAGGGCTTGCCAGGAAGCCAGATGCTGCTTCTGGAAGAATATCTTCCGTGGTTGGGCATCTGGGTTCAGTGCTTTCCATTTAAAGAGGAGAAAGAAGGTGATAAAAGGCAGCACCATTACTGCCTTCTAAAAAAACGTGCTCTAAGTGTATATATGCAGGCATGCATGCACACACACACACAAGCATTAATAAATGTTGACATGGAAATTGTTTTTAAAAAGGACCCCTAAAAATGAAACTTTTCTTTTTAGATGGAAAGAAATGTAGTAGAGGCAGGGGAGTGGGGAGGGTGAGAAGACAGACACTAAGAAAACCCCTTCTATAAATATAAGGGCTCACTAATTAATTAGGATTAATTAGGTAATTTTATTTAAAGGGCTGGGATTATATCTGGTGTTCAATTAGAAAAAAGGAGTCTGAGGGATTGGCCTGTGCCTCTATCACAGTTGGCTCAGCTTTCTCACTCTTTGTTTTACCATTCCTTCTTCCCTGGAAACACAATCGAGTATTGGTATTGGCAAGAAAGCAGAGTGTGGTTTAGTGGACTGGAAATCAGGTGACTTGAGGTCTGCTTGATTTTTTTCTCCCTTCCACTTTGAAGTTTGCTCCATAAAACAAGGGAACCAAATTTCTTTATACACTTAAAAGCAGGGGCAAGCTTTTTAAATCAAGGTGATTTTTTTTTTCTTCAGCTGATGCTAAATAATTCAAGGTAGTATGGCAATATTAGATCTCAAATGATAGACAAGGAAGTTGGGGTTGACCTGATAGGAGCTAGAAGTGGTAGAAGTTATTTAGTAGTGAGAATTATGACAGAAGATGTAGAAATAAATTTTTGTATTTCAAGATCTGCTACTAATCCCAGATAATCAAGAAACCAGAAGAACTGGCAATCTTACTATGTACTGCAGTAATTGATCTAATAGGCTCCACCCATCACTGATGGGTGGTCACAGATTCCCTGACTGAGTCTCCCTTGGTGTGGCCAGCCTCTTCTAGAACTCATTCACTGTAGTGCTTGCACCCTTTTAACATGCAGTCTTAATATTAAGAGTATCTCTTTTTTCCAGCCTTTAAGTTCAGGAGTAACTATGCAGGATGTGCAGGTTTGTTACATAGTTAAACATGTGCCATGGTGGTTTGCGCACAGATCATCCTATCACCTATGTATTAAGCCCAACAGCCATTAGCTATTCTTCCTGATGCTCTCCTTCCTCCCATCCACCCTCTCACCCCCCGCCCCCCCACCACCTTCCAACAGGCCCCAATGTGTGTTGAAAGGATTCCCTATTTAATAAATAGTGCTAGCTAGCCATATGCAGAAAATTGAAACTGGACCCCTTCCTTATACCATATTTAAAAATAAACTCAAGATGGATTAAAGACTTAAATGTAAAACCCCACACTATAAAAACCATAGAAGAAAATTTAGGCAATACCATTCAGAACATAGGCACGGGTAAAGATTTCATGATGAAGATGCCAAAAGCAAAGGCAACAAAAGCAAAAACTGATAAATTGGATCTGATTGAACTAAAGAACTTCTGCACGGCAAAATAATCTATCATCAGAGTGAACAGAAAACCTACAGAATGGGAGAAAGCTTTTGCAATCTCTGCATCTGACAAAGGTCTAATATCCAGCGTCTATAAGGTACTTAAACGAATTTACAAGAAAAACAAACAGCCCCATTAAAAGTATTATTATTTTTACAATCAGAAGAGCTCTGCTTGTTTGTCAGGATGAAAAGAAAAATATCAGGTGAGGGGAGATAAACTTGAGGGGAAGAACTTGCTTACCAATACCCTTAAGATGGAATATTTCCTAGTACTAGTCTGAAAATATCAAGTTTCTAAGATTCCAGGTGATATGGTTTGGCTGTGTTCCTACCAAAATCTCAACTTTAGTTGTATCTCCCAGAATTCCCATGTCTTGTGGGAGGAACCCAGGGGGAGGTAATTGAATCACAAGGGCTGGTCTTTCCCATGCTATTCTCGTGATAGTGAATAAGTCTCACAAGATCTGATGGGTTTATCAGGGGTTTCTGTGTTTGCATCTTGCTCATTTTCTCTTGCCTCCACAATGTAAGAAGTACCTTTTACCTCCTACCATGATTCTGAGGCCTCCCCAGCCATGTGGAACTGTAAGTCCAATTAAACCTCTTTTTTTTTCCCCAGTCTTGAGTATGTCTTTATCAGCAGCTTGAAAATGGACTGATACAGTAAATTGGTACTAATAGAGTGGGGCGTTGCTGAAAAGATATCCAAAAATGTGGATGTGACTTTGGAACTGGGTAACAGGCAGAGAGGTTTGAGCAGTTTGGAGGGCTCAGAAGAAGACAGGAAAATGTGGGAAAGTTTGGAACCTCCTAAAGACTTGTTGAATGGCTTCGAGAAAAATGCTGATAGTGATATGAACAATAAGGTACAGGCTGAGGTGGTCTCAGATGGAGATGAGGAACTTGGGAACTGGAGCAAAGGTGACTCTTGTTATGTTTTGGCAAAAAGACTGGTGGCATTCTGCCCCTGCCCTAGAGATCTGTGAAACTTTAAAACTTGAGAGAGATGATTTAGGGTATCTGGTGGAAGAAATACTTAAGCAGCAAAGCATTCAAAAGGTGACTTAGGTGCTGTAAAAGCATTCTGTTTTGGAAGGTAAACAGAGCATAAAAGTTCAGAAAATTTGCAGCCTGATAATGAGTAGAAAAGAAAAACCCATTTTCTGGGGAGAAATTCAAGCCAGCTGCAGAAATTTGCATAAGTAGCAAGGAGTTTAATGTTAATCCCCAAGACCATGGGAAAAATGTCTCCAGGCCATGTCAGAGACCTTCATGGCAGCCCCTCCCATCACAGGCCCAGAGGCCCAGGAGGAAACAGTGGTTTTATGGGCTGGGCCCAGGGTCCCTGTGCTGTGTGCAGCCTAGGGATGTGGTACCCTGCATCCCAGCCACTCCAGCCATGGCTGAAAGGGGCCAACGTAGAGTTTGGGCTGTGGCTTCAGAGGGTGGAAGCCCCAAGCCTTGGCAGCTATGTGGTGTTGAGCCTGTGGGTGCACAGAAGTCATGAATTGAGGTTTGGGAACCTCTGCCTAGATTTAAGATGTATAGAAACACCTGGATGCCTAGGCAAAAGTTTGCTGCAGGGGCAGGGTCCTCATGGAGAACTTCTGCTAGGGCATTGCGGAAGGGAAATGTGGGGTCAGAGTCCCCACACAGAGTCCCTTCTGGGGCACTGCCTAGTAGAGCTATGAGAAAAGACGGCCACCATCCTCCAGACCCCAGAATGGTAGATCCACCAACAGCTTACACTGTCTGTCTAGAAAAGCTGCTGACACTCAATGCCAGCCTATGAAAGCAGCCAGGATGGAGGCTGTACCCTGCAAAGCCACAGGGGCAGAGCTGCCTAAGACCATGGGAACCCACCTCTTGTATCAGCATGACCTGAATATGAGACCTGGAGTCAAAGGAGATCATTTTGGAGCTTTAAAATTTGACTGCCCCACTGGATTTTGGACTTGCATGGGGGCCTGTCACCCCTTTGTTTTGGCTGATTTCTCCCACTTGGAATGGCTCTATTTACTCAATACCTGTACCCTCTTTGTATCTAGGAAGTAATTAGCTTGCTTTTGATTTTATAGGCTCATAGGCAGAAGTGACGTGCCTTGTCTCAGATGAGAATTTGGACTGTGGACTTTTGGGTTAATGCTGGAATGAGTTAAGATTTTGGGGGACTGTTGGGAAGGCATGATTGGTTTTGATATATGAGGACATGAGATTTGGAGGGTCAGGGATGGAATGATATGTTTGGCTGTGTTCTTACCCAAAACTCAACTTTAATTGTATCTCTGAGAATTTCCACCTGCTATGGGAGGGACCCAGCGGGAGGTAATTGGATCATGGGGGCTGGTCATTCCCGTGCTATTCTTGTGATAGTGAATAAGTCTCACGAGATCTGACAGGTTTGCCAGGGGTTTCCGTTTTTGCTTCTTTTTCGTTTTCTCTTGCTGCCACCATATAAGAAGTGTCTTTTGCCTCCCACCATGATTCTGAGGTCTCTCCACCTCAGCCATGTGGAACTGTAAGTCCAATTAAACTTCTTTTTCTTCCCAGTCTTGGGTTTGTCTTTATCAGAAGCATGAAAATGGACTAATACACTAGGCTTACGTAGTTGATGTTACCTGGAACCACTCACTGGCTATTAGATTACCATCTTGTTCAATGAAGTAATGCGATTCCATTTGTTCAGCAAAAATTATTGAGTATCTATGTAGGACACGGTGCTAGGAGATATAGCAGGAATCAAAATGACACAAATTTGTGCCCTTCTGGAGCCAGTGCTCTAAGAGCAGAAGAAGCCAGGTTAGTTCTTTATATTTTCAGGACCTGGCTATGCTACAGAATATCATTTTTTCCCCTGCTAGATTATATTTATTCCTGTGGTTTTTTTTTTTTTTTAAAGCTGAAGGGTGAAGGTAAGAACAGTAACTGGTCATTGTTATAAATTCTGCCCAGTGTCCTGTAAAGCTGAGGTTATTCTAGGTGTTCCTTGTGTAATGAGTAGTTTTCATCACAAAATATACCTTTGCTCTTGCCAAATGTTTTTTCTATCAATATGCGTGCCATTCTCAGACTCCTTTTCTGGTATCTCTTTCTCTGACCACCCATTCAATGTTAGAAGTCTCTAGGAATCTGTCCTTGACTCTCTTCTGGGTTCACATGGTCCGTTGGAGGCATTCATGACCTTACCCCATTGCCATCTTTAAACCAACAACTCCAAAATTTGTCCCTAGATCTCAATCACCTTTCTTGCATTCCCAACATATATTTCTTATCCTTGACTGGATTTTGCTAATAGAATGTAACAATGAGCAAGTCACATTATGTTAACAAAATTTCTGCTTTTTTCATGCCTCCAGTTTGGTCCTTTTCCTATGTGAAATGTAAGTTAAGGATATCACCATTCAGCTAATTCGAAATCTGGGTGCCATCCTGGAATCCTTCGTCTTCCTAACCTCTCGCATGTACTTGGTGCACATGTTCTGTTGCATCTACCGCTTCAATGCCTCTTGTATCCATCACTTTCCCCCATTCTCCCTATCACTCCCTTAGCTGGGGATCTCTAGCTTGGACTACTATACCAGCATTCTACTGTTTTCCCTACTTCTGGTGTTGCCCTTCTACAAGCTGTCCTTCACTCTTATAAAAACTGTGGTCTTTATGAATACAAATTTCATTACCTTACCTCTCCACTTCAGATCCTTCAGTGATTTTCCTAATGTCTACAGGTTTTGTTTTGTTTTGTTTTTGTTTTTTGACATGATCTTGCTTTGTTGCCTAGAGTGCATTGGCAAAATCATAGGTCACTGTAGCCTCCAAACTTCTGGGCTCAAGTGATCTTCCTGTCTCAGCCACTTGAGTAGCTGGGACTACAGATGCATGCCACAATGTCTGGCTAATTTTTTAATGTTTTGTAGAGATGAGTTCTCACTATGTTGCCCAGGCTGATCTGGAATTCCTGAGCTCAAGCGATCCTCCCTCCTCAACCGCTGAAAGTGCTAGGATTAAATGAGTGAGCGACAGTGCTTAGCCTACAGAAAGAATTTCAAGCTCCTTATCAGACTGTATGGTATTCTTTACAATTTAACTTGTTTACAACGTTAGAGGCTCATAATCTGCCACTGTTTATTCTCTATAATTCCTAATTCTCTAATCCTTCCAGAGGACTCACCATTTCTTTACCACATTGCAGTTCTCTTCCATGTTCTTGTACAGGGTATTCTCTCTCCCTATAGTAGATCTGTTGTCTGCCAAGCCAACATCCTTAAAGATAGCTTGTTTCATGTCCTCTGGGGGGCATCCTTTGATTTTTCTAAGCTAAATTTCAGCTGCTGCCTAGAATTCTCCTTTTAGATATTACATCATGTTTATTATAATTGTTTACTAATTTATCTGCCTCAGGAGACGATAAGATACGTGAGGGTAGGAATCCTCTTTATGCATTTAACATTGAGTTGAAGGGTCAGCAATTTTTTTCTGTGAAGGGTCAGATGGTAAATATTTTTGGCCTTGTGTACCTTGTTATGACTTATCGTGACCTCTTGCCATTGTAGCATGAAAGCAGCCATAGGCAAAACATAAACAAATAGATGTGTGTTTCAATAAAACTTTATTGACAAAAACAGGAGGCAGGCTGAGTGTGGCCTGTGGGCTACACTTTTCCAACCCCTGATTTTGTTCAGGTCTGGAATATAGCAGGCACTCATTTGAGACTTCCTGAAGGAATTTGTAGGTAGAATTTTACAGTTACCAAACATTTTCACAAATATGAATTTATTTGACTTAATTCACACCTGAACAAAAGGGACGGTTACAGACTTTGAAAGATTTTCTTAATGTTGTACAGTTTCTAAGGGCTGAGAATGGGGCCTGAGACTATGTCTTCTGATTCCGAATTCTTTCCATTAGGTTAAAGGCCAAGATTCATAGTAGAGAAGGGTGGGGCAACTTAAAAATTTTACCTCTCATGAGGGAAATACCCTTATACACTTGTCCATCACTTAACAATAGCGACAACAATGATAGATGGGATGGTAGCAACTTTAGGTTTTGTTGTTTCCTATTTTTCAGTGGTGAATGTTACCATTCAAATGTTAAATCTAAAGATCTAAAGTAATAATTTCACTCCCGTCTTAAAACCTTATCTCGCACAGCCTTCCTCTAGAACGAGGAGGCACTGCTGGAAGGATCACTGAACCTTAGTCCTTGGCTCACAAACCTTATAAATCCCATGCCAAGATGTCTCCTAAGTAGATGACATTTTAATGATTACTATGGGGAGTTGGGAACTATTGCTTCACCCTCGCGATCAGAGTAATTAATTTTCTTAACTACCAGGCCAAATTCTGCCATGGGAGTCCAGTTGAGAAATTTCAGGCCCGTAGGAAGTACATTAGCTCTTTAAAGTGATTAGGGTGCCATTTCAAATACAAAAGCAAAGGAGCTATGAAGCTTCTGGCTTATTTCAAACAACTCACAACCCCTGTACCACACGAAAAGAGAAAAAAAAAAAAAAAGAAGAGAGTAAAAGAAAATAATAATTTGCACAGGTTCCTCATTTTCCAGTAAAAATATCCATGTCTGCAAGTCTTTGGATATCAGGTATTGTGGTTGGGTGAAAGACCAAAGTGTACAGAAAAAGAATGGAGTGCCAGAAGACAGCACAGAAAAACATAACGTGCTCAAAAGCACAGCAGAGCTGAGCATTCAGAGGCCTGGATGGGAGGCAGAGAGCGTCACCAGCATGGCCCCTGACGACCAGAGAGAAGGGTGATGGCTGTGGGCTTTGAAGTCCATTCTTTAAGCATATCTAATTTCTCCCCACCAAAACATCAGAAATACCTACAGTGCCATTTTAAAGACAGGGTGGACGAATTATTTTGTCTCCATTGTTTTCTGATACAACCCTTATATTTCTAGGTCATTATCATTTAAGTTGCCTCTGACATGCTTTTGTAGAATATTTTATTTAATATCCATGAAGACCACAGAGAAGCTTTAAATATTGGTTTACTTTCACAAAATAGCCCCAGCTCAACAGTTTCTACTTTCAACGAGGCATTCAATTGGCATTAGTCCATGAGATTTGTCTATTCAGCCGTATCATTTTTTCACCTTGGAATTCTATGAACAGCTGGACAACTTTCTTAGAGTCGATGCAAAAGGGAAGATTTTAATTTTCCTTTCAACCTATTTTACAAAGTGCAAGTCTCCTATAATAATGTTTATTTGCACCTAAAATCTGCAGCAAATATATTCTTCCAAAGCTATTTTTAAAAATCAACAAATAACATTACTTCCTAAGTCATTATTAAAAGTTGCCCATTTCTAAGACATTTTTATTTTCTCTGAGTAATGTGTGCATGCATAATGTGTACATAAAAGTTCTTTTGAGTCCTTACACCCCCCTCACAAATTTGAGATTGTTTTGGCTTGCAAAATGCATGCCACAAAGGAAATCTGGTCAACTAGTTAAATTTAGTGCTGTGGAAAGACTTTATTTATTTTCTAAATTTTCCATAATTATGTATTATTTTTATCATGGAAATGAAAATATGGAAAAAGACTTCAGCAATATCTAGAATATACTAATAGTCATGACAACAAAAGTTCTAGTACTTCCAAAGGGCAGCACCAGGCCTAGGTGGATATGTAGTTGATAAGATTCCAGGTGAATATGTAGTTGATAAGATTCTAGGAGTGTTTACATTGGTGACTGGGACACAGAGTATGGCCCTGCTGGCTTCAAAATCTCTTATCAGGCTTTCATAAAGCTGGTGCTCTGTTTGTCTTGGCAGGAAATTCTGATCAAGAAAATCACTCTGAGAAGTTATACAACAAAGCAAGAGAACTAGAAGTCTCTTAGGGAGACTCTTCTAACAGAGGAGGCTCTTCATAAGAGGCATAGAGAGACCTGTGCCTATTTCCAATTTCCTTATGCCTGCCCCAAAGGCCGGCAGACTAGAAGATCACATTAGCAAACTATCACTTGGAGGGTGAAAAGAGTTGGAACTAAGACCAGGGGACAATATGCCAGCCAGGCTGACAGGGAGTCTGAGACAGAAAAGAGTGGGGATTGGGTATGAGAACGGGGGTGTGATGTAGCTTGTCAAACATGTGAAATAGTCTCACTGGGACTCTGGGAAACTGGCTGAGTCAGGACAGTAAGGAAACTCAAGTTTTGGAAAAAGATCCTGAGATGGGATAAACACTTTTCTGGAAATCATGAAATTTAGCAGTAATTTAGCCTGCACTGCCTTGGTAATCCTTGCTATATTTATTTCATTAATAATTATATTACCCTCATAAAATACTGTAATAATAATACATGTAATATAATACATGTAAAAAAATACATTTATGTAAAATGTTTATTTAGTACTTATGTGCTAAGTACTATGCAAGACTCTTCAAAAGCATTATTCATATACTTCTCACTACAGAAATAAGTTCTTTTATAATCTCCCTTTGACAGATGACAAAATGGAAGCTTAGAGTTGAATGAATTGGCCAAGGTTATACCTCCAGTAAGTGGCAGAGCTAAGACTTGCATTCAGATCAGCCTAACTCCAAAGCCTGGTTTCTTTGTTCCCTTAACTTCAATGTCTCCTCCTATACCATTATTAGGGGGTGAAAAGAAACACAGGAATGAAACTCTCACAATCCAACAACTCAAATATCAACATTTTAGTAAATATTTTTATAGTCTTTTCTACATTCACAACTTTTTCCCCCATATTTATAATTATGCTCTCTTTGAGTATGCAAAAGACTGTATCTCTGATTTTATTTAACATTTAACACAGCATTTCTCCAAGTTGAAGCAGAAAGAAAATAAAAACCATGAACTACACTTTACTAAGGCAATATGATGTATCCCGTTCTACATAACCCTCCCCTGTCACTGAACACTTACATTGTTTCCAAATGTTCACTGTTGCAAACAGTGCTACCATGGACAATCTTATCTGCATAAACTTTTCACCTCTATGTGACTGGTTTTAAAGGTATGAAACTTTGAAAAGTCTGCATTCTCGAGATACATTGCATATACGGGTTTTCCGATATGTTGGCTGTCCATCCCAACCAGCAGCATATAGAGGCCTTGATTAATACACACCTGCCAAAATCGGATTCTTCCTATTTCATTAGTTTGCTACAACCTCATCATCTTCTTTCCCATGTCTGTTTTTGGAAAACAGAGAAAAGAGCACCCTTCTAAACAATATCTCATTTTGCTTTTAAAAATAATGCTATCAGGGGGACTATTTTCATAAGTACTTATCATTGAAATCTCAGATGTATCTCTATGGCTGACTGGATATGGGAGACAAATGAAAACTGTGTGGACTTTTCCTTTGAAAAATCTCAAGATTTTGGCCATTACTTTCCTTTTGACATCCATCACTCCAATCCAATTGCAACTCCCCTGGGACCTCCTGGGTTCTCTCCTCTTTCTACCTCTTTCATCCTATACTCTGCTGTCAGATGACTCTTACATTAATACTGAGCACATCATGCAATTTTCTGGTTCATAAAAGGTTAATGATTCCCTAGTTATTATTTAACCCCTTTACTGGCTCTCAACCACCAGCTAGTATCCATCAGCAAGTAAACCATCTTGCTAGGTCCTCCTTCCCATTAACTTCATCTTCACTCTGCCTCTCTGCCTTTCCAAAGAAGCAGGCTATAGGAAAATGCATTTGACACTTGTATTTTATAGAGACAGTTTTGCCATTTATATGATGATTCAGAAGGTACCAGAGGACCTTCCAGGGCCTATCACTGTAATGTCAATTTGTGAAAATGGCTATTAATAAAGGTTTCTGGCTGACGGGATCTTGAGATGATAGCTTATTCCGAATTCCTGGTCTTAAGCTATGATAGCAGATGCATAGAACTTGACCTTGAGTTTGATTAAGAATGAAGACTCTGGACTCTGAGACTAGTCAGCCTGTGCAGCCATTGTGCAACCTTACGCTTAATATAATCACAATCCTTTAAAAATTCTGGTTTTTGTGGATAGGATTTGCATTTACCTTCTAGTCCAACTGTGCTGCATTAAGCTTTCCCAGTTGATAGCTGATCTGCTTTGAGGAGTGCATTTAACTCAGAGCTCTGCAAAAATGGAGTGCTTTTCTGTTGACTGTAGAGTACGTAGGTCAAGTGGAATTTTTGGCACTTCATTACATTCCCTGACCCTCACTAAACAAACTTCAAAATATATATATTTGCAACAATTTGGAATAAACACTACATACAAGGGTTGACGATAGATTTTCTGAAGAACTACCAAATGCATCAAGACTAAGGAAAACATTCTAATGATTCTTTCAAACATGAATATATTTAAATTCCTGTTAAACAATCTTCTTATTTAGTCTTCTCAGGCTTTGATGACACGCCACGATTGGCTGTTTATCAAAAACTTAGCAAAAAAATGCTTAACAAGATATAATTGTGTGCACACACTCGTGCACAATTAAACCCAGTTTATAAATTGGTACAGGGTGAAATATAGTCATACCACCCAAGAAAGGTTGGTGGCTAGCAAACAACACTTCTTCCCATGTATAATAATCAATCTTAAAATGTGAATACTGTGAAGTGATATAATAATCTGATCTTAAATCTTAATTTAAAACATCTATTTCCATCTCTATTGAACTAAATGAAAGTTCTGACAAGATTAGGAAATTAACTTGGATGTAAAAAACAGGATCAGGCATTAATTGTTAAAACTGGGATTATGTGGCCTGGACATGGACGATCGTCATCCTTTGAAGGTTTTTAACTAGATAGATTCTCTTCTGTGTGTTTTATTTATTTTATTTGAAGGAGGATTTAGCTGACTCTTAGTTTCTTTATTTTATAGCTATTCCTTAAGTTGAAAAAAAGGGAATAATTGGGACAGAGTAATGGATATTTCTCAAGAACTTTAAGACAAGGTATTGCATAGCATTAAAGGGTATACTTTTCCATTTGTTTTATGACTTTGTCCAGTTAAAGTTACTGAGATAAGCACTCCAGTATTTACTTGTAACTTGAAACCGCTTTCATGGTGTGTCTGGATCCTAAGGGAAAAGAATTAACATTTGAGGAATGCTTACCTTGTGCCAGGCGTTTTATATGCATTATCTCATTTAATTCTCATAACCACAAGATATGGTTGATAGTATTTAATCCGATTTTACTTGCCTGAGATCATAATGGGAGTAAAGCATAGAGCAAGGATTTGACTCTAGGTCTCTCTTTGTATGTCTTTAAAGCCCAAGATCCTTTCACTAAACCACATTGGATTTCTCACCGTAGCCAGTATGTGGGAGTGACAAGAAGGAACACTCTAATAGTAAGAGATTTTCTGAACTTTAAGATAAAGTTCCCCTTTTGAGAGTAAAATAAGACAGAAAATGATGAGTCAGATTAAAACATGTTCCCTAATGCAATGAACTGGTTTAGCAAGTTATGGACTGTGTATACCATGAAATACTATTGACATCATTAGAAAGAATAAGATAAGTCTGTTTAATGAAATAGAAGTCTGTATATGAGTTGCAAAATAGTTGTATAATAATATGTGCAATATGATGTACTTTAACATTAGAAGCAACCACACACACATATGTTTGCACGTGTTTAGGAACAGGTCAGGAAGGATACATACAAAAATATTAGTTACTTCCGTTCAGCAGGCTAAGAGTGGTAGGCAGATTTCAGTTTTTAAATGTAAATGCATCACTGTTGCTTAATTTTTGGGGGTGCAATTGCATGTATTACATTCACAATGAAAAATCATGTAGTGGATTAGTTGAATAATCTGTAGGAATGACTCATCCCAAATTATGAGTGATTGAGGTGTTTAAGGAGATTTAATCTCACAAAAGCAAAACTGCTCAATCTGTTTGAACCTCTGTCAGGCTTCAATTTTACTATGCATATATCATGAAAGCTAAAACCTCATAACTTGTGTTGCACTCTGCCTTATCTGAAGAAGGTGTTAACAGAAGGCAAATGAGTAACAGTCATTTCAGACTTAACATGTCCAAAATAGAGCTCTCAAACCTGCTTTTCCTACTCAACTTGTTCCTCTCTGTAGTTTTACCCATCTCTGCGACACTATCGCTTCTTCACTTGCCCAAGTTGAAACCCAAAAGTTGCACACTTGATTTCTCCTTTCCTTTCCCAATGGTATCCCAACCAGCAGCAAGTCCAGCCTGATCCATCTCCACAATATCTCTACCCATTTCTCTCTGAGGGCTCCACTCAAGCCACCAATATCTCCTGCCTGGACTACTGTGGTTGTCTGCCATTAGGTCTTCCTCTCTTCACCTTTGCAATGCATTCTCCACTTAGCAGCCAGATCAATCTTTTACACTCCCTCAATTGTAGCATTCTTCAGTGGTTCTTCCTTGAATTTAGAATGGAATCCAAATCTCTCACTGTGGACCAGAAGAAGCTACGTGATCTGATGCTAGTGTGATACTTGGGACTTCAGCTCCTGATCCCATCTTGCCTCCACATTAGGGCCTAGCAGTTTGGGTTTAATTTCTGCTTTTCAAATACTTCCAGCTCTTAGGGGCTTCTAGGGCTTTACATTTGCCTTTTTTTTTTTTCCTGGAAGACTCCTCTCTTAGCTATTTACATGGATAGCACCCTATCAATCTGAGCCAACATTTTACAGATAAGGAAATTGGTTGCAGAGGGTTTAAATAACTTATTTGTGGCCCCAGCACGTGGTACATGGTGGGGCTGAGTTTTGAATCCATGTCTGAATCATTTCATGTTCTTTCTATTATGTTAGATAACAAAGTCAAGATGACCCATCCCAGGGTCCAGGCGATGGTTCTGACAAGCAATCAGCAAACATATACTAGTTGAAAAGGCCTTGAAAAATAAGTTATTTCAGAAGTTCCTTTTGTAGATTGTCCTTCCTATCCCTAACACATTCTCCAGCTTCTGCAGAAAGACCTAGTTCAGCTACAAGGGAAAGTATGAGATGTACGCATTTGGAAACTCTTGCCTTAGAGATGTTAAATTCAATATTGCCCATTTAGGAAATGACTATAAAATGACACATCCAGAAATCCTTACAACTTACTTAGTTAGATGTCCAAAGAGGACTTTCATGGTGTCACGATTTGGCGGAGGGAGTTTTTGTACAAGAGATTTTACAGCTTCAATTCTTGTGTTGTTGTCTTGCTTTTCTGGAAAAAAAAATTAAAAAGGAAGGTTAGGGAAAAAACAAGATTTCATAGGTACAGGTACATGAGAAAATTTTCTTGAGAAAATTTTGGACTGAGACTAGCAACTAAGAGTCCTAGTCAGTAGTCAAAGGGAATAGGTGGACTCAACCTGGTTATTAAGGAGTTTCTTTTTATTTTGACTCTGAATTTGACAGTGGCAGGCCTTCTGGGAGGCTGTGTATGAACTGATCAGCTTTTAGCCTTTGGACCTTTTCTCCTTTCTGCTTCTTTGATTGTAGATGGAATGGCTGTACTGTGAGATAATCTTAACATGAAAGCAACAACAATGTGACTTTGACATTATCTTCCTGATCTTAACATTTGGTTTTCTTAAATGTCCTGTTTTACAAGGTGTGGTAGGGTGAACAAGGGCCTTCCAAAGATGTCCGTGTCTGAATCCCTGGAATGTGTGACTATGTTACCTCACATGGCAAAAGGGACTTTGCAGATATGATCAGTTAGAGATTTTGAGATGGGGAGATTTTTCTGGATTATCTCAATGGGCCCAGTGGAATCACAAAGATCCTTATTAGGGAGAAACAGGAGAATGAGAGTCAGAAAAGGTGATATGACTTCTCATGTGACAACGGGAGCAGAAAAGAGAGGGTATGCGATGAGGGGCTGCTTTCTGAGGAATTGCCACAGTCTCCAAAAGCTGGGAAAGGCAGGGAGACAGAGCCTCTAGGGATACCGCAGGCCTACCAACCTCTTCAGTTTCAATCTGAAACTGATTTCAGACTTGCACCCTCCAGGACTGTAAGAGAATAAGTTTGTGTTTTAAGTTTGTGTGAGTGTTAAGTAGCAATGGGAAACTAAACAAGGACATATAGTGTGATTTGATTACAAATATTCTATTGTTGCTTGATTTTGTAGAAGGGAAAATTGTTTTAAAAATTATTTCCATGTTATCCTTTTTCCCTTACACATTTTGTTTTTGCTTTAAAATAAGAGTGTAAAACAGAAAAAAAATTGAAATAGCATATTTCCTGGTCATAAACATTTTATAAAATAGGAAGTTGTTCAAAACTGCATACCACATTGATTTCTCTCATTTTGTTTTGTTTATAGATGGAAAAGTAAAAATCGATTTACTTAGTACACTAGGGAATTCATCTTTCCATAGTTTTAACCAGGGCCTTACCATCTAGAGGTATAATTATTTATTGAACTTAAACACCTCATGCACTTTCCTTTCTATACTTTAACTTCTAGCACAGGGCTCTTGATGATTCTAAACAGGCCACAGCTGGAAAATAAGATATAAAAAAGACTAATATGTAAGGCAAACATCCACCCAATAACCATTCTCTTCTTCCTTAGCAAGACAATCCCACTGTTAAGAGGATGGTAATAGACCCAGCTGCCTTGGAGCTGGAGTGGCCATGGGACCAAGTCTGGCCAATGAGACTGAAGTGACAGGATTGGTCAGGCCTTCTGGGAGAGCATGTATGAGCTGATTTAGCTTTTAGCCTGTGTACCTTTCCTCCTTTCTGTTTCTTTGAATGTAGATGGAGTGGCTGTACTATGAGCTAATCTGGAGAACTGAAGCTCTGTGGAGTGAAATACACAGGTAGAAAGAGCTTTCTCAAATCTGTGGAGCAGTCATACCAGTCCTGCACTGTCTGCCTCTGGGTTTCTTTTGTATTTTTTGAGACAGGATCTTGCTCTACTGTGCAGCCTGGAGTGCAGTGGTGTGAACATGGCTTACTGCAGTCTCAACTCCTGGGCTCAAGCTATCCTCCTGCCTCAGCCTCCTGAGTAGCTAGGACCACGGGGGCATGCCACCATGCCCAGCTCATTTTATTTTTTGTAGAGAAAGGGTCTCCTTATGATGCCCAAGCAGGTCTTGAACTCCAGGGCTCAAGCAATCATTCTGCCTTGGCCTCCTTAAGTGCTGGCATTACAGGTATAAGCCACCACGCCTGGCCCACTGGGTTTCTTTGACATAAGAAAATAAGCCCTGTGTACTGAAGCCTTTGAGGATGGATCTCTGATACTAAGGCCAAATACAATTCTTAATAATAAGATGTACTTACAAAAGTCCAATTCAATAGGTATATAAACTTTATGACAGTGGGATAAGAAAGAGTTAGTTTAGAAACTGGCAGGTTCTTTAATATGTTGTTGCAAAAGAATTTTTTTATAAGGAATTACAGGAAAATATCCTGCAGAAGATGGTATTTGGCTAAAGTGGGATGGGGGCAGTCTTCCTAGTAGAACTCTGCTTGGAAGCTTTTCTTTTTCCTTCTAAAACCACAAAGGCCTATAAATAATGCCTCCCACAGTCAAAGCTTTCAAAATTGCAGTTATTCTTAGAAGAGTTCCAACATAATATGGCTTGGACAACTGCAAAAAAAAGAAACAAAGGGGAGCGAGAAAGAGAAAAAAAAGAAAGTTGCAACATCATAGCCTATACCAGACCTCATCTTTTCTGCCAAATAGTAAAAAGCCCTCTTGGAGCTTAATGATGGTAAGAAAATGTGATGCTTCACAAGACCAGCTGGGGCCTATGAAATATCATAAACCAGAAAAAAAGTACAAGTTAATAAAGATGAGAGTGAAATTGGCATAGTATGCCCAGGTCAGAGCTATTGGGGATGCTCGAATGCTTTCTATCTAACCATTTGAAGCTAATACCACACAACCATAATTGTGTGTGTATATATGCGTGTGCACACACACACACACTCATATATATATATTCATTCAAGAGGTGGATACATTCTGTACAGTTTGGCATGATTCCAGTACAGTTTACCTGAGGATCTGGTGAACTACTAGGTGCAAGCAATCAGTATGAAACTGGGGATAAGAGGAGAGGAGAGAGGAGGAGAAGAGACCTTTCTAATTTCACTGAAGTCTCTGACTAAAGTAATAATCAGGTTAATGCCAGAGTCTCCAAAAAAGGGACCAGTTGACATTGAGGGCTACAGAAGTAGCAGCTATAAATTAAGCTTGACAGGCAAGAAGTGGGGAGTAGTCTTGTTGGTTCCAACCAGCAAATTTTACTCATAGGGAACATGATCCAGTCAGGGTGGGGTTAGAAAAGATTGGCTGTTGCTTAATTAGAAAGAACTGATTTGCAAGGACACTTTCATGGTGTTTGGGCAGGAATTAAGACATAGTCAAGTCCGTTAAGCCAACAGGTAAAATAATTGTGAGCTTTCTTAGAGTCAGCTCTCCCTCTCCTGTGTTCTGTTGCATTTAGAATATTCTACTTACACAACACTTCACATGGTATTTGTACTGCTTGAATGCTTGTCAAATTCCCCTATTAAATAGGGAATTTTCCTTTAAAGCTAGGCAATTTTTATGCTAGCATGTGGTGGGTTAAATGAATGAAAAAGGAATTAGTGAGTGAACTAATGAAAGTTGTGACCATGAACTGGAATATGTGGACCTTGGTTTGAATTCTGTAACAGCTTTTTATTAGCCGTGTGGTCTTGGAGAAGTTTCTTACTCTCTTTGAATAAGATCTAAAAGTGTAGTTTTGTTGAATAAACAAGATAGTATGTAATGTACCAAGCACAATTACAAGTAAAACAAAGTACTATATAAATGTTCACCTTCCCCTGCAACCCTCTCACCTCTTTTGAGGCCCAAGCCACTGGGTCTTGTTCACCTTTTAATTCCAGCAGTTAGCATACTATTTGGTTGCAGGGACATTCAAAATGTAGTTGCTAATTCATGAACTGAGTTGGTGCCAGTTGGTGAAAGTACAATTGCTATGGTAGCCCAACATTACACAACAACCTAAATACTTTGTGATAGGCTGAGAAATTGATGGTCTGATTGGTGAGCAGGTCAGTTATGTATAAGTATCCTTATGAAAAGTACATGTTGGTTTCCAAGTTTGCCTATAAGAAACATTCTACATGAAGAATATTTTATAGAAATATTTTTCTCTCTTTTTCCACTTTCACACATTCTTGGGGAATCAGACAATTGGATATTGGTGCATGCATATTTGTGGCCAAGTTATACTTAAGTGCTAAATGGGGAAGTGTACCATGGCTTAGAGAGAGCTGAAATATTAAGGAGGAACAATTTATTTTTCTTACAACATAATCAGAACAAAATCTTCTGAAAAGGTTATAGTAAAGCAGTGTTTTTTTTTCATTCAAATCAATACCACACCCACTCTTCCATAGCTTGTAAAATCAGGAAATAACACAAACACTTCAAGTGGAGAAACATCTAAAAATACAATTGGGTACATTAAAATCGAAATGACACCTTTTCAGATCTGGTTTATTGATGTGTCATATTAGGAATTGGAATCAGCATACATAATACAGGAGTGGTTAATGAGCTAAGATTCATACACAGCTTACTAAAGATGTGTCAACTGTCTTCAATTGATTCAGTGAGCATCTGAAAGACAGCATTTTCTATTAATATTTCTCCTTCAGCATATGTTTTTCTCATTATGAAGCGCTAAAGGTTCTGAGAAGACTTTGAGATATCATTAACTTTTTACATTATGACTGGTGGGAGGAGGAAGGAACTTTTTGTACTCGGAGAATTAGAGAATCTCTTAGGCAAACTGTATGTGAAGAGACTTATACAAAATCTTTCCAGAAGTAATGAACTCCATAATTCTTTCCCTCTTTCATTTGCATTTACTCCTGCCCTCATTCTATTATGATTTATTCTTGCCTCTATTCCATGAAATACCTCCATTTTAGTTCTCCACCCATATCCAAATAGCCTCTTCAATCTCTAAGCTGTGAACCCACAATTGCACACAAAACTTTTTATAGTGCTTCGTTTTTTTCCATCCAAAAGTGATTCTCAACTGTTTCTTACTAATACCCATTCCTCACCAACCTGCCCCCATCTTCTCAAACTACATCAAACTCATTGTTGTAAACAAGCTTCAAAAATGATTCCACGCTGTTCAGAGAAGTAACACCTACGTGATGTGAAATAGCCTTTAATGTTATGATAAGAATGCGGCTTTATAGTTTTGAGGGCACATTTTTCAAAATATGGTTTATGATAGTTACACTTGCATTCATCCGCATGAAATGTTGTTACTAAAGCACGTTTACAACCCAATGCCTTTTAGAAAAGAGATAAGATAAAGCTGTATATGATGATGGAAAAAGTTCTGTACAGTGAAGAACCTTGGATCCAATGTCCCTGGACACTTTTCTGTCCTTATCATCCATGCCTTTATTGTTCTTATAGCTTCATGTTAAATCACATTTAAAAATAAATTCTGCTTTGTTATATAGGTTCACTCAGAGGAAGAAAAGACCAGTTTATCCCAGTAATCAATGTATAGGGAGTACTATTCGTCTCATTTGTCTACAGTTCTTAAAGGACAACTGTATTCCTTTGTTTTAAAGAGGTCAGTAGTACCACAGCTGTTCTGCTTCTGAAAGTTATTCTGAAATGTCTAATGCACCCTGTATGAAAAACATGGTAGTCCCTATATGTCAGAGCTATATTTGGAAGAATAGCAGTTCTCTAGTTTCTATTCAATTTATAGTTTTTGTACTGTGGCCATTTCCGAATTTAGTTAGAGACTGTGCTTGCTTACAGGAGGAAGGAGTATCTCCAGAGATCATTTTATTTGTTTCAGCATGCCTTACAACTGGATACAAACCTCTGAGGATACACTTTTTAATGTCAAAACTTGAGTTGCCCATTGAGGAGTCATCTCAGGGATGACAACAATTGCTTGATAAATATCTTTGAGTAACTCATAGTTGCTTTAAGAGGAGATGCTCTGGGGGCAAATTCAAATCTCACAAATAGATACAAATATACACATGCTTCAAACTCACATTATAAATAAGAAAATCGGTTTATCCAGTGACATACCACTTCTCAGGAATCTGGAAAAGACTGGGTTAGAATTTTTTCTATGCTGTATGATTTTGGGCAAGTTGCTTGAACTATTGATGCTTCTAGTTCTTTACTTGAAAATACAGAAAAATTATACATCTTATTGGATTTTTGTAGAATTAAATATTTCAGTGCACATAAATGTACACATAGTAAGTGATCATTTAAGTAAGTCCCCTGTAAGTCCTCTTCCCTTAAAACATATTTCTTTCTCATTGTCTTCTCTATCATCCCCAATACATAACTGCTCCTGGTTCAAGGTTGTTTCTGAAATCAAATGAAGTCATACTTTTACTATTTAGTATGCTTTCCTAAAAGTAGGAACAGGGTACAGTATGTTGTAGCTTTGTAAATATATAGAATGCTGTCAATTGTCAGAGAATTTGGTTAAAATTCCTAAGTAGTTACAGTATATCATAAATAGAAGTGTCATTGCATCATAAACAAGGAAAAACCACCACCTTGAGCGTAGCCCGTAGTTGGCAATTTGCAATTTTTCAAGGTTCTGTACCCTTCTCCCCAAACCCCAGAAAAGCCATATTTATATTTAATTAAAAGGAAGGCAATGTCAAATACATTGTAAGTTTGGCTTTTGATGTTGATAAACTGTGTCAAAACAGTTCAACCTGAGAAGAGAGGTACATTACTTGCGGGAAAGACCAAGCAGGAACTGAATCTATCTGACACAAATAAGACATTTCTTTCTCTAGGGAGGATCACCTGAGAGTTGGAACTGATCACCTCTTTTCTACACCAGATTGCCTTGTATTCACAGTTTCTCCTTCCAGGAGATATTCATGTTTTGGCTGTTTTTGAATAAACAAGCCCTCTCAGGAAGAATTTAAAAAATGGGAACAATTCTTTATAGTCAATAATTGTCAGTATCAAAAATTACTCTGGCCAATTAATTGGCATAAGTTTATGGATTTGTTAAATGAGGGAAGCTTCAACTCACTGGCCCCTTTAGCACTGTTTCCAGAACCATTTCTGGTCCTGGTCCCAAAGGAATTAGACCATGTACAGCATGCTGTTAGGAGGGGTGTTAAGAATGATCTTCTAAAGGGTAATCTCTGTTTCCTTCTACCTCTATCCCTGCTCTCTAGCCATAAATTATTAAAAATAAAGGTATAATTTCTTAAGAAAATATATATATATATATATCTTATATATAAATAAGAAAACCCTATTTATTCAGGCCTGTGTGCAACCTGTGGCAGATACAAAGTTGGTTGCTATCTTTTCATTTTACAATCCGGAGGGGCAGATAAATTACAAAAGGTGTCATAATAGATGTTTAAATATAAGGCATGTCATTATGTAGGTATCAGTGAAGTTTACGTCTTTCTTCTAACTGAAGGGATCGTCTAAGATAATTGTGAAACTCAAAAAGCTTCTGAGATGTTACTCATTCCAAAATAATTCAGAAATGCAATTGATACAAATCAACGAGTGTAAAATTCTAATGAATCAATTTCTGGAAGTCTTCAAAATTATTATGCTTAACTTCTTGATACATTCACAAATACATTCAGGAAAGTAATAATATCTTTTCTTTCTCATGTGACTATCTATCTATGTTATGATGCATTATGATCTCACATTGGGGCGAGTTTGGAAAATGTATTCAAGTCTTAGTCTTTAAGTAACTTTTTTTTTTTTTTTGGTAAACAAGGTCTGTCCCTGTCACCCAGGCTGGAGTGCAGTGGCATGATCTCAGCTCACTGCAGCCTTCCAGGTTCAAGCAATTCTCCCACCTCAGCCTCCCAAGTAGCTGGGACTACAGGCACTCACTGCCATGCCTGGCTAATTTTTGTATTTTTTGTAGAGGTAGGGTTTCACCGTGTTGCCCAGTCTGTTCTTGAACCCCTGGGCTCAAGTGATCCACCCGCCTCAGCCTTCCAAACTGTTGGGATACAGACATTAGCCACCGTGTCCTGCTTAAGTAACTTTTAATAAAGGGGGTATTGCTTTGGTACAATCAATTTTAGGATGATAACATTTCCTCAGACTAACCAATCTGAAACCAGCTCTTAAACCAAACTTGCACTCCTCAGTTTTGTAGTGATGCCTCTATTTGTCTGAATTGGAGCGTAAGGCAGTGGCTGACACTCCAGCAGCAATCTTCACAGGAAAAGCATGATCCTATTGTCCTTCCTAGAATTTCTTGCTCTTCAAAGTAATTTTGGAGGTGTCATGGTGGCCAAGTACATTTCTGTAACCTACAAAGATACTAATTCATCCTTAGGCGATAGTCTGTGCTGAGAAAATAAAGCTCACTGGTTTATTTCTCTGAATTTCTCTAATTCAGTTTTCCTGTGAAGAGTTTCTTGAAACTATATTTATTCATTTATATCTGGTTTTACAACCTTTTTTAATTAAAAAAAGTCTTTACTATTTTGAGTCATTTGAAATCTTTTTCATCATAAGCCAGTAATTCAAATACTCAACTAGCTATTTACATTAAGCATTATCTTTGTACATTTTCATAAGGGTGGAAATCCTACAAATACTTTTCAAGGTTTGAGGTTTTTAATGTGTGTCTTTCCATTGGTAGACCAATTAAATTTATAAGGGATTAAACAACTCACTTGAAAACAACTAGGATCTATATCACAATTAAGAAAAATGTGAATTAAGAAACACTTTTCCTGTCTTTGGGTTAAAAATATTGTTTTTAAAGAAGGCATATTAAACTTTATCCTTAACCATTCATTTTGAACAAAAGACCTCTGAAGAGGAGATAATGGTTAGTATAGTAAACTGTCCAGCTAGTTCATCTGACATGGTCACATAGTGACGCTGAGAGCAGAGAGAGTTATTAATTAAACAAACATCAAAATCCTTTAAAAGATTCAGCTTTTTAAATTGTGAGACTATTGTAAAAGAAGAAAAACAGGCAACATGTGGCAACTTTAGTCAGCATTTCTGAACTGGGAATGATAAACACCTCTGCCTGGCTCTGGCATTTATCAGGACTGAGATATTATTACCACATAGAGTCACAGCACGGTTACTGTTATCATCGGAAAAAAGAGCCAGCTAATCTTAATGGTTTGTAAAGCCGTTACCTGCACTGGTCTGACATTCATCATGATCATTTTACCACATGGGTCCTACATAGCAAAGGTCTTTTATCTGGAAGGGACATCACTATGAATTATTATTTGCAGCTAGGTAGAAAATTGTATGTTGTAGATACCTTTTCTCATTATAAATCACATAGTCACATTTCACCATTTCCCCCAGAAAGCTGCTGAGCCTAGATTTTTGCCACAGCTTGTATTCTTCTCCCCCACCCCTTTCTTTTTATGGTTTCTTGAAAATATTAGCCATTTTTAAATTCACACCTTTAATTTTTGAAGTACCACATATATGGTAGATGTAAATATGAACATTCTTTCATTATAGTTAAGAAACTTTCCTGCACATTCTGTATAAAGCCTGCACAGTACTTTAGAAATTGAAGTTGAAAAACTGTCTACTTAAAAAAAATAATTATTCTCTCTTCTGACATGGTGTCCAGACTTTCTCTGTTCTTGACCTTGTCAATAGAATATTTACCAGTAGATCAGACAAAATTTCTTATGCTTGATTTGAAATACTCAAAACAGCCCATTCCAAGCCTGAAATCCTTAGCTTGGAAATATGTTCTTATAAGAAGTAAACCAGTTTTATTTTGCTAGTGAGTTCTTTCAGACTGTTAGTAAGTTATAATGGAGTAGAAGATTCCTCCAACAAATTTCTTTTATAAGATGCTTGGATTCTATCCCTAACTATCAATGTCCTAATGACATACATTAATACATAGTATGGAAGAAATAAAGATATTAAAAGGTCTGATGTTTTAAAACCATGAGTTCAAGTCAGTAAAATGAAATGCATTAATTTGACAATGGAAAATTACAGTGCAAAGCCCAAGTTGTTTACCATGGAGAAAAAATGAACAAATCCTCTCTTTTAAAAAGATTGAGACAACTAATCTTCTGAAAAAGATATTTATATATTTTCTTCTTTCTCAAGTGTTCCATTAGGAATAAACAAGCCAGAAATTCTGTACTTTTATAATGAAGAGGGAGTAGAATTCTTTGCCATTTTTGCATTTAGAAAGAAATGTGCAAGAAGAATGTGACGATTTAAGCAAATCAAGATTGTTTCAAGTGGATCACAAACGGGACTTTGTGGGATATTTTATACTAGCATGTGAAGCAAACAGTAAATTTGAAAGGAGGATTTTCTCAATGGTCTAGTTCTGATGTGTTTTCCCATTGCTTTGTGTGTTTAAAAGAGGTTTAGACGTGGTGTTTAATATTGCTTCGACTCTCTTGCAAATCAGTGCTGGAGAAATATTCGCACATGAAGGAACGCTGGTGTGCTGCATTGCTGACAGCAGCTGGGGGGATATGAATGAAGAAACCAGATTCCTGAGTCTGGATTTAGCAAGAATAAACACCTATCATTCCATTAAAAAAAACCTATCATTTTAAATGCTTACAGGCATCCAAAGTAGACCCCTCTTCCTTTGAAGAAGTCCAATATTTTTCTCAAATGACTCCATTCTTGAAGGGGAAAAAAATATCAACTTTAACCTGAGGTGCAGTATCTTGCAGTGATGTGTGTTAGTCTGCCTACCTTGCAACATTTGGTTCCATATAATTTTTTGTATTATTACAAATTTCCTTCAAAGGAAACAGTTTCTGTTGCAGAGACTTGTGAAATATACTCACATAAATTTGGAGGCCAAGGGGAGGAGGTCATTTGTGAAATTAACCTGTACTTCCGTTGCTCAAAAGGAGTTGCACACGATTTGGTGCAGTCTTCTAAAATTTCATTGTAAAATGGTGGCCTAATATTCCAACATACTGCTTTACCCATCAAACGAAGGGCTACACTGGTTTAAAACAAACAAAAATAACAAGCAACAAACAACTCTTTCATTCTTTTTCATTTCAGAATGACTCTTTGGTTCTAGTTTAACACCCTCTTGCCATTATTGTCACCCAAATACTGTAACCTGGGAGCATTTACAATAATTAGTGAGGGGCTTTGCTGCCTTGGGTTTCCTCCTTTTCTGGGGAACTGGGTGAATTGTTGAGTGCTAATGAAAGTCGGAGACTTCTAGCTGTAGTTGAGCCAGGCACAGTGCAGGCAGACGCTTTAAGCTTCCCACTGTGCGGCAGTGCAAGCTTCCCCGCTGTTATGTTTACCATAGTTTTAATGTCTGTGAAAAAATTCCTGATGCAACCAAGTTATGTTATGCCCTTTTATTTATCTAACCCTACCCTCCCTGCCCCCCTGCCCCAATTTAGCAGATTATTGTTGCCCCTGCCTATTACAGAAAGCTCCTCCTCAACTTTGTGACCATCTTACTACTTCAATTCTTACCATGAGAGTCTAGCTGCTTTGCAGCCTTGCTTGCAAAACCTATCCAGAAGTTTCAGGAAGATTACACACACACCCTGCTCTACTTCTGTCACCTAACAACAGATATCCTCTTTTGCACTGCATTTTAATTTCATCGGAGGTAATATTAAAACACCAAATTCCATCATCTGGCATTGGCAATAATAGCTTAAAATTCAAATGTACTTGGTGAAGTGCACTATGTCTTTTAAAAAAAACGTATTGAAAGACCTCAAACTCTCCCTGCCAACTAAGATGAAAAGAGCCAATCTGCAATGGGAGTTGTCCTTTTCTTAAAAATGGTTATCACAAAGAAAATGACCATTCCATTATATTGTAAATTGATGAATTCACCAAGTGTGATGTACAGTGAAATTATTAATGAATATTCATACAACACTTTCAATCCATTAATAAGGCTTAAGACAATGAGGATGCAACTCATTCCCATTTAGATAATGTGTTGGGGGGAGTGGAATTAATAGCAGAAACAGTACTTGAAAAAGTTGAACTTTCATGTATCAAACTCCAGGTGCCAGTTTGAGGAGAATAACCAATAATAGCCATTTTTTACATATTTGATGGGACTGATTATGCAATGTGCAACTCTAAATGGCTTATAGCACATTGTAGCATGGTTCCATCCCATTGGCTACAGTAGGGTGCAGGCAGATGGATGACAGTGACAGGGAGAGAAGTGCTTTTGCTTAGCCGTGCGTTAAGATGCCATCCAGAAGCTCTGTGCACTGCAGACACTTCATTAGGATGCCAGGATAATGGTAAACTACCACTCAGAGTGACACCCCATTTCCTGCTTACTGAGCGCTCCAACCTCGGCAGATGTCAACAATCTCACAGTGCTACAGAGCAGACCTAACTTTCCAGCCACTTTGACTCCAATTTTTTCCTCCTAACAGTGCCATACATTATGTGCAATATGTAATGGCAAACACCTCACTGAAAACAAAATCTGCACAATTCGTTATGACCAGAGTGCTTCATTTTTTTTCCCTTCTTTTAAAAGATGAGGGACTGTGAGTTGGGCAAGAGAGTACGTCCATCCGCTGTCCTCACCTCAACATTTCTTGCTATAATTTCATTTGCTAATCAGTTCAAAGTGTTAATTGTGTGATGAACTCTGATTAATAGCAGTTAAACTCTGATCACGGGGGATATGACTGCTGCTTTTAATTAATGTCCGTTCCAAAGGTAAGAGCTTTTGGAATTCTTTTGTTAAAGACTTGAGACTCAGTTTTGGTATGGTTTTTAGCTGTCTGCCAAAAAAAGGCTGACTTGAGCATCTGGATGGTATTTTCTCTGCAAATGTATAACTTGAGACCATTCGCACACCTCCTTACCAGCAAGTCAAGCCAAGAGAAACTTTTTTTTCTATGATGTAAAATCCAAAATTCTTTTTGTAAAGAACCAAGGTGTGGTTTAGATAGTGAAAAAAAATTTCCCCAAATGGAAAAAATAATACTCTGAAATCTATCATTACAATGAAATGATTGATTTACATTTTGTAACTCTAAGCATCTTCTTAGAAGCTCAAAGGCCCTTGTAAATGGCAGGACTAAAAATAAACATTCCCCTCTGGGGTCCGTTATCATTTCCAGGTAAAGACGCAACTGTAAAGAAGTAGCCATAGGCAGAGGTCACACCCCAAGGAAGAATTTGATTGCAAACTTTCAGTGTGATGCCCTCTGCAAAGAGCTGATGCAAATCATGACTTTTGGTTTTAAATGGCATCTGGTTGGCAACACCTAACCACCTCTTGAAACTTGTCACTAAATTTGCTTCAAAGCAAAGAAAATATAATAGAATTCTTATAATAATTTAAACAGGGACTGAGAGTAACATAGTGACAAAAATTTAAGAATAACTTACTCGAACACATGTTGGTCTTAATTGGAAAGTGCCAGTGGTACATGAGCTATTGAAGTACCGAACCAGAGTCTGCCTTCCTGAAAGCAGATAGAAGCATCCTTATTTTTCTTCAAGTGTCTGATTTTTAGAATCAAAGCCTCCAGGCCTATGCCAACCAAAAAACTGGGCAGCTTTTTCCTACACAGTTAATGCTGTTTAGAAGTAGTGTGAATGCTTCCCTTCTGCCCCTTCTCACCAGTCGCCTTCCTTTCTAAGCTACACATCAAGACTTCTCTTCATACTGGGATCATTTAAAGATAGCAATTTCCATGAAGTATAACTGAGGATATTGTAGGTAGAAGGCAGAAGGAAAGTCCTGATAATGGCACATATCCCCATAGGAATTGTGTAGTCCCATATGTAAAACATAAAGGGAAGAAAGGGTGGAGACTGGCGAAATTCTTTAGGAAGAAATTCTTGGAATTCTAATGCTTTATGCACTTTATCTTTTAGAGTGCCACAGAGTCAAGGAATTAGGGTGGGAGAAAATTCGATGTCAGGATACTAGTGCCTTAAGAGAACAAGTATGCTAGATAAGAATTAATGTAAGAGCTGTGATTATCAATTTGCCATTTGAGTATAGCTTCAAGACAAAATGCTAAGGCTGGAGCTGAAGCAGAGGGTAAAAATCAGTGTGCACAGAATGTTGCATACATTTCTACCTTTTGAGATGAGTAAACATAACAAAATTTCCAACAACGTTTGACCTATGAAAGAACTCAGAGAACAATGCTCATAGAAAGCTTAGAACTCTTACAGTAACTGCTAGACAATTAAGAAGCTACTTAGTATCTCTAATAAAATTTGACACAGGGAGTGGAATGAGAAGGATCAGCAAGCCATAGGAGAGGACAGGGAAGATGAAAAGATCACTAGAATAAGATGACAATTATATAGATGATTTGAGGAAGGACAGTGTGAAAACTAAAAATGCAAAACAAAATTAAATTTTGCACTGAAGTTCAAATTGTTACTCCAGAAAAATTAGGTTTGTGATACGGATGACAAACCAGAGAAGTTTTCCCAGAATATGGAGACATAAAAAATGATGAGAGAGAAGACATGTTGGAAGTCAAAGAATGAAGAGATTATCTACAGCTTATAAGTATACTTGAGGAAGAAACCAGAACATTTGAAAAATATCCAAGTCAAGCACAAAGTTAAGAAAACTCCTGTGAGTTAAAAAACTACCTCAGTATTGAAAATGACAGGTTCTAAGAAAATATAATCAAGGTGGTATACTATCTTGATATATTCTGGCAAAACTTTCAAATGACAAGGATAGAGCATCATTCTACAAATATTCAGAGAAAAAGAAGACTAAAAAAATAAACATTTAGGCTTTCCTAACACTTTTCTCACTAAATCCTAAAAGAAAACAAGGCAGTATCTTTTGAATTTATAGGGAAGAAATTGTGGCCCTCAAATTGTGTGCATACTCAAAATTGTCTTTTGCATGTTAAAATAACAAAGACATTCTCATGTATGCAAAGATTTATAATAGGACAGCTTTCTTGAAAAGTTTACATGAAGGCTTATGTAATTCTACTAAGTGATGAATCAAAATTTACAACTCAAGAATAGAGACACTGTAAACAAAACTAAGCATCTTCTTTACTTAATTCGGATCTAAAACTCCAAAGGCCTCCTTGGATTACTTCTCTCTGGCTTCCACTTAGCTCTTGGTGACAGGAAATGCCTTTCTTGTGGTCCACCCTTGATGGTTCAGGGACATTTGATGATTATTTAAAACAATGACTGGTGCTGTTCATTCTGGAGTTTGCTAGAAAACAACATTGGAACATTGCTCTGGAGAGATACTAAACAAGTTTTTTATTCCTCTCAAAAATATCAAAGCTGCAGAGAGTGGCATAATGTTTACTTCTCTTCGTAGGAATACTTGGTAAACCTGCTTTGTATCTATAATAATGGTATTGAAAAAACTGAGTGGAGGGCTATTAAAGTGATAAAAACTAGAAAATCAAGCAATTAGGTATTACATATGAATTTTTCCTATGTTACACATGTTTTAAAATTAAGCAGGCTAGGATAAAACAAATGCAGAATGAACATGTCAAAGGAAATAGCCCCAAAACATGGTTATTGTTAGAGTAATTTTTCTTTTTACTTTTCTGTAAATTTCAAGTTAACTTCAATAAATATTATTTTTTAATCTGTAAAAAGCAATTTAAAAATAATTTTGTACAATTGTTTAGATACCATATAATTTTGCTAAGCAGTTAATTAAAAAGACTGGTAGGAATATACCAAAATATTAACTGTGATAAGTTTTGCTTAAAATTTATTTTCCACATTTTCAATAGTGAGTTTGTGTTATTTTGATAATAAAAGTAATTCTCTGTGTTGGTAAAATGATAACGTTTAGTTTGGTCTATGCCAAAAGAAAGATTAACTATTTGCGCAGATCAAATCACTTCTGGGAAAATTGTGTGCTAGACTTTCCTCTAGGTATTTCTGTTGTAGTTAACCTTTTATTTAGTGAATATATTCTAGAATCAAGAAAGCAAAGTCTGAGTTTGCCACTATCTTCTCCTGGGTGAAGTTATTGGGCGTAGGGGCACTTGCAGATAGAGTACAGAAGATATAAAATGCCTTTGGACTATATATTTGCAGTCTGAAGGAGGACTAAGGACCCTGCAGTGCCATGTATGTAAATATATTCTAGTTTCATATTCTAATTTCTGGCTCTTTCTCAATCAAATCCTTTCTTAGGGAATTGTATTGCTTATTGGACTGAGCCTCCAAAGAGTGGAAAATAAAACCTATACACATAACACTAGTTCATGGATGAGAAGTCACAGTAACATTTCTAAGTAAGAAAATAGTCAGCTGTTCATTTCAAAATATTTGTATTGAAACACACATTTTTTCTCATACCTGAGCCTTTAAGCCATATCAATCCCTCTTTTCTTTAAGAAAAATAGGTCTGTTAAAGTTTTCTCTACTTGTAGAGAAAAGTAGAGAAATAAGATAGTTACCCAGCTGATTCATATCCCTAAACTTTAATTTTGCCTCAATTGTTCTACAAGTATTAGATGACCATTTAATATCTGTCGATCAACTAGTCCAGACAGTTGACTCAATTCTTCAGTGTACCTTATGTGCAAAATGAGCTGAGAAACTATTCTTTAGAATTAACATTGATAGCTCCCAGTTCTAGTCCACGGGAACACAAGGAACCAAAAGTTAAATATTTTGAATGCAGAAGTTGTTGGACAAACAAGAATTAAGGTTTTTGGCTCAGTTTTAAGTCAAAATTGGTGTTAGATTTGTATGGACCACTAATTTGAAACAGTAGGACGTCAGTGTATCTGGAATATTTAAGAGAGCCCCCTGTTGGTTAATCTTAGAAGTGTCTTCGGATTCCTTTCTGACCAGACACATTTAAGCACAGGAAATTGGCCCTGTGATTAAAAGTGATTTGAGATGGGGGCAAAGTAAGCCTCTATATGTCATTTATACCATTTTCACAATAAAATATGTTCAAAAATAGTCATTTAATTTTCAGTTTTAAGGGATATAAAAAAACAATACTAATCTCCAACAAATGTAAGCAAGGTGGGAAATATTTTAAATAGAATTAGACTAAAAAGTAAATGTGTGCATATTACAGTGGGATTCCTTAGGGGTTGGGAGTGATTGCTATATTGAGAGTAGTGCTTTGCAAGGGCTTTTTTTTTTTTTTTTTTTTTTGAGACAGAGTCTCGCTCTGTCACCCAGGGTGGAGTGCAGTGGTGCAATCTTGGTTCCCTGCAACCTCCACCTCCCGGGTTCAAGCGATTCCCCACCTCAGCCTCCTGAATAGCTGGGATTACAGACGTGTGCCACCACACCCAGCTAATTTTTGTATTTTTAGTAGAGAGGGGTTTCACCATGTTGGTCAGGCTGATCTCAAACTCCTGACCTCGTGATCTGCCTGCCTCGGCCTCCCAAAATGCCGGGATTACAGGCGTGAGCTACCGCGCCAGACCCTCTTTCATTTTTCTACATCCAATTTCTGGCTGAATTTGTAAAGAGAATAAAATTATTTTCTCATACAATCAAGCAATGGACCTTTTCACTGGTAGACATATTCCAGGACTTTAGAAATAAAAAATAATAATATTGGACACAAATGTTATTCTTTTCCAGCTAACATAATTTTTTTTTTTAAAGTAAACATCAGCTTCTCGAGGGAGATTTCGATTTGAAGACTGTTTATTATATCATTTGAATAGGACTAGACCTGGCCTTTTGACTTTGAACCACTACCAAATTTCAGGCTGTGAGGAAATTGTTCTACATTTCCTGACAAATTGAGTTAAGCAGACATTAAGTGGGCTTTAAGAAAACAAATGGCCATCTTTATCACAGGTGGACACTGATGGCTTAATGGGGCCTGGGCTGATTGTATCACTTCTAATGGCTTGACGGGAAGCATTAGGGTTTTTGCATAAAGAACTGGCATTGCGAACCCTGCTAACACAGACCTGTCAAGCGCTCTGTATCCCTTTGTGCACGGAAGCAGATGTTTGTATGTATACTATGAACTGGCATTAGAGCAAGCGACAGATGCCTGTATGAATGCCAGGTTTGTGAATTTTTACAGCAGGAGCATGTTCTGAGGAAGTGCAGCCCTGCCCTCTATCATAGGTAATTCCCAATGGAACTTGCTAAATCCCAGCTATGTTTTCATTATTTGGCTTTCCTAGCAACTGGATGAATGTGTCTATCCTGAAAATGCAAGATGAGAGCCCTACCAAATTCTTACAGATTTGCAAATAGCTCGACTGTGTTTTGAACTTGGACTTTCCAGGCAGTGCTTTTGCACTGTAATCACAACCAACTTACTCAGAGGAGCCGGTGGTATTATAGCTCTCTAATTAAAACTTACTTCAATGTTGATGTGTTAGGCCTCCCCCACGGTCACCCTACATGCCCACCCCCCACTCCTGAGCAAATGCGACTTCGGTGTGGAGGTTTGCTTTCCTGCAACATTCAAAACTTACATTCTAGTTGTCTGTCAACAATAGAAACAGGTAGCTTGCAGTCCATTAAACAAACACAGTGCCCCCCTCACTTTTATTTGACATTTTATTTGGCTGTGACAAATGAGCAGCAGTTGGATTATAACATAATTTGTCTTGTCTTTATTACCAGCACAAAGGACACCATTCATTAATTATTCTGCCGTTGCAGCTTAACACTGACTGGAAAGGTCTCTCTTCGGACAGATGGCGGGGACGATGTTATTTATATCAATCAGCCAAAATCCTCAACAAGGATTACTGTTCCTGAGACTACAATGATTTATTTCTTTTTACCTCACCCTCCCTCAACCCCTACTGCTTTCAGAGATTTCTCTATAAAAACGAAATTTGATGGGAATCTTAAAGCAAAGCCATATTTAACCTGTTAGCTTGCAAAACAACATGCATGCTACATCAGTTTAACTACATGACATTAGCTGCGTATTTTTTAAGCTGCTTGGGGTTTTTTGATCTTCCATTCTAGAGAGAAAGATTAACTGAAGGTCTCCGGGCAGCAAGTTCAGCAGAAGTTTGCCTCTTCTGTGACATTGTATTGCTGTGGCCCATGGGACCCCCCAATAAGGATATTATGCTGTCAAGATTTTTGTTTTTGTTTTTGCTGAGATGAGATGATCCATCCTATTTCAGAGTCCAGAAGACTTTCTGCAAGATCAGCTAGGGTATTTGGTTAAACTAAAAAGAACCACTAAAACCCCAAAAAAGCAGAAACACCCTTAACCCCCTGTCTAAACAGGAATCAAATCAAATGAGTGAAGGATGTCCTTTGATTTCTCCTGGATCCACATTTTTATTCAGTGGCACAAGGTGGTTATCAGGGTGGTAGTGTGTAGTGGATGATTTACCTTGCTTGTTTTGTGTTAACGATTCTGTCCAATACATGCTGATCAAGCACTAATAAAAGACTAGACTGAACCTAGATGTGACATTCTTGTACACATTTTTCAATAGTGCTTCTGAGATGTGGCCATTTGTCCAATTAAAATCTTTAGAAATCTTTAGGAGATAAATGTGTGCAAAAAGTGTACAGATTATTGAGGCTAAGACACTGGAATTTTTTTTAAGTTTTCTTCTTCAATATAATAAAATAATGCAGAAAGTTTTTTGTCTTCAGAAATTATTGGTATAACCTTGCTATCCTGATTAGTTTGCAAATATTAAAAGTCCCATCAAGACAAATATCAGCAACATGCAAATACCCTTGCAGGTTGTGATTAAGATTTTAAATGTATCCTTTTGCTTTTAGTTAATGAAAAACAAAGTCTTGGAGGATCTAAGTTGTAATTTATTAAACATGAAAGGCTCCTTGATGAAATATAGAAATGAGATATATTTTGCATTTCAAAGATTTAAGCTGACAACTTACTTGCATGCAAATAAGAGCAAGATTTGTAAAAATATTTGAAAAGAAATTATTCCTGAATGTACTTATTACAATAATGTGGCATGTAGATAAGAGAAACACACAGCATTAAAAGACATTCATTTCTCCAAAGTCTTAAAATTAGCTTCTTTCTGCCATTGTGTATTAATGTTCTTCTTCAGGAATGCAGCATATTAAAGAACTGAACAGAATTAGTAATAAATTTGTTAATTACAAATTTAAGCAACACAACTGTGTTGTTTTCCCAATATGTTTTTTTTTCAAAAGCAGAATTGCTAATGCATTTTAATCATTTATGTATAAACATTTGAGGATAAAATATTCTGAAGTTTATCAATTTCAAGAGCTGTTTATTTGCTAGCAAAATAGGCCATGTTATACAACATATATCTTATCATTTTTGCTCATCAAATCCCCATTTGCTGAATGCAAATTTCCCTGGTCTAAGTGCTCTTGCACCTCAATTTAAATGAATAATAGGATCGACTCTATTAAAATCAGTTTAAGGTTGCCATGGGTGACATATCAGTAGGGTTAAAATGAGAAAAAAAGGTCACAGAATCAGTCCTTACAACCTGTTTTTTATCATAATGAAGCATATGTAAGACTCGACGAAGGCTTAAATAACAATATGTCACTTAGGCAATACTTTAGTTTGTGGGTCTTCTTAAAAAAATCTTTTTTTAACCACAATGTATTCCAAACAAAATAAACGTAAAATTATAGTGCCATCAATAACTCTGGGAATGTATTCAGTTGCACTGAAAATTAGAGAGTAAGCTCTTGTGCTATTACACCAGACTGGCAGATTGTGGATTCGTAAAAATAACAGAGAACTCCTCCGAAAAAGGAGAAGTGGGTAGGTTTGCTGCAGTAAGTCTCTTCTTATAAGGATCCATCTAGGTGCTATAATCAAATTAGCAAAGTATATAGGAAGTAAACTCAAATACTTCATCTGAGAAAAATTTTGTGTCCTCTGCTAATGAGATTGAAGGATTATTCATGTAGCTATTGGTAAGTACTGAAACACCAGCACCAGACTTGGAAGATATCCTGGAGCAAAGCTTTTGGTTGTAGTTTTAGGCTTTTGAAAGCTGAACAAGCAAGACTTTGGGGCTGCTGGAATGTGTGTGTGCGTGTACATATATATATATATATACACATATATATGTATCTGTGCATGTGTGTGTATACACATGCACACACATACATATGTGTATATATGTATATATGTAATCATGTTTTTGCATTTTCACATTTTTAAAGTCAATTCTATTTCTTAGTCACATTCATTGCTGATTTTATATTATTTATGATTCTCATTTGGCTTTCCACAGAATCACATTTTTGTTTTAAGTGTTATAATTCCTATCTTTTTTTAACCTGCAATAAAAGGAAAAAAAAAGTCTCCTTATTTGCTAAGGTTACAGTGTTAGTTTAATTTTCATAGAAGCGGTGGAATATTTTGAAGAGAGTAACATTTACCAAGTCATTAGTTTTATGCAAACTAGGAAGGAAGATGAAAGAAAAAAAATTATCAATTATTTATAGATTGTTAAAATGTATCTTAGTGCACTGCTACTGTATAGAAATGACAATTAGCCAAACTTACCTTCTTTAATTAATAATGCATACATTATGCTCTTTGGGCAACTAATCACCAGCTCTACAAATTTGTTTGACACTGTTGAAGATACCTATCACATGGGTTAAAAAAAGAACAATGCTCTACTAGCTACAGTCAACTTTTAGCCTTCTAGCATTACTTAAAATGCTGTAGCAGTTCCAAGGAGCAAAATGGTGGTCCTGTAGCTGCTTGACACTATGAATAGGGCACCAAGCTGCAGAGTGCTGCTTGCCATGCCTCTGGCACCAAAGAATGCATTCTTTATCTCAAATTGCTTGCTTAGAGACAAAACACCTCGATTTCTATCTATCTCCTGTGTTAATTTCTGTAATCTTAGAGTGAAAAATTCTTGCAGGTAAATTGGTCCTGTTGCCTTAAAGCCTCATTGACCATATTGTCTGAACAAAAATAGGAACATACGGTTGGATAAAAGGAAGAACTATGTGGGAACTGAACTATTTATAGAGAATCTGGATGAATGGTCACTATGCTTACCACAGAAAATTCCGATCAAACCTGTGATGAAGCCTTTTATGGCCATGACTCTCCACAAATTTATTTTTAATAAAACAGAAGCATTTATCCATAGTAGTTTTAGGACTGGAAGGAAATGTCAAGACAAATTTTCAAAGAAATTTGCCCATCTGCATCTTTCCATACTTTAAGGACTGCAAATCCAGTCTCCTCATTTTACCCACAAATCTGAAGGCAAGGGCAGCTACTGGAAAGTTTGCAAAAGTTTCACATATGCTACTAAATTAACATAAAGGCCCAGGGATTCTATTTCTCAGAGGTCACTAAAGCATAGTATCATATTGAACTGCATACTTAAGTGGTCAACAAGCCAACTGACATTGGGACCAGGTAGACACTCAGCTGTCACTGATTTCCCCCTAGAGCCACACACACCACAATGAGGTAGCAGCTTGTAGCGTTTGGAAGGGGAAATGAGACTGGTGCAGCTCCATCACATATGGTGTTTAACAGACTACACTTCCCATTTGCTCCTTCGAAAGGTGTGCATTTTCAAGGGATAATGCCAAGTGTTCTTTGTGCTATGGTGTCTTTGCACTGAAAGGTGATGTGTCTGACACATTTTGGCAGGCTACTATGAAGAGATTTAGAATTTTCTACCGACTTTCACTGAGATTTCAGAGAACAGGATTGTCCCTTATCAAAGGTAGTAATCTGTCTTTTGGGAGGATAGGATCACAGTTCTTGAGTGAACTGAGAAGCATGGATTTTTATTGATAATATTACTCACTGCCTTGTAAAATTTCTGTTTTGTTGCTTTTTATGTAAATATATACTGACTAGTGGCTCTGCCACCTATGCAGGCTTATCATTTTAAGGAGATTTGGAATTAGCGCTTTGAAATGTGGGTACAGGAAAACTAGAATGTGTCTCTCTGGTGAAACCACCTTCTCTTTTTCAGCTGTTTTAAATGAAATGCAGACTAAGAGTCAGGGTAAATGCAAGGGCCATGGAGGCCCAAGAGAAGAACCAATTCTACATGTAAACCAAAGAAAATTTTTATTTCTGTCATGAACACTGGGTATCTCCCCACCCACAATTTAGAAGGATTTCTGTTAGCCTTTTGTGAAAGATTGCTCTCATTTATTTAACTCATGCCACATGGCTTAGCTCCATAACCAGTATAGGGTTACTAGAGATTAAAAGGAAATCCATTTTGTATCTATGGAAATACCAAGCTGGAATTTAAGCTACAATTGCTGCAAGTTTTCCACATTATTGTATAAAATTGCTAGATTTATTAATGCTGGGCATTCTTCAACTACCCCATGTTTTGCCCTGGTCAATGGTTACCTGTCAAAATGCAGAACAATTTTTCAATAATATTCTGTGCTACAGAGAAAAATATTGTGTGGATTTTTTCCATGTTTTTGTTTGTTATAAGCTGAGTATTTGCAATAATTTATGGAAAGTCTTGGAATTATAAATATTAAGGCATTGCCAAATGATTTAACTATTCCTCCATGGCAAATTGTCTTTAAACACTACCATTTTTTTTCCTTTTTTTTTTTTATCATTTACTTATGGACCAGAAACACTTGCAGGCTCTTGCCCCTGGCCTTCTGTGAGAATGTTAGTTAGCAATGCTCATAAAAACTCAATTCATCAATGTGAACATAATTTGCTATGAACAGAAAGCTCACAAAAGGGTGAATTTGTCAGATAGACAGGTGGCCTGAGATCTCTCCCTGATACTGAATGATATGAATAATAGATTCTGGTAAATGTATGCCAAGACTTGAGCTGTAAACACAGCTGCCTCCATTCCCTTCCAGAAAAACAGCTTCGAGGACGAAAGCACAGGAACCACGGTTCCACCTGAGGACCTAAGCTTGCACACACACACACACACACACACACACACGCACGCACGCACGCACCCCCTCATTCAAGAAATAAACAACATCTATAAAGGACAGAGTTGGAGGAATCTTCATGCTTTTCTGTTTCTACGAGAAAGACATTTTCAAGCTATCTTGGGCAGAGGAGACTAGATAGAGAAGAAAAAGGAAATAGATTTTCCTAATGGCTCTGGTTCTATATTATTCAAATGTCTTGTTTTATAAAACACACAAATCAACAGAGCTAATAAACTTTGCAATATTATAACTCCTGTTTTATAATGAGCAAAAATAAGAGCAGGTTGACTCTGCAGAAGCACTGTGCTTGAAATCATTCTAGTAATTCATGGCTATTTGTCTTACGGGTTATTAAGTATTTATTAAGGTTCAAATATAATGTAGCCCTTTCTCCAATTTACTCTGAACTTTAAAAATCTGTTTTGCAAATTGTTTTCCAGGTAATGCACAAACCCACTTAAGAGCCGAATCCCAGGATTTTTGAAGATTCTGGTTGAGTGCAGCATATTTTCTTTTTAGCCTTTGTGGATACTGGTGCATATAGGTTGACCTATTCTGATAGCATTTATGATTGACTTTTCTAATCAACTAGCAAAGATATTGGATCAGACTTTCCTACTTACTACAGCAAAGCAGTGTTTCTTAAAGTAGAATACATATATGTTATTGGTGGCATAAGAGACAAATTTAATGGTTATTTAGTTTAATGCATATTTAAAAAACCATAAGTAACACTAAAAAATGTATGCTTTCATAGATATTATTGCTTAGGATAAAGCTAAATATATTTAAGTATAAAAGTCATTTGCTTTTAGGAAAAATAATTAACATCGATACTACTGAAAATACAATCAGTGAAGTTAGCATATGGATCAATGAAGTTTGGGAAACTTGACAATCTCTTTCCAATCCCCAAAATCACATAAATGATCTTATCAAAAGTAATTAGGATCACAGAGCCACAGAATATAGAATCATGACATTTTTAGAGTTGGAGTAGACCTTGGAAAACATTCTGTTCTCTTCTCTAATTTTATGGATGTAAAAACTATGATGCAGAGGAATTAAGTGAATTGACCAGGACACCTATGTAGTTTTGGGCAGAGATGAAATTAGAAACCAGGGCTTCTCACAGGCTAATGCTCGCTGTTGTGAGGAAGAAAGGAACAAACTTGGTTGGAACTGTTGGCATCACTTCCCATTCACCTATAATTCTAGAAGGAATACTGAATATTCCCCTCTAAGGAATGCTTTTTTTTTCTTGACTTTTTATTGACAAGAAAATTTCAAAAACTACTTGCTAGTATTTATTTTGGCTTTCTCAAGATGCATACTCCAAATAGGAGTTAAGCTTGGTTTAAAAGAAAGTAAGGGTTTCAAAGTGTAAATAGAGGCAAAGATATTCTTCCTCTTTTGGTTCTTCTTTCTTTCCTTTTTCTTTCTGAGACGGGGTCTTGCTCTGTCAGCCAGGCTGGAGTGTAGTGGCATGATCACAGCTCACTGCAGCCTTCATCCCCCCAGGCTCAGGTGATTCTCCTATCTCAGCCTCCCAAGTAGCTGGATTACAGTCATGCACCACCATGCCTGGCTAATTCTTATGTTTTTGTATAATAGACACAGGGTTTTGCCATGTGGCCCAGGCTGGTCTTGGACTCCTGGGCTCAAGTGATCTGCCCACCTTGGCCTCCCAAAGTACTGGGATTACAGGCATGAGCTACCGCACCTGACCTCTTTTGGATTTTCATAAGAAAGCCTCTCTTCCTCTCTTTTTTTCACATGACTTTCTGCCTTTTATTGTGTATCAGTTATACACATTGTCTTTTCCCTATCAGACTGGTAGAATTTTGCATGCAGGTACTACATATTATGTATCTTTTATTTTTAAGAGTTCTTAGCTCAGTGTCTTGCATGTGATAAGTACTCAATAACTTCATTATATGAAGGCACAAATGAATTCAATTCCTCAAATTCCTGGTCTGTGGTTCCATTAAATACAAAGGTTATTTCATCCAGTCCAATCAAATCAAATCCATCAAATATTTAAAACTTTTAACAAGTACTTGATCTAAATTAAAGAATGTTATAGGTGCTATGGGTGGCAGAGATAGTGAGCAGAGTTTAGCCTTTTAGCCACACCAACTAGGAGGGGTGATATGACACAGATATAATTAAAATGCAAGGCACAGAAAAATGGTACAAATTTCTATTACTTGAGGAAGAAAAATATATCTTTCTGGGAAAATCCAGAAAAGCCGTATGCAAGTAGGGGTGAGGGTTCCAACAACCAAGGAGTCTTGTTTTATTCCCTACACCAATGTCAAAAGATAAACAATACACATTCCATGGTTCCATTCATGGTTCAGTTAACAGATACACTAACCATGTATTCCAAAACACTTGCTGTTCACCACACATAAATCCCTGAGCAAGCTCATCAGGTCTGAATTCCCTATTTCATCTCTTTTGCTTTAAGCCTAATTAACTGGCACTCTGGGTCAATATTAGAATTACTGGAACCATGAAGCTTCACAATGAATGGGATGAGTACTGGAACCATGTATGATCAAAACACAATAACACAAACTGAAACATACCATAAATCGTCTTTCAATCACTTCCTTTTTTTGAAGTAAAATTGAGGTGGTAATCAGACACTTAAAAGCACAAATCTTAAATATACAATTTAATTATAGGCACACATCATTTGACTATACCTTGCTTTATTGCACTTTGCAGATTTTGCAGATATTGAGGGTTTTTTTGTTTGTTTGTTTTTCAAATTGAAGGTCTGTGACAACTTTGGTTGAGCAAGTCTGTTGGCACCTTTTTCCCAGTAGTATGTGCCCATTTTGTGTCTCTGTGTCACATTTTGGTAATTCTTGCAGTATTTCAAACTTTTTCATTATTATTTTATCTGTTATGGTGATCTGTGTTTAGTGATCTTGGATGTTACTGTTGTAATTGTTTTGGGATGGAACAAACTGCGCCCATATGAGATAGCAAACTTAATAAATGCATGTGTTCTGACTGCTCCACTAATGGGTCGTTCTCTTGTCTCTCTTTCTTCTCAGGCCTCCCTGTTCCCTGCAGCATAGCAATATTAAAATTAGGCCAATGAAAAAACCTACAATGACCTCTAAGTGGTTCAAGTCGAAGAAAGAGGTGCATGCCTCTTTTCCTCTAAATCAAATCAAAAGCAGAACAGGATTGAGCTTAGTGAGGAAGGCATATTGAAAGCCAAGATGGGCCAAAAGTTAGGTTGCTTGTGCCAAAGAATTAGCCAAGTTGTGAATGCAAAGGAGAAAAGTTCTTGAAGGAAATTAAAAGTGCTACTCCAGTGAACACATGAATGATAAGAAAGCAAAACAGCCTTCTTGATGATATGAAGAAAATTTGAGTGGGCTCGATAGAAGATCAAAGCAGCCACAACATTCCCTTAAGCCAAAGCATAATCCATAGCAGGACCCTAACTCTCTTCAATTGCATGAATGCTGAGAGAGGTGAGAAAGTTGCAGAAGAAAAGTTTGAAGCTAGCAGAGGTTGCTTCATGAGGTTTTAAAAAGAAAGCTGTCTCTACAATATAAAAGTGGAAGGTGAAGCAGCAAGTGCTGATGTAGAAGATGCAGCAAGTTATCCAGAAGATCTAGCTAACATGCTTGATGATGGTGGTTACACTAAACAATAAATTTTAAATGGAGATGAAACGTGTTATGTTAGAAGATACTATTGGAAACTCTCATAGCTAGAGAAGAGAAGTCAATGCCTAGCTTCACAGCTTCAAAGGACACGCTGGCTCTCTTTGTTAGGGGTTAATGCAGCTGGTGACTTTAAGTTGAAGCCAGTGCTCATTTACCATTCCAAAAATCCTAGGGCCCTTCCAAATTATGTTAAATCTAATCTGCCTGTGTTCCATAAATTCAACAACAAAGCCTGGATGACAGCATATCTGTTCGTAGCATGGTTTACAGAATGTTGAAGCCCTCTGTTGAGTCCTACTGCTCAGAGAAACAGATCACTGTCAATGTATTACCGCTCTAATGGAGGTGTACAAGGAGACCGATGTTGCTTTCATGCCTGCTAACACAATATACATTCTGCAGCCCATGGATCAAGGAGTAATTTTCACTTTCAAATCTGATTATTTAAGAAATACATTTTATAAGGCTATGGCTGCCATAGATAATGAGCCCTCTGATGAATGTGGGCGAAGTAAATTGAAAGCCTTATTGAAAGGATTTACCATCCTAGATGCCATTAAGAACATTCATGATTCATAGGCAGAGAAGCAAAATAGCAACATTAACAGGAGCTTGGAAGAGGTTGATTCCAATTCTCATGGATGACTTTGAGGAGTTAAGACTTCAGTGGAGGAAGTGACGGTAGATGTGGTGGAAATAGCAAGAGAACTAAAACTAGAAGTAGAGCCTGAAGATAAATGACTAATTTGCTCAAATCTCATGACAAAACTTTAATGGTTGAGAAAGAAAGTGGTTTCTTGAGACAGAATCTCCCCTGGTGAAGATACTGTGAAAACTGTGGAAATAGCAACAAATGATTTAGAATATTACATGCACTTGGTTGATAAAGCAGTGGCAGAGTTTGAGAGTATTGACTCCCATTTTTAAAGCAGTTCTACTGTGGGTAAAATGCTATCAAGCAGCACTGCACGCTAGAGCAATTTTTTGTGAAAGGAAGGGCCCATGATGTGGCAAATCTATTTGTTGTCTTATTTTAAGTAATTGTCACAATTATCCCAACCTTCAGCAACCCCACACCCTGATCAGTCAGCGACCATTAACATGGAGGCAAGACCCTCCACCAGCGAAAAGATTATGACTCACTGAAGTCTCAGATAACCATTAGCATTTTTAGCACAAACACATTTTAAAATCAAGGCCTGTACATTGTTTTCGTAAACATAACGCTATTGCATACGTAATGGACTACAGTATAGTATAAACGTACCTCTTATATGCACTGGGAAACCAAAAAATTCGTATGACACACTTTGTTGCAATATTCACTTTATTGGGCTAGTCTGAAATTGACCCCACAATCTCTCTGAGGTATGCCTGTAAGTTTTGACAAATGTAGGCCCTCACATAACCAACACTAGTTGAGTTACAGGACATTTTTCTCACCCTGAAATTTCCTGCATACATCTTTCCAGTCAATCTCCATCTCCCTCATATGCAACTATTGTTCTGATTTTAGTCATAGATTAATTTCACTTATTCTTGAATGTTTTATAAATGGAATCATGTAGGTATATACTCTTGTGTCTGGATTCTTTAGCTCAAGAAAAAATTTTAACGATTCATCCGTATTGTAGTCAACAGAGGCAGTTCCTTATTTTTGAGTGCTCTGTGTAATTTGTTGACAAATCTCCCTTTTGATGAGCTTATGAGTCATTTTTCAGTTTTTGGCTATGAGGAAAAAAGCTTGTGGCTTCTGGTACAAGTCATTTTGGTTGACAAATGTTTTCATTGCTCTTGAGTATACAATTAGGAGAAGGATTTTGGGGTCACGGATTAGGAGCATGTTCAATTTTTAAGACACTTACAAATGCTTTTCTAAAATGATTGTACCATTTTACACTCTCATCAGCAATGTACAAGAGTTCCAGTTGCTTATTATTTTCACCAATATTTCGCATTAATAGTCTTTTTAATTTTAGCCTTTTTGGTGGGTATAAACTCATATCCCATTGGGATTTTAATTTTTATCCACTGGTGACTTTTAATATCAAGAAACTTTTCATGTGTTCATCGATCATTTGTGTATCTTCTTTCTGAAGGACTATTATTCTTTTCCCCATTTGTATAGGGTTGTTTGACTTTGTCTTATGAATTTGCAGGAGTTGTTTACATATATATACACACATATATACATACAACCACACACACACACACACACAATATAAGGCCTTTATCAGATATTTGTGCTATGAACATTTTCTCCCAACTTAAGGCTTGCCTTTTCATTTTTTTTAATGGTGACTTTGTAAAATCCAATTTATATTTTTACATTAAGATTGTGGTAGGCCGGGTGTGGTGGCTCACACCTGTAATCCCAGCACTTTGGGATGCCAAGGCAGGTATATCACTGGAGGTCAGGGGTTCGAGACCAGCCTGGCCAACATGATGAAACCCTGTCTCTACTAAAAACATAAAAATTGGCTGGGCGTGGTGGCACACTCCTGTAATCCCAGCTACTTGGTAGGCTGAGGAAGGAGAATTGCTTGAACCCAGGAGGCGGAGGTTGCAGTGAGCCGAGCTCATGCTACTGCACTCTAGCCTGGGTGACAGAGTGAGACTCCGTCTAAAAAAAAGATTGTGTTATGCCCATAAACGTGCTTTCTGTGTCTCTGCGTACTTCACAGGTCTCAAAGGTAGTCTACACTCTGTTTGTTTTCTAGATGCTATATAGAATTGAATATTACCTTTAAGTCATCTCAAACGCTGTATATGTTGTAAAGTAAGAATCAGTAAGAATCAAGGTTTTCTTTTTTTTAATTTATTACCAATATTGAATCTTCCCCATGCTGTAGCATCAAGTGTGCCCAGGAGGAAAGCTGGCACAATCATGGGGCTCGTATTGTGTGGTTCCCTTTTCTTAATTTTTCTGTATAATTCTTAATGCCTCTTATATTGTGTCCAATTTCATAGCTCTTTAGAATCGGAGGGAAAGTTTATTAGCAGACACTCTATTATGGAGAGAAGTAAATACTTCCTTTCTGACATATTTTTTTAACTCAACTTTTCAGTAATTCTTGAAAGTACAGGAATGCAAAATTGTGTCTCAGTAACTTCTTGATTTGCTTGCTTATTCAAACTATAGTTTCAATCAACTCTAAATTATGTGCTTTACCATTGTCTTTGGATATCTCTACCGTTGGCAAAGCAAATAATGTGGAAATTCATTTTATTTAACTTATTCTCAAACTAGAGTGTGACAAGGTTCCAAGGCAAGTGGAGGAAGGCCCAGTCTCACACTGGACTGTCTTTTTGGGCCAGACTTCCATTTTACATGTATCAGTGGACCTGAGTTTAGTTTCTGCCACTTTTTATTAAATTGAACCAGTTTAACTCGAGTGCAGTTTTGCTAAATTTTGGAATCAAAATTTATCACAGATATTATGTGATAAAATGTATCACAAAATATCTGTAGTGACATCCATTAGTTAACATCATTTGAGTTTTCTATCATGCGTTTATGGGCATTTGTCTCCTATTTGGGCTCTTTACATCCATGAATTGTGATAGTTCTTTGTATTCTAACAATGAGCCACTTTATGGGTTTTTGTCTGTCATTTATGTGTGTTTTTATGTTCCACTTAGATTTTTTTTTTATATCTGAGAACCTCAGTTTACACTGAAGCCCACCTCAGATAAGTCTGCCTAACACTATATCTCAATGCTTTACTTTTACCAGACCTTAATGACTTTCTCTGTATCTTACACCTCTCTTGAAGTGAAAATCTACCAATTTGTTCCAAATACTGTAATTCATCTACCTTTATGTAGGTAAAATATTCTTTTTATTAAAGCAGGCATGACAGGACCTAAGTTATAATTACTGATATGTTTCTAAAATTTATTAACAATGGGCATTTCATAGCACCAAGTACACACTATTTGTCTGTTTTATACATAAAACCTTCTGTAAAGTTCCTATTATGGAACCTGAATAGATCAAGAATGACAATTCTCTTATCTTCAGCTTATAAGAGGATAGTGCAGGCTGGAATTCACATTAAGCAACTGTTATGAAGCTACCTATATGGATATGCTACATTATATTTAAAGGAATACATAAAGACAATCAAAAACTTTACAAATAATGTGTTAGGAGACAGTTGAATATGCTGCATAATGACGTCTTTAAAGATTATACAGAGATAGGGATAAATGATGGGTAACTGGATTTCATGAAAGTACCTCCAGCAAAACGAACTGAAGGTACAGTACAGCTGTAGGTCATTCTTCATGTTCAATAATAATGACCCAACTAAAGATCATTCCTGAAGTAAATGAAATGACTTTTTTGGCCACTATTTGTTTAATTGACACCTATAAGTGTGTTATTTGCTTAATCACACTAAAATTTTGCAAAGATAAAATATCTAAAATAATCTGATCTAAGATGTCCATAAATATGAAGTTCTTTAGTCAAATCAATAATCCTTCACTTTTCTCACCAAAGGCAAAATTATCTCCTAAATCAAGAATGATGCACTTTAGCTAACTCCTCTGATGTGTCAAAAAGAGCCATTGCTCATGACAGATTCTAAGGAGCTACTCTTTCAGGCAGCCACTCAAGTAGAAATACTCAGAGTACCATACATGCATACCTAGAAGCAAATCCCCCACTGATATAAAAAAACCAATTTAAAAAGCCTAACTTTTGAACCACCAAATCAAAATAATAATTTTGCAAAAGGATCCCTTCAAAAGAAAACCGAAAGCTGTGTCTTCATTGCATTATATTGCATGAACCTTGTTCATACTAATGTTCAATTGTTGTTCAACTAGTAACATAGACTATGTTATTTAGCTTTCTGACACATGATTTTCTCAGATGGTATGCCATTAGCACATTTTCTTAAAGAAAATATAACTATAGAAAGGAGGTAGTGTAATGAAAGCCAGAAGAACAAATGAGTATTCCTGAGAGTACTTTTTCAGTAATTTCTGCCAATAGCTTTCTTTGTCCTTGGCCTGTTGTTTAGCCTCAGTTCAGTGCATCAATTCACCTGCTGATTAAACGGAGATAAAGTGTTCATGTTTGGAAACCCACAATATGCAAAGCAATTATTTTCCTTAAAATATATACTTAGAAATAGTTTTACATATAAAACACAGTTTTCCTGTAGATTTAACAGGCCAGGGCATGTTCTGTTGCCTGCAGTGGACCTGATGATGGAATAAGAGACAATGAGGACTTGGGTAGATGTTACTGGGGTACAAAAAGAAATTTGGTCTAAGGTGGTAGGGTGGATTTGAATGGTGATGTGTTCACCACCACTGGCTGAACAAAGAGCAGGATGCCAACAGAGGCTTCTGGTCTCCAGTGACCTACCGGGTCCCTTACTCTGTCAGGCTGCGAATACTCTGGAACATGGGGTATGCTGCTGTGACGAATTGGCACGGGTGGGCAGAGTGCACTTAGGTGGATCCCTGATCTTCTGTATCCTTTGCACTGCCTTTTTGCTGGCCAAAATTCTGAGTCATCAGTCTCACTGATCTTCAAACCCAGATTTTGTCATCTGGCCTGGCTCAACCTCCAATATAAGATATATGTTTTACACAGAAAATATGTTGACACCAAGAAAAAATACAGTAGCACTAGAAATACAGAGAAACAGGTGAGGTCTTTTCATTATGAGGGGAATAAAAGTAGAAGATATAAATAAAGGTGGCTGAAATGTAGTTGGGAGCAGAGGTGGGGTTTGCTCAGAGGATGTTGAGAAGCAGCAAGAGCTTTTCTGTATGGGGTCTGATTCTTAGAGTTTTCAAGCCTCTTCTGTCTATTCCATGGTACTTCATGGACTGCCACACTGGGGCTCAATTCCTCCCTGGTGTCTGAAGTCTGCCTTTACCTTAAGCACTAATGGGCATTTAAGAAACTCTAGTCTACATGCCTTGCACACACAGCTTGAACAGGATGCTACCCTTGTTGCTTGTGTCAGCCTAAACTTAACTTCAGCATGATACACTGGACTTCCACTTGGTGCCCTTTTGCCTCCATTTTGGTGTTCTCAGATCAGATATATCCTGGCTCCCTCCATACTGGAGCCCTGTGGCCATCTCCCTGTCCTTCAGGTCTGAGAACTCTCATCCCAGACTAGCAGAATACCCTGAGGCAAGTGTTTTGCTGGATTATAAAATAAATATATCTTCTAGGATCTGAATGTTTGTGTTTCCTCAAAATTCGTATGTTGAAACCTAATTAGGTAATGGGATTAGTGCCTTTATGAAAGAGGCCCCAGAGAGCTGCCTTGCCCCTTCCAACATTGTGGGGACACAGCTAGAAGGTGTCATCTATGAACTAGGAAATGTAGTTCAACAAACCATGGCTGTTGCTATCATCACCTTTTAAAATTTGCACATGGTACCTATACTTGTGGCTGTCCTTCAAAGGTCTGAGCCATAACGTGGGAGGTTTAGTTTGTTCATTCATTAATTCATTCAATCTGCTGTACTCTAGGCACTGTTCTCAGCATTAGATCTAAGTTTGTGCTTTCCTCACTGGGTTCCATCTTGGTATAGGTGATTCATGTCCAACTATGCCTCAAAATAGGAGACATGGGAGAGGTAATATAGTACAGTGGATAAGGAAGCTGGCTTTGACATTACACAGGTGAAGTTTGAACACAAGCCTTTCTACTGGACAGCTGAATAAGGTAAATAACTTTTCTATACCTGAAATTTTCTTTTCTGAAAAATAGAGACAATTATAGTATCTATCTTCTAGGGTTGCTGTGAAGTTTAAGTGGATACTTTTAGTGTGCTTAGATTAGCACCTGGTCCATAAATGCTCAATCAATGTTAGCTATAATTAAGGTTTTAAGGTTTAAGCTCAGGGGTCTGAGGCCTGATAGTTTAAACTTTCAACCTGGTTACCAATTCCAATATTAAAAAACAATTATAATTCTGATTCCTTTATAGAGAGAAGACTATTTCTTTTAAATTATATTTTACCTCTAAATGAATTTAATTTTTCTCCCATCCTTCCTCTTTGGGAAATATTATTGGAACCAAATTTTGTGGTATAAATCAGAATAATTTTGTGGCCTACATCCTTGATTTTATGGAGAATTCTTGAAGAGTTTCATTGGAATTGTCTATGTATTTAGCTTCAGATGGAAAGCTGAAATTACTCATCAAAGGATTGCAATAACAGTCATTTGAACCACAAGTATATCAGAACTTCAGGCTTCTCTAAGACAAGAAAATAACTGACAAATGAACTGCAGAAAAAGAAATGGGGCGACTTATTTAGAGTGAGATGGTCATGTAGGCTGTACAAAAAAGAAGAGTCAGAGAACAGGCTTGTCAAACAGCTAATTGCACCTGCAAACAAAGGACATAGTTTAAAGCATGGGTTTTAGAAAGGAATGCTAGTCTCTCATTTGTATTTTCAGCTGGATCTGCATACATGGGTAGGATCACCACAATTGACGATGTCATCTTTGAATAGGGAGGAACAGAGACTCACACAGAGCTTGCACCAGGGAGATTCTACACACAGATGAACAATTCATTAGTCATTCAGAGCTGAAAGCTGCCGCCTAACTTTGCTCTGTATGCTGAAAACAATGCAATGATCAAAAAAAAAAAAAAAAAGAAAAGAAAATAGAATCAAGGCAGTAAGGTAACCCTTTAAGAAGTGATGGGAGTGTTACATCAACATATTGTCAAGATCCAGATAAATCTGAATATCTACACAGTACTTTCTATCCTATGAGATTTGAAACTTAGACTTCATTTCAGATTTGCGAACAGTGTTACCTAGTTCCCATTCTAAAATTACTAAATCTACAAAACATGCTTCAACCCTTTCTCCTTCTCTTCAACTTTTTTTTTTAAATTTGTTTCTCTTTTTAAAAATATGTATTTTTAAAAAATATATTTTTATATATGTATTTATTTTTTGAGACGGTCTTGCTCTGTCACCCAGGCTGGAGTGCAGTGGTGCAAACATAGCGCACTGCAGCCTCAACTTCCTGGGTTCAGGTGATCCTTCCATCTCAGCTTCCTGAGTAGCTGGGACAACAGGCACATGCCACCAAGCCTGGCTAATTTTTGTATTTTTGGTAGAGACAGAGTTTCACCATGTTGCCTAGGCTGGTTTCAAACTCCTGAGCTCAAGCAATCCACCTTGGCTTCCTGAAGTGCTGGGATTACAGGTGGGAGCCACCGTGCCCTGCCATCAGTGTATTTTTTTTCTGAAATTTTATAATAAGTTATCACAAATTATGATAAATTGCATTTTCCTAAAGATTAAATTAACAAACTTCCCTTGAGCATTTATTTTCAAGGAGTCATCATTTAAAATCTTATTTTCTTAATAAGAACACATACTCCTTAAGAAGACATACTTTTTTTGTACCCTTGTCTCTCTCATTTATTCCTTCTCCCTCTATTCATAATTGACATTAATTGAACATTCATTGTTTTATTAATCTGTATAAAAACAATGTCACATTTCAAGTGTTTATCATGTAAGCAATGTTATATCGACTTAACGTGGTAGGCAGAATAATAGACCTTCAGTCATGATGGCCATATCCTAATCTCTGGAACCTATGAAAATGCTATCTTCGTGGCAAAGGGGACTTTGCAAGTGTGATCAAGTTAAGGACTTTGAGGTGAGGGAGATTATCCTGGATTATTGGGGTGGGCCTGATCTGATCACGTGGGTCTTTAAAAGCAAAGAAATCCTTGTTGTGGTCAGTGAGAGACACGAGAATGGAAGAATGTCAGAGAGATGCAACGTTGCTGGTTTTGAAGATGCAGGAAGCTGGCTATTCCCAATTTAGGGAATGTGGGAGGCCTCTAGAAACTGGAAAAGGCAAGAACACGGGTTCTCCCTAGAGCCTTCAGACAGAAACACAGTTCTAAGAACACTCTGATTTTAACCCAGTGAGACCTGTGCCAGACTTCTAAACTATAGAACTGTAAGAAGTTGCTAAGTTTGTGGTAATCTGTTACAACAGCAATAGAAAACTAATAGAACGTGGGATGAGATACAATGAGGACACAGCCTTGTGTTATTTGCTGGCCATCACAAACTCTGTTTGTTGTTTCTACTCCTAGGTAAAAGGTCATTAATTAGGAGAAGATTTATCTGAAGGAAATGTATGGTAAGCCCAATCTTTTCTTTAAGCACATAGCCCTTACTTTTCAATTTATCATACTTGTACTCAAGATGACCCCAGTGGAGATACATCACATGTACAGTTCATTGAGTTTTACACAGGTCTGTCGCTAAGTGAGTAACTTCCTGAAACGATCTCCTAATAATTCATAAAGTGTTCATTTTAGGGTTCATTCTTATTCTTATGATTTTTAAATAAAGTCTTCCTTGTTTCCAACCCTTTGATTCTTAGGTTAAACCACTAACCCTGCTTTAATCTGTTAGGGTACATTTCCCTTTGTTGGTTCCCAAATTCTGCCAAAAACTATGGAATGTTGGTATCTGCTTGAAAGCAGTATCGGCAAAAACAACTTTTCCCCAAATGCAATTGGAATTCCCATTGTCTCCTAAAATTTCTGGGATTACAGAATAGGAAAGACATTCAACAGTTGAAGAATTATACAGAATGTGGAGGAGGAAGGAGGAATGTATTGATACAATTTTAAAAAAACAGATCAAATGGGTACACTTTAAGTAATAGGTTTTACAGAGAAGTAAGTTTGAGTGGAAGAGTTAGCATGGAAGGGATGAAGGACCCCATCATCCTAGTCTATGAAGTTTGCAATTATTCTTGTCACATCGCAGCAAAACATTTGAGACTCACATCTGTTGTATTTTGGAACACAGACCACATGCCTACCCACACATTAGGAACAATGGTAGGAAAAATTCAAAATTCAGGATGTTGGCCCATGGTGGCTACTTCTAGCATCTTTCCTTAAGATGAACACCCACTTATTACTTCAAATTCTCTTGGGGAAAAAAAAACTCCAAGATAAAAAGCATTGACTAAAACCAAGGGCCAGAGAAATGGGCAGAACACAGAAACTAGTTGCTAAGACATGGGTATTTCCAGAATTCCCACAAAAGACTTCTAGAACTAATGAAAGCTGATAAATACACTAGAAACAAACCAGAAGTCTTCTAAATTTTTAAAAGGGCCTGTATTACCACATAAACCCATGCCTGCCTAAGAAGGGCAGACAACTCCTTAATGTCTCCACTAGCCCCTAGGCGGTAGTGGCTTGGAAGGGATACTGCTAGAGAATGTCCTCCTTTCTCACCTGTGACTGTGGAAAGCAATGGATACCTAAGAATCTTTCAGAAAGTAGAACTAAGAGCTATCAGACTGGCTGACCCAGGAAATCACTACCCAGCCGGGGCATGAAAGACACACTCTTCTTGGTCAGAATATCACACAAACTACCATAAGCTCCTCACTTTTCCAAATAGAATTTTTTTAAAAAAAATTTAATGAATAAAGATGAATATATTTAAGCTGCACAATGTGATAATTTGATAAATGTATACACTGTGTAATAGTTACCACAAGTAAAGTAATTAACATGTCCATCACCCCCTATGCCGCATATTAGATCCCCACCAAATAGAAATTTTAGTTATTGTTATCCCTTTTTTCCCTACTTATAAATTTTAAGTGCTTTGGTGGCAGATAGCTATTGTTAAGATAGAAAAGTCACATCACACCTCCGATTTTTGAAGCCGGCTATATTTGGAACATATATGGAAGAGTAGCTGTATGAGGTTGCATGAGCAGTGAGTGGTTTCAAGTAGATACGAGGGCTGTGAAAGTAAATGTTGAGCAGAAGGGTGCATGTGCTTGTTGGGTAGTCAGTGAGTTGGGCAGGAGATACTGTTGACTGTCTATCCTACATCTATTCTTCTTCTCTTTCTAAAGAGAATTCTGGTATTGTTCAGTGATCTATTATAGGACTCATCATTAGCCAAACTCAGTCCCTGATTCGAGATTAAGCTGTGATTAACTCAAATGGAAATTTCCTAGCTATATTAAGAAATGCGCACGTGATAGAAGTCAAATCAATTAAGTGAAAGGAAGTGTTTGTTTGAGATTCCTGAAAAATGCCCTCCTCTATCTCTTACCAGAAGTGACTGAGGAAGGACATGGTTTGTGTTGCTACTGGCGAGCATTCTCCACAATGCTGCAATCAGCATTAGGATGAAGCCAGCTCTACAGGTGGCAGAGCAGAAAAAAAAATGGGCCTGAGTCTGTGATCTCCATCTTTGAATCCCCATATGAACAAACCCTGTAATTTACCCTACCTCTGGATTTCTAGTTCCATGAGCCAAAAAATTGCCTCTTTCCTTAAACCTTTTTGAGTTGATTTTCTGTCAATTACAGCTAAACCCTATCCAACTGACACAGTACTTGATACCAACATAAGAATAATTGGAAGTCTCTCAGTAATTTACAGGAGAAAATAATTAGGAAAGTTTAATTCTGAGATACAAGATGTGAACATAATGGTTAAGAGTATAGGCTTTTGAGACAAATATACCCGAAGTTCTACCCTGCTCTGTCCATTACTGCCTAGTCTTCATATTGGTACAATGAAGATAAACCTAGCTTATAAGAGAGTTGTAGAGAGTAAACAAGATAATGCACATAAAATTCCTGTCATGAAGTAGATGTTCAATAATTGCAACCATCATTTTAATGGCCAGAGAAAAAATTAAGATCCCTTGGTGAGAATTTCTGTACAGGAAGATGGCTCAAGAGGAATCCAATGCTCTAAAAGATGAAATTCTGGGAATTACAATTTCAAATGATTCTGATGAGAAAGAAAAGTATTTACTGAAGGAACTGATGTGGCCGCATAGGGATGTTTTCAAAAAATGTATATTGAAAGATAGGAGAGAACTGTTATGACAGGGAATGAATACAAAACAGGAACACCAAACTGAAGGAACAGAATCAGAAGGACTGAGGTACTGAAATAATTTGAACCGAACAAAGTCTCGAAATTATGTCCCAAGGCCACAATAGGAACAAATCAATGACAAATCAACAAATCAAATCAGGAGGGGAGAGACTGTGACATGAAGAAATGACAGGAAAATAAGACTGTTTAAAATCTGAATTAAGCAATAAGCAATATGATAGACATAGGTGGAATGACTAGAGAACAAAATAATAGTTTACTCATTTTCAAGGTTCTCTGAACTTTTAAATTATGCTTTGAAACATTACAGGCCATGTTGACTTGATTTTTACATAGCTATGAAAAACATTATGAAATAAGATATCATGTAAATTAGATTCATATCAAATTGAATTCATAATAAATTCCAGGAAGAAATCTTGCTAGTACAAAAAGACAACTGTTCTTTAGCCTGAAGTGTACATCAGCGACATACTATTTTTCTGAATAAGCGTGGTATTCAGTTTGCCTCAGAAACACATAAACATAGTATTTTATTTGTACAGAAACAGTTTTTGTTTTGTTTTGTTTTGTTTTTAAGATGCGAAGCCTCACTCTGTTGCCCAGGCTGGAGTGCAGTGGCGCGATCTCGGCTCACTGCAAGCTCCGCCTCCAGGGTTCACGCTATTCTCCTGCCTCAGCCTCCGGAGTAGCTGGGACTACAAGCGCCAGCCGCAACGCCCGGCTAATTTTTTTGGATTTTTAGTAGAGACGGGGTTTCACCGTGTTAGCCAGGATGGTCTCGATCTCCTGACCTCACAATCTGCCCACCTCAGCCTCCCAAAGTGCTGGGATTACAGGCGTGAGCCACCACGCTCGGCCACAAATAGCTTTTTTAAAGTATTTGATCAACAATAAATTCTAAAAATGTTTATTAGTGATTTTACTAATGGATAACATGTCCTCACTCCTACACACACACACACACACACACACACACACACACCAGAAACTTTGTCTTAGAAACCTTGTCCATGTCTGTCCAAAACAGAAGTCAGAAGGGAGGTCTTTGTGACCAAGTTCTGCTTTAGGTCTGACCCAGTTAAATCTCCTGAAGAGGAGGAGGAGTACTCTTTCTCTGACTCAGGAGGCCAGGAGAGAACACAGTTTTCTCACCAAGGAAGGCTTTGGAAATAATTCACATGCAGGTGAACTGCTTTTAGAAAGCACTTTTCCGTTACCTGCCCCCAGAGTGAAGTTCAAAAGGAAAGGGAATAAAATGTTCTCAATCAAGATCTCTGGGCTGTGGTGTTTTCTACCACTTTAGAGTTGCTTGATTCAGAACATTATCACCTTCAAGGAATAAGAAACAGTCATTTCTTTACCCAGACAGTCTTTTAATCTTGGAACAAGGGTCCTAAAAAGCTATTCTCACAGAAGGCTTTTCTTGCTTTTAAAAACACAATCAAATTGGTTCCAGTGGAGTGGGATATAAGGAAGGGTACCTCTTCTACTTTTGCACAAGTAATTGACTAGCCTAATTAGATTGCCCAAGTGTTTAGATACCATGGTGATGGGCACTTTATAAATACTGTATATAACTAAACCGGGAGCATCGCTTTTGACAATAATAGCCATAGTTAGCTCTGATAGGTTGGGAAGACACAAGAAGCCAAATGCTTTGCCACATTCCTTAACATTTATTGATAGTTATTTATGTTGACACTTTCAGCCATTTGTGGTGTCTTTTTACTCTAGATCTGTGGGTAGTGTGGTCAAAGATGACTTCTGCAGATACAAACATCATCTTGTATGCGAGGTAAGCATCATTGTGGATTCTGCACAATAACTAAGAAACTATTATAACTAAGAAATATTATAACTTATAAATATTATAACTTATAAGCAACTGCCATCCAGAAATCAAGCAGCACTTAATCAGTTCAGAGTGAGAATGTGCTTAAACAAGATCTGCAGTGAGTGAAAAACCACATACTGCATAGAAGCTAATGGCTTTTTGATCCTAGAAGAAAACCAAATGATATTCTCTAGTTGTTGACATAAATCTGGAAAATGGACATACTGAATGCTGAGTTGTCTTGTTCTCCTTTTGGAACTTTTTTTTTGGCATCACTTGTTAAGGTGGGGCAACCTTGGTGAGGCTGACTGCCAAGAGTCAAACTGTGGATTTGTAGAAGCAGAAAAACACTGATTCTTGTTTTTGGTCTATGTACTTAGTTCTTCCAAACTGCATGGTAATTTTTTATTTTTATCAAGGTTAGTAAAGTCCTTCATACCACCAAGCAGTTACCTAGTTTAGTAAGGCTGTAATATGCAAAAGCTAAAATCCTTGCTCCTAAAATCAACTCTACTATGGGGAAGAAAGGAAAACTAACATTTAACAGTGCCAGGCTTCATGCTAGAAATTATGCATCAAAAGATATTAATACTTAAAATAATCCTATCAGTTAGATAACAGATTCATTCTAAAGATGAGAAAATTGATGTGTTGAAATCCTGTTGATTACCACGCTGTGTCTGGCAGTAATGTAGCAGGGCCCAAATTCAAACCCAAGTTTACCTGACTTTAAGGCTCATATTCTCTCCATAACACCATGTTTTACTTCCTCATTGAAAAATGCTGCCCTTAAGAATGATGCAATGGACTTTGGGGACTTGGGGGGAAGAGTGGGAGGGGGTTGAGGGATAGAAGACTACAAATGTGGTGCAGTGTATACTGCTCGGGAGATGGGTGCACCAAAAACCACTAAACTTACTCATGTAACCAAATACCACCTGTACCCCAATAACTTATGGGAAAAAATGCTGCCCCAGGGAAATAAGTTATTTCCTTTGCCATGAGTTTATCAGAATTCGTATTTTAACATTTTTTGATGGAGAGTCTTGCTATATCGCCCAGGCTGGTCTCAAACTCCTGGGCTCAAGGAGTCCTCCCACCTCAGCCTCTGGAGTAGCTGGGAATACAGATGTGTGCCACCACACCCAGCCAATTCTGTTTTATGTTTTAGAAATGGGTCTTGCTTTGTTGCCTAGGCTAATCTTAAACTCCTGGTCCCAAGCAATCCTCTTGCCTCCTCAGCCTCTCAGGTCATATTTTAACTTTTGGTTGTTCTTTTGTCTTTATAATTAATTTCCATATATTAAAGAGAACATTACTGGATAATATCACAATATACATAGAGGTAGTTTAGCAAGGGGGAAAGAAGCCAGATTTAGAATAAAAACACTTGGGTTTCAGACTGACAGTTCAAAACGGTGACACTAGAAATGTCAGTCAACCTTTTTGAGTCTCAATTTATTAATTGGATAAATGAGGATGCTTATAATATCTATTCTCAGAGTGACTGGCAAAATCTGAAAATACTTTAGGGAAGTATGTGATGCATTTTAGCACAATTTCTACACAAAAATTAATACCAAAAGATTTCATATTTAGAGGGCTTTTTCACTTTTTGCAAAATTCACTTACATAAATCAATTGTAGTGATTTGGCTGAATCAGTGCTATACTTGATAATGAAACATTATCACAAACCTAAGTATATTATGCTTTTCTCAACTCCTTTTTGAGTAAGTTATAGTGACCTCATTGAGGATGATTGCAGGGATGAAATCATCAAAGAGCCAATTTATATAGGTAGCAAACTGGGCACCTGTCATTTTGAAATATAAAGCATTCTCTTATACCATTATTTTAAAATTTACTTAATGGCACCACACTCCAACAAATCTTCCAAATCATAATTCTGAGAATCTGTTCTATTTTTTTCTCTCAATCCCTAGATCTAATACCCCTATTATCTACTGTTGATGGTCATTGGCCAACCCATTCTAAAATTTCTCCTCCCTGAATATTGCTTAAATAACCAATAGCTTCTTCACTGACTCCCTAGCCCCAGTCTTTTTTTGTTTACCCCCTTGCATTCTCTAAATATACACGTTATATTTCAAATCTAATCATGTCATGTACTTGTTTAAAATCCTCAGTGGATTTTAATTGCCTTCAGGATAAAAACTTAATAGTAGAAAAACTTCCAGAATCTGGGAAGTGACTACACTAATTCATTCATAACACAGTAACACAGTAGAAGAATAACTTTTGGCACCTATTATATGCCAGGTACTGTGCCCTGTTCTGGCACTATGGAAACAAAACAGGAATTAAATGGATAGTCATCCCAGACTATACAAACAAAATTAAGAAAAGTGTGATAAGGGATGCCGACCCAGTATGGGGGGCCGGTAGTATTCCTTCAGGAAGACTTATTTCTCATCTCTTTTATTTCATGTTTCTTAAGTTTTAATCAGTTCCTTAAATATTTGTATTCTCCTTCCCTTTGAGACTAAAGTCAGGAATGAGGGAGATGACATCACTATTCCATAGACAATAAAAGAACAATAAGAAAATATTATGAACAAATTTATGCCAATATATTTAGCAAAATAGATGAAATGGAGAAATTCCTCAAAATTAGGAATATTCCTGTGTCTATTAGAGAAATTGAATTTCTAGTTAAAATTTTTTCACAAAATTGAAGAGGATGGAGTACTTCGTAGCTCATTCAATTAGGGCCAGCATTGTCCTGGTACCAAAACCATACAAAGATATAAGGTGGAAAAAATAATTCAGATTAATATGCTTTATAAATATAGATATGAAAATTCTAAAGAAAATTTTAATGAAACTCAAAAATGAATATATCATGACCAAGTGGGTTTGTACTGGGAATGTAGTTTTGATTTAGCATTTTAAAAATCTATCAATGTAATTGTTGTATTAACAAACTAGAAAAGAGAAACCTTATGTTCATCTCAGTAGATGCAGAAAAACTTCTGAGAAAATCCAGCATCTATTTGTGATTAAAAACTCTCAGCATACTCAGGACAGATGGGAAGGAAAAACCTAAAACTAGCATCATATTTAATAATGAAAGATTGAATGCTTTCCATCTAAAGAAAAGAACAGGACAGAAATGTCCACTCTCATCATTTCTACTTAACGTGGTACTAGAGATTTAGCCAATGCAATAAGGCAGGAAAAGAAATGTATCCAGCTAGAAAGCCAAAAAATATTATTGTCTTAATCCAAGGATCACATAATCTTCTATGTAGAACATCTGATGCTCTCCCAAAAAATTATCAGAACCAGTAATTGAGTATTGCAATGTTACAGAGTACAAAACAAAATACACAACCAGTTACAATTCTGTATAGTAGCATCAAGCAAGCAGGAAATGAAATAAGGATACAATTTACAATAGAATTAAAAATATGAAATACTCGGGGATAAATATGACCAAAGGTATGTGTAAAATTGTAAAACACTGTTGTGAAAAATTAAAGAAGACCTCATTAAATAATGAGATATAACTTGTTCATTGGTTGGAAAACCCTATATTGTGAAAATGTTAATTCCTCCCAAATTAATCTACAGGTTTAATGGAAAGCCAATTAAAATTTTGGCAAGCTTTTAAAAATATATATAAGTTAGCAAGATGATTCTAAAGTTAATGTGGAAATGCAAAGGACTTAGCACAAATGCCAGCAAACTATGACTTGCAGTATACTTCCAGCTTGTTGCCTTCTTTTGTAAATAAAGCTTTACAGCAACACAGTCGTATCATATTGCCTATGGCTGTTTTTTGCACTGCAAGTGTAGAACTGAGTACTTACAAAAGAAACCATATGGCCTACAAGCCCTGAAATATCAACTCTCTGTCCCTCCACAGGAAAAAAACAATTGCTGACCCTTGACCTAGAGTAGCAAAAACAAGTTTGAATAAGAAAAAAGTAGATAACTATCTGACTCTCAAACTTATATCAAAATTACACTAATAAAGAAGTGTGGTTCTAGCATTGAGTTAGATGTATAGATCAATGGCCCAAAGTGGACAGTCTCAAAATAAACCTCTACTTACATGGACAATAGACATCTGATAAAAATGCAAAGATGACAAAAAAGAGAAAGGATGGTATTTCCACTGTATACAGAAGACAAAAATAACTCTCAAAACTCTATAATCAGAAAACGTAAAATCCTAATAAAACTGGGCAAAATATTTTAATTGACACTTCACCAAAGAAAACATGAAGATGGCAAATAAGCATGAAAAGATGCCCAATATTACTGACCATTAGGGAAATGGAAATACAAACCACAATGTAATACCTCTACAAACCTACTTAAATGGCTAAAATTAACTGACCATCCTGAGTGTTAATGAGGATGTGGAGGAAATGCATATCTCCTATACTGCTGGTAGGAATGAAAAATGATATAGTTACTCTGCAATACAGTTTGGCAGTTAAAGTTAAATATACATCTACCATATGACCCAGTCATTCCACTCCTAGGTATTTATGCAAGAGAAATGAAAGCGTTTATGTTCATATAAAGGCTTATACACAAGTATTCATTGCAGCTTTATTTGTAATAAGCCCAAACTGACCACTCCAAATGTCTATCAACAAGTAAATAAAATCATAAGCAAATTTTGTTGTATCCATACAGTGGAATGATACTTAGCAATAAAATCACTTGATACACAACAACAGCATTAATGAAATTTAAAATAAATTGTTCTACATAAAATAAACCAGATAAAAAAGCAAATTATTTGCTCTGGGGCAGGGACCAGGGAGTGGAGGAAGGAAATTATGAAAGGACGTGGGGAAACATTTAGGGGTGAAAGTTGTGCTCATAATTTTGATGAAAAAATCTGTATGAATCACTTCAATACAGAACAATTTTACCTTTGTATTACTATAGCTTTTATTGAAAATGAACACATAACAATAGCAAACAAATTTAAATGCTCCCTGATTTTTATTCTGGGTAAGACTAGGAAACCTGTATTTCAGTGAATTCACTGCAGTGGACTTTTTCTGCTGATCACAAGATATAAGTAATTGACAGTCTTATGTATGAACAATGTACTTAGTGCATAGAGATACAGGAGTTTCCTCCAGGAGTCCTCTAGAACAACATGGGAATGTAACTTTAGCACAGCAAAAATGCACAACCTATGGTGCTGATTTGGGTGAAAATGAAACATGAGACGAGTGCTATGTAATCACACTCTAGAGTTAATTTTAAGATCATATTTTACTGTAAGGATTTTGGTAATAAAATAACATTATATTTCAAAACTTACCAAATAGCGAGGTATGTTAACTGCCACCATATAGATACAACAAATTAAACCAAGAATTTAATTTCATCTTCAGTACGTACTACAGAAACCCCAGCAATACCAAATGAATTGTATTGACAATCAGGATTTGCCATGTGTAAAAACCTTCAATTTTACCTTCCTCAAAACAAGGCAAAGGTGCTTTCCTGTCTCCTTCATTTGGCTCTGCTCCTAACCTTGAGAATACTTAGTGGGTGCAGTACCCAAGACTATGGGAAAATCAGATGAAAGACTTGGTTCACTGCAGAACTGCAAACATCCGAGGAAGGTACTGTAAGGTATAGCACCATAAAACCATCACATTTTAGAACCAGGAAAGATGATTACAGGTTAGTTAATTCAATAATCCCATTTTAAAGAGGCAAACTACAGATCTGAGTGGACACGTGACTTGTTTGATGTGGTGGAACTCATTAGGGCCTGAAGCAGGAGAATTTAAATCACTTCCCAACCCACTCTTTTCTTGGTAAACCATTCTTGCTGTTTGAATAATGATAGTGCCACCTCAGGTAGCTAATAAAAATAGACACTTCACCAAAGAAAACTGAAATGTTATATCATTTTGGAGAAAACAAATCTGCATAGTCCCAGCATCTATCTCTCAGCCCATCAGGATCCATAGCTAGATAACATTTTTTAGAGTTATCATTTTTTTCCCCAGGGAAAAAACTGACTACTTAGTTTACTGACAGAGTTTAAAAGAAGAAAAAAAACTCCAACAACATGAAACTGGAAGACAAGAAATAATTTATAAAATTTTGGAAAATGTTAAATATTTGTGGTAAAAAATAGTTTTTAGTGAAATGGTTATTCTTCACTTACTCTGGCAATCCCTAAAGTGTAATGTACTTTATAGGTGAAAGTATTTCACTGTTGTCATTCATATTAGATACTAGTTCCTTCCACCTGTAAAATGGGTAGAGCTCTGAGTTCTAGTTGTCCAAAGTGGCCAATTCATAGACTGTCCAATTAGCATTTCCACAGTATTGGCATGCAGGCAGAATCTTGTCATTTTCATTTCCTTGTATTAAAGGGCACACATTTGTTCGATACCTTCCTTATTCAATGATTGTGGAAAACAGACTACATCTGCTGGAGAGCAAACATTGTTTCTTCTCTCCAGATGTCTGCTTTTTCTCCCAGAAGTTGGAGAGCACTGGACAAGCAATAACAGATGATGAACACATGCATAACTACAAATGGGCAAGCTGATTGTTTTCAAAATTGGTATAAACATTTGCTCTTGGGTTGAGATTTAGCCCATAGCAAATCTTTACATTTGCGTTATAAACTCCCAACTAAAAAAAATGTTTATAATGGAAGTGCTGACAATGTGAAAATTCAGTTACGGTCAGGAAAGCAGTTTTGTTTAAAAATGCCATTTTGCACTTCCATATTTACTTCCTAACCAGGGACTGAGATGTCAATTTCTCCAAAGTTTTCTTTTCTTGTCCAAAGGAGAATTTGAGGACTGTTTTGAAATGAACAAGAGATCTGACTTTCAGTGTCTTGCTTCTTCAGCAAACATCGAAATATAGAACCACATGCTGGTTATGCAACTGGTTACACTGATGATGATGATGATGAATGATAGAAGAAAATTAAGCTTGTTGCTAGAGAGAGGTTTTGCTTTTTTTACAGTATTTGATAAATATAGGAATTTTTAGGAAATACCTTGCTCTCTATGACCCTGACTATGCTAAGACTCACGTACATTGACTAGGGGTTATGAAATGAAGTCAGAGAAATCTTTTGACTTGCTTATAAATTACTTGGTCTGAGACTAAAAGTGTGGTTTGCACTATATCTTGTTATATTCATAGAGATACGACCCTCTTTTATATAGTTGAACTGCAAAGACTACCTTACTGTTCACTCCCAGAATGGCAAAAAGATAGATGAAGATGGAGAAATGTGCACCTAACAATGCATCTTTATGAGCAAAGGATTTTCTTTGGAAAAACTGTGATTATATGAAAATCATAGGACATTTTATTTGTGATTACAGGGCATGGTGAAAACCTCTGCTATCATATTGGATACAAGGTAACTCTTTTCATTTAGAAATTTAAAGCCATTATTTCTGATTATTTAGGTTTTTACCTGGATTCACACTTATTTTCAGGTAAATTGAAGTAGTTTTATAACAAAGCGTGAGGAGGAGGTGCGGGGAGGGAAGGAAAAACCCAAAATAGCCCAAGGATTTAGTAGACATGAATAGTCAAGGACTTGACATGTCCAGCTTCAACATGTAGATCCAAGTTTATTCTCTTGAGTTCACGAATGAGAAGAGGAACAAATGGCTCTTATTCTTGACATAAAAACAATCTTCTGCGGGGAAAAATAATATATGTTCAAATCTGAATTACCCTGTAGGCTACTAACACTTAGATCTGCCTAATACTGTTACTTGAACAATTAGGGCATGCATGTAAAATTTTAACATTTGTATGTTTCTGCATTCAAGCACACAAATTGCAGGATACATGCTTCATTCAGTGGTTGCCGCACAATAACTCTTAAATTAATGCATACAAGAAGGCTAAAGTTTAAATTATAGAACTCGAGTAACAAGAAACCAGCTAAGCATTAGGGCAGAATGTGCATTTTGCTTTTGTACTTTTGTTTGAAAACCTCAAATCATGCAAGTGTTCAACCTTGCCCAGGGTTAAGAGGACTCCCATTGAGTTTATTAGTAAATGTAGGGAACAAGCTGGGTGCTGCAGTATCAATCCTCTGAGTGGACTAATATTCCGAGGATTAATACTCAGCCCTCTTGGGCTGCTAGATTTCTGGACCTACTTTGAAATGAGTCTTATACCCATCAAAATATAATGAAGAGGGCATGTCTGTGAAAATATGAAAACCATTCTTATTTTCCATATTAATGAGAAAAGTTAATTTATTTCTCACACTGGGACATTTTAAGTGAAAGGCATACCTTACATGATACCATATAAATCTTGGATAGCTAGTTACTGTTGCTAGTTATTTTGAATTTTCAATGTAATTTAACATTATATAAAGCGACGTATGTTTGTAAATTGAGATAAAAGAGCTCTGACGGACAGAATAAGCGCAGAATTAAAGATTAATTTTTTCCCCAAATGAGATCTTTTTGGCTTGTCCTCTTATAATTACTGCTTGGATGACTGAAATGTGTTCTTTGTTTGTAACTCAATGATTCACATAAAGGCAGCCCTGCAGTACCACATAAAATAACTATAATAATTTGTTGAAATTGAAGAAAAATGTGTTCGTGTAGAAAGCACCTAACAACTCCTGCTTTGGTGTTTCTTTCCATAATCCTTCGATCAGCACTGTAATGTGAGCAGATTCAAAGTATACTTTCTAATAAGTGCCTGCTTTTTTTATGTTCTTTTTTTTTTTTAACTACTTGGTGATATCCTAATTAACCATGCTCAATTGATTGCTTTCAAAATAAGAACTAAGAGCTCTCATCTAGTCAAGTGGAAGCTAATTCAACTCTTTTACACTATGGCAATGATAAATCTCACACACATACTTCCACTTACACCTACCACATGTATTATATTAGCAATATCATACTCTAGGTCTTCTGGTTTGAGTCAGTATAACATGATAGGCACATTTCTATGGAATTTCATGCATTATTTTCTTTTAATGCTTATGAGGGTAAGTACAAATAGCCATTTTTCATTCACAGAGTAGAATTATTTTTTGACTTTTTTTGTGATCTTTTGACCAACTCTCACATCCAGAAAATGTGCCATTTCTCTTGGAAAAAAGCAAGAGTATGTGGGCGAAAAGAAACTCAACACAGGCAGAAAGAAACTGACCATTTCATGTCTTAACCCAATTGCTACTCTCGGTTTTCTTTTCTTTTTGTCAAAATTAAACACATCTTATTTGGACTGACAAGCACTTAATCATTTGATTATGAGATTATAGTAGGTGGTCAGAGCATCTACTGCATGATGTTATTTTGCAGTAGAGGACAGGCTTTTTAGATCCTCATTACTGTGGGTCACATCTCTGGTCTCATAGATAAATGAGGGTAGACAATACAATACATACTAACTGTCATATACAGAACTGAAAAACTGTTTTCAGCATATATAAATCCCAGTCAAGGCATTACACAACTGGAGTTTAAAATGTTACATGTAAATCATCTAGACTTAAGCTTCTTAGGAAACACAAACCGTTCTCTAAGAACATATGAGACCAGAACGTCAGAAGATGCTGTCTCACTGTGGGATGGCAGAAAACAGTGGCTCACAGACCACCCTGGTGTATAGTAATCAACAATGCAGTGGCCCACTTTATAAAGGCGTCAGACAGTCTGTAAGCAAAAAAGGCAGAGCCTCCAACTGAGACAGGCCCTGCTAATAAGTGGCTTCTAGGAAAAAGAAAAAGAAAAGCAGCTTTAGCACATGCAACAGGTCTCATATCACAATCTTTTTTTTTCTTTTGCATTCCACCTTCTTTCATATGAAACAACTCCATCAAGAGTGTCATTCTGAAACACCATGAGCAATAGAATAGAAGAATGCACGGACATTCTTACCCTTCTGCTCTCACAGCCCTTCATACATTTATTATGGTGCCGCACTTGTAAATATCTCATCACATGTCTGTTTCCCCTGCTGGACTGTGAATTTCTTGAGTGCAACACCATGCCCTGTTCATCTTACTGTTTCTACTTTCAACATTACTGCGTGCTGAAGAAATCCTTCAGTACATATTTGGTGAAAGAGCTTTTCAATTCCATTACTGCTAGAATAGCTATCTGGGAGGCTCTGGACAAACCACTTCATGTGTTTTGCTACAGTTTCCTCATCTAACGAATGGGAATAATGCCATCTTGAACATTTTGCAAAAACTTGGCCAAAGAGATTCTGCAAGAGAGATTATGTATTTGAAAATATTTAAAAAATATTTTTTAAAAAAGCTTGTGTTGCAAGGTGCAGGTTGGGGCATTTCTTGCAATATAAGCTGAATTTCCTGAATAATACAACCACCGCATGATGCTTCAATAGTATCGCTGAATTTGACTTACTCAGACAAGAGTTATTTGATCTTATGTTCCCTACCATTCAAAATAATCTAATTAATTTGTATAATTTATATATTTGATAATGAAAAATAACAAAAGACAATTATTTCAGAAAGTATTGACAATATTTCAGTTTCCTTATAATTCTGACTTTATATGAGCAAAAGTACTTCAGTGAGTGCTCATACCTGCTGTGATAAGTACAGAGACTAAACCACATTTTGTCAATAAGGGGCAACTTGTACAAACTGGGTATGCAAATAGAAAATAATAATGTTGAAGAAAGTATAATTAATTAATTCAAGCTTCAAGATAAGATCACTGGATCCTGCTGACCCTACATGTTAATCAGTTGATTAATTGCTACAATCATAATAATTATATGGTACAAATCTAAGTACACTTAATGATAGTGTAGACTTAGAGTTAAAAGTTCTTTTCAATCTGCATATCTTTTCTCTTTCTTGAATCAAGGGAGTTGGTTTCATTTACTTTAAAGATATCTTTTGGCTTGTAGAGCTGGAGAGCTTATGCCAAAATTAGCCAAAGTTCATTTTTGCCTGTTCAATTAACCATTTTTGATTATTTCTTAATGCTCTGTTTAAAGACGTAAAACAATCTCAAACCTATGTAACAGGAATTTTGCATCATACATATTCATCCAATCATATTACTTTTACTCCAAACATGCTCACTGTATGAAGTGGTGTCGCAATTATATGGCAGTTGGTGTCCCCCAACGTACAGTTTTCTATACTTTCTGTTCTACATTTGGATAGCAGATAGAAGGGGTCTGAGTTGTTATTGATATACTCAGATAAAAGTATGTGCTATAAAGTGAATATAATTTATCAAGAACTATTGAGACATTTAAAATGAGGACTAGAACTAAAATGGCTTAACATGCATACACATTTATATTTTTCACGTGAGAATCCAAGTTTTAGGCTTGATTTTTTTTGCACACAGCAACTTATATCTTGGTATCATTGATCTGGCCGAACTTTCATTCTGATCACTGTCAACTTCTGACTGGCTATTCAATGTTCCAATCACTGTAAAAATTCAGTTGGGTAATCTTGAACAAATTCTAAAAATTCAGTTGGGTAATCTTGAACAAATTCCTTACAAAGGTTACACTGACCTGTGTTGGGGCTCAGAATATGATACCTCCAAGTATGGTCCTTTGGCATGCTGAGTGCTTTGAACTGAAGAAGATTAGAAGGGCCTCAGAAGCAAGAAGTTCTCTTTGATCTTTGCCTGCACTCCTTTCTCCTCTCATTTCTCCCCGGAAGCTGGTCATATAAACTAGAACTCTTCCTCAAAGCAAGCCATAAAGCCTAGAAATGTTACTCTCTAACTTTCTGTCTTCTCCCCTGAAGACCCTGATGTGATGGGTGTCCTGCCCTGTACCCAGAGGAAGGAATGTCATACAGAGACACAGAAAAGAATCTAGCAAACAGGCCTTGTGGAGTTCCACTCCCTACCCCAGTCTATTACCATTAGATCATACTTTTGTCCAACCACATTTCTACATGGCTGTTCGTTCTCTATCAAACCTTAACATAAAAATGCGCAGTTTTCCCTAGGTCTTCGGATCTTCATTTCTGAAAGTTCCTGTGTCACATTTTTGATTAAATAAATCTGTTATGCTTTCCCCTTGCTAATCTTTCTTTTGTTCTAGAGGTGTCAGCCATGGCCCTCAAAATGGGTAAGGAAAATGTATTGTACTTTTTTGCCCCCACAACTGTCCAGATTCTGTCTGTAGGAGCAATGCCAGTAAGAATAATCATGTGACTGATAATCTGTGTTTGATTCAGTTTTCTACTGTGTGCAAAACAACTCATCAACACAGCTTCTCAATTTCTGTCAAGTACATTTCTATCCTCTTGGTTATCTAGCTTCAAAACCTAACCCATCTATTTCTTCCAAGACCGTTTAACCGAGATGTCATTAAATCATTGCAACTTTTCTTTTTTGTAATCTTTTACATAAAGTTTCTTCTTTTCCTTCATTTCTTCCTTTTATTCTTTTGCAAAATAGTCAAACATTTTTAAGTTGGTGAACACCTTAGATGTAACCAAGCTACTAGATGCTTCTTAAACTTTTGCCTGCATATTAATAACCTGGAGAGCTTGTAAAAAGAGATTCCTAGACTCTATATTCACTGGTTATCATAAAGGAGGTCTGGAGTGGGGACCTCAAATTTACAGTCTAACATGATCCGAGGTGATTCTGATGCTACCAGTCTTTAAGGTATACTTTCAGTAACACTCTATAACTTTTTTTTGGCAGGGGGTAGGCGGGGAGGTGTCACACATCTAGGAATCTTGCTCCAGAAAATACACAGATTCACATGTACATAAATTTGGCCAATCTTCTGGGGAGTGGCACATGAGCCTCTTGAGGCATATCCATGCATGGGTCCCAGAGGACTCAGGTCTGTTGCCCAAGGTTATATTTGGGCTATAGCCAAATGTAGTGCCAAATCACAATGGGGTTTCCTGCTTCCCTTCTCTTCTTAAACATATCCTGACAATTACCACCACATTATTTTCTCTAAAACATGGGTTTCTGCTTTCCACTACCTTTCTCAAAAATCTTTAATGGAGTTTCCCTGCCTGCAGCATAAAATTTAACCCATCTGCAGTATTGAATTCTCCGCAATTAATTAGTTAATTTATTGACCAAGAATTTACTGAGTCCCTTTTCTGTGGAAAGTACTGTGATAGGCAGGAGGATAAAAAATTGCTGCTTTGCTTTCAGGGATTCACAATACTGGATTAGCTGTATCTGCTCTCCTTTGTTTCCTACTGCTGTCTCCAAAATCGTTGCTGCCTTCAACCCCAATTCCTCACTTTCCACAAAACAGCAGCCTCGTCTCAGGGCTGGAGTCAGTGCTTGGCTGGAGCCAACATTCCCTGGCTGGCTCTCCAAACTCCATATACTCTTAATGCCTCCTTCATGAAGTCTTCCCAAACACTGCATTTTTGTCTCTCCCTTCTGTAGAGCATTTATTGTCTTCATCATTCATTGTGCTGCTAGATCACACGTGCTCACATGTTCTTCTCTAGTTCAGGGAATGTACCTCTTACTTCTTCAGTACTCTCCTTGAGGAGCATATAGCATGGCTTGGACAAGGTGCTGTGATGTCAACATACTACGAGTAGGAAGAGCTGCTCTCCTCTTATTTGGCTTCACCAAGGAAAAAGAACCAAAATCAATGGTTCCCAAATGTGACTGCCACCAGGATCACCTGAGGGTTTGCTCATGATTTTTTTAGAAAACATTTTGGAAACTTACCCTAGGCATAATGAATCAACATCTACCTGGGTGGGTCCAGGAATCTGTTTCCACAAAGGTGAGTTGGATCAAAAAGCCAGGTTTGAGAAGCCTTCAAACAACTGATTCTGAAATCCCCTCCAACATTATCTACTCACCCTTTTCTTATACATAAAAAAAATCACTACAAATATACTTAGTGCAGAAACTTGCAGAACACAGGAAAACAAAAAAGAGAAAAAAAACTGTATAATCATTCCCTGCTAATATTTTGAAGTAAATCCTTTCATTCTTTTCTCTACATATAAATATTTACAAACATATTTCACAATAGGCTTATACTATACATGCCATATCATACTTATATTCTCTTAATATTTACTTGTGTTTTACATTGTGAAATAATGCTTTCTATATCACAATTTACCAATTGCTTAGTATTTCATAATATAAATGGGCCATAATCTAACCTTCCTTAAGTTTGTACACATACTTCTACATTTTTCAGTATTATAAGTAACGTTTTGAAGGGCAAGTTTGTATACATCCTGGTGCATATCTCTGAAAATTTCCTAAGGTAAATTTCTAGATATATAACTGTCAGTACAATGCATGCACATTTTAAAGGCTTTTGCTAAATATAGCCAAAAGTCCTTCTACAAATTTTCTAAGAGTTCTGATTCAAAGCAGTAACAGGCCTTGTCTCATCATGAACTTTGGCATTTCATCTACAGCTAAGTTTATATCATAAATAGTTCTTTACAGGCAGCACCAACTTATACCCTTATAGCATACTTTACTATGTGAAAATTGCATCTTTCATTAAGCTTACTGTAAATTTACTGGCTGTCTTCCTTGCAGGTTTCCACCAACATTAGAGAAATGAAAATTTTAAAATAATTAATCTCCTGAAGTAACCTTTGATGAGATGTAACATGAAAGCTAAAAACCTGAAGCAGGAGAATGCTATTTTCTCATGTGATACCTTATTCTAGCCATCTGTTGAACAAATATCTGGTTCCAAATAATGTCAAAACCGATGGCAAATCTTAATAACTTTTACTTGTGGATATTAGAAAGAACAACACTGCTATTTGTGTAGTTATCTTATGGCAGTTGAAATACTCTATATGAATACACAGTTTTTTTTTTGTTGTTGTTTGTTTGTTTGTTTTTAGATCTTTAACTTCTCAGCACCAGTTTTATGGAGCCCCCACCGCTAAGCAAGTATGCAAAATGCAGTGCTGCTTCGCATTGGGAAATCCCCAATCTGGTGCCAAGAGGTTCATAAATACAGTAATGGACCCTCTTATGTCAAAAGTGAGTACTGTTTAACAGCGTAAGTTGGAACAGCCTTCAGGATGCTTTGCAGCTGCAGTTGTTCCACTGCAAGACATCACAAACTTCATGATGATGGTTGTCACACCAGGTCCTGGAAAGGCAACCTACTTCAGTCTGCAAAGTGAACTAAAAGGGAATGGTTGTTCATACATGGCCCTGATGCCACCGACATAAGAAACGCAATGACAGGAGCGATGAAGTAGGAATTTGGTGGCAGATGGTCAGGTCTGCAGGAAGTGTCCACCCAGCTTTGTTTGGCCCATATTCTGAAACAACTAGAATAAACACTTAGTGTCATAATTTATAAGCATATCAGTACCAATAAATCAGAATCATGCAAACAGTCATGTTTATTATATTCTTGTTGCTTAATATTCATGACAGTAATTTATTTTTATAGTACAGTTTCACTGTTCTCTCCACCATTGCGCTCTGCATTTAAGGCTGGCAAGTTGTACTAGCAGAAGTTCAGGTAACCCTTTGAAGACTGCAAAATTCACTAGCCTGGTCAAAAGACTTGATTTGCTCATTCATTTTTCCCTTTTTCTCTCATAAACTTTTAAGCCACTGAGATGAAATTTCTGGAAACTAAGTAGTAATAATACTTCTTCGACATGTAGAAAATGTGAATACTAGAGTCCACCTAGTCCTCTGGTAGTAGCTGTATAACAGAGCTCAGAAGGCAGATAGGAACATTTGGAGAGATGTAAGCAGTTAATTCTTGAATTTACTGTCAACAAAATGGATTGAATTAAGCATTGTTTCCATCTCTGCCATTCACCTTCTCGCCACCCTCTCTTCCTTCTGATTCCCCATTTCAGTAGTTTGAGATCATTGCTCCTAACTACTATGGATTGGTCTAGGAGGAATTACTTGAAACAACCACCACAAAGCACATTGTTTTAAAAATTCAATTAGTGCCAGAACTACAAAGATCAGTAAGACATGTCTCCTACTCCAGAGAAGTTTATGTCAGATAAACAGACATAAAACAATATTTTCGTTGGTCTGTACCTAGACACGAGACAATCTATACCCAGTTTTGTGTATTTAACTCAGTAGAGAAAATTTACAATTAATTGCCAGAAAAAGGAGTCACAAACATACAAGCCTGGGAAAGAAATTTTATTTTAAAATGTCCCAACTAAAAATACTCTTACAATACTATTAAGATCTGTGGTCTTATTCTATAAGTTTGCTGTGTTTTAACAAAGACATTAAACATTTTTTAAAAAGTGGAATACCACTGAATGTGAGTAGACATAGTATTTTAATTGTAATTGAGCTCTTTTTATTATGGGTATGGAGGGTTGAAATAATGAATTTATCTTATAGACTCCATGAAAATACTTTTCTAGCACATGACATGAGGGATGAAGTGACGCTTTGCTGCAGTTTCACCTTTTAATTAAATAACACATATGATGAAAGTTCTAAGAAATTTTATAATGCTATTTCCTAATTCACTTGCTGGGGATTGTAATAAGGACATAGTGCCTTCTTTCTACCTTTAAGCATTTGGAATATGGGAGCTCGATTGTTGTTGTTTTCTTCTAGTGATGCATTTTGCACAGAATAGGTGCTCTTAGCTAACATTCCTAAAAGATAAATGTTTGTTACAAATAAATTTACATATCCTTTAGCCTTCTCCATCTGCTAGGTGTGTTTGAATTTCACTGGTGCTTATTTTACTTTTAAACATTTTTCCAGTGACCCAGGCACAAGAACGAGTACCTGTAATGTTGCCTTGGATACAGAAAGCAATTAAAAAATGTTGAATTTGTTTTAAATTGAATAGTCAAGATGGAAGTCTGAAGTAAACAATGAGGTTTTGAGTATGTGTATGAGCAGAGAAATTCATTTGTGTTCTGTTTGGTTTCCTCCCATTGTAGTTTTTAACAACATAAAGTCTTTATCTGAACTACATCTGAATCTACTAATTATCTCATTTCTAAATAGACACTTGTAATCATTTTTTTTCAAATTAGTCAAAAACTACAGTTGTGTGGTTAAGAGTAACAGCTTTGGAATCTTCCAGTTATGGGTTCGAATTCTAGCTCTGCAAATTCCCAGCTGGTAGCCTTAGGAAGGCTATTTAATATTGAGTAGTCTAAATTTCCCAAATGGAAACAATAGGAAGAATAATATTAACCACAAAGGAGTATTATAAAAATAAACTTAAATAGTGAAATGTACATATAGCAATTGGTTATATGTAAGTAAAAGTATGGTAAGTATACTAGAAATTGGAATTGTAATTATATGGACAGTTATGGGGTTTATTTAAATTCCCACTAGTCTAATAGTTTATAGAATATGTGATTCAAATTCTTTCTAATTGTCCAAATGTCTAGAGAACTTCACTTTGTAAATTTGGAATGTCTCTTCTCTAAGTTTTTTTTATTGGCACAATATTTGAAGTTCCTCCCCAAATGTTGTAAATTTTTATCTCTAACTGCTCCATTGTTTTAAATGGCCTTGCAATTTGTCTTATATGGTTTTGAATGTATTTGAGGACGTAAATATGGACTTGGAAGACAAACTGCTCAGGTTTGTAAATATCACAATACTAGGAGGAAGGCACAATGAATTTGTAGTTAAAAACTTGGGTTTTGGTCCCAGTTCCTGTTGTTATGAGACTCAGGTGACGTAAGTCTTTTGAATATGCAAAACTTAAAGCAAAATTCTCTTGTACCATGGTACAAGATGGTGTGCACATTTCAGCATGGAAATTTAAACTTGTACAAACTTATCTGAGAGAGAAAATGGTAAAAGTGAGAACTTGGACTCTAAATTCAATTTTGGATCCCAATAGTGTAATATTAATAAGGAAAAAATCAAATATTTTATCATAGTAATAGGAAGATATTGTGAGAATATAGGAGGAAGCTTTATTCTGCACTGATAAAGTTGTGCAAATAAAACAGTCCACTGAAGTATGATTTCTCTTATTCACTGAATGTGTCCCAAAAATTAATACGTTGAAGCCCTAACCCTCAATGTGATGGTATTTGGAGAAGGGTCTTTGGGGGGCAACAAAGTTTAGATAGGGTCATGAGGGTGGGGCTCTCCTGGTAGGATTAGTGCCCTTACAGAAAGAGGGAAGGATCAGAGCCCACTCCTTCTTGTATTTGAGGAACAATGATCTTGTGTTTGAGTACACAATGAGAAGGTGGCCATCTGCAAGCCAGGGTAAGGGCCCTCACCAGGAACTGACCATGCTGGTGCCCTCATCTTGGACTTCCAGCCTCCAGAACTGTGAGAAATAAATTTCCATTATTTAAGCCACACACTCTCTGGTATTTTGCTATAGCTTCCTGATCTGACTGAGACAATTTCCAAACCTTAGGAGGGCACATTTGAGGGAGTGTGATCTTGGTGATGAAGGGTCTGGAAACTTTGATTCATGATAAATTATTGAAAGTGCAGAGGAAGAAATGAGAGCACTGAACAGGCTCTACGGGTTACACTTTAAGTGTTTTAAAAATATTTAAGGGGCTGTTAGAAAAAGATCCTGCTGGAAATCTGACATTGACCAAAGTGGTTTTTCTAGTTGTGCTCTGGCTTGTCTTTCTCCTTGGTGGAGATTTCTGCTCAGTTAACACTGAGGGGGCCCCAGCTTGCAGAAGCTCTGAGCATCACAAATCCAAGCTTACAGACAGGAGCTTCTGAAGCCTTTCTGGGTCTAATATTTGTTCAGGATCATTCTTCTTTTCCTGACGACTTTTTCTAAAACATTTTCATAACATGACACAAGCACATAGAAATTTCCAAAGAATATTTCAATGAGGTAATGGTTTCTTCTTAGATGCCAATTAGATATTCAGAGAATAATACACCCAAGGTGTCAAAGAATAATGTTACCATTGTGCCTAGAGTTAGGGACCTGGAAGAAAAGCTTCAAAGATTGTTGCTTTCATCTCTTTGTAAGACAGTAACCACCTGCAACTAGCGGGACAGATGGTACTAATTAGATCTGCCCATCCGTTACTTGGCAGAGGAATGGGCTGGAAATGGGAAAGGGTCAACCTTTCACCTGCTGGACACTCAAGGTGAGAAGAAAAAGGAAAGGGGCCAAGAACTAACTGTCTGGCTAGACAGTAATCATGGACTCAGGCTTTAGGTATTTGATCTTTTAGAATTCCAATTTCTGCAAAATAAAGGTGTTATATGTAATTAAATGGTTGGAAGTGGGAGAAACTTCACATTTAAATAGAAAACTATAAATAAGCCAATGAAAAGAAAACACTCATAATTATCCAATATAATTTTTTTATAGTTCATAGATTAAAAAATATATATATATCTGCTGTCATCCTTCCAAACATATTACTTTTACTCTTAAACCAGCACCACTACTTATTTTCTATAATAGTGTATTCATTTTCCATGTTTCTGTTCAGAAAGTGTAGGTAGAAAATGTATGAGCCTATCCTTAGGGAAAAATTCTATTCTCTAAACCACATGACAATTCTCAGTGTGGATATTCCACTGTCCCAACATGAGCAGAATTCCCCCGGGAAATTTATAGTACTCCAGGAGCCATCACATCTAATGTTTAACTCTGCAGAGCAGTAGGAATGAGCCAGATCAAGAAAAGCCACAATTCAAGGTGCTGATGATAGTCCTAGAAGCTATTAAAGGAAAATTCTTGTATTGACAGAGGAGGGCTGGAGAAAGGACAAGTGCTTGAGCAAATGAGAATGTCTGACTGAACGTAGGCAAGCAAGAGTACTGGGTAAAGGATCCATTCTTATTCCATAACAGGCTTTGAAAATAGCACATGAGGCTGGGCATGGTGACTTGGGATTGTAATCTCAGCACTTTGGGGGGCTGAGGCAGGAGGATTGCTTGAGTCCGGGAGTTCGAGACCAGCCTGGGCAACATAGTGAGACCCTGTCTCTACAAAAAATTTGAAAAAAAAAAAAAAGCTCCTGAGAGGTTAACATGAAAGTTCTCTTGAGATAATTAAAAAATAAAAAGTCTACTACCTTTCAAAGCTAGAGTATTGTGTGGCAACTGAAAGAAAAAGTGAAACATTTCCAGTTTGGAGAACGAGTGTGTGTGTGTGTGTCTGTCTGTCCGTGTGTTCAACTGATAACTCTTTGAACACTTTAGTTGATAACTCTTAACATTTTGGGATCTACAATGTTACAAATTTCCCAGCTGAGAGAAGGCATCACTTTGGAGTTGGCTCTTCTGGTGCCACTGTGAACATCACAGATTTGCTAATATTTCGTAGAAGCAAGGCAAGCTCAGGTCGGAGAAGCTGGATAGCATTTGGGTTATGATAAAGGCGTAAGTTCTATAATAAAGTGGTAGGCTTTGGATTATCCAAGTGGGGTTGGGCTTGAGAACAGCTGGCAGAACAAAGGAGAAATGTCATGAGATGAAGGAAATGGGATCCCTGGGTCATGAAGCAAGAGAATATCCTGTCATATGAAACATGTTTGGTGCTGTGTGAAATTCTCAAAGCAAAATATTAAAGCAGAATGAAGATGGCCGCTTTAAGACAATAATTTGAAATGGCTTTCCCAGAGAAGTGGAAAGATTAGTGAGAATGGACAGCAAGGTCCTCTGAGACTGTTAACTAAAGCTCTGAGACTGTTAACTAAAGGACACTCTGATTATATTCTAATATGATAATACCAGTGAACTTGATACTGTGTGCCAGGGATTCTGTAAATAAGTGCATTTCATGAAATTCTTTTTACAATTGCCATGGTGAAGATACAACTTTTCCCTCCATTTTATAAATGTGGAAATGGAGGCCTAGAGAGATTAAATATTTGCTCTAGGTCTAGATAGTAAATGGTGGAGACAGGATTTGAATACAGGTGGTGGTGTGCGGTGCGGGTAGAAACTTTAGCTTAGCTGATGAGAGACTTCCCTGAGGACTTGACAGCGGAGTAGCAATCTGGGAGAGTGTGTTCGGTAGACAGATGGAGCAGTCAAAGACTTTCAATGTGCTTGGGGTATTCAAAGAAGAGCGAGGGTACCAATGGGCTGGAATGCAATGGGCCAGGCAGGGAACAGTAAATGATGAAGTTGGAGACCTTGTGGGTGACCAGATCATAAAGGACTTTGAAGACCTTGGAAGGAATTTGGATTTTTCTCAAAATGAAATGCAAGCCAGTTATATCAGTTTACCTGTATTTTAGAACTAGAATCATGCTGGGTTGGGTAGAGAAAAAAATGAATATGGGAAATAGGAGAGACCATTCTCCTAGAGATGGCCTGAGTCAGAGTTGGGGGTAAGTGGGCAGGTATTTTAGAGGACTCATCAGTGGTGATCACAATGTGGTGTCAAGCAAAGCATAAGGAAGTAGGCAGAAGCCTCAGTGTAGGATAGAAGGCCTCCCAACCTTCAGTTTTATTACAATCTATTGATGCAGTGAAGTTGATAACAGGCAGTGAAAACCAACCACTGAATTCCACTATTAGAAGAATAGGTGAAGATAATTGCTTTCCACCAAGTTTTGAGGAGAAATTTTGCGTTTTGTTATCTATTTTTTAAAAGCAGGTCTATTCAGTAGAAGTAAGGATGCTAGGGAAGCTGACTCATGAAGGCTGCCTGGCTGGTTGCTCAGCTTGAAGAGTTTATTGCTTTGAAAAAGTGACCTTAAGTAGATGGAAGAAAGGAGTGCAAGTAAAATAAAAGTTTTAAGGAAAGGCAAAAAGACAAGCACCACATTTTCTAATGGAGCTGATGTCTTACCACTCAATTAATTTCTGAGTCAAGGCCCAATTTTAATTCTGAATCACCTTCTAGTTTTACTTATAAAGGGCTTTTCATTAAGCCAAATTAAGGAGATGGAGGTCCAGTTGTTTATCATCTAGCACTAAACCATTCTTACAAAAAGACACCTGTGCAAGCCATTTGGCTCTAGTCAAGTATTTTTCTTCAATTTCATTATGAATATAATTAGAATGAGTTAAGAGACAGGCTAGGCATTAGCTATAAAATTTCCAGTTTGCACGTACACGTGCACACACACACACACACACACACATTAAAAAGCAACCACAACAAAAATACCAAGTCTGTGAGAATGTTAGCTTGCAGTGGAAACTAAAAAAACAGTCTTTGTAAAATTTACCTTTGTTTCAATTTCAAATTTCCTTGAAATGCTGCAATAGAGGATATTTTTATACTGCATTATTTTTACATCTCTGGTTTCTTTGTGATGAACCTTTACACCCTGCTCTTTCTCTAGTTTTAACGCAATTTGTCACTATCATGCTTTCATGTTTAGCAACCGTTTTTAGTCAAGTGCCTTGCAAGCTCTGTTTCTTTTCTCCTAAAGAGTGTCATCATGGAGTTGATGATGCATCAGAAATAGTTTGACCAAAGGGCAAGATAAAGTCAAGAGTAAAGAAAATATTTGCAAATATACTTCACTGGCTTTTCCCCCTACAATTACCTATTGAAAGTGTACTCTAAAGGCAAAATGGAGTAAAGGCCATGGGGTGAAAAACCATTAGAACATGCAATAGGTACTTTTTGCCATAGGGCAATGTATTTAACTTAAATTATTTTTATCTGATGATGATGTGACTGATGTATAGACAGGGATATGAGTTCCGTTTAAGGACTAGGCATAGGATAATCTCTACTTTTGGTGGCTAATAGTCTGCATTTTAATGGTGCTCAGTTGATCTTATGGGTGCCATTTCTCACAACTTGTTTTACTCCTTAATTAATCATTTAAAAAAAAAACCAGGCATTTAAAAAACATTCTCTTCAAAGGCATGTGTGATTGTGGCCTTTAAATTGAAGACTTGTATGTAACATCATTACTATCTCAATTTAGCACTGACCTGCCTAATCTGTGTCCTATGCATACATACGTTCATATGTATATATATATGAACACAATATATATGTTCATATGTTTTTATATATTACTATTAGATATATTTACTTAGTCAAGCCCGAAAAAAACACCAAAAGAGATGGTATTGGAATCATAAAATTGTTTTTGATCACGGAGTTAGCATTGTTTGCATTCTAATATTGGAAAATGTATGGAACATTGCCCAGGAGTGGGAGGAAAAGTTATTTTTGTACACAAAAGGCAACTTTGGAAACTTCAACAAATCAACAACTGCCAGCTCACATACCCTGATTTGATTGTTACCCACTGTATACATGTATCAAACCATCATATTCTACCCCATAAATATGTACAATTATGCATCATTTAAAATAATAAAAGCTAAAACAGCTAGAGAAAAATTAGACACCTTAAGGCAGAATATATTTAAAAATGCAAACTTCTAAAAATAATAACTGCAATGCCTGAGATTAAAAAAATTCACTGGCTGAGACTAACAACAGAATAGATGTTGAAGAAAATAGTATTAGTCCACCTGAAGGCACAGCAAGATCCATAAAAGACAAAATGGATAAACTGGACTTTATCAAAATTAAAAACGTCTGCTCTTCTGAAAACACTGTTAAAAGAAGGAAAACAAAGCCATAGAAAGGGTGAAAATATTGGCAAGCTATATATTTGATAAAGAACTAACATTAAGAATATATAAGGGACTCTTGAAACTCAATAGCAAAGAAATAGCCAATTTTTTTGAAAAAGTAGGTTTCTTAACTGCAGAAAATAATGGAATGGCCAATAAGCACATGAAAAGATGCTTAACATCATTAATCTTTAGTGAAATGCAAATTAAACCACAAAATACCACTTCACACATAGAATGGCTAAAATTAAAAACACTGACCACACCAAGTGTTGCTGAGGATGTGGGGAAACTGGAACTCTCATATACTGTTGACAGGAATTGAAAAATGGCTCAATGACTTTGGGAAACAGCTTAGCAATTTCTTAAAAAGTTCATATATACCTACCATATGAACCAGCTCTCCACTTCTAAGTATCACCAGGAAGACTAAAAGCATTTGTCCACACAAAAATTTGTGTATAAATGTTCACAGGTTTGTAAATGCTTCATTTGTAACATCAAAGACTAGAAACTATCCCTCAACAAATCAACAAATTGTGTTATATTCAAATAATGAAATATTACTCATTAATGAAAAATGAACTCTTAATATAACATGGATAAATCTCAAAATAATTATGTTGAATGAAAAAAAGCCTCTCCCCCAAAAGAGTGCATACTGTATGATTCCATTTATATAAAATTCTAGAAAATGTAAATATATCGATAGTGACAGGAAGCAGATCAGTGGTGGCTTGGGATGGGAGTGCAGAGCGGGTGGAAAGGGGAAGGAAAGAGGATTGCCAAGGATTAAGAGGAAACTTTTGGGAATAACAGAGATGTTCTTTTTCCTGGTTGTGGTGCAAACATTTGTCAAAACTTATCAAAGTTAAGCTTTTAAAACATGCAGTTCATTGTATGCCAATTATACCTCAGTAGAACTAGAAAAAAATCCTCAATTATTAAAAATTAAAAATAAACTATAGAAAGATTAAGGAAAGGGTGGGAAGGAGTATATGCTCACCTTATGAATGGAAGAGTTAGCAGATATTGTTGAATGTTGATGCAACAAGAAAAAGAGGTTTAGGCATATTATTTAGCTTGCAATTATAACATATGGCTACCACATACTAAAAGAAGTGGAGTAGAATGAAACAATATTAGGTAACAGATATTATCCATGGTTGATAAATCAAAAGTAGAGATATTATCTAGAGTTATGAAAGTAACCAGAAGAGATAAAAATTAAAATCACTAAATGAGGTTTCCTCTCATGAGTAGGTCAGGGGATATGATGTGATACGGCCCAATCCATTGCTTTTCATCCTAACTTCTTCTGTAAGATTTTGTTTGTTGAATATTGTAATTAATTTGATCAACTAATAATTATAAATAATCTTAATACAATTAAAATACTCATATGAAATAGAAAAGTAACATTGTGTACATATAAATAAATTTCAAAAGGAGATATTGAGCAATTGATCATAGAAATCAGAGTGCAGGGTTAAAATGTACCCAGAGAAGTCAACATTTAAGGCATGAATGCTTTTAATATCTAGTACTAAACATTGAAATATCACTCACTCTTGGAAAGTTCTACTTTATTTCTAACCTAAAACTCCAACACTGAAATTTCTGACCATTAATTTAATTCTAAACTCAGCTTTTAAAATGTAGAAAAAATGGTTGTAGTCTTATATAAGATGACATAGGCCATATGGGTCTTCTGTAGGATGATATAAAATAGATACTTGGCAATAGCTATTGCTCAAGGCAATATACAATGATACAAAGTATTTATGTTTGTATTTGAATGCCAAGTCTAGTTTTTTGAGCTATGTGCATTTAGAACTTCTCTAAAAACTAATTTCTTTTTAAATAGCTTACTAAGTGCCTAACATGGAGTAAGAAAATACTGTTCTATTTCATTCTCATAGTAACTACTTTATGAGCTAGAAATTATTGTGCAGATGATCTTTCCATTTCTCCAATATCTCCTGCTTTCTTATTTTGAGAATTGTATGAGACAATTATTAGAAATGCCAATGAGTTTTTCTCCTCCCTTTCTCTTTTTCAGGAACTTTGGAAAAATGCAGACATTAAAACAGAAAAAACATTGCTTGTTGTCTTTTTTCTTTGGATCTGTAGAGTTACCAGAAGAAAAAGATGGGAACAGTGGTAAAGTTAATACATTTCCTAGGATTTAGATCTACTGGAAATGTCTGGACCCCTGCAGGCCTCTAGCCACAAGATTGCATCACCTATCATAAAACTCCCTGGCTGTGCTTTTCTACTGAGTTCACATTTACAGTACTAATAATGCCTTCAGTACAAGTCATTTCCAGGGAATTAAGTCTTTGCAGTCAGTGGGTTAAATCCCCGTGAAATAACCTGCAGGTGACCCAGTTGGATTGACCTCAAGTATAGAATTTCAGATCAATAGCTGCTGTACTTGGATTCTGAGATATAAAACAATCCCTAGTGTTTTTGTTACCCCAATGAGTATTATCAGACAAGGAATTACTATGGCAATTGCAGGGTCTTATGATATTAATGGGGGTTTTTTTTTGGTCCAAAAAGAAGTTATTTTAAAAAGTAAATGCCTTCTGTTCACTCTTCTCGGACTATGTGATAACTTTCAAACATACAATAAAAATTAAAGTAATTCAGACTGCTCCAGCGGTCATTAATTGCTGTACTAGAAATAGCATTTTCTCCTCAGATGCAAAGTATTCCAGTTGGATGCAAAATTCTGTTTGGTCTAACCACCTTTTAACTCTTCCATGAAAGAGTAACAGATCTGCCAATCTGGGGCCAAATAAAAATGTTAACTCTCCACAAACTGGGCTTGGGGGTAATAAAAGAGAAAAGGGAAATAATGTTATGACAACACGTACCATGACATCAAGTGACATGATGTTTTACTTGTGTGTAAGCAAAAAACAGAAACCATTTTAAGTATTTACACCAACAAAGGGAATTAATTTGATGCAGACAATTGGCTACCCATATAAAGAAGAAGCTGAGAACCAGATAAGGAAGAGTGGAGTAACCAAGAAAGTAGACACATCAGGAAGCCACTACCTTCTCCAGGCTGGAAAAGCAAAGAAAGGAGAGTCTGTGTCACCAGATGGGAGCTGAAACCAGATGGGCTCTGTCTGGTCAAAGCGAAGCTGTAGAGGAGAAGGAGCCTCAGGCTGAAAAGCTACCTGAGGCAGATGGGTGGCAAGGGTGAATGGGTTGGGGATAAACTCATAAACTGCTGGCCTTTGTCTTCTCTCTCTTTCTGCCATCTCCTTCCAGTGGCTTTGACCAGGTGCAACAGCATCTCAAGAGCACATGTAAGTTTGGAGATTTCTCAAATAACTTAAAACTGAGCTACCATTGGGCCCAGCAATCCCATTACTGGGTATACATCCAAAAGGAAACAAATCGTTCTACCAAAAAGACACACGTACTTCCATGTTCATTGCAACACTATTCACGATAGCAAAGATATGGAATCAACCTAGGTGCCCAGTGATGGTGGACTGGATAAAGAAAATGTGGTACATACACACAGAATACTACACAGCCATAAAAAAGAATGAAATCATGTCCTCTGGAGCAACATGGATACAGCTGGAGGCCATTATCCTAAGCAAATTAATGCAGAGACAGAAAACCAAATACCCCATGTTCTTTCTTATAAGTGGGAGCTGAACACTGGGTACACATGGACATAAAGATGGCAACAATAGACACTGGGGACAACTAGATGGGAGAGGGAGGGAGGTGAGCAAGAGTTGAAAAACTGTTGGGTAGTATGCTCTATACCTGGGTGATGGCATTATTTGTACCTCAAACCTCAGCATCACGCAGTATACCCAGGTAACAAACCTGCACATGTACCTTCTTAATCTAAAATAAAAGTCGAAAAAAAAAAACCACTAACAAAAAGAGCATCTGCAAAATATAGCTGGCTAGGACCAACCCTCCTATGGTACAGAGAATAAAAGGGAAGAACTAGGATCTGAGGACAAAGAGGCCCAGACCCAGCCTCTTTGTCCTCAATTTATCCTCTCCTGTGAATTTACTTTACCTGGTTGGTGCCTTTCCATATAAAGCCGAAAACTCGTGAGTGGATCTGTTGAGTTTCTCACTGTATAGATTTTTACAAGAGGCTATGTAAGCTATGATAAACCCTGCGACGGGGTATAAATGTTCTTAAAATTTTGAAAGACTTTTTAGTACAATTGGTACACATGGAGAGAAAGTATTTCCTCTGGTGTGGTTTTTACCATTGCCAAGGAACTAGGTGGCCATTCTCTCATTGCTTAAGAAAATTTAAATATGAATTACAACCTAGAGTTTTTCCTAGGTTTAGAACACAAGGACTAGCTTCAAGGTTATATCAAAAATACGTGGGTTAGTAAATGTACGTCTCTGTCCAATATCATATGTCTCAGCCCCATTACCCTGTTGGTTGATCCCTCCGTTTTACATATTAAAAAATAATGACATTCTGCTATTCTGTTTTGAGTTGAAGCAAGGCTGCTGAGTGTCTTAGTCCATTTGGCCTACTATAAAAAATGCCATAAATTTAGCAATTCATAAACAATAGAAATTTCCTTCTCACTGTTCTGGAGTCTTGGAAGTATGAGACCAAGTTGACAGCCCATTTAATGTATTGGTGAGGGCCCACTCTCTGGCTAATAGATGGCAACTTCTAGTTGTGCCATCACATGGTGGAAGAAGATACAGGTTTCTCTTGGGCTTCTTTTATAAGGCCATTAATCCCACTCATAAGGGCTCTGCCCTAATGACCTAATCTCCATCCAAAGGCCGCCATCTCTTAATACCATCACCTTGGGGGTGAGAACTTCAACATATACATTTTGATAGGAAACAAACTTTCAGATCATAATGACAGGTGAAGCCAGCTGGAATTCCTGGGTCGAGTGGGGACTTGGAGAACTTTTCTGTCTTACAAGAGGATTGTAAAAATGCACCAATCAGCACTCTGTAGCTAGCAGGGGGATTGTAAATGCACCAATCAGTGCTCTGTAAAATGCACCAATCAGCAGGATTCTAAAAGTAGCCAATCGCGGGGAGGATTGAAAAAAGGGCATTCTGATAGGACAGAAACAGAACATGGGAGGGGACAAATAAGGGAATAAAAGCTGGCCACCCCAGCCAGCAGTGGCAACCCGCTGGGGTCCCCTTCCATGCTGTGGAAGCTTTGTCCTTTCGCTCTTCATAATAAACCTTGCTACCACTCACTCTTTGGGTCTGTGCCATCTTAAAGAGCTGTAACACTCACCTAGAAGGTCTACGGCTCCATTCTTGAAGTCAGCGAGACCACGAACCCACTGGCAGGAACCATGTTCTGACACAATAACACTGAGTTTGATTCTCGTTGCCTTGAACAATGAAGGAAGAAGTCTCCTCTCTCTTCTCTTCCAAATTACATTATCAAACAAAGCTCATATGGAGAAACACTGTTAGCACTGTTTGTGCACCCTCTTACATTTTTAAAAGACTTTCTTAGGCACTTTCTTATTCATTCTCGCCATAACCCATTTTATAGGTGTTGGCAGAAACCCTTGCAAGAGCCATCAATCCCAATAGTCTGCTGCCTCAACTCTGCCATGTTCCGTTCTTACCATGCCTATATTTCTGAAATTCTACACAATTTGGACTTAAGTCTAGAATATCCCTGAGATGATCCTACTCCTTAGAGAAATTCAAAAGACATACTCTCATGTGGGTTCGGAGGGCCTGCTTTCGGTATCTCTCAAGCTAAGAAAATGACTTTCCTAACATCTTTAGAATCAGGTGAACTAAAGGAAGCTTAAATGATGGATATCCTAGTTATAGCCCCCAAATAGCACATACCGAAGTATATTTCCAAATGAGATCATCCTCACTTGAATGTGTGGAGATGATGATGTGAAATTTATATGACTTCTTTAAATGTACACAATCAGAAATAGGCATCCAAATGCAAAGTCCCTCCAATTTCCTACCAGAATGCTGTTCCAACACTGTAAGTTGCTTGGGTGTTCCAAGACACAATATCAGAAAAAGCTGTTATGGAAATGCCTGCTTGTTTATTTTTTATTTCTTCTTTTCAAATGAAGTTAAGAAAGCATGCTTAACTGTGAAACACTGCTGTTCTGAAGAAGTAGAGGGGTCATGAGATGAAGTCACGACAAGGGATAAGAGTTCCAGCCTCAACTCAAAACCCATAGTTAGAGTATTGTTACTACATTCAACAACAGCAGCAGCAGCAGCAGCAATAACAACAACAAAATCTGAAATTGTGAGCAAGCAACAAGAGAAAGACTTGGGAGAGAAATTTCTTCTTTTTCTTGATACCATTTTGCCAGAGCTTTAAACAAGGGTGAAGGCTTTGTGAATGACAGAATTAGAGGGCATGTTGAGGGGCTGTTTTCCAACACAGGACCCCCAAATCTCCACTTCTGCTAATGGGAACACTTCATATCCAGCCATCCAAGATCAGACCTCCTGAATACAGCAGTTTTTTTTTTCTTGGAGATTTGTCTCGTTAGGATTTTAATTAAGCTCCTGCCAGGCTTGCAAGGTTTTTAATTTTACCTTTCTTTCTTCTTTCTTTTTCTTCCTTAAATCAGCTGGCTTGCCAGGAAACTTTTTCCAAGCTGTCACAGTTACAGTAAGCATACCTTAAGATATTAAATTTAGAGACGTACCAGTAGTTGCTTCTCCAAGGATTAATAGCAGAAGTACCCTTCCATTTGGAAAAGATTTTCATTGATTCATTCATTCATTTATTCACTTTTACTTAAGTGTGTGTGTGTGTTTTATGAATTAAAAAAAAACAGAAAAGGAAGCTTCATGAAGTGTACAAATGACTACTGGTTAGTAGTAGATATAACTCACTCTCTTATAAAGTCACCAGTTTAACAGAAGAAACTTGCCATTACTTCATTTAATAATCAGGCTGCTCATAAGCAAATTATGGCTGACTGTTTACTAGTGTTGGTGGGTGAAGGGTGAGTGAACCAAGAGAACATGATGTCTTAGTTGATAATTTAACACATATTTCATGAAATGTAATATTTAATTCACTTAGGATTCTTTTCAAGACCGCTTTGTATTCAAACTCATTGCAATTCTGAAAGTATAAAGGCAGAGACGAGGGGTGCACACAGTGAACCCTTTAAAGCAGATTTGATGAGACACTATTTTCATTTGAGGATACTTAGTTAAATTGGCTACCCTAAATAGGATGTCATATTTTTTTCCTAATTAAAAACAAACAAACAAACAAACCTCAGATAATACTGCAGGGCCAGAAATAAAACAAGCCATCAAAACACAAAAACGAAAACGTAAGATATGGAGCATCGGGGATACTATCTGTTCCCCATGATTATTATTATAATCATTCTTATTATTTACTTAATAATTCCAGGATGTCAGGTTATTCTACCACCTGCCCTTTTCTGTGAGGTACTTACTAATCGCTTCCACAAACTGCTCAAAGAAACTGTAAGGGAAGAGCGGCTCAGGCAGCTCCCGGAAAAACATCTTCAGTGCTCCGGTGACAACGTGGATGTCCTCCCACTGGCTGTCGTCCAAATTCAGCTTCTCTTCTGGGAAAACACGAGGAGAAATGGAACAACTGGTTTTAATGAAACAATTACAAGACACTAATTATTATGTTAATGTTTGCCTACTATCATCAGCAACCGTTAACAGCCTTCTGCACCTAGAGGTTTGGTGCTGTGCATTTTTTTTTTTCCTCCCTCTTTCCGTAGGAAGGGAACATTTTCAATGGAATACCATCTGTAGGAATGCAGCTAACAAAAAAACAAGAGACACAAAGAGACAGTGCCATTGACACAGTATGTCAGATACATTTATTCCCATAATGCATCAGTATGAAAATTAGCATCACAGCTCAACATGATTCAAAGCTATTTGGTTTTGAGGCCGAGGGGCTAAGAGTTGCCAATGATCGCCGGCTCAAGGGACGGGCCTAAAGGCCTTGCTGAGCCAACAGGAGACATATGCTAAACATGGCAATAGAAAATGAGTTATTGCTTTACATGTGTTAGCCTTGCTATGTACAAGGGAATAATGGGTAACACTTTTTCCCTTTTTTTGCCTGAATATAAAGTCAGCAAGGAAGAGAATACTGAGTGAGAAAGGATATTAATTCTTTTCTTACTGCTTCAAAATCTTTTCTTTTTAGTTCTCATCTCAGTGAGGAAAATATGCCCAGCAACAATATTAGACAGACCCCTGTTGGCCTACGTAGGCTATGCAAAGCTGTCAAAAATGATAACACACTAAAGACAAACCACAAGTGCTTACCAACTCTTTTTAGAAACAACAGAAATATTTGCTTGGGAAGCTTGAGTGAGTGGAGATGTTGAAATACTAAAGAAAGTAAATGCCAAAATGAAGGTTTTAATAGAAATAAAGTGTGCTGGGCAATTATTTTTGTCCTTTTCACCCTCAATATGAATGTCTGGAATTAGTCTCACCCAAGAAGTGGATGCATTCACGTCTGAAAGGGACATCTTGACATAAAATTAAAAGGAAGCAAGGTACAAAGGCACTGCTGTCGAGCCAGACGATTTGTCTTTCTAAACGTGCAACATGGAAAAGGTTTTGCATTCGGGGCTTCATGAAACCTTAAACTAATCATTTTAGACAATCTGGGGGTTAACTGAAAAGCTGAGAATACTGTCAAGCGCCGAGGTATTTGGTCAACTGAAAATTTGTTTCTTTACTGATGTCTTGGGCTCGCATTCACATGTCCCTTGGATGTCAGTTTTATGAATCCAGAGGAGCATTTTGCACCAAAATGTAAGAAAAGCTGAGAATTGTCACTGTAGGGATTCTCTGCATGGGCTGTTTTGCTAATAATGTTCACGTCCTTTTAAAAATATTAGCCCAAATCTTCAGCAGATCTTTTTTTTTAAAAAATAAATGAACGATCATTTCTAAGGCTTATAGTAAGTGGTGTTCCTGCTCAACAGTGTGTTTGCAAAGAGAAGACATGAAGGTGAATCTGTTTATTTCAGACGGGCTAATCTTCCCTTTCAGTCTTCATTCCTACCTCAATCATAACACAATAATATGATACACAACAAAATCAGCAGAGGAGACCTTCTTTCTGCCCTGCAATCATTTTTGATTGATTGTATTTCAACAATTAGTCTTTTATTTGGCTACACACTATTGAAATAGGCCGACAGCATCTTAGCAGGCCAGCTTTAAACGGTCAACTGTTAACAATAGCATCAAAAAGGGAGACCTGATGGGGTTTACTGTCACTTTAAAGAACGGGGTTTTCACATTGTTGAAATCTGTCAGATATTTTGAAATGTCCCTCTCACTATGGTGCCACACCCCCTGCGTGCCCTTATAATAAAATTGGTTTTACTCCTGATTAAATCATTTTCTCCCTACCCACTACCATACTTCTCATAATGGACCTGTGTGCTCTACAGCTGGTGTTCTTCCCATGGTACCAATTCTTACTTTATCTTTTAAGCACTTTGCTGCTAAGATCTCATGCAGAGTGCTTATGTTTTGTTAAGAGCTTCATTCTTAGAGAAATAGCTTAACACATGTTCTAAAAATGTTGTACAACTTATTGCTTAAAACACATTTAGAAAATGTATAAGTACTGTAGCTTTGGCACTGAACTTTAAGTGGAAACCTAAACACACACACACACACACACACACACACAACTATCTCTACCAAAAATTTATCAGAAAAGTCCAACACAAAATGCCGTTTTGGTGCACAAGTTTGAAATTGCTAAAGGAAAGTGTTCAGCAGGTAAAAAAGAGAATGATTTTAACTTGAGCAAGGAAACAACAACAGCAGCAACAAATAATGGCTTAACCAAAGGAAAACAGCATTACTATTACTCATTTCCACATTAATATCAGTTAATTCAAGTGAACATGAAAATCGAACATAGTGATATATAAAGAAAATTTACCCATGAATAGATACCATTTGATTATATCTACTTAAAATACCATATAATATTAACTGTGTCCCTTAAACCAAGATTCCTACTATAGATTCCCATGTAGTTTCCATTTAAAGAAATAATAATAATTTGTAGCCCTTCGGCAAGTAGCTTAAATAGGCAATATGGCAAATAGTTGGAAAGAGTATTTTGAAATATAATACTAATTTTTATATCAAGTTTTCATAATCAACGAAGGTTAAGATCCCTTGTAAACCAGGTGATATTAAGGCAAATTTTGCAAGGCCACTGTAGTTTATCTAAACAGGAAGTTATGTCCATATAGTATGCCTTTTCATGAAGCCAACCAGTCCTCAAGATGAACTAACCATAACCCTATCCTGGTGTTAACAGGCATTATTACAAATATATTTGCATTATTTGATAAGCATTTTCTAACTAGATTCCACACAGTGATGATGTCTTATACTTTTCCCTTTTCTAATAGAGTAGAGTTTCTCAAAAGCACCACACTATTGACATTTGGGGCTGGAAAATTCTTTGTGATGGGGGCTGTACATTCTAGTATGTTTACATACTAGAATAGTATGTTTATGTAGTATGTTGTACATTCTAGTATGTTTAGCAGTATCCCTGACCTTTATCTAATAGATGCCAGTAGCATTTCCCAGTGGGGATGATAAAAATTGTGTCTAGAGATTGCCACGTATCTCCCCATGGTGCAAAATTATTCTTGGTTGAGAGCCACTATAGTGAAGTACATAAGTGTCTATAGAAGTAACTCAACAAAGATTTATGAAGTCTACCATAGGTGGTCAGGGAACTAGAAAATTAGATACACACATATTGATATTTCCTTAACATGAACTTAAGAGTTGGTAATTATTCTTGACAAAATCATAACTTTTTATAGAACAAAATCCATATGAACTCATTCAGGCTACTTTGCAACGAAAGCGATAACCAACAATTACTTAGAGCTTACACTGTACCAGGGACTGTGCTATGCACTCTACATTCATTATCTAATTTAATGCTTTCAGCAAGGAATGAGGAAGATGCTATTGTTATCATCATGTCCATTTTACAGATAGGGAAAGTGAGGCATAGGTAGATTAAACAATTTTCCCATGGCTGCCAGGTGATGAAACCAGGATAAAGAGCCAGTAAGCCCCCACTATGTTTAAAATCACTGTGTTCAGACTTAATCTTGGCTGGCAGAAGCAGAAAGGGAAAAGGCAAATAAACAGTAATTGCAAATGGTAGTTGATTGACTATTATGTCAAGATTGTAATTTTTACACTTTATCCTTAAATGTCTAACTCGAGGCTATGCTTTTACCTGTAAACTGACTCTCATCTTTGGTAATTACAGACTTGTAGAAGGCACAGATTCTTATATAAACAGATACAAAACAAATTGGTAATAAGAAGCAACTGCATTAGGAAATGGGCAGAGATGGAGCAAATTGTTAGGTAGCAATGGAGTGAAGAGGAAATATGATAGAGTAGGAAAAAGACCATATGAAACACCCACTCCAGGACTGGATTTACCACTAATTCATTGTATATCTATTTATTTATTTATTTGTAAAATGAAGATGGAAGGATAATTGTTGGTATCAAATGGGAAAATGTACCTGAAAAAAATTTTAAAGCATAAGGAATCAAACATATCCAATATGTCACCAGAATGAGGCAGGTGAGTAAAGGCCAAAATGGTAAAATAAAAAAGGGACTAAGGCAACTGAAACATTGAACAAACATTGTAAGCCAGCCTGGTTGTTTTAGAGGATTTATCTCAGTACGATGCAGTTTCTTGAACGGGATCAACAAAAACTACATTGCTATAAAGAACTACCTGGGCCTGGTTAATTTACAAAGAAAAGAGGTTTAATTGGCTCACAGTTCTGCAGGCTGTACAGAAGAATAACTGGGGAGGCCTCAGTAAACTTCCAATCATGGGAGAAGGTGAAGGGGAAGCCAGCACATCTTCACATGGCCAGCAGCAGAGAGGAGTGAAGAGGAAAGTGCTATACACTTTTAAACAGCCAGATCTTGTGAGAACTTACTATCACGAGGACAGCAAGAGGGATATCCATCTTCATGATCCAATCACCTCCCACCAGGTCCCTTCCCCAACATTGGGGATTACAATTCAACACAATTCATCATGACATCTGGGTGGGGACACAGCAAAACCATATCACATGTTATAGTCCAATCCTAGGAAGAAGTCTGGTTGAACCACGATGTCTCACAATCCTTTAAATCTGTGCTGGTTTCTCCTGGCCCTCTAATTAGGTTATCTTAAATTCATTTTGGTTATGGTTTTGCCTTAAAGCTTATAAACAGAATTAAAGATAGGTTAAGCTCCACAATGCAAATACCATGTGACTTTTATGAGATCACACACACATACACACACACACACAACCTAAATGTTGTACCCAAACAAGGTTACCTTGAAATGCTCTTTCTTGAAGAGTCTTTAGGGTATCTTTTAAGTAAAAACTTATTTATATCAAGCTTTAAAAATTATATTTGAAAGAAAAAATTTGACAGTAGCTATTATGAATAATTTTTCTTAAAAAGAACAACTGAAAGATAAACCTTTGATAGCCATAGTAGGTCAATGGTAGTTTCCAAGGAACAAGGAGCATTTAAATATCATTAAGAGTTTAATTACTGTCCAGGTATAGTGGCTCATGCCTGTAATACCAGCACTTTGGGAGGCTGAGGTGGGCAGATCACCTGAGGCCAGGAGTTTGAGACAAGCCTGGTCAACATGGTAAAAAAATAACAAAAAGTAGCCCGGCATGGTGGCATGCCTGTAATCCCAGCTACTCGGGAGGCTGAGGCAGGAGAATTGGGAGGTAGAGGTTGCAGTGAGCCAAGATCACACCACTGCACCCCATCCTCCTCGGTGATGGAGCAAGACTCTGTCTCAAAGCAAAAAAAAAAAAAAATGAGTTTACCCCTTTCCTCTTGTATTATATATTGCTTTGTAGATATTGGTATATATAACCAGCAGTTGTGATATCAGGTCCAATTTTAACTAGACTCAACCTGTTTTAACCTAGTCTTTTTTGAAATGTGCTTGCACTTGGACTATCCAGAATAGAAGAGTAACCGAGTCAAGAAAGAAAATCTTCTTCATGTGTTAAAAACAAGTGCTTCTTTACCTTGTATAGTTTTCATAGCACTTTTAAAACCTCTTTCCAACTTTTATTTTATTGTTGCAATTTTAAAAAGAGGAAAAGAGACCCTAGCTTTCCCAGGATACAGAAAGAATAGCCCTGATCTCATTAATACAGTGAAAAGAACTTGTTACACTATGAAACTCTCATAAAGGATGATGTCCCTGCTTCCAGCACAGATGACCATTTGGATCCCTTATCTAAAAGGCCTGCTGGGTACATGAAAGTCACATCCCAAATGGAAGAGATGCCAGAGGGATGATCGATCTAAAACATAATATGTTTGGCCCTAAAATCAAATTGAAAGATTAGATATTAATGTGGATAAAATCACACTGTTTATAAGGATATAGAAGATTTTTAGTTTAGCATTTAAAGGAACGGATCAAAAGTAAGTTGGTTGAATCACTCAACTAGCTCAACTTTTCTTGCTGTGCTGGCTCCTGAAAGTGATGGTTTGGTCTGATTTCTGGTGGATTAGAGAGGTTCTGCATTCTCAAACAAGGTGATGTCACCCTGTGCCAAAAGTAGCATCTTTCTGTGCTGCACTGGCTAAAGCTCCTCCTTCCACACCTTGGCTGTAACATGAGACTTCATTGAGGATATTATCTGAGAAAACTAAACCAGTTGGCCAGTTAATTTGTTTGTTCACTTAATTGTTTTCAAACAAACAGAGATGGAAGGAGACTACATATTGGGCCTTGTGTTTTTAAAGCTACAGCTGTTGAGGCTGCTTTATGTTCCTCAAAGGAGAGGGCTTCATCAGGTGCTCAGAAAGTGAATATAAAGTTCTGGACATTTTACATCTTGTTACTCTTCCCTAGAATCATATTATTTTGTCCTTGGGGGCAAGCCAGGACAAACTCAAAGAACAAATATATCACCCAAAAATATGCATCATGCCTGTTATGTGCTGAATTGTGTTCTTCCATTCCTCAAAATCAAACGTTGAAGTCTTAACCCCCAATATTTCATAGTGTGACTATGTTTGGAGATTGGATCTTTAAAGAGGTAATTATGGTAAAATGAGGTCATGTGGGTCCCCATCCAATATGTACGGTGTCCTTATAACAACAGATTAGGGTGCACACAGAGGAAAGACCATGTGAAGACACAGGAGGAAATTGACTGCCTATACACCAAGGAGGGAGCCTTAGGAGAAATCAACTTACCGATACCTTAATCTCAGACTTCCAGCCTTTAGAACTGTGAGGAAATACATTTCTGGTGTTTAAGCCACCCAGTCTGTGGTACTTTAGTATGGTAGCTCAAGCAAACTAATACAATGCCCCAAGGTTTTGAGCAGAGAAAGACAAGGTCAAATTTCTGGATCATACCTATACATCTTCTCAACACAAGGGCTATGCTACACTTGTGAAACACAGTGAACAACAGAGTTAGCTCTTTAGGTAATTCCATTTGAAGAAAAATAATTACCAATATTCAGAGAACAGATTTGAAGCTGGAATTAGTTGAAAAATTGCCTGCGTATTCAGGCTTAACCTATTTCAAATGATTTGCTCTACAAACATGCAGAATACTCTCCAGTGTGGTCTCCAGACAAAGAATAAAATCATGATTGCCATTTTCGTATTCATTCTTTGTCCAACTACTATGTCTAAAGTGGAAATATTGCATGGTTGCCATCACCTGAGACTCTAAGTACTACTAGAAAACATTGGAAACTTCCTCAGGAAAAACTCAACCCAAGTCCAATCAACTGTCTATGGTCATGATACCTATCAAAGAGAAAGGAGCAAAGTGGTTTTAAATATGAAACCTTGTATGCAAAATCAAAGAGATCTGTTTCATATGATTTATCACAGTAACCCCCAGGAAGCTCTTAGGAGTCCTATGTTTGAAAATGGTTCCTTTCTGGCAAGAGGAGACATACCTATGTGTAGAATAGATGTTTCTATTACCACCTGGTCTACAAAACCTGGTTTTCTGTGGCCTCCTTGAATTACAACAGAGGGAGGAAGGAAGTAACCACAAACTTTCTAAGATTTTAAAACTTTTCTTTAGAAGCTTTTATTTCTGAATATCTAATGGGCTGCTTTGGCACGCCACGTTAGCTAGCTTTCGGTGTGCTTTCAGGTTGTGTGCATATCTTTGGAAATTATTTGAGAAGGCCAAAGCATGCACATGTCACAGGCTGATATGAAATATCTTTAGTTACTCTCCTGGAAGGAGGTGGAACAGTCTTCTACTCTATCCAGTACAGGAAGCGAGTCAGGAGCAAGACTGTCTTATTTTTATTTCTCCTCAGATTTCATTTGAATGTAAAGAACAACATAATAAATAGGTGCAACTGAAACTTGCGAAGCAGGCGCCACAGACGGAAAGTGTAACACATGTGTCATTGCTTTGTGCATTTTTAATTTATAATGGCATAACATAAAACATCTTCCCATCATCATAACTCCATGCATAATGCTACCTTATAAAATGACCTTAGTGACATTATGCTTCTCTCTAGGCTTTTAAATATTTCGTTTAGGTAGCTGAGAAAAGGTAGTCCTGTTTAGATGCAACAACAGCAACAAAAATGAACAGACTTTTTTCTTTCAGTGAGGATCATAAAAAAAAATTGATGTATTTCCTGGCACCCATATATATTTCTTTAATTCCTTTCTTACTCAGAGCTTCCAACACTGTTCTTATTTCCATTCAGTCAAAGGCTTTTTGTACTCTATAGATACCATACACAATGGTTCTTTTTATTTAACCATCTTCTCCAAACAGATTCTGAATTTGCTGGAATTCCATGGATGATTTCATACATTACGTACTCCAAAGGGGAAAGAATCGTAGGATTAAATGTCGACAAAGTCATTTTTGAAAGCTTGCTTCATAGTGGCTTTAAATTTCAACACCATTGCTATTGTTCCCTCCAAGTTATATTACGTTCGCAAATATGAAGCACAGGGCCAAGTCAAAACCTATCTCTTAATGATATCTAGGAAATAAACTAAGTCCTATAAATTCCCATATACAGATAATATGTCTATTGTAGGCAAAAACGTATATATAGAAGTTACTTAACATTCTGGTTTCTTCACTTGTCAAATGAGAGTTCTTAATTTTGTGTGAGATTTAAGTGATGTAATATATGAAAAGCATCCAATATAGACAGACTTTGGCAAATATTTCCAGAATGTAATATAATTTCCGGATTTTATCATTCCCCTTACTATGTTGGTGATATGTGTAGGGTTAGAAATGGTAACATTGAAAAGGATATGGATTTGGGTTTTTGCTAACTTAGAATTTTCTGTCTGGAAATATTTCTTCAGAAAAATTGAAATAAAAGGTAAACAAAACTGGTAGATTAAGATATTGCTACTCTCATTCATTGAAACTATGTTATCCCCAGATAAGACATCTGTTAGTTGTCAATTAAGATAACCAAAATGAACAGATGATTTCTAGTAATTATTAATGATAATTTTTAACCTAAGTTATCTCGATTAGTTGGATTCATGGGAGTAAACTAAATTTTCTGCATCACAGGACTTTTCTTTACCACAATTACCACTAAAGCTCTACAAAGGTACACAAAATAAGAGTCGGGAGATATATAAATTTTACAACTACTTGCATAAAGTAAGGTAAAATAGCTAGGTCTCTGTGCAGCAACTTCTTGTTGAAACTACTGAACAACATTATCATCTTAATTATTCTAGCCTAAACAAACCTGTGGCACCAATTCCCGGTCTCTGCCGATAGTTCGTGATGCCTAGCTATCTATGCTGTTAATCTTGACTCCTCCCTACATTGGGTTTCATTTCAAACTTTGCTTACCATGTTTCTAATCCTAGCCTGAGAACCCCATCACTCCTGGGGCATGCCTAATTAATTTAACTATAGTGATTTAAACAAAGGGTCTCTCCTCTATCTCTGTCTCAAAGAAATTTGTTTTTATTTATCTTTATATCCCCAGTGCTTAGCCAGTGACTGATGCACTCATTTTTATTAGCTATTCATATATTTGTACCACCTATCAAATTTTAACCTCCTTTGATAACAGAGGCTATTTCATAACACCAACGATGATGACAATAGATATATGTATACACACACAGCATTATTTTTGTATTCTCTTTGTTTATCATTCTCTTTCAAAACACTTAACAAATACTGAAGACATAAGTAGGTTATTCATTCACTTACAAATATTTATTGAACCCAAATTTTGTGCTAGGCATGTTATAGCTGCTGGGGTAAAAATAAGATAAATAAAGATCTAGCTTCTATGCTCAAAGATTTCATAGTATATAGGAAGTTTGGTCAAATAGAAAAAAATGTAATCAAGTACGGTAAATGTTATTATATAACTTCTTGCAGACTGCTATGGGAACATAGAAGATTAGCATCAAGCTTCATCTGGGTGTAGTCAGAAGGCTTTCCAGATGAGGTGTCACATAATAATGATCTTAAACGATGAGCAGTCAGGTGAGTAAGGGTGGTGCAGGAGCTGGGAGAGAGGAAGAGAAGAGATGAAGAAAAATTCAACTAGAAGTAACGATCATGCCAAGGAATGAAGAACATGATGCATTTGGGACGCCACAAGTTGTCGGAGACCCTAGAGACATAGATTCCATATCTCAGGGTGTTGAGGATAGAAAAGAAGGCAGAGGGTACAGCATGAAGGTCCTTACAACTGAAAAAGTCTGGATGACCATAAGCAGGGGAGCAACATTCTAGAAAGATGCTCTGGCAGTAGCATGTAGGATGGGTTGGAGTGGGCGTATAGAAGAGGGGTAGTGTGTCCAAAAAGACACAATGAGCAAGAAGCTCAGCTGAGAGGCTCTGATGTATTGAAATATTGGATATTCACTGTGGACAAAAATGCTTTTAAAAGAAGTCAGTTAATAAGAAACAGGTGCAGAGAAAGAAGTCTAGAAAACTGACGGCTAGCATTTACAAAGGATTAGAGTTCAGAGACGAATTTTTGTGTATCACATTTATTATAGGTTCAGGGAAGTCAAAATATTCTATTTTCCTGAAGTTTATAAAGACCTGCTGGTAGTTTGCAAATCAGAATCCATGGATTATCTGACCAGAGATAAGACTTCAATGGTGTTTTAGTATCATGAACTACTTTACAGACCCTACAAAAGGGAATTACAATTAATTGGATTATGTTGGTCTCCACATGCTGATTGTAAGGAAATAAAATATAAAAGTGTGACTATTGCTAACAGGTCATATCTATCATCAACCATGGGATTTGCTTTTTTACTTACGAATAAGATTAATTTCTTCTTAACAATCTTCCAATTTGAAGTCATTTTAATTATAGAGTTTAGAAAATTCAAAGGAAAAGGCAAACCTACTTTCAATGTATTATTAATAATTGACCTCATTTTTATTCATCTTTATGATGAGGGAAAAAGAAATGGATGGTTTGTTTATTGTTTAGAAGATTTTTACTTACTTAAGATCCTTTTGCAATCTTTCTTTGATCTCCATTTAATTAAAAATTTTATTTACTGGATTTCTATAAAGTGCTAAGCCCAGGGCTATGTTTCTGGGGATTCACAACAACGTGGTCTCTGCTTTCAAGGAAACTGACATCTCAAAAGGAGATAGGCCTACAAACTTTAAGCGTCATTGAGCATTGTAGTAAAGGTATAAACTACTAGAAAACCAATAATAGTTGAACACTTCTCAGGCACTATTCTAAGTGCCTCACATGCAGGAATTCATTTAATCCTCACATCAACATATGCTGGATGTACTATTATTAGTTCAACTTTACTGATGGAAAAGCAGCTGCAGAGATCCAGGAACTTGTTCAAGTTCACTCCGGTATTTAGTAGCGGAGTCCAGGCAATCTGGCTCCACTTCAAACCTCAATCATTCTGCTAGTGATTCAGGACAGGTAAACCCCAAATCGGGCCTCACTGGGATGGCTTTTGGCTTTGCCCAGGTCTGCCCTGTCCCTGCTTTAGCTAGTCCTCATTTTGGTTTGGTGTCTGAGCCTCGCCTCCGTGGTTGAGTCCTGCCTCCTATCTCATGAACACAGTGTGTGGAATGGTTCATTCTGACAGGTGACAGATGAAACGTCTCCCACACAATGGCAGTGAGAAGTGCATAGGATTTTGTTGAACTGATATGGGTGAGGAAGGATGCCCCAGAACCAGCTATATCAGCATCACACACACAGGACATTTAAGGTGAATTATTAAGACCTACCTCAGTTTTAACTGAAACAGAGGCTTTTGGATGCAACTGGCTGTGTGATTGCATTTCTACAAATACTAATTAGTCTATGATTTAACAAGTCCTCCAGGTGATTATGATGCATGTTAAACTCTGAGGACCACTGTTCTAGCAAAGAGGTATGAAATTGATCAAAATTTGATATTGGCAAGAGGCTTCATTATGACCAGTGCAAAGGTGAATGATGAAATGTAATGAGAACTTAGCTTGGAAGCCAGGGAAAAGTGTAACTGTTATGCTAATAGATTAAATGGTCTCTGTTAGATGTGAAAGAATTGTCAAAAGTTTGTATGAGGAAATATCATCCAGACTGTATTTTATGAAGATAAATCTGTAGGAAATAGAATAATGCATTTGAGAGGTGAGAAGTAGGAATATGCAAATTAGTTAGAAGGCCCTGGAAACAGCCCAGCAAGATACCATGAAGGCCAGAACTAAATAGTATTTGTAGAAATGCAATGAAAAGGCCATGTGAGGCCATCCATTTAATGAACATAGGGGTGGTAAAGGGGGAATGAACCAAAGAAAACTATTGTTTGTAGCTAGTTATGCAAGTTATCTTACATGTAATACTTGAGAAAGAGTAGCTAGGATTTTTAATTTGTTCAGTTTGTTTTTTGATAAAAAGATGCCTGGGAGAATGAGTTTGGTTGGGGGATGCTATTGACACTTTCGTTTGGCGATGCTAAGTAGATATTCGGACTTTGGACTATGGACCTTGGTAAAGAGATAAAGACTGGACAGACAAATTTGAAAATTATCAGCATAGAAGTGAAAGTTGAGTAATAATAACAACAACTGTAATAACAAAGACGACGAGACCATTAACTTAACACCTGTCATGTGCCAGCCGCTGTGCTTGGTACTTTATCTGCATGATCTTATGTCATTTTCATAGTAACAAAGCAAGGTAGTATTCACGGATTTTATAAGTGAGGAACTAAGGACCAGGGAAATTAAATAACTTGCTCGAATTCATACAAGAAGTTAGTGTCAAGGCTAACGTTCCAACCCTGATTTATCTCACAAATTATTTTGCAAAACCACCTAAAACAATAAGGGACGAAAACAGTTGTATAGCAACATATAGAGCAAGAAGGGAAAAAGTGTCGTTCAAGTTTATGCCCTGGAACTAATAATAGAATCATTTTTACACAAGTTTCATAAGCAACCTGCTTCAAATCATTACATTAAAAAAACTAACAAACAACATGAGTTCCTGGATTAAAATTTATTTCCAATGATCAGCATCTAAACAAATCAGCTTGGTTGGCAAGGTAAATTCCATTACAGTGTACAGCCTGGTTTCTAGAGGAGTAGTGTTAGTCTTACATACACTGTAAAAGGCCAGGTGCAGTGGCTCACGCCTGTAATCCTAGAACTTTGGGAGGCCAAGGTGGTTGGATCACTTGAGGTGAGGAGTTCGAGACCAGCCCGGACAACATGGCAAAACCCCGTCTCTACTAAAAATACAAAAATTAGCCGGACGTGATGGTGCGTGCCTATAGTCCCAGCTACTCGGGAGGCTGAAACGGGAGAATTGCTTGAATCCAGGAGGCAGAGGCTGCAGTGAGCTGAGATCACACCACTGCACTGTACCCTGGGTGACAGAGTGAGACTGTCTCAAATAAATAAATAAATAAATAAATACACTGAACAAGTCACACTGTGTCTGTGATTCAGGCCATCATGGCCCACTGCTAACCCAAGCTCTTTGATGTGTAGCTAATTAATAACAATTACAATGCCGTACATTTTATGAGGCAAAATACACCTAAAGTTGAGAGGAATGAAACACATGGATTGTTGTTCAATGTTTGTGTCTAAATGACTTGGTTCAGCGGTTGTATCTAAATAAACAAGTGGATTGTTTGCAATCAAAATGGAAAGTCGATTGGTCAGGAAGATGACCCATCAGATTTATACTCTCTGCCTTAGTCCAAATGCTTAGGAAGGCAGAACCAAACTATGAATCTCAGTTAAAGTTTAAACTGACTTAAGAACATTGTATTTTAATTTTCTGAAAATCTAGGTCACATTTCCTTTAATGAACAGAGCTATTTTTAAGTGGTAGAGCAGCCATACGTTCATTTGAATATGTGATAAGGCATTGAATAAACTTCCACTTTCTATATCACTTACAGATTGGATTTATATACTGAACACACCTTCATCATACATTTTAAACACTAAGTTTTCTAATTCCATCATTCGAGGCCTCTTTTTCCAGGCCACAACCTGCCATTCAATCTTAAAATTTGACCTCATTCAGACCTGAGCATCTGGGCCCATTATACTAGTATACTCGATATTCCCAAGCAAGAACCATACTGTGGTTCTTGCTCATTCTTGACCTAAGCTATCATACCCACCCACCACCTATGGCCCCATCCCACCACTTCTTTAAAGCCCAAAGGAAGATTGTTTATCCCAGAAGTTCTGCCTAGAGTGATCCACTTTTCCTTGATCTCACTTTCTTTTGAGCACGAGCATTTATTGCTCATGGCACTAATTCAGGGATTAAGCATTCACAGTCCTGGCATTCTTGCATTGTCTCCTGCCCTCTGTTCTGCTGCAGATGCCTCTCATTGGCCCAATCTAGTTGGAAGCCTGTTGGAAGGCGAGTGCATACAGATCCTGGGTACCGAACAGGGTAGTGAAGAGTGGAGAATGGGTATGAGGTGGGGGGCAAAGAGAAGATTACAAACACATCAATCCCATATTCTGTCAGTTGAAATCTAGAAGTGCAAATGCCTAGAGAAATATTTCAGAATCTCAGAACAGTGTAACTTGGTTTTGAATTTTATAGAAACTTTTTGGGTGGGTATGGGAGGGACAAGAATCTTTTGTGTAAGGCCATACCTAACATCCTTAATCCCATAAAGAAAAACATGTACACGTATTTATCCCAATGTGTAATTATTGACATAAACACAGCTGCTCTCTATGTTAAAGGAACATTAAACTCACAAAAGCATGGAAATTCCTACTTAGAGTGCCTACTCCATTCTTAACATGCCTTGTTGTGCCCAGATGCTGCATGTATTTTCTACCATTTAAAAGGTTGATGTACAAAAGCAAAAAGGTGGTAGAAAAAAATAACTAGAGAGAGAATTGAGCCAGTAGAGTTGTCCTATTCTTAAATTTTATTATGTACTAATCTCCATAACGCCTAGGCACAACAAAACAAATTAAGAATTAAAGAAGAGATAATTTGACTGTGGATTTCTGAATTTGGGGGCAGGAAAGCTACACATGTAAAGATACACAAGACACATACAGCCAAAACAGAAGAATACTGAAATTGTGTAGTTTATGTTAAACTTAAAATAAATAGAGATTTACACTTCCTTTTAGATCCAGAAATACATGAAAACTTGCAAGGCAGCCCACAACAAAGCAATTGACAAGAAAGATAGCATCTGCTTTTCTGTCTATTCAAGCTGAAGTTTTTCATTCTAAATGCAAGCAATGCTTCCCAAGTTAACATAATTAACTCATGACAATCCTGAAACATCATAATATAAGATACAGATGGAAATTCAAAGCTTTAAAAATGTCAGCTAACTGCATCAGGATTATCACTTTTTTTAAAGTGAACAAACCATAATGCTAATTAAAACAGGTGTTTTTATTTCAAACCCTTTTGCATGTTATGAAATTACAACCAGGGTTATTTATTTATTAGTCTGCTGTGAAACATACATCTTAGAAACAAGAGGATCTGTGAAAACAACAAAGTAAAAAGATAAAAAGAATGACACTCAGTACTTCTTTCTGACACAATAGATGACCAGTCGTTCAATTAGTTAGTAATTTCCGTGTGACTACTTGACAGAATCTACTAATTGTTAATCTTACACTAACTATCGCTTTACATAATTAATTATATTCAAATAAAAACAACAAAGACATGTGGGCCTGTTGCCCTTTTGAGAATGTTTTTTTCACAAACTGGTTCTGCTTACTGACAATATTTCTAGTAGAAAAAGATATTAATCTCACAGGAAAAAAATAACACATAAAAATGTTAGCACATTCTGCCTTTTACCTTGCTTATAGAGCACGAGTCTCCCAGTCCCCCACCAAGTACAATAACAACAGCAACAAAATCCCCAAAGCTACTAACTGCTTTACGCAAATCTATCCTTGAAGCAAATCTTAACAGCCGAAGTCCTTTGAATTGGGATCTTTCATATTAATTTAGAATTGCATAAAATTCAGAGTAACCCATCCAGAGGTCAAGCATCATTCATCATTAGTTGAAGTGACATTTTCAACCCTTCATATTGCAGCTGCTAAGAAGGGAGGGGGAAAGGTATTCTTCGAGAGGAAAAAAACAAGAGACAGAACACAATCCTTGCTCTATCCACAGAGGAGAAAACAAGGTGCCTCTATGTCAGCATGATAATATGCTTACATTTGGTGATGTCATTCTTCCCTAACCCCAGAGTCACTAAGCACATGGCAGCTGCATTCCTCCACTTAGGAGTTCTGGTGCAGATCAGTATTAACCATTTTAGATGTAAATGAAGCCCTTCAGTGGGGTGGAGAACATGGCTTTGTGAGCTGAAATGATGATTTATATCCGAATCCTATCTTGTTTTTGAGAGATTGGAACTTGTTAACAAGGCTGCCCTTGTTCTTGTGGCATCCTCCAGGCATAAAAAATTCTGGGAAGCTGAGTATGATCACTTTTGAAACTGCAAAACAGCATTCCAAGGCTTTGCAGCAAACATACTGGCCAAATTAGGACCTCTGAAGCTTTGCAATTCACAAATGAAAGATTCTCTCTCTCTCTCTCTCTCTCTCTCTCTCTCTCTCTCTCTCGTGGGAGGCCTTCTTTTCACTGAAACATTAAGGTCAGGACAGGAAATGGGAGCAATTAAAATGAAACAGTAATCAGAAAAAAATAGGTAGCTGGTATTTAAATGGCTAATAATTCACAGGGCTTTTGATAATGCATTGATGTTTGCAAACTCATAAGACATCTCTAAGTTCTAAATTATCAGGGTTATTTGCCCTAAGAATCAAAGTTTTCCTGGCAAATGTTCTAAGTCAAAAGATAAGTGTTATGAAATACAGCCATAAAAGAAGTGAGAGCTGAGGTTTCTGCTAAGTAAGACTCTCCAGCCTCTTTTTGAGTTGTCTTCTCACACTCTGCCCCACCTGAAACATCATAGAATTTTGGTGCTGATTCTTCTCCCAAGTTAGAGCAGCGTGACTGAAATGTATCCGCAGTAATTGTTTACAGTGTGTAAGAAAACCAGGTTCCAAATTTTGCAAAACTTAAAACTAAAAACAACTGACATTTCACTGGGGGAAAGCAAGTAATTTCAAGAAATCCTCCACTATCATGGCTTATGTAGATACGAATTGCATATATAGTTATAATTACTGTTGCATTATATCAAATGTAATATAATGAACCTTTTACATCTGTAATGGCTTTCCAAATATTGTTTAACTTTCCCCTTCACTATGTTTGGTTGGGATCATACCCATTCGGAAGAGGCAAGTGGAGTAAATAATGGCACATGATTGAGGCAGGTGAGATCACAGGTCCTTTGGCTTCTCATACATGTGGTCAGAGCCTGTAGTGGTCCAATTTTTAGACTTGACCTTGAGGAAAGTGTACACCTTTTAGTTACATCAAAACCATATGGGATTTCTGGCATTAAAAACTTCTTTACAACACAGGCTTTAAGGTTGCATGTGGATGTCTCATATACCAGCTGACAAAAAATAGGAGTTGTCTATATACGGTGGTTGAAATAAGGATTGTTATACATTGCTCACATTTTCCCATTTTACTTTTAACTACTCTGATATGAGCTGAGTGCATGCAGAGATCAGATTGGGGTGTTAAAAAGGTGATTAGCTAGATAACTTAGGAAATTATTTTAGCAAGCTAATAAATATATTGAAGCAAAATATAACAATAATATTGATATACTGCATTACAGATAACAAAGCACTCACATTCGCTATCCCAGTTAAGAATCACAACAATCTGGGGAAAAGTTATTAGTTCGTATTCTCCACATTTTAGAAGATAGTAAATGGAAGTTCAATGAAATAACCACTCAAAATTTGTGAATAGGAGAGCCAAGGCTTTGAGTCAAATACTCCTTCAATTGTGCTGTTGTAGCATGATTGCTGATATTTAAACCAGCTTCCCATTTTAATTGGTAAACAATACCTGTGTTAAGCTATGAAGAAAGCATCCAAGGATAAAAGTAGTATAAAATCATTTCAACTTCAAAACACAGGTAGCGAAAGATACAGACGTATGGTTTTTTTTTTGTTTTGTTTTTTTGTTTTTTTTTTTTTTTGAGACAGAGTCTTGCTCTGGTGCCCAGGTTGGAGTGCAGTGGCACCATCTCTGCTCACTGCAACCCCTGCCTGCCAGTTTCAAGCAATTCTCCTGCCTCAGCTTCCCAAGTAGCTGGAACTACAGGCGCATGCCGCCATGCCTGGCTAATTTTTTTTTTTTTTTTTGTATTTTAGTAGAGACAGGGTTTCACCGTGTTGGCCAGGCTGTTCGAGAACTCCTGAGCTCAGGCAATTCGCCTGCCTCTGCCTCCCAAAGTGCTGGGATTACAGGCATGAGCCACCATGCCTGGAGGTGAATGCTTTTAAGGTAGGTTTCAACTGGCTCCCTGTGGCCCATCAGTTCTGTCTCCCTACATTGGAAGTCAAAAATTTCTTACTTTAAATGCTGCGAATCTGATTCCTGAGGCGGCATACCTTGGCATCATGATTAGCTAGGGATCATTTGCTAGGGATATTAGCTAGGGACATGGTTTTTTCCCTGGGGTATCTGTCTTGTTTTTGACCCTGGGTTCCAACTACCTTGTTGTGAGGTGCTATACCTTATGCTTCTGGAAATGCCTTGTTTCTGGCACAGGACTAATTCTTTACCTGGATATATAGTTTAAGGTGCTAATTATGTGTCAGTCCCAGCAGAATAGAATACCACATGAAAAATGTTCTTCGTATGAGAATTCAGCTATGGCGTTGAGGTGGACAGAGCAAAGAGCTTAGAGTCAGAGCTCTATCCTTCAAGTCCTGAATCTTATCACTTAATCTCAGCCTCAGTTGCTGGGCTGTTGTGAGCATTTAGTCAAAAAATATAGGTGAAAACAAGCTGTAAAAATGCAAAGTACGGCTGGGTGCAGTGGCTCATATCTGTAATCCCAGCACTTTGGGAGGCCAAAGCAGGAGTTCAAGACCCACCTGGCCAACATGGTAAAATCCTGTCTCTACTAAAAATACAAAAGTTAGCCAGGCATGGTGGTGCATATCTGTAATCCTAGCTACTCAGGAGGCTGAGGCATGAGAATCGCTTGAACCCGGGAGGTGGAGGTTGCAGTGAGCTGAGATTGCTCTATTGCCCTCCAGCCTGAGCGACAGAGTGAGACTGTCTCAAAAAACAAAAACAAAAACAAAACAAAACAAAACAAAAAAACCCTGTAAAATATTATGCTATGCACTGTATTATCATTACTTTTCTCTTTTCTTCACTACAATAAAGCAAAAGAGAGTAGAGCATTTAGGAGAAAGCGTAGAGTCGAGTTTTCAGGATGCATGCCAAGGATTTGAGAATTAAAGTTGTCTGAGTGCCACTATTTAGTTGCAACAAATTCTATCATATCTTCTTTGATTTTAGTGGAATATATAACATACATGCATCAAATGAATTTAGTCATGGTCATCAGGACTAAGGTACTGAAGCTGCATCTTGAAGAATTGATTAGGGAACCTCTCAGTCACTACCTAGATATAATATGTTCTCTGAAAGGGCATCTTGTATAAATAAATTCATATTGGTGAAATGCTGGTTATCAAAAGTTTGAATTTTGTAATGGCAGGTTGTGTTACTGAGTTAATACAGGAGCTTGATAAACACTGTAAAGCTGAGGCAGACAGAATCCTCTAACTGCATTTAGAATAATTGTGACGACTCCTCTGCTTCAGATGCTTGAAGAACAGTGCACACGCACAAGCACAGTCAGGTTGGTTCATGTGATTCGATCCCAGTCAGCTGAAACAGCTCTCAAGGATCCATGGTGGAGGACACCAAAAAATTAATATAAAACCCTATATTATAACCTGAATTTCCAAGTAAAGGAACCCAAAACAAGAGAAACAGCTAGGATCAAAAGAGTAGGTCCCTCCAACTTCTGAAATAACATTCTGCATTTGAGCCTGAGGATCTGTGGCTGTCTTCAGCCTAACCTTAAATGTTAAATCTTATAAGCAATGCAACCACTACTTTGAGAGATTATTTCGTAGTCTAATGGATTTCATTGTCAGGAAATGGTTTTTGATATTCAGCCAAAATCAAGCTTTCCAGAAACAAGTTTTATTTGTGCATTTCCCTCCTTTAATATTTATGGCTAAAGTAGATATTTCATTTATGGGCTTCTTTTTTAGAGCTTCACATTGGTAGACGAGGAAAGGAAGAAGAGGAGTTTATTCTTCTTCTTTTAGAATTTCTTTTGTTTCTTATCTGTAGTAAAGTTAACTGTTAATATGGATAACTACTTTTCCACTGAGAACATGATAAATCTTTAGAAGAAGCAGCAGCACAGATAGGTGGGAATATTTGAACAGTACCTTGTAAGAGCTGCCGCTGGAAGTTCACCAAACAAACTAAATCTGTAAGAAGACTACTTCAACTTCAACAGCTTTAAGATTCTTTGTATTGCCATCATTCATTGGCAACTGGGGAGTTTTTACAGCCTTTCAAATCTTAGAGTCCTTTCAATCATTAGATGCCTTAAAGGGACAGAAGGCCTTAAAATGTGCTCCCGATCTCCCTAGTTGAAAAAGATACATCGACAGAGGGGGAAAAGTCAAACAACAATACAAAAAGCATTAATGCAAAGAACAGTGGGGTCTCTCCCTAATTTGACTTTCTCTACAGGTGGCCTGCAGCTGCGTCCAAACAGGTTACTCCATTGCCTTCCCATGAGCATGACAACAAAGTGCTATCTGTATTCACAAGAATACATTTAGTGGCATAGACTGATTCAGGTCTAAAAATAAGAAAAAAGGATTTTTCCTGCATAGCCTGAGGTAACTCTCTGCACCAGCAGAAGACAGTAGTACTCTTGTCTCCCTGGCTGTGCCTGAACATAAAGGAATCAGAAACCTACTTCACATGACTCAAGGAGGTCCAGGGCCAGCAAGGAGTTGATTCACTCTATTCACATCCACGTGAGTCCCATTGACTACATACAGCAGCCAGGCAGGCAAAATCAATAAGGAATGTTCTGTTTTCAATTGACTTCAAGGTAAACTATACATATAGATCTCTGAGACTGATACACCTGTTTAAATAAGTATTTTATCATGCTGGGCAACATTATGCTGAAATAGGCAAGATTAGAGTATGCCTATTTGGTCAGGCTTAAAAATAATTGATCGGGCCACCTTCGCTAATCTCATTTAAGGAGAGACACACACCCCGTCTGTGTGGTTATTTGCTGGGAATATGACAAGGAGATGAAAAGCCAGAAAAAAATGTTTATATTGGAGGAATAACACTCCTAAAATTGATTTCTAATTTATGTATTAATACTTAAATATCTGATGAAGTGAATTTCCAGTGATATTGCTTCTTTAATATAACATTTACATGTGAGGGAGTTCAGTGTGTCTCTGGAGAATCTCTCTTTTCTTCCTCCCTCCCTTCCTTCTTTCCTTCTTTGCTTTTTCTCCCATTTTCTTCTTATCTCCAAAGCATGTATTCACATTCTTTTCTTTCATGGAATCTCTACTCTTCCCAGTTCACCAGGCTAATTTAGGAGCAAGTACATAGAAGGTGCTTTCCCACTCATCCGTGAAAACAAGCAAACAAACAAAAACAACAACAACAAAAATATGTTCCCTCCTGTCCTCCCCTCCCTGCATTTCCCAGGGAGCCATCCTTTTTGGAATGCAACTGTATTTCGATTCCCAGGAACAAGCAGGTCATCTCTGAGATATGTTTAATCCTTACTGACCCAAGAACCATGAATCTCCACTTTTCTTCTAAATGCATGTCTTATAAATGATTTTATTTGTCAATTGTTTCACTCCAGGGCTATCTTCTTTTTCAACTTTTTGATAGTTCTGCCTTTTCCTGTCCAGTTAGAAAGCTGTATAATGTTATTTTTGTAACGTGTACGTGACAACCATTAGTAAAAACTTTTCTCTACTTTGGATATCCAGATGGTTCCAATTTCTTTCCTTATTTCTCCTTAAACCTCCACCTATATTGTTTTATGAAGATATATTATTTAAGAACACCTCATAATAACATACTTTTGCTGACGCATGCCAAAAAAAAGACTAGCTGATTTTCCTTTAGAATTCAATAAAGAGGAAAAGAATGAATTTAATAGTGATTAATGAATGCCTTACTGTTTTATGTTATATGAAAACAAAACCTTGAAATATATATCTTGTAAAAAAGGTAAGCTAAGTATCTAGTAGTCAATGTTCATTGTTAAGTGAAGGCACATAGCTGAGACTGGGATAAAATTAACAAATCATTCCCAAAGAAAGTCACGAACAATTGAGTGGCCATAATAAAAAGGAAATAGATGCAAGTTAAGCTACATAATAGTATTCTTATTTTAAGTGAGACACCCCTAATAGAATGCAGCCTGAAATATGGCTTTTAGGAATTAGAATAGAAAACTAAATCCTGCATCATAGAAAATTTTAAGCACCAGATGAAGTAAAAAATGCTTAATTATACTTATGATTGGTATGTGAAGGACAAATATTTACTAAGGGAAAGGTGATGGTCTCCAATCCACTTCATCAGAATAATCATAGAGTTCAACTTTTAAGTGGTCAAATCCTATGTAGCTAGGCAGATTCTGCCCTCGTGTATTTGAAACTATGACTTTTGGTTGATTGCTGACTAATGTAAATTTTAAGGTCTATGAATATTAGCTATATCAAAATAAAGCATTTATCTTTCAAAATTTATTCTATTACCTTTCCCTTGCTATCATGTCTACTCCTACACTCCTTGGCAAGAAAGTTTCTAAGATTAAGCAAGATAAAGATTTTGAAGAGACATCAGTACAGGCCGTTTTAAAACATTATAAACTTTTGAATCAAATATAAATATAGAGACTACCACATTGTAAAAAAAAGTATGAAGAGAAATTGAACTGTGTTTGGAGAGTAAGTGAGATAAGTTGTTCAGTTTCCTTCAAACTCAGCAGTTCTGTTATTCTAAGCTATGAAGACCAGTTTAGGGACTTCTACCGCCATCCATGTTCTATCAGCCAAACGTTCAGAACTACCATATTGCTTTAGGACAGAGATTAGCAAACCATGGCCTGTGACCAAATCTGGCTTGTGACATATATAATGTATTTTAAAAATAGGTCATATTTTAAATGTGACATGCATTAAGGAATATCATTCATATAGCTGACACTTTTTAAAATGTTATTTTCATTGCATTTTCCTAGCTTTTAAAAAATATTAGATTGTAATAAAAAAATACAACGAAAGATAAATATACATTTGTGCAGATGAATCTTTTACCTAAAATCAACTGAGAGTTCACCAAAATCATCTAAAATACTACAGTAGCTGGTACCATCGTAGACAAGTTCTTTAAAGCCCAGTTTTTCTGGCAATTGATTTAATCTACTTTATGAGTCTCTAAGCTCCTTCAAAGCAGTAGGTAATTTCACTGTAGTAAATGAGATGAGGTTTGTAAAAACAATTTAAAGCAATACAAAACTATGTAAAGTAGTAGTCATGGTTGTAACACCAATAGTAGAAGTAGGTGTTTAATAAATACTTGTTGGCTGAATTAAATGTTGGCTCCATTCTGAACTATGATTTTAAGAGTTTTAACTGCTAAGAAGAATATTGTGCAGATGAAATAGCTGATTAGGATATGAAGGCCTACTGAGTTATATATGATATGAATACTCCACTAGTTATGCAATGCTTGGAATTCCAAGTGGGAGTTTTACTCATGGAAGAAATACAGTATGTGGCCCTGTGACTAAAAGATAATAGGAACTATTGAAGATGGAGATTTTTTTCCACTTGGTCCTGGGCACGGAATCAAAATCTAAGTTTAACTTGGTGATATTTAAAAATGCATAACATGCAAAAGTCTGTAATCATTCTGTTTCTCAGCTAGTGAAAATAGAAGTCTACAGCATAGTATGTGTCAATTTTGAAAATATAGCCAAATCAGGCCGACAAGAAAAATTTTAAGTAAATAACTTCATCCATGTGTTTAGTACCATCCATGACTCTATGCCAAATTCACTTCAAGTTCCCCTCTTCAGCAACTTCTTTTATAACATGTGCCTGCAGCTATTAACTATCTGAAGTGTTGATGAGGATAGGAAAGAAATTACTTTCATGGCTATGTTTTAGGGGGGCATTTGGAATTCAACAATATGTGACAGAAACAGCTTCAGCGAGAAATAATCTGTTAAGAAAAACACCTGAATTCTAAGCAAATAATTTAGCCATTTAAAACTCATGGAGGCAGATACACAATATAAGAAATAGCAAAACTGAAAACAAAATTAGAGAAAAGTGATCCGTGTCACCCAGTAGCAATGGAAAGCGTCAAGCGTAGATTAGACTAGAAATATAAGATGAATTCTAACTGTGTGAAAATATTGGATATTTAATTTTGGATCAAAAGTGTTTTCTGGTCTCTGAGACATACATTTCTGGTTTTGGTAGTTATGGCTTCGTTTCTTTCTCATGTATTATTTGTTTCTGATTGACAATATTTTCGTTGTGTTTTAGTTACCACTAATTTTTTTTTTCTGTGTAGATGGCGGGGGTAGGGGTCTTGCTTTGCTACCCAGGCTGGTCTCGAACTCCTGATTTCAAGCGATCCTCAACACTCACATTGCCCATTGCTTATGCTCAGATTAATTTTTGTGATAAATGTGCATTAATAGGAACTTACATGTTCACACATCTTCCTCAAGGTACATTATTCTTTGCTGGTAGGAAAACTGCTTAGGTTCTCATCTATGGACAGCAACAACACTATTCAAATGTCTGAGTTCATTAACATGGTTTTTTGTTCTTCCTTGTAGAAGCATCTAGATATATAGCATTTGGTGAATAGACAAATACATGATTTACTCCATAGCAAACGATTCTTCCAGAATCTATTGCTTGTGTTCCTATTTGCTGTTGGTTTGTTTTTAAGAAAGTACATAGGCGTCCCTCTATTTAAGACTCTCAACTTCACTTTGCAACCCTGAACAACGTACCCCTACTCTCCCTTCCTTTCCAATGTTTAATATATTTCTCAGAGTTTTTGTCTCCCACAGACAAGTTGCATACTTTCTAACTTCAAAAAATAAAATAAAACTTAGTTTGTTTTAAAAAAAAAAAAACAACTTATTTTTTAAGATAAGGTCTTGCTATCTCCAAGGATGGAGTGCAGTGGTGAGATCATAGCTCATGGCAGCCTCAAACTCCTGAACTTAAGTGATCCTCTCACTTCAGCCTCCTGAGTAGCTGGGACTGAAGGCATACACCATGCCTGGATAATTAAAATTCTTTATTTTTTATGTTTTTATGGAGATGGGGGTTTTGCTTTGCTGTCCAGGCTGATCTCGAACTCCTGGCTTCAAGCGACCCTCCCCCCTCAGCTTCCCAAAATGCTGCTATTACAGGTGTGAGCTACTGAGGCCAGCCCAAAAAGAGTGAACTGCTAATTGCTGCAGATCAGGCCAGGCATAATAAAGGGGTAAGGTATAATGTGGCTATATACCTATTGGGTGGCTACCCCTATTGGGTGGCTACCCCAAGCCAGCTACTCACCTCTTTCCCTTTAGCCACCTTACAGCGGATGGTGACCATCTGTGTAACATAGCATGATGGCCTCGGAATTTTAACACGTGTATTTCACTTAATACAACTGAAGTCTTTACTTCCAGAAATACTAAAGGCATTTGAAGTTTTTAACTTTGATCACTCCTTTAGCCACATTTGATGCTATTTTTGACCAAGATTTGATCCGTATCTAGACTTTTATTTTACACCACACAAATGAGACTTCCTTGTTTCATGGAGTTTCTTTGGATTTACCTATTAGTTTAGATGTTCTTTGTTAGCCTTAACTTCATGCATTTCAGACACTCCTGCTGGGATAATGTAGCTTATTCTTGAAATACTTCCTTATAATATCTGCTATGGTCTGTATGTGTCCTGTAAAATTCATTGTTGGAAACAACCCTCAATGCAACAGTGTTGGAAGGTGGAGACTTTGGGGAGGAGTTTAGGTCATAAGGGCTTTGCCCTCATGAATGGATTAATGCCACTACAAAAAGGGTTTGCAGGAGTAGGCCCACTCTCTCTTGTTCTTCTGCCTTCTGACAGGTGAGTACATGGCAAGAGGACCCTCACTAGATGCTAGTATCTTGATCTTGGACTTCCCAGATCCCAGAACTGTGAGAGAATAAACTTCTGCTCTTTATAAATTACCCAGTCTTAAGTATTTTGTTATGGCAGCAGCAATTGATAATTCCTTTTCAAAAGAATCTGTCGATATTGAGCTCTCAGGTTTGCTTGAAATTGTTTTTGTTTTACTACAGATCTTAAGAAACAAACATAAAATATTTGTTTAAAAGTTATTTTCTCATGTGAGTAAATGCTATTTACTTAACAAAACAGTTACTTTCCACCCTTCTGTGACATTTTTAAAAGTTAAATATTTCTCCTTTGAGATTAAGGTCTCTCTTCAATTAGAGTTGAGAAGGGAACAATAGGAGGGAATTACTAGGCTAATTAAATGCTCACTCCATCAAGCTGGCGACTGGCATCTTGAGAGATTGCTGGACTAAATGGTTCTCATGATTGGTCTCTTGCTTTCTCCTAGAAAGGTGACATTAAGACATTTCCTCATAAACTGGATTAAAGGTAGACTTTCTACATTCAATTGCACTTGTATTGAGATCTATAGGCTTAAATATATACATATTATGCATCCTAAATTGTAATTTTAGTATTGCTCTTACAAAATACAAATTTTATATTTTTATTTCTTTATTATAATATTTTGCATTTAAGCAAATCAACTAATAGTGATATTAAAATATGAGAATTCCTAGATTTTGCCATATTTTCTGAATTACAAATTCTCAAAACTCTGCTTCATATCATTTATGCTTTCAATCCAGTTAGTAGCCATGTATTACCATGGGAAGCTTGAGGGAGGGGTAGGAAGAGGACAAGAATAGGAGAGGCCTGTTTAAATTAGTGAGAAATACAAATTGTAGTCAACTTTGAGATCATTTAAAATAGGATTCTTATGTATTATTGAGGATAATAAATGGTTCTTAGTGGAAGTCCTTAGAGGGTCTGAATAAATGATTAGTTATGAGGGATTTATAGTTAGAATATTACTTTTGTGCAGATACATAGATACCTCTAAAATAATTAAAAACACTTAAAATGTTCCTGGAATTTTGGAAATATTTTCTGTGAAGACTTTTTGCATAATGAACAGGTAAACATCAATCCATTCTCTCTCAAGTATGTATGAATCATTAATTAGTGCAACATGAATTATTTGTAAAGATTAACATAGACTATTCTAAAGCACTGACTTAGTGGTTTTAAATACAAGTAAGGATAACCATTTGGGTAAGGGTTAAAACAAATGCTAGTTTATAAATAAATATATACAAATAACTTACTTTCAGGGATTATTTTAGGCAAATGGGTGGCTTTGGAAATAGTGGCTTTTATTCAAATGATTGTTGTAAATTTAAAACCAATTTGAAGTGATCATCATATAGGGTGACACAAGACCTCCTTGCCCAGCTATATTTTAAAGGCAGACTATGAGTTGCAACTCTTCACAAGCATTCAATTTTAAATTTAAGGTGTCTGTCCTCCAACTTCTCTGATTCCACCAACCCTGTTTCTCTGGGGTTGTTATGCATTGAAAGTTTTAGCATTCTTTGAACAGTAAAAAATACAACCTTTTGCTTGTTTTTAATTCCAGTAGCACGTTTTGCTTCACAAAGACAATAATATGGGTTGAAAAGGCTCTGTTCTGATGCACTAGATGGTTCTCTTCATATTGACTCAGTCTAAAAGGATTTCATGTTAATGCAAATTAAAATCATAGTATTCTTCCTTAGCTAGGCCACATTTCCATTCTAAGGTCTTCATTTCAATTCCTAGTAGAATCTACATGCCACATAATCCTGGAGAATAGAACCAACACCATCTCCATTTAGCACTAAGCAAGGCTGGTTTGGGGAAAAGTTGAGTGAGTGCCTTTCTACTGAAGAAAACCAAGATGGTACCTTCACCGTAAAAATGTTTCTTTACATAAAAAATAATGTCTAATACCCTCAAATTAATTTTCAATTTCAGTTTAAGGGATGGATCTTGGTTTGAATATAAATGCCCCTGGAAAAGATAATACTTTGGAAGATTGTTTATATTTTATATCTTAATGTTTATGAGTTTCAGATACTCTTCTGCAAGTAGGTTTTAGAATAAGGGACAAAGAAAAAAGTATACGGGAAATATGCATCTCAGAGGACTTAGGAGATGGTATCCTCAAGAAAGGATGAGTGGGCAAGATATTAAAGCAAATTCCTCCTCCATCACAATCTCATGCAGGGCTGCCCCAATATGTACACGTTTATTCATTCTTTTGACTAGTCTTAATTTGGCATCTACTATATTCCAGGTAGTACTAGGCTCTGAGGGTACAAAATTAAACATAATTTACTTGCTGATTTTAGGAATCCTATTCTAGTGGAGGAGGAAGAAACCAACAATTACAATACATAATGACAAATGTGTAAGCAAAGAGGGTACAGGATTCCACGGGGCATTACGTAAAATAGAAGGACACTATCTGCAAACTATTTCTGGAGTTAGAATCTTTATTTTTGGAACATGAGAATGATACTTATTTAGTATAATGCATTTTGGATCCAGTCAACCATTGCTGTCCTGACATTATCAGCTCTAGGAAGGGCCGAGGATCTGATGCCAGCAAAGTTGAAAATATTTTAATATCTGGTCAAGTCAGCTGCTCTGACAGCAATTGATTTGCTGAATGTAAAATTGGTTCACTCTGGAATTTAATGGATTTTAATAAGGTTTGGGATGGGATAAATCTAAACAATGTTCGAATAAGTATTTACCAATTTAGCTTTTTGCATTTTGGTTAAATAGAAGGACCATCTCTAAATACAGATTTACATCATGGGCATGAAGACAGCACCACTCTTCATTTTATGGATTATAATATGCCTTGACACAATCCAGGGAATTTGAAGGTAGAGTTGACACTCCATCATTTGCTTGTACGGTTGTGTCTTTTCCTAAAACTGAACTATGTAAGCAGAGGGTGATTATAGATGTTAACTTTGATGCTGCTGACATTTGTCACCTTCTGTCATAACCTTAACATTATTTAAGCATATTTGTGTAAGGCCTTTCTGATTGTTCAAAGTACAACGTAGAATTCTGAAATGTACAGGCTCCTGTAACATTTGCTCCATCAGCAATCAACATATCAGATTTTCTTTGAGAGGTAAATATTATGTGTCATGTTCCATAGGGAAAAACATTAAGAACTGCTGTGACATGGTCTTTGATAATTTTTTCCCCTATCTTTCCTTTGTTTTAGAGGTTACTTACATCAGAAACAAAATAGGCTGTGAATTTCTCTTTGTCCTTCATCAATCAAAGCTGATCAATTATAAGACCAGGAAAACTGGATCACAACTCCAAGCTACATGGTCATATTACATTCATATTATTACTAAAAGCCACATCTATATTCCAAACTGGGATACTGTAACCCCTTTGTCATTTTCCAATAAAAAGACCATACCAAATAGGCCGAGCACACCGTAATTAGCAGCTGGCGGAGAAAGCTGTAAATCTGTATGAGTTCTGAACGATTTGCTTACATTGTTGCTTTGTTGACAAATGATGCTGTACATGTTAATGTTCCTGAAATGTCCCCATTGCACCTGACGTGCCAATAAATGCCAGCCAGCTGTATGAATTATGGAAATAAGATTTTTGTTTATGAAGGTATCCCAGACATTTATTTTACAGCATTCCTCTCGACAGATTTAATGTCTGGAGTTACATTGAGAAGATATTTGCTACCTGACATAATGGATAATGGAAACTTTAAAGGCTCTTTTTTCCTCCTTTTAATGATGAGTTTTATTCATCTACACACGCACACACATGCACACACATATATATGTATTTTAACACTTACCTTGTGACTTCATAATTTGCTGTTTATTTTTAAACATCACACATTCCTGCTTAAGAGTTAAATAATATATCAGTTTCCAATTAATAGTATAAGGGGATGAATACTTAGAATACCAATAATTTTCATTTCCATTTCAATCATTTTTGTAACGTGTATGTGAATGGCACATAAATATTTTGCACAGATTATATTATTTTGCATTTGTTGATCTATTACTTTATTGTTGGTTTAAAAGACCTTTACTTGTGAATGTTTCTTTTATATATTCTAGGAGTATTTAAGATAAGGCTCTGCAGAAGTTAGCACTCAATAAATAGTTTTATCTCTAATATAGTTTAAAATAATATGTGCTATGGCTGGGAATTCTACAGATTTTACCTCATTGCCCACTGTACCATTTAAACTCCTTATTCAGATGAGCGATTTAATTAATGCAGTATTATGAAAGAGCTCTCAGATAAGATAAAAATTACCTGATCACATAATCATAAAATAACCACGGGTTCTGAATCCTATAAACCTAACAATAAAATAAATCAGATCATACTCATGTAAAAGCCTTTTCTTCTAACATCAAAATAAAATTTATAATTCCCAGATGTGAATGCCAATCTTCTCAAGTTTTAATCTTCAAAACATTTGTGTAATAGAGGCTCACTATCATCTTTAAATTATGGTACTTTGCCACAGGTCAAAGGTAATTAGAAATTATGATTCCTGGGTGATAGCCATTTTTTGTTTACAGGTTCATTGCTAAGGAATGGATTGAATCAGTACCTAAACCAGCTGACAGGTAGGTGTCCAACAAGCATTTGGGTTTGAACACTGACCTACAAATGATTTGCCATATCAAGTGACTTGTATTTTAGGGAAGACGCCAATGAGTCCCGTGTGAGTGACTGGCTGCATAATTTTTACCTGGATTAAATTATTTAGTTGGTTTTTCCACATACAGGCCAATGTCCTTTATGAATCCAATTTGTCCACAAAAATGTTTGATACACTTTCCCACATCTTCTTCAGGCTCTCCTATGCTACCTAAACTCTCAAGCAGCAGTAGAACAAAAGTGTCTCTTTATGGAACCTTGAACAACGGTGCCAGTGGGATGACGCACATATAAATAGAGAGAAAAGTCAAATCACCTTTGTAACCAAAGGCAATTCCCTTCGAATGTTTCTTTCCCCACAAAAGAATCCAGATGGCAAAAATGATGCTTAAATAAATGCTGGCTACAGCTCAATTCTTCTGGTTCATATTGGCTACAATAAAAATGACACTCACATTTCTATATTAACCATTTCACAGGTTTTGTATGAAGCATAAACTAAGTGTCCAAGGGCCCCTTGTGTTTAAAGAGTTAAGTCTTCTCTTCTTGGCATAGCTGCTCTAGTCTGCATTTGCTCAAAGGAGGATTAAGGGTAATGTGCAGCAGAGGAACAACTTAAGGAGACCTGGACTATATCTCCCTCCTCAATATACCTGCACAACCAGAAACACAGGGCTGCAGACTCCACTCTCCAATTCTCTTTCACATGCATGGAATTCATTGAAACTAATGGGAAGGAAATTATAGTCATCTCACAGGTCTCCTAACTATAGGTTTCTGTATGGATAAATTTAACTTGTCAAGGTTTCTTACAGAATGACACAACTAAAGTCAAATAGTCAACTAAGAATAGCAGAAAAACCTAAAAGTATTCAATTCTCCCATTTCAGTTAAATAAAACCAGATACATTATAGGCAAAGATCAGAGTTTGACTGGAGATTTTCCAAAATGATGCTATAATTTCTTGCTGAGTTATGAAGTTAAACACATATAAAGTAATAAATATCTGAACAAAATAAAGACACTTCACTTATTATATGAGAGTATAATTTTAAAAATGAATTGTTTATAAACAAATGAGGATATATTAGGATTGGCAGAAAAAAATGAGGGAATTACTGAATGGCATTTGACTGTCATTCAGAAAGGGCATATTATCCAGGAAACATTGAATTTAATAAATAATATTTGAAACAGAGATATGGACTATAGTGCTTTATTTGGGCAAAATAAAGTGATAAAAGCGAGTTTCTTCAGACACAAATCCTTCTCAAAATGGAGTTATAAAAATCTTATCCCAGCCAGGTGTGGTGGCTCACACCTCTAATCCCAGCACTTTGGAAGGCTGAGGCAGGCGGATCACCTGAGGTCAGGAGTTCGAGACCAGCCTGGCCAACATGGTGAAACCCCGTCTCTACTAAAAATACAAAAATTAGCCGGGCGTGGTGGCAGGCACCTGTAATCCCAGCTACTCAGGAGGCTGAGGCAGGAGAATCGCTTGAACCTGAGAGGCGGAGGTTGCGTGAACCGAGATCGTGCCATTGCACTCCAGCCTGGGGGACAAGGGCAAGACTTTCTCTAAAAAAAAAAAAAGAAAAAAAAAAAGAACAAACAAAAAAACCCAACTTATCCCAGAAACACTGGCATAATAATAACAATAATAGTCATCTATTTCACTTGGGTTTCATATTAAAACTTTATAAATTAGGAAGTATTATTAGTCTTATTTTATAGTTGAGGAAGCAGAGCCCTGAAGTATTTTAACCAATTCAAGGCTGTGCCACTTCTGCACAGCATGGCATGAATTTACCCCAAACCACTGTGATTCCAGGATCCACATTTTTAAGCAAATGTTGTTTTGTGCCTAGAAATGAAATGAATGGTCTGACTGTCACAATCTAATATTATATTTAATGCATATGTTTTGGAAATTTTACTGAAAAATAGAAAGCAAAATAAGGTCGATTGGGGAAGTGGATCCTCTGGATAGAAGTTAGTTGGAAAGGATTAGTAGGAAAAATAATAAAGTAACTGTGAATAGTGAGTTAAGCACCAAATGTATACTTTTGGAAATTTACAATATATATGCTTTTAGCTCCTATATGCACATGATATCCCAAACTCATGTAGTTCTCACTAGGACCTGGATTGGATGACTAATTTTTTATGAAGAAATAACTCCTTGGTAGGAAATAAATGATAAAAAGAAAATCTGTGTTTCTCAAATGAGGCTATCATCTGCAATAGGTACTGAATCAAGAGAGAGAGAGAGAGCAAAGATACATGTATTAATTACTAAGTCTTTGAAGCAGCGGCAACAAGAATACTCACCACTTGATTAAAAATGTGCAGCTATACATGGCACACATCCAAACCTTAATTTTTTGCCAATTAATAAAAAACATTCAATAACAAATATCCACTGGAAAAACATCTAGTGAAGGCCCAAGTAATATACTAGATGCTGTTAGTGACAAAATAAAAGACACACCCTGCCTTCAAGTATCTTGTAGTCTACTAGAAAAATAAAGATAATAAAACAGAAACATTATAGAAGGTGATTCTGGAAGGATTTCTAATCAGCACTTAGATTCCATAAAGATACCCAGGAGGAATGGATGGTTGGGGGTGGGGAAAAGAAGGGGCCAGGCAGCTGAGGCCTGATGTCCTTTATGCAGTGGTCAAGAGAGGAGTGACCTGGAGGACAGGAGTGAGGGCTAAAGTGGCTGTTGTCCCAAATCTTTTCATTTATCCCTATACTCACACAGCAGTTATTAAACTCCTATCATGGCGTCAGTCTTTGAGGATAGTGGTGAGTGAGACCGCAAGATCCTTCTACTCATGGAGAGAGACAGACAGGACAACTAAACAAGGTAGCTTTGTGCTGTAATACTATGAAGAAAACAGAGCAAAAGTGTATGCTAAGTGTTTCTGAGCTACTTTTTAATTGGAAATTAAAGAGAAACAGAAATTTTGCCTGTTAGCATTGCCATCTACTCTGGAAAACAGATTGTGAAAAATTAAGAAAATATTTAAAAGATAGTGTTTTCTCTAAGAAGGAGAAATGGGGCATGCACATGGAAATGAGCTAAACAGCTGGGGTATGGACATTCAGGTGAATCAAGGGCACTAGAAAGCAGTGACTGCTTCATGGTGCAAATACAAAATGAGTTTTAATCCTTACTATCTTCACTGATATTTTCCTGTGCAAGTCAAGTATCCTGTTTTACACGGTATTCTATATTCTAGAATCATATAAGCCACACCTTTCTGCCAAAATCGGTCTTGCTGAGTTATTAAGTTAAACATACATAAAGTAATAAATACCTGAAAAAATACACTTCACCTATTATATGAGTATAATTTTAATTTTTTAACAGTTTCACTTTATGTTTAATGGATAAAATTACTTCCAAGCTTTAGTGCTTCTGTTTTTCCCTAGCTCCAAAAGTCTTTTGAACAGGAACCTCATCCTACCCATCTTTATATTGTTACCTTGGGTCTGGGATATCATAGCCATTTGATTGATGTTTGTTGAAAAGAGAGTAGCTGCAGACTTAGGAAGCCTATGCTACACCTAAAGAGGGATGGGTTTAAGGCAATGATATGCAACGTGGCTAAGAGCACATTGACTTTAGAGTCCATCAACCCTAGACTTGAATGTTGGCTCTGTCGCAAACTAGATGGGGCCTGTGAGTAAGTTAACCTCACTAAGCCTCAGTTTCCTTACCAGAACAACTGAGATAATAATGTCTACTTCTTTGTATTCTGTGATTACTAAATGAGATAACATAAATAAAGTCCACAGTGTGATGCCTGTGTTCAAGAAATGCTATTAAAGTTGTTGTGGTTGAGACAGACGAAAAGCAGGTATTAGAAATGACTTAAACTTGTCACCTTCGGAAAGGAAATGCAGTCAACTTCTATAAGCAGTAGAGTATATGGAGAAGAAGTAGATCTCTTGGAGCAAAGATAAAATTTCTCTATCATTCCAGTGACCAGTGACTACTTAAGTGGAAGTATATATTTAGGCAATGAAAATCACACTTCTAATGATATGTTGAAAGGAGGAAACTAAGGGTTAGAAATGCAGGTATGAGAATAATTTGATTGCAAGTGATGCTTGAACTCTGCAAGTTTTCTGAGGAAGTAGTGGGTAGGCAAGAGGGCCCAATGGTGAGTTTTTTTCATGCCTAGTTTAATAGGTGAAATAATGAAGAGGAATCAGCAAAAGGGAAGTCAAGGCCTTTTAAAAGTCTTGACCCAATGTCTTGAATCAGGAAGTAGGTTATAAAAAGGGCAGAGAAACTGTCAGCTTGTAGACAACAAATATAAAAACAAATTTATTAAAGAGTATAGAAAACTTGCCCAATCCAAAAAGCAGAGGGTTTAAATTGGGCAGAAAAGAACAGGTTCCAGAATCATTTATTGCTTAACACAGTACATGGGATGTTTATTTGTGGGAGAATTCCTGGTGGGCATGTATACAAGAGTGTATACAAGTCAATTTAACTAGCTAAAACTTTCCATGGGATACTATGCAGCCGCAAAAAGGAATGAGATCACGTTCTTTGCAGGGACATGGATGAAGCCGGAAGACATCATCCTCAGCAAACTAACACAGGAAGAGAAAACCAAACACTGCATGTTCTTACTCATAAGTGGGGGTTGAAATGAGAACACATGGACACAGGGAAGGGAATGACACCCACCAGGGCTTGTTAGGGGTGGGGAGCAAGGGGAGGGAACTTAGAGGACAGGTCAATAAATGCAGCAAACCACCATGGCACATGTATACCTATGCAGCAAACCTGCACGTTCTGCACATGTCTCCCAGAACTTAAAGTAAAAATTAAAAGAAAAATTTACACCTGTCTCTTCTACTCACAAAAGCAAATTGGGATGCAGTGGAGTATGCCATTAAAAAAATAGAAAGCTTAAATTTTCTCCAATATTTAGAAAAAGGCAAATACATAAGTACTTAGAGTAACTGAGAGGGCTTCTCCAGAATGTAGTAAAGGGAAGAAAGTTAGATGGAGGGGTAGACAGCAGGTGCCGTTGGTTTCCCAGAGCTCCTGTCCAAAACGGATTGTAAAACGTAACTGAAATCTGATGAGTGGGAGGAATTTATATTATTAGAACTTCTATTAGGGGGACAATTACGTAGCCTTCTTTGATAAGGTGTTTGGAAAGAAGGAAGAGGGCTAAAATTCTAAATGATTATCCTTGAGCAGAAAGAAAACATTGTTAAATCGTCTTCTAAGGAAGGTGAGTCCAGTTAAGAGAAAGGCTTTTGATTTAATGGGCTCAGTTAGTTGAGGTGCTAACAACAGTAGACTTCTTTTCTGCTCTTCTATCACTCAATACTAGGGATTGTCTCTCAAAAAACTTAATAAATATAAATATCAGTTTAATGAAGTGACAAATTATTGGCTTGCTCTGGAGGTCAAATGACCATAGTGAAAAATCTGCAGCTTACTAGGGGTGTCCACAGGTCTCCATCCAGTTCTGATAGAAAGGCTGGTATTCCAGAAACGACTGTGAAAGACAGAAGACAAAGGAAAGGAAGGTCCTCATCCTTCATTATGGGAAGGGAAAAGCCAACTAAATCAAGGGGTATTCAGGAAAGATAATATATTTGATTTGTTTGAAATAATTCAATAGAAAGAGGCTTTTTTTTTTTAAAGTAATGTTTGAAGTAAGACCGAAACACAATGGCACAAACTTTAGGAGTCCACAAGAGCTCAGGTCATAGATTATTTCTAGTGAAAAGCATCAGAACTAATTTCTTTCAAAACATTCCCAAACCAACAAACACTGAAAAGTAGAGAGCCACCACACTAACAATACAACCCTTCAATCTTTAGTAAAACAAAAATAGCCATAGCATCAAACCATACACAGTCATATGTACTGTGAAATACTGTAAAAATAGAAATCGAAGTCTGCACCAAGACGAGGGAAGAATCTGAGAGCCAACACAAACTTCAAAAATGGCAGATGAAAGAGGTTTCCTTTAAAGGGTCATAGTTTCAAGAGTAATATCTGACAATCTGATTAGAGTATCAGGACATGGGAATGGGTGTATCCTATGAGTAAGGAAATGACCTAGAAATTTCATGCTGCAGAAAGTCAAGGGAGGTGGTACTGAAGGCAAAATCATTTTATTGTCCATTCCTCAGGATCATCACATAGGAACAGTGCCAAAGAGGAAGTTGCATGAAGGAGGAAGAGGAAACAGAAATTTCTAGATTCTGACACACAGAGCTGTGTTGGAGGGAGGGAAGGGAGAGGGATGGAGGAGGAGAGAAAGAGAGAGAGAGAGATTGAGAGATTGAGAGATTGAGATTGAGTAAAATTGCCCTATTCAAGAATTAGAGTAATTGAGTAAATGGCCTTTTTCAAGAAAAAGTAGCTAATTACAGAAACAGCATGAAATCATCAATTAGACCCAAGTAAAAAGGAAGAAGGGCTATGCATCAGAAGATGAATTATTCAAGAAACCAGTGGAATTCAGACAAATAGTTAACCTATAGTTAAAAAAAAATTATTTACATATTATGCAATGGAAAGAGTGTTTAAAAAGAACTATAAGTATTCAAAAAGATGAAAAGCAGTGGGTAGAGCTCAGGAAATTAGTGGAATTAAAAAATCCCTATAAATGTCAAAGTAGAAGCAAAATAAAATATGCATGACTGAAAACACAGAATGGTATACAAACTAGAAGAAATTATATAAAATGAAAAGAAAAAGATTAAAGACATATGTCTATGAATAGTTTTAGTATATTGATAAAAGTGATTATAGTACAGAAGAAAAATAGGACTAGTTCTCTTGAAGAAGAGAATAGAACAAATGCAACAGAAAAAAAATTAAAGATGTAATAGAAGAAAAGTTTTGAAAACACAGAAGGACTTAAATTTGCTTACTAAAGTGACACACTTAGTCCCAGGAAAATTTGACGTAGAACAATTAATCTAACAAATCCTAGTGTAGCTATTAAAATTTAGGAATTAAAAATATAGCCATATGGTGTTTCAGGCAGCACAGGTAAATCATACTAACCAAGGGGGTGGTGGTGGGAGGAATGACCTCAGAGAACTTCACAGCAACACTGAGTGCTATATGAAAAAGTGTGCAAAATTTAGAGAAATTTAAATATAGATATATGATTTTATACCGTGACATGCTCTTCAAGTATAAGACCATTTGAAGACACTGTGAAACATTCAGAAACTAGAGAGTAGCCTAACCATGATTCTTTCTGGAAAAGTAACTGAATGCTTAAATCTAATAAACACAAAATTACAGCAAGGCACTTTCCCTTACAGAGAAAACTTGGTAAAATAACAAAGGGGTGAACATATTTCCTGTGCAGCATAGAACAAGACCAAACAATATTGGGGATATACTTATAAATGTAAATAATATAACATTTTCAATAATAAAATCCTAAATAACTTGGAAGACTATCTGGAAGGAAGAATAATTGTACTAATTTCCTCATCAATGAGAAAGATTTGGTCTAAAATAAAAACACTTTTTATTAAAAACACTTCTTTCAGAAGCTAATATTTCTTGGGTCAAATAAACATTTATTTGAAGTTCAGTCATTTTTCAAGTTCATTTAATTTCTTTTTCTTCTTAAAATTCAAGTAGAACTAAACATAAAACATTTTTGCTAAGGAATAACCACTGTGGCAGAATCATATTTTTATCTGACTATTCATCTCTATCCATCTCTCTACACCAACACATAGGGCCATCTAGAATGGTGTTGTTCACTAAATATTAATATATTTATTTATGTGTATATTTATGTATGTGTTTATTTATGAAATGACTAGATGATGTAATTTTTCTTTGTATATTTTTGTATTATTTAAATTTTATAGCAGTTATTTAAATATTCTTAAATATAGTTTGTAAATATTCTTTTGACAAGTTTTTAAGTATTCTTTTGACAAACAGCAATATAGTTGCATAAGATCAGGCTGGGGTGTTTTCATAACTCTCTACTCAGTCAATATATAATTACAAGAAAAGGCATGGAGCTGAGAAAATCTCTGCATTCTTTTAGTTTTAGACATCTATGGAATTGTGAACTTCCTGTGGGATTTATCTTGCGTTTACCTAAATTTAGAAAGAACATTTTAAACCTCGGGATGATTTTTTAACACCCAGTATGTTTCTGATCCATCTCTCTATGTCTTTATCAGTATGTTTAGAAAATGTTTTAACAGCAAAAAGTAAAATACATGTACGAAGATATTAGCAAGACATTCCAAAGTCAAATATAAATCATTTGAGCCAATTTATAATTAGAAATTTTACCTGCCACTGGTTCTGATGTGACCATATTTTATTTTCCAAACTATTCGGAAATGTAGATCAAAAATCTTGCACTGAGAATAAAAGATGTATTATGTTGGTGCAAATGGCCAAACTGCAATATTTTTGCACCAACCTAATATGACCTAACTTACTCACATTCATAAAGATTGCTTTGCAGAATTCCAGTTTGACTTCAATTGGCTTTTGTAGATATGTATTATATTTCTATATTGTTGTTGTTGTTGTTTTTTAGACAGAGTCTTGTTCTGTTGCCCAGACTTGAGTGCAGTGGCATGATCTTGGATCACTGCAACCTCCGCCTCCTGGGGGTTCAAGCAATTCTCGTCTCAGCCTCCCTAGTAGCTGGGATTACAGGTGCCTGCCACCATGCACAGCTAATTTTTGTATTTTTAGTAGAGATAGGGTTTCACCATGTTGGCCAGACTGGTCTCGAACTCCTAATCTCAAGTGATCCACCCACCTCGGCCTCCCAAAGTGCTGATATTACAGGCATTAGCCACCGCAGCCGGCCTATTGTCGGATTTCTAAATGCTCTAATTATCCAGATTATATTGCAATAACATGGCTATTCTCTTCTAGAGTTTTAAGTCTGCCGGAATGCTACAAATGAACAAATTGTGAATGTCTAGATACCTTGATATCAAAGAAGATTGGTCTTTACTGCTGATTATCTGGCCAGTTTTTCATCTACCCTGTTGGAACAGCTTTATTTCGGTAATTTTAGACACTTGCTTTCAGTGTTGTGAAACTGCAATAGAATGCATTTTAACAGTTCCAAAAACATGAATAGTTACTCTTGGGTGGCATTTTCTCATTAGGCATATATTAAATCTATCAGTCAAAGGAGAATGCAAACTAAAATGTTTCCATTTTAAAATTCCAAAATTCCCAAATTTACCTAGAAAAGTTTCACTTAATTTAGCTAAAAAGTAAAGTTTAGTTGAAATTGTGAGAAATGACAGAGGAAACTGGTTTTCTTAACCAATAAAATGCCTAAAAATTGGTAGTAGACATTGAACTATAAAATTAGTATTCTTTGGTAATTGGTTCAAATACAAAAACATAAAACCTTGGAGAACTCTCATTTACTCACAATTATTTCTGAATAAAAGTAGTTGTTTTTCAGTTCACAAGAGGTCTTCCAGACTGAGTTTAACTTGATCATATTTAAATAAACTCACACAAAAATCTGAGAAATGTCCCAAACAGAACCTAACTCCCTACAGTAATTTTTGGTTTCTCTAAGAATTCAGAAGCATTGGCTTAAGCAAATTTCATTAGGGAAATCCACACCATCTACCTTTCTGACCTCTTCCACCCCCCCATTTTTGTCTTTATGAATGCCAGCAATATCCATCATGAGTAACTCAACTTTCTATAAAAGTAACAGTTCGTAAAAATCCGTAAAACTACTACTGGGAACAAACAAATTAAACAAATGACAATGTTATACAATAAAACTGCTGTTGTCCTCTGGTAGAAGAATTGCTTCTTCTCTGGGACTAATACATCTTGCAGGAACAATTTTAAATAATATGTAACATATGGAGTCAGCTTTTATTATTCTTCTCAAAGAAGACAATTATATTTATGTGATAAACTGTTCAGTGTTGGTAGCATGATACTCATATTACCGGCCACTTAAATAATTCCTGACATGTTCCTATGTGGATCTGCAGCTCACTTCTCTTGAAACTCCTCTTACATTTTAAGCCCCATCTCTTAACAATGGCGCTCATATGCCCCTTTAGCAAGATCAGGAGGGTGGCCAGCTGTATGTGAGACCAGTGGAGAAATGATTTCCCTGCACTAGACGTAGCCAATGTACACTCATCTCTCCCTTTCCACACTTCTTCCATCTACACAGTTTCCATCTGAGTGTTCCCATATCCCTGAAGAAAAGCTGGGACTCAACCTGAGCCAGTTCTTGATAGAATGAAAGAAAAACAGCTTTCAAGATTTAGCTTTGCTAAAGGAGCTATCAATCTGGTGTTAACCATGAAAAGTTTTTGAAGTATTGTCTCCTCCTCACCCATTGGCAAGCTGGTATGAGAAGTGTTTTATATGACTTTAAAAGAAGTCTTTGGGGAAAGAGAGACGCCAGTAGACATCTGCTGAGTTGCCTTTCACAATTCATCTAGAAATGCTTAATAAAAGTAGAAAAAAGTTTGTCTCCACATCTTTTAGTTCTACTGTTCCCAACCCACACAGACTTTCTGAAGGAGAGAAATGAATTTCCAAATTGTCACTTTGGCTCACTCATCGGTTGCCACTGTGTGTTTAGATAACACTTGTTAAAAAGTGATGGAGTTTGCTCTGCCACCTCATGCTTCTGTAACGAATCTCTTACAGAGTATCAGTTGGGGTAGGATTTATCAATGCCCCTCCTCATTGCCCCACAGAGTGAGTTGAATAATTCTAATAATCAAAAGCACAGAGTCTGCATCTAGTTTGGAAATGAAACCATGGGTAATTTTCAAAAGTAGTGCCCTCGATTTTTGATGAACTGTCACAGAAACAGGAATTACCACAATTCAGAAATCACATCCACCAACCGACAGAGATCAGCATCTGTGGATGATTTCTTCTAACCTACTACCCTCAAATTTCTTCCCTGCCCCCCTAATAAAAACACACCCTTTTGCCTCATGCTTCCAATTTAGTGCAATCATGCCTCTCACTGGCCATTGCCTTGCAGGACAGCAGCTGTCAAATACACAGAGGCAAGGTATAGGGGTTTGAAACATAAAGCCTCATAATGTGAAAGACATGCACATCTTATATCACGTCTAATATTAGACTCCAATGGGGCTGCTCAGCCTGCAGAAGCAAACACTCTTCACATCATAGACACTTGAAATAAAAGAGTGCTAAATGGCACTTATCACTTTCCAGAGTCTTTAGAGATAATGTCATTCAGGAAAAGAAACTGACCTCTTCCTTCCTCCCTTTACCCTCCCCACCAATGAAATGATTGTGAAAGAGAAGCTCCAATCCTTGGAAAATTTTAAGGAATTGTCTTTGAAGATGAGAGTTTTTGCTCTTCCAAAGATTCTGGGAATGTGAAGTTGGGGGAGATGCCGGAGAATAGCGACAGAATGTGCCATTTCCGGAGTTGAGACAGCTAATTCCAAGTATAACCTACATTTTTTTTCCTGTAACTCATTTAAGACCTATTTATTTACATCATTGTACTAATCCCTTTGCCAGGCAGTAGAGGTAAAGGTAACAAGCCCTCACTACTTGCTATTAGGGAATTCAAGCTCTCGAAGTGAGAAGGTAAATGATTATACAGTACTAAATGCTATGGCAAACGCATGGATAAAATGAAGGAAAACCAGAGGAGAGAAGGAGAGGTTGCCTCTGCCCGGGAAATTTAAGGACAGTTTCAGAGAGGTGATAACATATTAGCTTGATTTTGAAGGATGAATAAGAGATTTGTAGGTGGGTGTGGGGCTATGGGGCTGTGGGGTGGAAGGGCACTCCAAGATGTGACTGCAGTGTGGGCAATGACACATAGCCATGTACCAGCTGGCACAGCAAGTTGCTTGTTTGCCACAATGAGCCCAGTTCTCTGTAAAGTGAAACTATAAAAAAAATGCAGCTTCTCTAACCTTTATGGCATATTGAGACAAATGTCACTTGGCACTTGCATCTTCTGGCTTTTTGTGGAGCTAATTAGTCCATGAGTATGCCTGAAAACATGGACAGTGTTCAAGCATACCTGTTTGAAGCTGGTTACCAATTCTGTGCCTGCAATCAAGTTACTGATCACATTCTACCTCAGTTCCTTTAGCTTAAAATGAGAATGAAAATAGAACCTGCTAAGTGGGATTATTGTGATGATCACAAGATACTACTGTTCAAAACTTAGCACGTACAGTACCTAGCCCATAGGAAGTGCTCAGTATATATTAGTTATCATTAAGACCATCATTATTAAACATCCATTATTTATAGGCACTTTCCTGCACAGCTTGAGGGTAAAAATATAAAAGTCAAATATGATCCTATCCATGAGGATCTAGATGGTTTTAGTTGGGAAGACAAGGCACAAGTGCATGAATTAGTATAAAGGGAAAATTACATATATTAATTAGAATTATGTACCAATATATTTGTAATGATACAGAAAACCAAAAGCTAGGATATTTTAAAGTATTAAAATATTAAATACTTTAAGGTATTAAAATAATTGTGATAAAATGCATATTAAAATTTAAAAATACATCTAAAAGAAGGATGAGTAAGAAAATGAGCTGAATTCATCACAGGAACTTGGAACCTCAGTGGAGTTTTGAAAAATGGGCTAAGCAAGAGAATTTCGGGAAAAGAAGAGATCCAGAATACAGAATCTGTTGTCACCAGCAAGTCATCGAGGTGGAAATAAACATACCATTCTCTGCCTGTAATAATTATATTTGTCTGCAGGAGCATAAGATTCGTGTTGGGCGTGGGCTGGAAATAATTGGATGTGGTCAGCTTCTGGAGAACATGTTGACCTCTGGAGAAATTTATCTGGCTTTGGTACTAACAGATACAGGAAATGTTTAGTTAAATTTTGTCTTTTCATTTCCTATTTAATTGCAATGGCACAAATCTCTGAAAAAATTGACATATTAAATACTCGTTGTTGGGACAACTTCTTTCACCTGTCTTTAGCCCCTAATTAAGTCACCATTACATAAAATGAAGTAGAAAAAAATTGTTCGAGTTTCTACTGCAATTTTAGAGTATGCCATAAGCCTGGTCTGTTGGGCTTATGTTCACATCATTGAAAATTTAGGGAGAATTAGAAATAAAAAGAACTTTTCTTCAGCTCTCAGTGTTTTTTCTTAATAAAACAAATGTTTCAGTGCTGGTAATGGAGAAAAAAAGCTCTGTGCAGGGAGTGCTGGAAAAGTTCAGAATCTTAATTCTTGTCCACTTAAAATTATACCCCCCAAATATTTATTAATAAGAAATCAAGCTTCATCTTCTACTTAAGAAGTTGCATGATCAGCACTATTCTTCCCTCGACAAAAAGATCTGGCTGATTTATACTAAGTGGGGCATAGCCTCTGGGCAGTCTTCCTGGAAACAGGGATGCATTTGAGTTGCTCCCTTTATTCTTTTTGGACCAGCTCCCCTCACGATCATGGGCACACCTATCTGAGAATGCTGGTCTGAATTAAGGGCACAATTGATATCCATGGAACAAAGAGCATCATTTATCCTAGGCATCCTACAACTATCCTAGAAACTCTGAGCCCCACCTCAACTAACTAAATGACGTTTTGCAAGGACAGAAAAACGTGGTACTCAAATTTAAACAGATTCAAATGTAATGAGACAAAGTTAGTGCCTATGATTTTGAGTCAGCTACAAGTGTTCTCCTTGCAAACTTGTGTTTGAATTAGTTTTCCATTCAGTAACAAATACTAATCGCAACTTTACACTCTCTGATTTAACCATCCTGAGAAGTCGATGTACTTAGATGCTTCCTATCACATTTTAAATGCTCTCTTAAATATTCAAATTATATAATTATGCTTAATTATGCAATACATTGTATTTGAATACACAATCATAATACAGTTTTGGCATCATTGTCCTCTTACAGCATTTGCCTTATTATGCTGTGGCATTTTGAGTATTTCTGATCAAACAGTATAAATGGAACAGGTTTTGCATACTGAGCATCTTAAAACCCACTTTAAAGAGATTTACTATCAATGTACATTTTCTGTTCAGCTGGAAAAAATAAGAACTTTGTAGTGTATATTATGAAATGTTAAATATTAATACTATTTAAAGTTAATGGTATGCCAAAGAAAATGGCTAATAATACATTATACAATTAAATGCCTATCATATTAGCTCATCTATTAACAAAATAAAATAGATTCAAACAGAAGAGTTCTGATTTGTAGTTTTTTTAGCAAGAGTTGCCCATGTGTAAAAACTAAATTATTTATTCAATTTTTAAACTGCTGGATACATCAGTTTGCAATTATTTGCATATTTGAATGCTTTGTCATGTGTCCCTGATACAACAAAAACAGTAAACAGTTTTCTCTTATTGAATAAAAGCATCTTCTTCTGCACAGGGATACCACTAAAAATGACCAAAATTATCAACCAAAAAACTACCCCCCCCCCGCCTTTTTTTTAAATATGTAGAGCGCCATTGGTGCTTTCTAGATGGCCTAGAGTCATCAAAGATTTCAACATTACTCTCCCTGGCCCTTTGCTGGATTGTATTTGCTATCAGGTCTTGGCAAGATTTTCATCTACATAATTCCACATCATTATTCTGGCCCTCTCAGTATTTACCTTTGCCTGTTGAAAGTTAAATCTCTCATCTTTCATACTCCATGTTGTAATTTTCTATTAAATATCTTGGTACTTGAATGACAACATGTGCTTAGCTTTAATGATAGTTTTTTTCTTTTCAATGTTGCTTGCCTAAAAGACCTTGAAAGCATGTGGTTTTCGCTCCTAAAACATTTCAAAGATTATGTATAAATGAAATACTCAGGACATATGAGGGTCCACACTTATACCTGAGCTAGCAAACCAACTTAACATGGACATGATTACCCCTTTCCTGAACCAATCAATTGCTGGGAGGTTTATGTACATCAGCTTCCAAAGCAATTGCTGAATATTTTTAAAAAGTTCCCAAAACTCTGCAAAATTAATTTATCTAAAGAGTTTTAAGCACGTTCAAAGAGTGCTTGCAAGTAAGATAATTGCCTGAGTGACGTTTGACATCTCTTCTATCTGTACAGTCTGGCATTTTTTGTCTTAACTGTAAAAATTCACTTACTCGTTGTAGAGAGCATCTTATTTCTGAACATAGTGCACCAGGTTTCCTCTGGGGAGTATCCCGCTCCTTATACCGCAGTTCCTGAATTCTGGATGGGATTCTCCCTCTACCTCCATGTAGGGGGCTTGTTACCTTGTTCTAAGCCAATCAGCCCATTCTATTTCCTTAGCCACAGTGATTGACTCAGGGATGAGTTAATGACACAATTTTGGTTAATAATAGTCAGGTGCTTTGGGAAAGGAGCTTCCTGAGGGACTAGAAGCAGGGATCATGTTGATCCAGAACTGCTGGTGGTCATTTTACAACCATGCAAAGCCTGAGTATGAAGCTAATGGGGAGGAGAGCAGAGCTGAGAGACCGAGAGAGGTTAGGCCTTACGATGCTGTTTAAGCTTCAGAATTTAGTTATGCTTGAAGCTGCATCATTTCCTGATTTTTCCGGTTACATAAAGGAAAAAAATCCTTTGGTTTTTGTCCCTTAAAATCAGAAGAGTCCTAACTGATTCACTTGTATGTTTTATTTTCTGCTTTGTTTCCCTAATGGTGCTGAGTTTTCCAGCTGCAGCATTCTCATATCTTGAAAGATCAAATATGTAAAGAAATCGAAAGTCAACATTTCTTTACAGTCCCCAGTGAAGGGGATTACATTTTAGCTCGTATAAGGAATGGTACACGAGTGTGTTCAAAGTCAACAGATGACTTAAATCAAATATTGAAATGTGGTGCAGATGGTAGGTTTCATCTATTTTTTCAGGGCCTAAGAATTTGTCTTAATGAAAATAAATCTCACCAACCTGAGCCCAAAGTAAGTGAAGGTAAAGTGGGAAGACTTTGCTTATACATTCCATTGTAGATGTTCTGTCTTTCAAGTGATTTGCTTTTATTTTCAAGTGATTTGCAATTAGGAGGATTAGTTTTAGCTATAGTTTGATGACAGCTTTGTAGACAGAAAGATAGTCTATATGGTCATCAGCTAAAATCATTAATTGGGCTGGGACATTTCTTCAATGGAGGATTACTTTGGACTTCCTTTCATTCCAACAGAAATAACCTCAATATATGAACTAGAGTCAACCAACATAGTTTAGTCATACTTTATATCAAGAAAGAAATTTAGTCAGTGGGTGAAAATGAGGTGGTAAAATTGTTAAGTAAAATGTGACTCTTTAATCTAACTCAACTCCCACGGAGTTCTTTTTTCTTTATCATATAATCCTCCCTTCTTCTGATTCTTCTGATATTTCCTGTTCTTTGCTGTATTCCATTGAAGGTATGCTAGGTTATATGATGTCCTACCAGATTAAAAGATTTGTGTTCATGATTACGTCGATAGAGTGTAAGACTCAGATGTTATTTGTGTAACAGTCAATTTTTTCTTAATCCAATATCTTAAACCAGAAACATAAAGTGCATGGTGTGCATATTCAGGCACTTGGTTTTTTCTTTTTAAATAATATCTGTGCCATACATTATTAATGTGATCCATTATGGATGGATCACAGAACTCTTTCCCACTTATTTAGGACAATGTTTCAGTATCCTTCTTAACACAACCATCTGGTCAGTCACCAAGAAACAACTGTATTTAGTATAAGAGGTGAAATTATTTGTCTTTCCTGCCTCAGCCAATGAATTGATTTTCAAATTGTGGCATCTCAGGCACAGTGAAATGCTGGTGGGAAATTATTTTGTAAAGAATTCCCTTCAGTGGCACATAAGCATCCACCTACACTGCTGTCAAATCAGGTTAGTCCATGAGTATTTTAAACGTAGTTAAATAAGAGATAGAGATTTGGGTGTTAATGAACAGTGCTTTTTATAATATCATTTGAATATGGATATACTCAGTGACCTAAGTGAGTTTGTGTTCCACCTCCTCCGGTTTAGATTATTTATAAAATAATTCAGGGCACTTCTTTGTCAGAATAACACATTCCTTCCATCTAGAGAAGGCTAAATTGAGTATTCCACTCTCTGCCTTTTTCCTTCCCTTTTGCCCCCAGAATAAGACTATTAACATGGAAAGCAAAATACAGGCACTATTAGAACGGCATCATCTCTTATTTACTTCACAAAACAGAATACAATATGGGTTGCTGTGAAATACAAATGAACTGTAATCCTCATCAGGTTTGGAAATAATGGATTCAGGCTAACATTTCCAGAAGAAATATGAAGGCAGTATTCTAAATTTCCTATTCTTTCCCAAATGAGTTTGCACAAAATGTGTCGCTAAGAAGAGTAATGTGCCCATCACATAGTGAAATTTCCCACTTGCAAAATGAAAATGAAAAGTCTGCATTTTAGGATGGCGTGTTCAAACACATGCACCATGCTGTCCTTACAGTAGGGAAAAGAAAGCTCCCCCTACTGGGGCATAAAAATGCCTCCTCTCTTTCCTGCACCCCATGGCTGTGTCATATGCAGGAAGGCACAGAAACATATAGTCTTCCCATTATCCCTCACAGAATCCTGGTTCTCTCATCAAAACATTACATTTTCCTCATTTTAGTTAATTAAAGGACAGCTGGACATTTCATTATTGCACCAGTCTCAGCTCTGTCTAGTTGAAATGGGGCATATAAAGGTCTTGGTCCCAAAGACATTTTCACCAGAGATAAACAGTTTTAAAATCCATGCCTCCAATGGAGAAATTTGAAAAAGTAGTAAAAGTAATCTTTAAAGTGTACACATATGTGTGTCTGCGCACAGTTTTTACAACACACAAGTACTTACACATATAGGGAGAGTGAAACTCAGCAAGGTAAGAATTTTCACTAGAGAAATATATATACATGTCAGAATGAAGAAACAGATTTATGTGATTTGCGAGTTGGTATTAGTGATCGGATATTAGCATGTATTGGAAAATCTCTAGACATGTGAAACTCAATATGTGTATCTATTTTACTCTGTAAGCATAAAAAACTAATGTAAATGTGAGAAGTTTAGAGATTTAGAGGCATAGCCAAACTAAAGATAAAAATAATTGTTCCCATGACAATACGTAAGGTAACACATTTTATCAAGAGGGCAAAGAGGTTTACACTGCAAAGGATTCTAACGAATATTTTCCTCAGAAGACATTTCTAAGCTTTTATAGTTGAAGTGTTTGCTGTCTACAGGAAAAAAATAAATCTATAGTTAACCAAACCTAAAGATATTTCTACCAATTCTAGCTAATGGGGGCATGGCCGAGAGGCTATTTAGCATGTTCCCTATATTTTTTCATGCTTTTACAGCCACTGGCATGAGACACTTTGGGGACACTCCCTGCTCGTCATAACCAAGTGGGCAGCCTTTATCAATAGAGAGGATTCGAACAACTGTTGCCTTCAAAATAGGTTTAATGAACAGTTCCCCCATTTTCAAGAAGACGCTCATATTTTCATCTTTTTTATTATTATTTTTTAATTTTATTATTATTATACTTTAAGTTTTAGGCTCTTTTATCTTTTGAAATAAATCCTAAAGACTGTGGCTGCTTGAGAATCAGCCAATAAACAAGGCACTCTAACATTCTCTACCCATTTGAACTGAGCAAATGACCTGCTTCCAAAGTAGCTTTAGGCTCTTTCTACAATGAGGAAGGTCTTTGGGCTTTGTATATTGGAAACTTGGGTAGTCAAGGTTGCCACCTCTTAGAAATCTGAGGCATTACATTCATGTTGTTTTGCAAACCACACTGATTAGATTTTTGACGAGATGATTCCAAACTCTAAGGGATGTGTGTGAGTGAGTGTCAGTGTGGCTGCAGAGGTAGAGATCAATCATAGATGTTCTTTGCCCCTTCTCTTGTCTCCTTTAATAGGTTCAGGTACCACTATTTTCAGATACAGGTGATTTCGTTTGGCTACAGTCTAGAAACCATCCTTGGTTAGAACCTCCACTGATAATGCACATTTTCAAGAAAGTAATACAAATAGTCACAGACTAAAAATAATTCAGATTTTTTCTCCTCTCAATCTTGATTTTATTAGACATAACTTTATGTCTAAGAGAGGCAACCTTTTCTAGAAATGGACCAAATACGAACCTGAACAAACATGGATAGGGGAAATATATATATCAAAGATTTGTCACTCGTTTCCAACAACTAGAACTGGGCTACCTCTTGTAAAGGAAGAGTGCACCTCCAAACCCACTATACTAGGTATATTGGATCCCATAAAATTTCCAATTACTGCTTCAGAATTTATTGTGCACATATGGAAAATAATACTTGTAAAACAGAAAGGGGTTTGTGCCTTGTGCTGTCAATACTGTGAAGGATGGGGTGATTATAAAGCAAATTAACAATACTTTTAAATGTGCATTCACTTATCTTTCCAATTAAATCCTTGTTAAACAACTGCACAGACAGTAATGGCGCTTCTGCAAAGCACTGATCAAGACAGTTTTATTGTAATTTTTACTCTGTAACAATTAATCAAGTAGGCATTTTCTTTATTATTAAATTATTTAGTTAATAAATATTCTGAATTGGCTAACATATTTGTAGTTTACATGTTATTTTTGATTTTCCTAGAGTGGAACATATTTGGGAGTATTTTCGTTTTCTAGCAGAGGGACCATTAATGGATGTGATTTTATAAGTTTCTTTTCTCTAGAAGAACAGGAGAAGTCCTTGAAACTTTAAGCCCTTTAAAAACCTTATTTCAACCATTTTATTTTGTGAGGGATGCAAAACACATTGCTTTTAGCAGATAAGAAATGTGAAGTTTTGCTTTAAGGCATCTTTCTGTTGGAGTAAGCATTAAAATTAGCATTTTAAAAGTTCATTAATACCAGTTACAGACTTTTGAGTCATGAAGCTGCACTGTAGTTAGCATTTCCATTTCTCATCCCAGTAAAATGAAAAGTACCTGAATATTGTTTCTTCTATAAACACACAAGATGGAATAAATGAAGAAACAAATATAAAGGTATCTAGAGGTATTTTTTTAATTTATGAATTTCCATTTTTGTAATCTAGAGATTTGAATTTATCTAGCTAGTATCTTTTACCACTTTTAAAGTGCTTTGCATGGTTCTCAATATGGCCCTTTGTGTTTTGGTTGTATGTTTTATCTTTTAAAATTTTTATTTAGGAGGGATTCCTACATAACTAGATTAGCAGTGAGAGTAGTGGTCTCAGAAATCACACGTGGATTTAGGATTCAGGATGGCTATATTAATTCAGAAGTAAAAATACACATATGACAGAGACAAGAGTTTCATGAGTCAGAAAAAGAAAATTCCAGGTAAGCCTGGCTTTATAGCTGTCTAAGTGGTGTGATTTGAGGTGAGTCAACACTACTGTTGAAAATACCTTATGCAGAGACTGGAAATCCTCACTATTTACCTGATTATATGAGGTCTCTTACCTTATATTCCCAGGAGTAGCAGGAAGCATGACCTACTGTGCTCAGATGAACAAATGATCACCTTAGAAAGTCTGAGTGGACTCTTGAGAGATGGGGATGATAACGCTGAGAACAGGGCAAGGGAAAGGGAGAGGGAGAGAGGAATGGGGAAGATGGCTGTGTGCATAGAGTATGATTATGGAGAAAGTGGGCTCAGTAAGACTCAGTGTCTTACAGGTGTCAGGGGTGAGGACAGGGGTGAAATGAAGGCTCCAAAGGCACACACAGGTGGGTGATGATTTTAAGCCAGGTAGATCTTTGTGAGGTAGAAGTGCAATGCTGAGTATTTTGGCACCCAGAAATAAGAGGATCTGGCAGGCACAGCTTTGCTGAAAGCCTACAATGCAGATGGCACATGATGGGCATAGGGAGGAATCCAGAGGAAACTGAAAAATAGCTCAGTCTCCAGCATCTAACAGTCATGAAAGGGAGAGAAGTGGCATATGAAATAGACTAAAACCAGTACTGAAACACAGGGACAACATGCTATGGGAACACAGTGGAAGAAGCAGCTAATTCCTGTTGAGATTTATGCCAAGAATCATGAGATCTGTGTCAAGGAGGTGAGCTCATCCATCAGCAAAACCACTGATGATGTGCATCTTGCTCTGAAAGACTGTTCTGCTGGGACCTATCAAATAATAATACGCATACATACTCCAGCCCCCAGGACTGATGGGATATTGAATTCCAACATCCTAAGCAGATAATGGTGAGTGAACCCCTTATGGCTGCCAGACATGAAAGTAATAGACTAACAAGAAGGGGGAGTGGGGTACTTGCTCAGGAAAAATGTAGCCAGAGAGTGAGGAGACCACAAAAAGACAAACAATCTGGAGAAGTAGAAGGGATGAGGAGATGGTGAAACAGCAAGAAAGGCAGATGCCACCAATACCTGCTGCTATTTAAAGGGAATTATTCCATGGGCTTTTTAGAATCCCATGGATGTTAGGAGACTGTGGCTGGGATTTCATGTCACCTTCTCTCTAAATTACCAGGAAACACATAATGCCTTCTCCAAATCTCAGCTGAATGAACAAATGCAACTCTTAGCAACTCATTTAAACTCATAGAGACTTTAGTTCATCTATAAAGTGGGTAGCTTTCTTACAAAGATTTAGTGTAATAGCATTTCAAGTGCTTTAGAGCAGTGGTCCCCAGCCATTTTGGCACCAGGGACCAGTTTCGTGGAAGACGATTTTTTCACAGATTTTAAGGGGAAGAGTATGGTTTCAGGATGATTCAAGCACATTACATTTATTGTACACTTTATTTCTATTATTGTTACATGCTCACCATAATGTAGAATCAATGGGAACCTCAAGTTTTTTTTCCTGCAAATAAACAGTCCCATTTGGGGGTTATGGGAGACAGTGACAGATCATTAGGCATTAGATTCTCATAAGGAGCATGCAACCTAGATCCCTCCCATGTGCAGTTTGCAATAGGGTTTGTACTCCTATGAGAAATTAATGTCACTGCTAATCTGACAAGAGGTGGAGCTCAGGGGGTAATGCTCTCTCACCCGCCACTCACCTCCTACTGTGCTGCCAGGTTCCTAACAAGCCATGGACTGGTACTGGCCTCTGGCCGGGGGGCTGGAAACCCCTGCTTTAGAGAACTCAAGTACTGACATTCTCTTGGTATGTTCTGTAAATTCTATTCTGTTAAAAAAAAAAGGATTGACCTGTTTGAAACAAGACATATCTTCTCTTTTCTTCAATATTTGTTTTCAAAAGAAATATGTGTAAATTGCAGGAAATTGGAAAGGTATTTTGAAAAACGAAGACAATAAAAATCACCAATACCTAATGCTAACATTTTATGTATTTCTTGCTATTGTTTTTGGAACTGAGTTCAATAGTACACAGTGAAAAATTGTTCGCTTTGAGACTGATCTCCAGCATGTGCCAAATTCCTCACCTTCTTTAATAAAAAAATGGTCCAACTCTGGATGGAATCAATCAATAAATTAAAATGTGTAGTGCTTCTATCAAGTGCAAGATATTCTTCTGGGTAAAGTAGGAGAGACAGATTTAAAAGATATGAACTCTGCCCTTAAGAAATGTTTAGTGTGTTGAGTAGATAAGATATAAGCATGTGATTTTCACTAGTGATATACAACATCATACGCAATATGAGATTATTGTAAATTGAGTAGTTGAAGTTGTAAACATAGGATTTAAAATGAGGAGTGATTCTTGTGGTTTGGGGGGAGGTTCCAGGGAAAATTTGAGTGACATTTAAATAATCCAAGAAGAACTTGAGATAAGCCCTTTCTTTATAAAATATTCTTTCCTTTAAAAAATGTTATACTTCATTATATTACAATAGATTTCTTCATTAGGATGGTTGTAAGGGACACATTTAGATATAACTTCCATATGGTGTAGCAATTTCCATTGTAACAGGTTCATTATCTCATGGGATTGACTCATCTTAAAAGAAAATATATTCTTGCTTTAAAGATAATAAAATTGACCTGGGGAGGTTAAATGACTTGGGCAAGACAACACAATTATTAAGAGGTGACATGAAAATTGACCTAGGCTGTCTAACTCCTGGGCCACTCTTCTCTCTACACTTTATTGCTTAAAGGAAATGGTTTAAAAGGCATATGGAAAATAAGACAAATAGAATATGAAGTATTCCCTCATACAAATCAGCCACCATTATTATAGCTTGACTGTGCTACTGTAACAACCTTCTAATTGGTCCCCTGTATGTACTCTTTCCCCCTACAATTCATTCTTCTCTTAGCCAGTGGAATAATTTAAAAACAAATAAATAAATAGGTTCAGCTAATTTTCTGCTTACTGCTGCCCTACACCCCATTGACCTTCCACTGAGCTTAGAATAAAAGCCAAGCTTCTAATCTTGATTGGCAAGGCCTACCTGGCCTGGCTTTGCCCATCCCTCTGGCCTTCTGTGTGTCCTGATCTCACAGAAGCCCTCATTCCCCAGAACCAGTTTCCCTGCTTTGCACTCCCCCCACATCTCTCCATGCCTCCCTGCTTCCTATCAGGTCAAGTGTCTATTCAAATGGCTCCTCCTCAAAGAGACCTTCTCAGGTCATCTAATCAAGGGCCACCTCACCCATCTCCATCTGTTCTTCTCTATTACATCATGATCTTGATTATAATTTCTGATATCATCTGAAATTATCTTGTGTATTTATTATGTATCTCTTGACACCAAAATGGATGATCCACCAGAGCCTGATTTTCCAGAAGAGATCCTGGTTCATAAAAGGTTTTCAAGAAATATTTTTGAATGAATAAATCGCCATTTGAAGTCTTCATTTAGGCCAATATTTTAGGCTTTTTTTTTGTTTAAATTATTATACTTTAAGTTCTAGGGTACATGTGCACAACATGCAGGCTTGTTACATAAGTATACATGTGCCATGCTGGCTCGCTGCATCCATCAACCTGTCATTTACATTGGGTATTTCTCCCAGTGCTATCCCTCCCCCTGCCCCCCATCCTATGACAGTCCCTGGTGTGTGATGTTCCCTACCCTGTGACCAAGTGTTCTCATTGTTCAATTCCCACCTAAGAGTGAGAACATGTGGTGTTTCATTTTCTGGCCTTGTGATAGTTTGCTCAGAATGATGGTTTCCAGTTTCATCCACATCCCTGCAAAGGACATGAATTCATCCTTTTTTATGGCTGCATAGTATTCCACGGTGTATATGTGCCACATTTTCTTAATCCAGTCTACCAATGACAGACATTTGGCTTGGTTCCAAGTCTTTGCTATTGTGAATAGTGCTGCAATAAACATACGTGTGCATGTGTTTTTATAGTAACATGATTTATAATTCTTTGGGTATATATCCAGTAATGGGATCACTGGGTCAAATGGTATTTCTAGTTCTAGATCCTTGAGGAATCGCCACACTGTCTTCCACAATGGCTGAACTAGTTTACACTACCACCAACAGTGTAAAAACGTTCCTATTTCTCCACATCCTCTCCAGCATCTGTTGTTTCCTGACTTTTTAATGATCGCCATTCTAACTGGTGTGAGATGGTATCTCATTGTGGTTTTGATTTGCATTTCTCTGATGACCAGTGATGATGAGCATTTTTTCATATGTCTGTTGGCTACATGAATGTCTTCTTTTGAGAAGTGTCTGTTCATATCCTTTGCCCACTTTTTGATGGGGTTTTTTTCTTGTAAATTTGTTTAAGTTCTTTGTAGATTCTGGATATTAGCCCTTTGTCAGATGGGTAGATTGCAAAAATTTTCTCCCATTCTGTAGGTTGCCTGTTCACTCTGATGGTAGTTTATTTTGCTGTGCAGAAGCTCTTTAGTTTAATTAGATCCCATTTGTCAATTTTGGCTTTTGTTGCCATTGCTTTTGGTGTTTTAGTCATGAAGTCCTTGCCCATGCCTATGTCCTGAATGGTATTGCCTAGTTTTTCTTCTAGGGTTTTTATGGTTTTAAGTCTAACATGTAAGTCTTTAATCCATCTTGAATTAATTTTTGTATAAGGTGTAAGGAAGGGATCCAGTTTCAGCTTTCTACATATGACTAGCCAGTTTTCCCAGCATTTAGGCCTTATTTTATACCCTTAGCTAATTTCCCTCCTTTCCTGATTATTCTATTTTGCAGTTTATATTACTTCACTGAAGCCATAGCAAGACCAGGACATCCACTTGTAATTTGAGCCAGAGGTGTTCTCTGGCAAATGGAAGGTGAGGTACAGCGAGATATGGGGCCGACAGGGACTTGGCAACAAATCACCTCACTGAAAGGGATTACACTATGGAAATTTATATAATTCACATAAGACCCTAAATGTGGCTTTAGTATCACCTGAGTTTGGGGGTCCTCTGTTTCTTAGGCAGTATTTTTTGTCCTAAAGGACAAGGCTGGCAGGGCTGGCTCTGATCTTCCAAGCCTGGCAGCTTCCCCCTCTTCTTCCCAAATCTTTCCAATGTATTCCATGTTGGGTTGGCAGACAGTTACTTCAGGTGGAGGTGGAAGGTGAGGGTTGGGAAGAGGAACATCTTTCACCGGACTGACTAGAAAGCAACTCTCAAATTCTTAAGATATTCTTTTTGGGGCTGTATGTTTTCCTGGGTCTGGGTTGTGGTCCTGAGGGCTAACGCCTGCTTTTCAATCAGAGCCTATCCTTTGCTGGTGGCCCAACATGACTCCTTAATGCACTTGTTTGTTAGATTCATTCATATCCAAAAAGCTTTTATTTGAAGGCACAGTAAGAGCTAGGGATACTGAGGAGACCAAGACAGGGAAGGTCTTGCTTACATAGATGCCACAGTGTGGAGGAGGAAGGCAAGCACTGAGGTGATAGATAAAGAAGCACGCTGTGGCTCACGCCTGTAATGCCAGCACTTTGGGAGGCCGAGGTGGGCAGATCATGAGGTCAGGAAATCGAGACCATCCTGGCTAACACGGCGAAACCCCATCTCTACTAAAAATACAAAAAATTAGCCAGGCGTGGTGGCGGGCGCCTGTAGTCCCAGCTACTTGGGAGGCTGAGGCAGGAGAATGGCATGAACCCAGGAGGCGGAGCTTGCAGTGAGCCGAGATCGTGCCACTGGGCGACAGAGCGAGACTCTGTCTCAAAAAAAAAAAGCAGCAGCAAGGCAGTTTTAGATAGCATGTGCTCTGAAGAAAGGAAAACACGATACCGGGAAAGGTAGTGGCTGGGTGGGTACAGTGAAGGCATGTCTCAGACGAATTATTCAGGAAAGGGCTTCCTGAGAAGGTGACCTGACTGTGGAAAGGGGGGCATCTTGTGGGGATCTGCTGGAAACTCATTTCCGGTAGACAGGAGCAAATGCAAAAGCCCCAGGAAGAGGATGAGCTTGATGAATCTGAGGAAGAAAGGAAGCCGTGGTGGTTGGAAAATAATGAGGACGGGAGAGAGCTACACAGCGAGGTCAGAGAGAGAGGAGGGAGCAGACCTGGGATGCCTGCAGATCCTAGTATTTTCCCACTAATTCACATTGAACCCATCACCAGGGTTCTTAGCTGATAGATTGCAATGTCCATGCACATGGAGGCTCCATGTGAATGGAAAGGTCACTTGTCCTAGTCACTGCTGTACTTCCGGTGTCCCACATACTGCCTGGCATCTAGTGGGAGCTCTTTAAGCATCTGTCAAATGAATGTTGTAAAAGCCAAAATCTTATTTTATGGAGCTCATCTCTCCCTTCCATATTAATCCTGCTGTGCTGGGACCCTCAGTGAAGCAAGAAGCAGATAAGGCTATCTTCCACCACCTCTCCAGTGGGTCCATACACATGAGGGCATAATAGAATCTGTGTGGTTCTAAGTCATTCAGACCTTAGTTTGAATCTTGCTTTAGCCCTGCATTTGTTAACTTTGAATATTTATTTTCACGTTGTGCTTGGGGACCTGAAAAAAATTTCTTCCCATCTCTGCAACTGTTACTTTCCTTTTCAGGAACAGCTTTAAGGAGATGAGAATACTTTTTTTCTACAGCACACTTTTGTTAGGAAATGTTTCCAAAGTACATGGGGCACCTTGGAAAAGAGGTGCTATATAAATATATGTGAGTCACTAAAGCTGTAATTACCAGCAACAGGGATCCTTGTGTGAAAACAAAAACAAAAGACATGCTTTCAAAATTCAGGGCCTGGGGGTTAGCAAGAGCAGTATGACTTCATTGCTATTTATCCAACCCTAAGTATTTCCAACATTTTGGAGGACTAAGATGGCATGCCAAGTTATACCACTATTTCCAATATCATGACTGTCATGTTCAATTACTAATAAGATACCATGTTGAGGGACAGTAAGTTATCTCACCTCAAGCTTTGTTTTGTTGAGACAGAAAATGGGGATATGGGATCCTTCACTATTCATTTCTTTTATCCAGTCTAAAATTAAGTGCTAACTTATAGGCATCTGGGAGAAAATATAATGTAAAATATAGCTTGAGTTTTATTTGCTGAGAGAATGGAACCTAACATAATGTACCAATGAAGTTATTTTATATAGAGTTGGTTTGTATAAGATGTTCATCATTCTCTTATTTTGTAGAATCAAACCTTAATTTCATACATTCAAAGTGGCAGGCACTTTGCCACGCTGGAGATTCAAAAATGAATCAAGTTTCCTACTCTTATGATCCCCAAAGCATTTGGGGGTTATTTATTAAAAGGGTAATTTAAAATTGATGTTTTTTTCTTATACAGGGTCCCATAGGCTGAACACCTGGAAAATATAGTATTATAATGAGAATAAGTGATTTGGGATTCCTTAATGTTAAAAAGAAGATAACATCTCTCTGCCCCCTTCTCCATGGTAAATTGAATCCAGCTACCAGGCAATGTATTTTTGGGAGTAAGTTTAAAATAGATTCACCTCCTGCCTTCAATACTGTATTAATTTTGTGGCCTAAGAGTTATTTAATTTTTCTAAAGTATGATTTCCTATGTGAAGAATGTGGATAATAAAGGTTATCTGCCTTGAAAACTTTTATGAGGGTCAGAGATTCCTCTAACTTTGTGTACCTGTCATGCAGTAGATTCTCAATTAAATGTTCCTATTATCAGCAATGATATAAATGTATTACATTTTTCATATTATTTACCCCTTAGTTTCGTTAGCAAATGATTAGGTAAAGCACCTTTTATTTTCATTTATTTCAGAACTCACAACATTGCAAAAGGATTGTTATGGTAAAATGCATAACTTTAATCATACTACCATACATAATATATCCATGGTAGTTTTTAGTTATATAATGAAGCAGTTCATAAAAGTTTTTGAACATTATTACATTAATCAATAGCCAAAGAGAAGACTTCCCCTCACTAGAAAACTAGTTATCGAAACAGGCATTCATGGTCTGTTTCCCCTTTTTTCAAATGCAAATCTTGTATATGTTATGTCTTGGTAAGTCATGTCTCCACCAGAGAGCCAGAATAAAACTAGCTTCCATTGTGCAGGGAGTTTCCAAACCTGGCTATGCACTTTACTTATCTGGGGAGTTTTTCTTTTAAAACACTTACTTATAGCTCAAACTGCAGACTTCTTACATTGGATTTTTTAATGAATGAGCTTCAAAAATATTTATTTTTGAAAAGCTCTACCACTAGATTCTTATGGCAGTCAGGTTCTAAGATGACCCCTAATTATCCCCCCTTTCTTGTGTTTATGCCTTGTGTAGTCCCCTCCCCTAGGATGTAAGGTGGGAACTGTGACTTGCTTCTAACCAACAGTAGGTAGCAAAGGTGATTGGATGTAACCTTCATGATTATGTTACATGGGATTAAAACTTCTGCTGTACTAATAATCTGTCTCTCCCTTGCTGCTTTGATGAGGGCAGCTGCCATGCTGTAAGATGGTCCACAACAACCAATGATGGATTGAGGCCTTCAGTCCAACAACCCACAAGGAACTCAATCCTGCCAATGACTATGTGAACCTGGAAGCAGACCTATCCTCAGTTGAGCCTCTAGATGAGAACCCGCCTATGGCTGACACCTTGATTTTGCAGCCTTGCAGAGGATTCAGCTAAGCTGTGCCCAGACTTCTGACCCACAGAAACTGTGAGATAATAAGTTTGTATTGCTTTAGGTAGCTAAGTTGGCAGTAATATGGTTAGGCAGCAGGAGATATGCAGTACAATTCTGATATGCAGTCAAGGCCGGGAACCAGTGCTACAGTGTTGTTAGAGCAGAAGCAAGCATGGTGTGTTTTCCTATGAAGCTTTTAATAACTACTTATTAATTTTGATGGTTATGGCAATGATTTGTGATGATGATGATGGTGATGATCATGATGGAATTTTGTAAATATCTTAGGGGTTTTTCTTGGGGATTAGTAGTTACATAATTCTGACTAATTTAATTTCCAGACTCAGTAGTCAAGTCTATATGGAAAAGCTACAACCGAATTAATATTTTAAATTTCGGTAGATTTCACTCCCCTTCTCCAATGAACATGAAGCTATTCTTTGCAATTTAGAATATTCCCAAACCATACTGACAACATGAAATTTTCTTTTTTGTGTCCAAGAATTCAGAAGGCCTATGAATTTGGCTAGTAATGATTTCAAACACTGGATAGTAAAGAGTTTCCAAGGTTTTATTTGTTTTTTCTTCCAATTATCATCAAGGAAAATTCAATCATGTAGAAGGCAAAAACCATATTTGATTATAAATATTTGGTATCATGCTATTACCAAGAAAATGCAATAGTGATTTGATTTCATCTATCTACTTGTCGTCTTAATTAAAGTTAATAATAACTATCCCCTGGCTGATTCACTTTTTAAAGTCCTCACATTTCCATTATTTTTCCCATTTTGGAAATGAAGAGTTTGTGATTTAAAGGGGTTAAAATAGTTTCTATTAGGCTTACAAATAGTTCAGAATCAAGATAAAGAGGTCGATCCTTCAACATTTATCTGGTGCTTTTCCCCATTAGATGCTCTCTGCCTTTATTTCACAACAGCATTAGGTCAGTTCATTATTGGTTGGTACGTAATGAATTAGAAAATACAATCCACGGTAAATGTGTGGTATAGTTTTGCTTTAAAATAAGTAGCCAGGATTTGTGTGTCTTGGAGACTGTCAGGATTCATAAACTTATTTTTGGACTATAATGTAAAAATCAGAAACTAAATGTGCATGAACATGAATAACTTACTCTTTTGACCTCTGTGTTCAGCATTATTTACTAATGCCAATACATTTTCTTAAGCAGCTAGAAAACAATACATGCTTCATCAATAGTCTTTGAGCTCCCTGACTCAATGTAGCTGAAAAATGAGGTCTAAGAAAGTTTCCAAAGCCCTGAATGATGTTAGAGTCTGGCTCTTTTATGATCAAGTGATCTTTTCAACTTTAATGGGAAAAATAAATCATTGTTAAAAGATAATCTTGTCACATGAAAGCCAAAAAGGTGCAATATCAATGATTCAACTTACCAAAAAACCACCCTGTGGAATGGAATAAAGCAAATAACAGAGTTTGTTTCGTTGTTGCTGTGATTGGCGGTGAGAGTAGAGCAGGCTTAAGGAAATACCTCGTTTTAAAAATAATAAGAGGGCAATATAAACTTACTTAATAGAAAAATGAATGGACTTGATACAAGGGCTATTTTATAAGAACAGAAATTTGAAATCCTTTTTCAGATCTTTTTCTGTTTCATCCAATTGCTTATTTCATGATGAAACTGCCAATTGTTCACATTCTTTCTCACTTTCTCTTTCTTTTATTCAATTTTTGATGCTGCAAATAATATGAAAAGCACAGGGATAGCTACTAAAGTTAATGCTTGGCTTTGCTTTAAGGTACAAATCTATATTAAAGTAGTTTAGGTACAGTTGATAAACAAAATTGTTTTTCTAATAGTTTGTTTTTAATGGAGCTTATTCTTAGCATGTTTAAACTAAGCACATCCATCTCTTTAAGCCAATATCTAATTTGGATTATTATGCCAATAAAATCTGGGTAGATAAAGATATCTACGAGACTATAAATGAAAAAAATTCTCTCATTTAAAACAAATGCACATGCGTGTGTGTGCTCACAAACACACAAACAAGATTCTTGATCATGTAGATTTATAGCATTTGTATATTTTGTTCCTCCTTGTTTGCACAAGTAGAGAAGGTTGTCCTTAACAGTTTTTCTTCAAAGTTTGTTTCTATAAATGAAAAACATGTCGGCCGGGCGCCGTGGCTTACTCTGTAATCCCAGCACTTTGGAAGGCCTAAGTGGGCAGATCACTTGAGGTCAGGAGTTTGAGACATGGTGAAACCTTGTCTCTACTAAAAATGCAAATATTAGCCGAGCTTGGTGGCGGGCACCTGTAATCCCAGCTACTCAGGTGGCTGAGGCAGGAAAATCGCTTGAACCCGGGAGGTGGAGGTTGCAGTGAGCCAAGATCACACCACTGCACTCCAGGCTGGGTGACAGACCGACCGAGACTCCGTCTCAAAAAAAAAAAAGAAAAAGAAAAACATGTCTAAAATCCTGGTAAAAAGTAATTTTCTTCAGTTCAGGAAAACAGAGAGAATATTTGCAACTGTGTACTAACAGACACCCATCTGGAAAATTCCCAGTCAGTTCTTCCTTCAATGCTTCATAGCTCTCCCATTGGCTCATGGGCTTGGGAAGGTTCATAGCTAGATTTTTCCAAAAAGAATGCCAATCTCTCTTGTCCCTTTTTCAAAGGGTGAAAGAGGATGTCTAAGTAATACCAAGTGAGTCTGAACTGAATTTGTAGTTTGGGCAATAAGCCTAAGGCATAGATGGGCAGCTCAAACCCAAGTATCAATGTGGGAAGGAGGGGGAATTTAGCCTGGGGGAATTTCCAAGACTTTCTGTCAAAAGTTCTCAAGACATGCAGCATCCTCCATGCTGAAGTCTGTCCTTTGCAAAGTACCCCCCATGCAAGAAAAGTGTAAGGAGGTCACAGATCATTCTGAAGAATCAACGCAATGTCGCAGGCTGATGACAGGTTGACATCTAAGGTCATGGACCAGTTTTCTTTGGGGATGCCTTCACAAAGCAGAAGAGCTGTATCAGCAAAATGTCACTGAAAGCTGTCACCAAATTCAACAAACAGGGCAGAGCGCTGCTCACAAACGCACCAACAGCCTAGTAAATCGAGAATCCTCGATCCCTTTCCCAAAGGCTGCAACAGAATAGCGTGTTAAAGTAGTTTCTTGGGCCAAACATAGATACATAAAGCCATACAGAGAATGGCAATGCCAGGCTTCTTCCTAACTGTGATGTTTGGCGTTTCACCAAACAGCTCTTGAACAATTTTAGCAAAACTCCAACGGTAGTACTCATCAGTTACCAACACCAAGAGGCGGGGTGTAAAGGAAAGTCATGAATGAGCGTGTGTAGCATGAAAAGACTAATCTCTGCTTTTATAAAGACATAATCAACAGCTGATGAATTGGAAATGCAGAATAATGGCAGTGGTTTGCAGCATAGGCTCTGAGTCAGACAGATCTGGGATCTAGTCTTAGCTCCTTCACTTATATGCTGTATGACATTAGGACATTATTTACTATCTGAACCTCAGTTTTTACATCTGTAAAATGGGAATAATAATAGTGCCTACTCTATGGGATGTAAGAAAGGATTAGATTAAATTATGTAAATAAAGTGCTTAGTACAGTGCCTGGCACATAATAAATTATGAAAATGCTGCTTACTTTTATGATAATAATTACTATTATCATCATTACTAGTTATAATTAGGAAATGCTTTTCAAAAGTGAACACTTTGAATATAACTTGCATGTCATCTGAACTGGAAGTATAATAAGGATATCTAATTCCCACTGATTTAGTAAGTCAAACAGAAAACCAAAACAAATTGAGTCATTCAACTGGTGTATTTAGAATTGCTGATGATTATAGCATTCAAGAAAGTTAGTGAAATACATAAATTGCAATTCATCTGTCTTGAAAATCTCAAAAATCAGTTTTTATTTGTCTAGTCTAACAGTGGGCAGGGCTTACTTGTTTAAAAATGTATATTTAGAGCCTTCTAGAAAATAAACATGTGCAAGGTGAATAAAGAAGGAATAAAATATGTTAATACAAGGCAGGTATGCAAAAATCATTTATGTTTCAGCTTAGACTGCAAAATTGATGCACTGCCTTTACATAGCACTTTATGCTTTTCATGGAATTTTCCCTGCATTGCCAGTTTATTGTATTAGACACACAGAGAGAGGGCCACAGAGGGTCACATGTACACTTACAATGTCTTTGCACCCAGCACTGATTATTTTCAAGTCAGCTCTACTATTAGAGTCCTGGTCCAGATGGAGGGCAAGGTATGGCATTAGCAACAAGGTTGTGGGGCCAGTCCAGAAAACGCATTCAAAGGATAATCTGATTAGCAAATTTTGAAAGGCGTTGGTATATGCATTTCACTTGTCATCTAATTCAAAAAACTCCATAACACAACTTGGACAAAGTTACCAGTATCAAAGGTCCTAATGTAGCATAATTTGTGTTGAGTATGTTGCATTCTGACAGTGCTATAAACCAGGGAGACAGTTTACTGACAATTCTGTGCTACCAGATACCAACTCAGGCCTCTGTCCAGCCTTACATTGTCAATTCTCATGGAAACATGAGCAGTTACATAGCCTCAGAGGACGCTGAAGTTTGGATTGCAAAAGACGAGATGGACAGATTTCATATTTTCATTGCAGATTTTTTTCTTTGCCTTTTCAAACTGCTGAGCCTAGTTTTTTTAAAGGCAGGAAATGCAACTAGTGTTTGTTTCTAGCATGGCTTCTGTTTTGAGATTTCTTCTTTGTAGAAGAAATGTGTTGCCCAGCTGTCTAGAATCCCAATCAGGATATCGTTTCAGCATAAACTATATTGTAAGAATGATTTCAGCTGGTTATAAGCTAGAATGAATATGAGGCTAGGGCTATTTTATCCATATTTTACCCACAGAGGGGGTACGCCGATTCAGTTAAATGGAAATAATATAAATGAATGAGGTAAAGTTTAGTTCTGTGTTTTGCCCAGGAAAGAGAGTAATTGTGAAAGACAAAGAATTGCATTAGTGAACAAGCAGAGCTGTAGAGATTCTCAGTTATAGAGATTCTTAGAAACAAGAGTCATGTGGCAAGTGGCCAAAAGTATTGCAATCAACATTTAAAAAACTGGTTCAACCCAAGTTGAATTGCTGGAGAATTGAATGCTTTCCAGTTTTAATACTTCTCTTACCTGCAACACCCACACACATTGTTCAACAAATATTAATTAAAAACTCCCTGTATGAGGAACTCCTTGTATGGAAACACCAAGGCTAGAACTGGTTAATGGGAAAAGATACAAGGATGATTCAAGTCCTACCTTTTTAGAGATTTGTGAAAGAGACAGACATTTCAGCCAGTATCCTATTTTTTGATTCCAAGACTTACAAATTTTAATGTTTCTGAAATACAATCACCGAGTACATTTGATTATATCCTTTCCAAAAGTTGGCATTAAATCTATGGGTCTTATAATAGATGGAATTTTAAAAGTTAGATGTGAATGTACTACTGTAAATTCAGCTACTCAGAGTAAGGGGAACAGAGAAGAAATCGACTGGAGGCTTATTGAATGAAATTGCTATAATCTGGGCCTTGAAGAAAAAGAAGAAATCTACCAGGCTCGAAGCTTGTGTATGTGGGATGGGAAGGAAAAGATAGGAGGATATTGAAAGTAAAGGGAAGAGCATGTGCAAAGACATTAAAAAACACAACAGTATGTGAATGTGGGAGTACAGTTTATATATTAAATGTATTATGAAAAACATTCAGAGGACCTGAAGCCAGCTATTATAGAAGCTAAGTGGGAAGCTACAGTACAAGGATTTGGAGTTCTTCTGAAGACACTGTTGACTGTTTTTAAGTAAAAGGAAAACTAACATGAGTCTGTCACATTCCTAAGTGTCATAGATGCTACCCAGTCTAATTTTCCCAAATGTTTCCAAGGCATCCCCCTACTGTTTTTCCTGATAGGAAACAGAGGCACAGGGAGGTTAAGATGCCAAGGATACAAGGAGAGAGTCTAAGTTCTACCCCATCTGTATGATTTTAAAACCTATGAGCTGTCTATAACACCAACTTAAGATGTGTTGGTCTTCTTGTTTTTCATTTTCTAATTTCTTATTTTTACTTTTTGAATTAATAGACTTCTTTTAGAGCAGTGTTAAGTTTACAGAATAATTGAGCAGAAAGTACAGAGAGTTAACATGTATCTCCTCACCCTTCCAAAAATTTTCCCTATTAATAGCATCTTGCATTAATGGGGTAGATTGTTATAATTGATAAGCCAATATCAATACATTATTATTAACTAAATATTATAATTTACATAAGGATTCACTCTTTGTGTTGCATTTTATGGGTTTTGACAAATGTGTAATGACATGTATGGGTAATTACAGCATCATACAGAATTGTTTGCCCTCAAAATCCCCTGTGCTCACCTATTCATCTCTCCCTCTTTCCCCCAAGCTCGTCCTACTGCTTCCACTCATCTTTTACTCTCTCTAGTTTTCCTTTTCCCAGTATATTGTTGGAATCATACCTTTTCACACTGGCTTGTTTTACTCAGCATATGCATTTAGATTACTCTAAGTCTTTTCATGGCTTGAAAGCTCATTTCTTTTCATCCCTGAATAATATTCCATTATACGGATGTATTCTGGTTTATTTGTCCTTGCACCTATTGAAGGACATCTTAGTTGCATTCTAGCTTTGCCAATTATGAAAAAAGCTGCCGTAAATATTTGTGTATAGGTTTTTGTGTGTACGTGAGTTTTTAACTCATTTGGGTTAGTACCAAGAAGTACTGGATCATACAATAAAAATACATTTATTTTCATAAGAAACTGCTAAATTTTCTTCCAAAGTGACTCAATCATTTTGCACTTCCGCCAGCAATGAATGAGAGTTCCTGTTGCTCCACATCTTGGCCAGCATTTGGTGTTGTCAGTATTTTAGCCATTCTAACAGGTGTGTAGTGGTATCTCATTGTTTTAATTTACAACTCTTTGATGGCATATGCGTTTCCTAATTTTTTTCTTACCTACTATATATTTTTCTATTATCTGTTATTTTGACTTTTACATTTTCCATCATTCATTCTTTCATTCATCAACATATAGTAAGTGTCCATTATAAGCCAATAACATTTTTTGAATCTGGGTCATTTTTCTTTTACTCTTTTTCTATTCTTTCCCCCATTTTTATTTTGACATGTTCCATTCATTATTTATTTCACATAGACTATTAATTTGTTTCTCTGTATATGCTATTCTTTTCTAGATAAACTAGTTGGTTATCTTTTACTTTTCTGATAATTTTTAAACTTCTTCCACTTTCACATTCTCCTGCTAAAGTTTTATTATTATTTATTCACAGTACATACAGCACAGTGTCTGAAATATTGTTCCATATGAAACTGTTTGAAAAAATCTCTGAAGCGGAAATCACTTACCTTGGTTGACAATAAATCTTAACTTCTGTATTGTTGCCAGATTGCCACTAACTCGATATATTCCATCAACATCTAGACCTGAAGACAAAAGGGCATATTTTATATTAGCACATATAGGAATTGAGATGGTTTAAAAAAATCTATGAAAAGAGGGAGTAAATCAAATATCTATTCTTCTCAGAGAAAACTAATTTGTGTGTTCTAAATTATGCAATCTTCAAAATTTTAATCTCAAAGTAATCATGGTGTTCAGTCTTAATTAAAATTATCATCAATAAATTTGAGTCTAATTGAGACAAAAAGAGCAGTGGGTAGAATAGGATTACATCATATATTTAAGGTTCATTTACAAGGAAAATATAGGAATCCAACTGGGTAGGGGGGAAACCTCCAGACATTTGTGTATTATTGCCTTTTTTCTGCAAGGTAAAATAACTCGAGACATTTGTAAGACATTTGCTACTGGCCTGACTTACTGTCTTCCTGCCTTTCTGTCTCTCTTCTTTCCTTCCTCTCCTCTTCTCAGCTCTTTTTCTTCTCTCCATTTCTACTCTGTTCTATTCTATTCTATTCTATTCTATTCTACTCTACTCTACTCTATTCTATTCTATTCTATTCTATTCTATTCTATTCTATTCTATTCTATTCTATTCTTATTCTATTCTTGTTTTCCTGTGATTGTTACAGAATAACATATTTTGATCTGATTATTTGAAACTAAAGAGTAAAAATTCTATTCTAGATATAATGCTAGTTTGATAATTTCTAGTGTATTATAGGTAATGAGGTGCTCCATTATGGAGAGAAAAATTAAAAAATCTTTAGCGAAATGGTAAAATGAGTTTCAGATTATTTTAGAAATGGTCATCTGTAATTCAGAATAACTTATCCTGGCAGTGAATTTCAATAATTATATTCACTTGTTTTCCACACATCTATTTATAGAATCTAGTTAATTTCTTGGCCACGTTACGAGGACAATGAAGAAACAGGAAAACGAAAAGGGAAACACTTAGTCAAACACTATAATAGTATCTAAAAATGCTGAAAACATAATTTTAATGTCAAGAATGTATATTCTTTGATGTGTCTGGGCACTCAGGACTAGGTGAGATTGCCAGCAGATGCAGAGGTCTTAGCAGTTTCTCTAGGGAGGTGGTATAGCATCATGGATAATCATTGTAATTCACAACAGTATTAAATAGATTGGTAGAAATTATTGCCATAGTATAACAGAATAAAGGCTTCCCAAAGCTCTTTACTGGCATAAAATGAGCTCATTTATTGCTTTACCATTTTACACACTTTGTATTAGGAACACTTCTGCCATTGTGCAAAATATTGCATTGGAAGGTTAGGGTAGAATAACATCACTTATAACATTGGTAATAATGGCATAATTTAAGACAATCATTCACTATAGTTTTTACTCTTCCATGTAATAAACTTTAGGGTTACTTGAGATAATTGCAATAAAATGGAATAGCTATTAACAAATGTATTAATTGATGTGACTTTATAGTTCTAGAATAATCTAAGAAATTACTGAGACTCTGTCTCTTCCTGAGAACTATAAATTGTGAGGAATTGGGTGAAGCTGGACACCAGTTAGCCAGTGGTGAAAGTTTCTAAGACATATATATTTGTAAAAATCAATATATTTTTTCTTCATGATGCACAAATTAACTCCATTAATCTAAGTCTACTGTGGTTTGTTTGTTTTAAAGTACAATTTCTGCTTGACAGCTTAAATGTGATAATAGACCTAATTAAAATTTTTCTAATATTTAATTCCTACTTTAAGTATTGTTCTATTTTGGTCTTAAGTTCATGCACTTACACCCAGAATGTTAAAAAATTAATTTACAAAAAACTTATCATTTTCTTTTTTTCCTTTGTCATTAGATGCTGTTTGGTACTTAGTTTTAACCTATGAAATTTTAAATAACGTGATAGATTTAAAAATATTAAAAATTGTACATTCAAGTGTGACCTTCTCAAAGTTTTCCCTCTTAATTTTTTTGAGCATATAGCTACTGAGGAAACTATTTTAAAATTCTTCTCTAAAATCACCCTCAGAGGCCCTGAAATGTTTACAGAAAAATGTTCATAATGGCATGCTTGGGGGTTTTGGGGAGAGTTTTGGATTTGGAAGTAGACAAATGGCATCAGAACCATGAGTGGTGAATAAAGTCACCTTGATGCTTGCCACCACAAACAAACAAAGTTTGATCAAATGAATGTGGCCCTGATTATTTTCCCATGGATTATCAATTGATTTTAAGGAATTTAGAGAAAAATAATCATTTTAGAAAATAGAAACATCAATGGAATATGTGGGTCTATGTTCTCTAAAAGAGAAATTCTAATTTTTTAAAAAATCAATCAAATTAGTCCTATTTACAGTGATTAAAGATAAAATGTGAATATCTATTACAATAAAAATGAGAACATTGTGTGTTTTTAAAAATTTTGTTTTGCTAATTAGCTAGACCCTTATCAGAGGTCTATTATAAATGAAATTATTTGGATTTCAAAATTTAATTGCAAATAAGGGCCTTACTTAATCATCATTTTAATATGCATATTCATTTATACAAGGTGTAAAATCAAGTGCATGTCTTGATTTTGAAGTTAGCACTCTTCCTTTTCAAATATTATTCTATATGCTATTGAAATGCATAGAGTCGTAAACTGCTTTTTAACTGATGAAATTCCCTGTATCCAAAACTTCTTTTTATCTCTTAGGGTGTTACAATATAAGAAGTGCTTTCCTTGGTCTTTCATAAATTTCTGTAAACAATTTTTTAAGTCCAGTAATCAAAACCATTTGAAAAAGTAGTATGGATTGGACATATTACATATAAACAATTGGAAAGCAGTATACTGTTTAAAGAAAGCAGCCTCATCCTAAAGTAATAACGCAACTTTCTTTTGGCATAAAAGGAGGGAGCACAGCTGGTGGAGACAGGGAGGGTAAATCAGACCTGTGCTACCGCTGTGGTTGTAGACCTGAGTCACAGCAGAGAAACTGCTCTGTGGCTGGAGATAGAAACCAGAAAGTAAAAGGGAGTAAAGCAAAACATATTAGATGCAATATGAATCTATCTTGACACAACTTCCAAGCCCTTTAGATTCAAAGATACCAACACTATATATCTTGTGAGTGATAATGATCTCTGACATTAGCGGCTCCTGCTTTGAATGGCTCATGCTCTCCTGCTATCATACTTTTTAAATTACATAAATAGAGTGAAAATGACAAAGTACATATTAAAAAGGAGGGTATTACATTTTGCAAAATAATCTGGAACATATCAGTGAATTTTAACAGTTATAAATTATATAGGTACAGTCTTGAAGTTGATTTGCTTTCCCCTGAATGGCTCACAGAAGAGCAAACCCAAAGTTCTAGGACTACGACCCAAATTACAATTATTCACGTGCCATCCTCCTTTTACTCCAAGAACTTTGAAAGTTATGCCAAACCAAACCAATGTAAATTGGTGGATTTGGACATCCTTTTCATGACCACATTATCCTTGCTGGATTGCAAACTACTTATTTTGGAAATATAATTAGACTTCGTATGATTTTTAAATGACCAACGTCTTCAAGGTACCTCTTTTGTGCTTTGGAGAAGCTTGGTGAAAAATCGCTTTGAGAGGTACCTCTTTCAAGAAAATAACACGACTGTAAATGCTGACAGGATTTTTGCCTGTTATGCTAAAAATACTTTGGGAACACGATAAAACTAAGTCATTTTATTTTTTATTTTTAAATAAGAGTGGCATTAATGGTAGTATGAAAAATTCTCTGAAGAAATCCACATTCACTGAAATATTGTTTATTCGTTCATCATCAGCTGACCTTCTTATATTTCAAAATAGTGTTTACTGTTGGCAGAAATCACTGGGTATTGCTGTAGGGGATTTTTAAAAGTCTCCCCCTGCCTCCCCCCGCCCCAACTTTTTTTTCTCCTGAAGAAGCTTAGACTGGGATAGACACACAATTAGGAGTTATTAGACCAAATGGTGGTCTAAGCCCAGTGGAAAGAATGCAGCTGTCATGAGTAATTCCCACCATAAATCTTAGACACTTTGCAAAAAGAAATCTAAGACCAGATTTGACTGGCTTATCTGCCAAAATATGGACAGTTTTTGACAATGCAGATGAGTCTGTTAAAAATAGTTGAAAACTGGTTTAGGTAGCATTTTTGGTAGCCCGAATGATGGACAAACCATGCAGATGTGGAGTTTGAGCCTGGTTGAGTGGTGTGCCCTGAAAGCCTGCTTGTTTTTCTAACCCATAACAAAATGCATCTGAACCTCTACAGTCTGCAAATGTGGGCTGGGAATTTTGCACAAACAGTCCCTCTCCTGAGATTTATGGCGCTTCCTAATTCCTAGGAGGCCAGAGCTACCACAAGAAGTGCCATTCTCGCAATACTTTGAACTTCTGGCTTCTCCCTCCGGCGAAAATCTTTGAGCACGGGAACACTCAGGTTGTCCTCAACCGCTGCACATTTCTGTCTTGGTCCTTCCAAATTTCTACTTGGGTTCTGAGCTAAACATGAGAAGCTCTGGTGCCATTCAGACCTATGCCTCCTCCTCTAAGTTGAAATGAGTGTTTCCAACATTTTTTTGCTAGCTTATTTGTTCACACACTTTAAATTCGATGACTGAGAGTACAGGATATAATTTAAAATTCTAATCTCTCTTCCAACTTAGTGGTGTTGATTTTGTACCTATCTGCCATTTTAATTTAATTATTGTTAATTTCTTATGAGACACTCATCCTTCAATAGCCTTGCTATTTCCTAAGAATGATTCCCTTAGGAAATAGCTGGCACAATTTTGATTTTCAAACAAGAATCATTTTATTCTATAGGATAACTATATGACTTCATAAAAACCATTCTAAAAATATATAGGGTTTTTTTTGCTATATTTCCGTGGTTAAAAAAACAATAAAAAATGCAAAATTGAACCATATAGAACAATATACAATCAGAACTAAGTACAGTAGCTGCCCCAACCTGCTTTCCAAAGATAGTTATTGTTAACAGTTCTATTTTAGGCCAGGCTCAGTGGCTCACACCAACAATCCCAGCACTTTGGGAGGACAAGGCAGGAGAATCACTTGAGCCCAGGAATCCAAGAACAGCCTGGGCAACATAGTGAAACCTATCTTCCCCCCAAAAATTTAAAAATTAGCCTGGCATGGTGGCACATGCCTGTGGTCCCAGCTACTCAGGAGGCTGAGGTAGGAGAATCACTTGAGCCCAGGAAGTTGAGGCTGTAGTGAGCCTTGATCACACCATTGCACTCCAGCCTGGGTGGACAGAGCGAGGCCCTGTCTCAAAAAGAAAGGTTCTATTTTCATTCTTTTTGTTAATGTTAATATGTCATATTTCTGTTTATTAATTTATTAACTTTGAATAGTATTTATTGATTTCTCAGAAAAGATAAAGAGCTTAGTGCATTCATAGTTCCTACCACTTATCTGTACACCCTCTTTCTCTTCATTGAGTTAATTTGCCTATTTCTATATCTTAGCATATCAAATTATCTCTGAGCTATGGAAAACAAAGCAGTATATTTACTCTTACTTCTCTCTACCACTTCCCTTCCCAGTTTTATTCTTTATGCGTTTGTTTATATTCTTAAAATTTGGGATATTTTGTTTTTTATAACTTTTTGTGACTTATCTATGGGTTAATAATAGTCACTATTTTTTAAAAAGGGAACATGTTGGGGTTTAACATTAAAATTTAGTTTCACAAAGGAGAGCTCCCAAAAGTTAAGACTTAACTTGTCCTCTTCCTCCTTTCTAGGTTTCTTCATTTCTTCAGATTAAGTGCTGCCCAACAGAAGTTTCTGCAATGATAGAAATGCTCTATGTCTTTGCTGTCCAAACCAGCATTCACTGGCCACATATGACTGGCTACAGAGATTATTAACCATTGAAACGTGGTTAATACAACTGAGGGACTTAATTTTATTTTATTCAGCTTTGAGTAGCTTAACCACACGTGGCTGGTGATGACCATTTTAGACAATGCGGCTCCAGGTCAGCATCAACTACCCTCCTTCTCTTGTATTCCGTTGTTATTCTTTCTTGGATTGAAGTTTAAGAAGTTTCTTGATTCATAAAAGTATGTGATTGGTAATTTTTCTTACTTTACCCACCTGACTGTTTTCTTTTGCTTCCTAATTGATTGTTGACTTGAGTATTTATTTCAGTTTCATAATCTTTTACTTTTCTAACTTTGAAAAATAAATGTTCCGTTATCTTCTAGCATCCCTGCTGTTAAGTCTGATGTCAGATTGATTCTTGACACTTTGCAGGTAAATTGCTTTTGCTCTTGGATTAAAAAAAAAATTTCTCTTTAAACTTATAGCAGTAAAATGTCACTCATATGTGCTCCCCATCTGGGCCTTTTCATTTGGAAAACATTTTCTTATATTATTTGCTTAATATTGTTTTCCCTCTATTATCTCTCTTCTCTAGAATTTATTTAAGATGGATTATCAAATATTGGGTTACCCTTATGATTGAGACTGATTAAACAGTGGTCATGGGTACCTCTGTATGTGTCCAACTCTCTCCCTCCTCACAACTTGTCCAATCTTAAATGAGAATGGTGTGTTGGGGTGTCTCGCAGGATAAATGGGTGGTGAGTAGACAATAGGCCAGGGGTTCTCCCCAGTTATCAAAGTAAGGAGGACTTAACTTGGGATATAGAGAACTTTACCAATTTTGCACCTGGGCAAAGGTATATCTAATTCTGTTGGAGAAGACCTGAGACACTTTCTTCTCCACTGTCTTCTTTCTCAGATGCCAGCAACTTTTCCGTCCTTACAGAAATTGCTCTCAGGCTCAAGCACCTGCTGTAGGTGCTTCCTTGGTGCAGGATAAAGAAAGAGGAGCCCAGTTCTCACAGCTGTTAGATCCTGTTATTTAATGAATTACTTTCTTTACTGCCCTCTTGACAATTTCTGTTTTTGTTTGTTGACTCCAAGTTTGGTTATTCTCTGGGACACCCCTGGAAAGAACTGTGCCTAATTGTGGTGTCTGGGAATGGTGTTTCTCCTGCTTTCATTTCTCTATTTGTTTGATCCCATCTGCTTCCTCTCTTCCTGGAATTTCTATTTCTCATCTGCTGATGGCACCTTTTCTGTTTTCAGCACCATTATCCGTTTTTTTGTTTTTAAAACACATATTTTCTATTATTTCATTGGGATTTTTTTGAGGAAAGAGAATCAGACATGCTTTTTTGAGTCTGCCAACTTGAATGTGAGGCCTACATTGTTTTTCATAAAAAAAGAACTTTAAAAACTGAAAACAGAAGTTTCATTAGTTTGGGAAGATACTATTATATTATTTTCATTATTGGTACATGGGAAATAAATGGTGAGGGATTAAACTATGAATATTTAAAACAGTTGTTACGTGATTCCAATTCTAATGTTGGAAGTATAGGTTGATACAGGGTTTCAGTACATCTCTCATTTCATGTTTCTTACTCTTGTCCTTTTCTGTGTTTATAGAAATTCCTACTATCATTTATGCATTTTTCAATTCTCCTTTTATTACTGAAGTTGTTTTAGTTTTCTCTTCCATTTCTTTCATGAGCCTTTTCTTTTCCATTTTTATCTCATTTTGGTTTTTTGTTCTACCTTCCTCATATTTCTGCTATGAATGCTTGCTTCATAGACACAATTATTGCAACAAGTTTTTCTTTTTAATGTCATAACAAAATACCTTCAATTTTTCCTTTATTATTTTGTTTGCTTTTGGTTATCATCATTATCTAGATTTTATTGGCTCATTTTTGATTATTCATTTCTGAAAAAAATGTATTTAATTTCCCAGGTATTTGTAGGGGATTCATATGGAAAATAAGAATTTTTATTCTCTTAAGACATGGAAGAGATAAATATTTGTTGTAATTTTTCTTTAATGTTAGACTAAAAAGAGGTCACTAATTTTCGTTTCTAAGAAAATGGCTTAGAACCTATGATACTAAAAAATGAGCAATTATTTAAAATTGTTTATATAGCCAGTGTCTGAGCTAGGGGCAAATTCCAGATTTAAATTAAATACCTCGAAAGAGCACACAATAAAGGAATATATATGTATATGTATATACATATATACTAAGAAGAAGGTGGTATCAAATAGACTCTTGAATCAGAAAGGAGAATGCTTTTCAAGGACTTTTCTTTGAACACTTGGACAATTGGGATCATTTTCAAATGCTTCACCCCCACTTCCTTCTTTTGCCCCGTTACTTCAATCTGTTAATATTAGGAAATAAGAATGTTTTCTTGCAAAAATATTTATCATTAATATTGGTCCTATTTGCTCTTCTGCCCAGTCCTAAGCTCTAAACAAACCTTGTCTTATTTGGACACCGGGGAAGACAGGTGTTGTCACATTGCTTCAGCATCAAAATTGGGTGAGGAAAAGAACTAAATACCCTGAATGTTAAGTGTGTTACTGGTTTGGTTTTCTTAGTGGTTCTACATTGTACCATTTATGCCTTGAAAAGTTCAGTGACAATAGAGTTTGGGGATTGTGGGTAGGGGGATGGTAGGGAGACGTGTGGGAGGAGAGTGATTGGCTATCTTGCTTTTTACTATTATTAGGTATTCTTGTATAGAGACACAGGATTGGATTCAGTCTTGGAAAACAATTTATTGCATTACTTTCCTAGTTTCTTCATCTCCCTCATTCATGTTAAGTAGGATATCAGACATTTCAATAAGTAGAAGAAAATCTCACTGACTTCTTCAAATGTTACCAAAAAAAAAAAGCCATCCCTCCTCAATGTGGATACAGGAGTAAAACCACTGTCATGCCTCATTATTAGAATTTTCCCTTATATTTATACTTAGTTCTTGCCACAATATCTCACCAATTTTTTTTATAATTGGAGATGCTTATCCATACCTTTGGAATCTGGAAGTATAGGCAGTAGTATACTTTCAAAAATATTATTTCCTGGTTTCCATTTGCTGTGATTCTTTATGGATCAGGCTTGTTTGTGTATATAGCCTCTATACATCTAATTTAATTCCCACCTTTAAAATGATTCCCTTTAACTTAAGGATTACCAAATGGTAATCAACCAGGGAAAAGACAAGGGGAAAAAGTTCCAGTGTGGCTAATGTGATATAGATTGATAAGCCATTTATGTACCTTAATACCTGGTTAACATGAAACAATAATGGAACAAAAGTGTCCTATTTGTGTCTTATTTTCTGCACATTCATTCTTACATATCTCTCTAAGCTCAGCTAAGAATTTGAGGCCTAACTGCATGAAGCCTGTAGGACAGTAGACATAAATGTGAGTTACAGATATATGCCAGCCTTAGGATCATTTGGAAATCTCTGAAGATAAGATCTCAGCAAGATTCTGAGTTTGCTTATGAAATTTCTCTAGAAAAGAACCTAGCATCAGTGGTCTGATCAGACCAAAGATGATGAATTGAAATGATATCTGGAGAGTGGGAAACAAGGTACCTATAAACAGTCATTGACAAATCTTACATCTTTTTTTAAAAAAAATCTTAGTCTTGAAGACAAATTTTGGTCAATGATTCTGGTTATCATTAAGTGAGAGCTGTTGCCTTGAAGAAAAACTTAGTGTATCTGAAAGATATTGAAGTTGGAAGTTATATTTGGTTTATCTCATATTATTCTCTGAGTTTCTTTTATGTTGTAGTTCTACTGTTATGCTGTGATCATGCTGATGTAAATAAATCATTCATTTGGTAGTATGACTTGCTTAGTGTGTTTCATTAAAACAAATAGAAGTAACAAGAACAATGAATCTAATTTGGTCTGCCATTATCATCTGGTAGTTTGCAAGCCAATATACCAGCATAACCTGAGATCTACACAGCAGTGGGGTGGCCACAGCAGGTTTAAAGAAAGAAAACCAGATTCCTGGAGATGCTATTCCTAAGGAAAGCTTGGAGTCTCAGGAGGAGTAATCTGTACTCTGTGCCTACATACACTTTTTTTTTTTAATTTTAGCAAGAGACTATTTCATAATTTAAAGAAACACAATAAAAGGCTCACCAACACAAACAAGAAGAAAACTGAAAAATGGATCCTTTTGGGATGAAGTCATAAGAGTTATATAAAGTGTAGCCTTTGATCCCATCATACTTGAAATAGATACTGATTTAAAATTCATATATTTGCCATCATTCTTTTCAATCCCTCCACCCGTATTTCTTTTAACATCTAAACAAAGTGACCTCATTGTTTTCCATTGGATTTTTTTTTAAACATTGGCTGGGATGATTGAGATTCAGGAATGTGGGAAAATGGATTCCCAAACCACGTCCCTCCCCTTTCATTCTGAACTGTAATTTTTGGCTTGGCTTGAATCACAGTCATCACATTTCAGCCTGAATCTCTCTGTAAAGTGATCTTTCTTAAACATTTCTCTCACTCATCAAGGGATCAGAAACAAAGCTGTTCTAGCCTTTCAGCAAAACACTTACAGGCAGCTTTTACAGAGAAGTCGCAAGAGCTAAATTTCCTCTAGAATTGTTTGAAAAGCGAACATTTTCAGTGCCTCATTGTCCTTTTTGTGAATCTTGTCATCTGTATGCCATGAGCTCCAGCAGCTATTTTAATCTGTTTTTGTTTGCAATCCATTTGGTGTCCACCCAAGGAAATGCAGGTGATTCTAATTAACTTACTGCTGAAGACGTAGGAAAAAAAAACCCCAAATTGTGATGTAGCGAATTATATACTTAAAACCTTTCTTCTGTTATTTATAACACATTATTAATGAAAATATTATATAAATATATTTATCACCTAGTTTATTGCTGTTCACTTTTTAAAAATCAATGGGGATTATGGCACAAGAAAAAGCCACACACATTCACAAATACACAGACACAATACAGACCCCGAGAACGCTTGCCAACTTTTATTTAACAAGAGTAGCAACTTAAAAATAACATTATTTTTACTTTGTGCAACATAGTTTAATATCTGAAATAACTCTGTTCCAATAAAAATCTATTGAAATACTCTCAGGCCTAACTCTGCCCTGAAGGTAAAAGTGATTAATTGAAAGATTTTGGCAGATCTCTGCTCACCACCAGGGCAGTTTAATTTAGAACACATTCAACCATTTCTCAGTGTCTCTGTGTTGGTGGAGCATAACTTTTGATCTTTGGGGAAGTGCCTCCAATTCAGACCCTTTGGCTTGCCACTTCCTGGAAGGTTTTGATGGCTTGCCTCTGCTAAGCATTCAGGTGAGAGAGAGCTCTTCCCTGGCTGCTGCCTCTCAAGTGAGTTCGTAAAAGCAAATTCCAGGCACCAAGACAAAATATTCTACAAACCCATTTGAGTATACTAACCATCAGCAAAGTCCTATTTAGATCACAGACAAAATGGTTCTTTTCAGCTTCTTGCTGTCTTTCGAAACTTCTGAGAAATTATAGTGTCACTAGCCTCTTTCCCAGGCAAAGAAGAAGGTGCTCCTAACCATGACAGTGGATGAAGCTGAGACATTTGAGCTTCCTATTCTCAGGAAATACAAATAGGATGACTGTTTTCTTTTTGAGAGTACAGGAGAAACTGCCTAGTGGATATTACTAATACTTCTGCTCAACAGAGAGGTGGGACTAGGTCATGTTCCTTCCTGCTTGGCAGATGGACCTGTGTTAAACTGTGATTAAATGGAAGAACAGATAAATTCTAAGATATTCTGTGGCCCTTGAATTGGTGAATTCCAACTCTCCAGGCAATTTGACAGATATTGTGTAGGTACTTGCTATGTAGCAAAAGTGTGCTAGGCATTGGGGATACCGTAACAAATGTGGTACACACACTTCCAGATGTTATAGATCCATAACATGCACTAAAATGTGAGAACATATATTCTCTGTGAGGTGGATTATAAAAATGATTCTGTTTTTAAATCGTTTTACATATTTCCCAACTATTTTATAAGTGTTTATATACATATACATATATACACATGTGTGTAGTATATACATATATATTACTCTTGTGAACAAATATTAATGACATTTATTATGAAAACATTATGACACAGATTGAAATTATTTGATAATATATACTTATGAGTTTATGTCCCCACAGATCCACTTGAAAAATGTTTGGAGACTATCATAAATCTATTATGTATCCTTGAATGCTGTATTTTGTATCTCTAATTTAGCTGAAAGATGGTTTAAGACTCTTGAAATGAGGTTCAAAATCTTCATGGGACACACAGTAGAAATCTCAAAATTAAGTATTTCATAAACTATTTCTTATTGGGGAAATCACATCCAGATTTGGAGACAGAAATATAAGGTATCTGGAATAAAGCTGAAAAGACAAAAACATTTTCCCTACTTAGAAGCTCTACCTTTCCCTGGACAATTTATACCATTGGCTTTTGTGATTTTGGGACTCGTACAAAAAGAAATGTATAAGCAAAAGACAAGAGGTAGCAATAAAGTTGGCTTTCTGACTTCCTATGATCACAATATAAAGTAGAAAGATTAGGCTTCCTCTAGTGGTCTAGGAGAGACCTAACTTCTCAGCTTCATTCTGTACTACATAAGGGCTGTTAACCATCTAACAAAGAACTATGCACCCTCTGGTTACTCAAAACACTTTGTTGACTTAAAAAAAGGCATTCCAATACCAATTGTTCCCTTATTTAAACTCATCTAGCACTAGTGTAATACAAACCAGATCTTCAGCTTCTGGGTGATTTTGTCACATAGGTCTACGTTGAAAGACTTGTGGAAATATCTGGGTATTTACATATATATACACATACATATTTATATATATATTTAATATCTCCCATTTCTTTCTGATCTATTGTCATGGAAAGAAAATATATTAAACTAACATGTGCCAAAAAATAGACAAATGAGATTACATCAAACTAGGAAGCTTCTGCACAGCAAAGGAAACAATCAACAGAGTGGAGTGGCAACCTATAGAATGGGAGAAATTATTTTCAAACTATACATTTGACAGGATGTTAACATCAGAATGTATAAGGTACTCAAACAACTCAATACCAAACAACCAAAAAACAACCTGAGCCCAAGTTAAAAATGAGCAAAAAACTAAAAAGATACTTCTCAAAAAAAGACATACAAATGGCCAATAGGTAAATGGGAAAATGCTCAACATCACTAATCATCAGATACATGCAAATTAAAACAATAATGAGATATCACCTTACCTCTGATAGAATGGCTATTATTAAAAAGACAAAAGATAACAAGTGTTGGCAAGGATGTGAAGAAAAGGAAACCCTTTTCTATTATTGGTGGGAATGCAAATTAGTACAACAATTATGGTAAAAAATATAGAGATTCCTCAAACAATTAAAAATAGAAATACCATATGATCCAGCAATCCCACCACTGGGTATATATCCAAAGGAAATAAAATCAGTATATCAAAAAGATATCTGCATTCTTATTTTATTACAGCAATATTTACAATAACCAAGATATGGAATTAACCTAAGTGTCCATCAATGGTTGAATGATAAAATGTGATATTATATATATGTTATTATATATGATATATATTATATCATATATATATTATATATGTGATATTATATATATCATACATATGATTTATATATAATATCATATATATGATTTATATGTATCATATATATATTTTAAATCATATATATGATATATATGCGCACACACATATATACATATATGATATATATGCGCACACACACACACAAATGGAATAGTATTCAGCCAGTAAAAAATCCTGCTTTTGGGGTAGAGCCAAGATGGCCGAATAGGAACAGCTCCAGTCTACAGCTACCAGCGTGAGTGACGCAGAAGATGGGTGATTTCTGCATTTCCAACTGAGGTACCAGGTTCATCTCACTGGGGAGTGCTGGACAGTGGGTGCAGGAGAGTGGGTGCAGTGCACCGTGCATGAGCCGAAGCAGGGCGAGGCATTGCCTCACCCAGGAAGTGCAAGGGGTCAGGGAATTGCCTTTCCTAGTCAAAGAAAGGGGTGACAGATGGCACCTGGGAAATCGGGTCACTCCCACCCCAATACTGCACTCTTCCAATGGGCTTAACAAATGGCACACCAGGAGATTATATCCCACACATAGCTCGGAGGGTCCTACGCCCACGAAGCCTTGCTCATTGCTAGCACAGCATTCTGAGATCAAACTGCAAGGTGGCAGCGAGGCTGGGGGAGTGGTGCCAACAATTGCTCAGGCTTGAGTAGGTAAGCAAAGCAGCCAGGAACCTCGAACTGGGTGGAGCCCACCACAGCTCAAGGAGGCCTGCCTGCCTCTGTAGGCTCCACCTCTGGGGGCAGGGCACAGACAAACAAAAGACAGCAATAACCTCCACAGACTTAAAAGTCCCTGTCTGACAGCTGTGAAGAGAGTAGTGGTTCTCCCAGCACACAGCTTGAGATCTGAGAACGGGCAGACTGCCTCCTCAAGTGGGTCCCTGACTCCTGAGTAGCCTAGCTGGGAGGCATCCCCCAGTAGGGGCAGACTAACACCTCACATGGCCGGGTACTCCTCTGAGACAAAACTTCCAGAGGAACGATCAGGAAGCAGCATTTGCGGTTCACCAATATCCGCTGTTCTGCAGCCACCGCTGCTGATACCCAGGCAAACAGTGTCTGGAGTGGACCTCCAGTAAACTCCAACAGACCTGCAACTGAGGGTCCTGACTGTTAGAAGGAAAACTAACAAAGAGAAAGGACATCCACACCAAAAACCCATCTGTATGTCACCACCATCAAAGACCAAACGTAGATAAAACCACAAAGATGGGGAAAAAACAGAGCTGAAAAACCAGAAACTCTAAAAATCAGAGCGCCTCTCCTCCTCCAAAGGAACACAGCTCCTCACCAGCAACGGAACAAAGCTGGATGTAGAATGACTTTGACGAGTTGAGAGAAAAAGGCTTCAGAAGATCAAACTACTCCGAGCTAAAGGAGGAAGTTCGAACCAATGGCAAAGAGGTTAAAAACTTTGAAAAAAAATTAGACGAATGGATAACTAGAATAACCAATGCAGAGAAGTCCTTAAAGGACCTGATGGAGCGGAAAACCACGGCACGAGAACTACATGATGAATGCACAAGCCTCAGTAACTGATGCGATCAACTGGAAGAAAGGGTATCAGCGATGGAAGATGAAATAAATGAAATGAAGCATGAAGAGAAGTTTAGAGAAAAAAGAATAAAAAGAAATGAACAAAGCCTCCAAGAAATATGGGACTATGTGAAAAGACCAAACCTACATTTGATAGGTGTACCTGAAAGTGAGCGGGAAACTGGAACCAAGTTGGAAAACACTCTGCAGGATATTATCCAGGAGAACTTCCCCAATCTAGCAAGGCAGGCCAACATTCAAATTCAAGAAATACAGAGAATGCCACAAAGATTCTCCTTGGGAAGAGCAACTCCAAGACACATAATTGTCAGATTCACCAAAGTTGAAATGAAGGAAAAAATGTTAAGGGCAGCCAGAGAGAAAGGTCGGGTTAACCACAAAGGGAAGCCCATCAGACTAACAGCTGATCTCCCAGCAGAAACTCTACAAGCCAGAAGAGAGTGGGGGCCAATATTCAACATTCTTAAAGAAAAGAATTTTCAACCCAGAATTTCATATCCAGCCAAACTAAGCTTCATAAGTGAAGGACAAATAAAATACTTTACAGACAAGCAAATGCTGAGAGATTTTGTCACCACCAGGCCTGCCCTAAAAGAGCTCCTGAAGGAAGCACTAAACATGGAAAGAAACAACCGGTACCACCCACTGCAAAAAACAGGCCAAACTGTAAAGACCATCAAGGCTAGGAAGAAACTGCATCAACTAACAAGCAAAATAACCAGCTAACATAATGACAGGATCAAATTCACACATAACAATACTAACCTTAAATGTAAATGGGCTAAATGCTCCAGTTAAAAGGCACAGACTGGCAAATTGGATAAAGAGTCAAGACCCATCAGTGTGCTGTATTCAGGAAACCCATCTCACATGCAGAGACACACATAGGCTCAAAATACAAGGATGGAGGAAGATCTACCAAGCAAATGGAAAACAAAAAAAGGCAGGGGTTGCAATCCTAGTCTCTGATAAAACAGACTTTAAACCAACAAAGATCAAAAGAGACAAAGAAGGCCATTACATAATGGTAAAGGGATCAATTCAACAAGAAGAACTAACTATCCTAAATATATATGCACCCAATACAGGAGCACCCAGATTCATAAAGCAAGTCCTTAGTGACCTACAAAGAGACTTAGACTCCCACACAATAATAATGGGAGACTTTAACACCCCACTGTCAACATTAGACAGATCAACGAGACAGAAAGTTAACAAGGATACCCAGGAATTGAACTCAGCTCTGCACCAAGCAGACCTAATAGACATCTACAGAACTCTCTACCCCAAATCAACAGAATATACATTCTTTTCAGCACCATACCACATCTATTCCAAAATTGACCACATACTTGGAAGTAAAGCACTCCTCAGCAAATGTAAAAGAACAGAGATTATAACAAACTGTCTCTCAGACCACAGTGCAATCAAACTAGAACTCAGGATTAAGAATCTCACTCAAAACTGCTCAACTACATGGAAACTGAACAACCTGCTCCTGACTGACTGCTGGGTACATAATGAAATGAAGGCAGAAATAAAGATGTTCTTTGAAACCAACGAGAACAAAGACACAACATACCAGAATCTCTGGGACACATTCAAAGCAGTGCGTAGGGGGAAATTTATAGCACTAAATGCCCACAAGAGAAAGCAGGAAAGATCTAAAATTGACACCCTAACATCACAATTAAAAGAACTAGAGAAGCAAGAGCAAACACATCCAAAAGCTAGCAGAAGGCAAGAAATAACTAAGATCAGAGCAGAACTGAAGGAAATAGAGACACAAAAAACCCTTCAAAAAATCAATGAATCCAGGAGCTGGTTTTTTGAAAAGATCAACAAAATTGATAGACCGCTAGCAAGACTAATAAAGAAGAAAAGAGAGAAGAATCAAATAGACGCAATAAAAAATGACAAAGGGGGTATCACCACCAATCCCACAGAAACACAAACTACCATCAGAGAACGCTATAAATACCTCTACACAAATACACCAGAAAATCTAGAAGAAATGGGTAAGTTCCTTGACACATACACCCTCCCAAGACTAAACCAGGAAGAAGTTGAATCTCTGAATAGACCAATAACAGGATCTGAAATTGAGGCAATAATTAATATCTTACAACCAAAAAAATCCAGGACCAGATGGATTCACAGCCGAATTCTACCAGAGGTACAAGGAGGAACTGGTACTATTCCTTCTGAAACTATTCCAATCAAGAGAAAAAGAGGGAATCCTCCCTAACTCATTTTATGAGGCCAGCATCATCCTGATACCAAAGCCTGGCAGAGACACAACAAAAAAAGAGAATTTTAGACCAATATCCTTGATGAACATTGGTGCAAAAATCCTCAATAAAATACTGGCAAATCGAATCCAGCAGCACATCAAAAAGCTTATTCACCATGATCAAGTGGGCTTCATCCCTGGGATGCAAGGCTGGTTCAACATATGAAAATCAATAAACGTAATCCAGCATATACACAGAACCAAAGACAAAAACCACATGATTATCTCGATAGATGCAGAAAAGGCCTTTGACAAAATTCAACAACGCTTCATGCTAAAAACTCTCAATAAATTAGGTATTGATGGGACATATCTCAAAATAATAAGAGCTGTCTATGACAGACCCACAGCCAATATCATACTGAGTGGACAACAACTGGAAGCATTCCCTTTGAAAACTGGCACAAGACAGGGATGCCCTCTCTCACCACTCCTATTCAACGTAGAGTTGGAAGTTCTGGCCAGGGCAACCAGGCAGGAGAAGGAAATAAAGGGCATTTAATTAGGAAAAGAGGAAGTCAAATTGCCCCTGTTTGCAGATGACATGATTGTCTATCTAGAAAACCCCATTGTCTCAGCCCAAAATCTCCTTAAGCTGATAAGCAACTTCAGCAAAGTCTCAGGATACAAAATCAATGTGCAAAAATCACAAGCATTCCTATACACCAATAACAGACAAACAGAGAGCCAAATCATGAGTGCACTCCCATTCACAATTGCTTCAAAGAGAATAAAATACCTAGGAATCCAACTTACAAGGGATGTGAAGGACCTCTTCAAGCAGAACTACAAACCACTGCTGAATGAAATAAAAGAGGATACAAACAAATGGAAGAATATTCCATGCTCATGGGGAGGAAGAATCAATATCGTGAAAATGGCCATACTGCCCAAGGTAATTTATAGATTCAATGCCATCCCCATCAAGCTACCAATGACTTTCTTCACAGAATTGGAAAAAACTACTTTAAAGTTCGTATGGAACCAAAGAAGAGCTCGCGTTGCCAAGTCAATCCTAAGCCAAAAGAACAAAGCTGGAGACATCATGCTACCTGACTTCAAACTACACTACAAGGCTACAGTAACCAAAACAGCATGGTACTGGTACCAAAACAGAGATATAGACCAATGGAACAGAACAGAGCCCTCAGAAATAATGCCGCATATCTACAGCCATCTGATCTTTGACAAACTTGACAAAAACAAGGAATGGGGAAAGGATTCCCTATTTAATAAATGGTGCTGGGAAAACTGGCTAGCCATATGTAGAAAGCTGAAACTGGATCCCCTCCTTACACCTTATACAAAAATTAATTCAAGATGGATTAAAAACTTACATGTTAGATCTAAAACCATAAAAACCCTAGAAGAAAACCTAGGCAATACCATTCAAGACATAGGCATGGCAAGGACTTCATGTCTAAAACACAAAAAGCAATGGCAACAAAAGCCAAAATTGACAAATTGGATCTAATTAAACTAAAGAGCTTCTGCACAGCAAAAGAAACCACCATCAGAGTGAACAGGCAACCTACAGAATGGGAGAAAATTTTTGCAACCTACTCATCTGACAAAGGGCTAATATCCAGAATCTACAATGAACTCAAACAAATTTACAAGAAAAAAACAAACAACCTTGTCAAAAAGTGGGCAAAGGATATGAACAGACACTTCTCAAAAGAAGACATTTATGCAGCCAAAAAACACATGAAAAAATGCTCATCATCACTGGCCAGCCATCAGAGAAATGCAAATCAAAACCACAATAAGATACCATCTCACACCAGTTAGAATGGCAATCATTAAAAAGTCAGGAAACAACAGGTGCTGGAGAGGATGTGGAGAAATAGGAACACTTTTACACTGTTGGTGGGACTGTAAACTAGTTCAACCATTGTGGAAGTCGGTGTGGCGATTCCTCAGGGATCTAGAACTAGAAATACCATTTGACCCAGCCATCTCATTACTGGGTATATACCCAAAGGATTATAAATCATGCTGCTATAAAGACACATGCACATGTATGTTTATTGCGGCACTATTCACAATAGCAAAGACTTGGAACCAACCCAAATGTCCAACAATGATAGACTGGATTAAGAAAATGTGGCACATATACACCATGGAATACTATGCAGCCATAAAAAATGATGAGTTCATGTTCTTTGTAGGGACATGGATGAAGCTGGAAACCATCATTCTCAGCAAACTATTGCAAGGACAAAAAACCAAACACCGCATGTTCTCGTTCATAGGTGGGAATTGAACAATGAGAACACATGGACACAGGAAGGGGAACATCACACACCAGGGACTGTTGTGGGGTGGGGGGAGGGGGGAGGGATAGCATTAGGAGGTATACCTAATGCTAAATGATGAGTTAATGGGTGCAGCACCCCAACATGGCACATGTATACATATGTAACAAACCTGCACGTTGTGCACATGTACCCTAAAACTTAAATAATAAAAAAAAAATCCTGCTTTTGTGACAACATGAATGAACATGGAGGACATTATGCTAAGTGAAATAAACCAGAACAGAAAAATACTTATTGCATGATCTCACTCACATGTGGAATTCAAAAAGGTTGACCTCATAGAAGAAAAGAGTGGAATGGTGGCTACTAGAGGCTGGGATGATTAGGTGGACGGTAGGAATGAGAAAATGTTGGTCAAAGGATACATAATTATAATTAGCTAGAAGGAATAAATTTCAAGGGATCTATTGGATAGCAAGATGACTACAGTTAATGATGACATATATTCCTGAAAAATGTAATGAGAGTGAATGTTAAGTGCTCTCATCTATGATAACTACGTGAGGTAATTTGTTAATTACATAGATTTAACTATTACACAATATCTATATACTTTAAAACTTCATGTTGTATGTGAAAAAAACATACATTATCCACAAATTAAAAAACAACTAAGATGTTTTATATATGCTGATGTTCATTGATACAACATTTATGAAATATCTAACTCCATATATGTGACTTTCTAAAGTGGCAAGATATCAATTATAAATGTATCTCATGTTTTCTCTTGTATGAAATGTAAATAAAGGATGTCTTAATTTCCCTGTTTCCTCCAGGGGATGGCAGAGTTTGAGTTTTAATGTTAGAAACTCCATTGAGTTTGAATGTTAGGAAATCCATAATCAGGCAGTATAGCTAAATCTTGAAGTGCCATGAAAGATAGAAATGAAAGATTATCAATTTGAAGACTTGGATTTTATGCCATTGGTTCCCAACAAGTTAATATTAATTATAGAGGCTACATTTGCAGTTTATTTTCAGAAAATCTGGGAAGATAATTCTTTCTTAAAATATTTCTTTCACACAGCCTTGCTTATGCCTAAAATTCTGTAACTAGAATTCGTTCTTTTTTCTTGAAATCCTATTGGAGGATTTCACATCAAACCTCACTGGTCATATACGCTTTAGTATGTGGATTAATTTATTAGATCCTTTACTGGGAGCAGACTTTAACTGAAAAGAAAACAAGTACAATGAGTTTACTTGTGTAGGATGTGGGAGAGAAAAAGATGGAGAATAAGGGGGCAAGTACATAATGGGAGAGGAACAGAAAGGGAAAATGGGTACAACATGTTGGCTTCAAATGAATTCAAAAGAGTGGTTGCTATTATCCAAAGTTTCTCCCTTCCTGGTTTACCTGCTATTTTGGACACACCAAGACATAGAAAAAAAGAAGTATATTACTGTACTTAGAAATTTGGGGGAGAAGGGGCACATTTTTAAGCTTGATTAAACACAATTTATTTTAACATAATTTATTCTTATAGTAATTTTCTATCATAAGGAAATTAGAAATATGGAAATTGTAAAAAATAACATCTTCAGGGAAAACTTTTAAAATAATTTTTCTTTCAGGTAAGTACAATGCTCTAAACTGAGGTTCCTAAATTCATATAGGTTTTTTTGTTTTGTTTTTTATTTTTTTTGAGACAGGGTCTCAGTCTATCACTCAGGCTAGAGTGCAGCGGTATGATCACAGCTCACAGCAGCCTCAACCTCTCCAGGCTCAGGTCCTCCCATCTCAGGCTCTCAAGTAGCTGCGACTGCAGGCACACACCACCATGCCTGGCTATTTTTTTGGTATTTTTTGTACAGACAGTGTTTTGCCATGTTGCCCAGGTTGATCTCGAACTCCTCAGCTCAAGAGATCTGCCCACCTCAGCCTCCCCAAGTGCTGGGATTGTAGGCATGAGCCACTTTTCCTGGCCTCATATAGGTCTTTTTTTCTATAGATTGAAATGTCGTGAATATACACGGCATTCTCCCATGAAATCATCAGATCTCTGAGCCAGGCCTGTCTCTTCTCTGGGTAAGGACTACAGAGAATACAGTGACTTCTCTCATCATATCACTCTCCTGCAGTTTTACTATATGTGGCGTTGTCTGTGTATACATCACTGGGTCTGTATTAGCCCATGTTCATACTGCTATAACGAACTGCCTATGACTCGGTAATTTATAAAGGGAAGAGGTTTAATTGACTCACAGTTCAGCATGGCTGGAGAGGCCTCGGAAGACTTACAGTAAGGGTGGAAGGCGAAGGGGAAGCAAGGCACCTTCTTCTCAAGGTGGAAGAAAGAAGTGCCAGTGAGGGAGGAAGAGCCCCTTATAAAGCCATCAGATCTCGTGAGAACTCACTCACTATTACGAGAACAGCATGGAGGAACCAGCCCCAGGATTCAATTACTTCCACCTCGTCTCTCGATTGACATGTGGGGATTATGGAGATTACAATTCAAGAAGAGATGTGGGTGGGGATACAAAGCCTAACTCCATCAGGCTCACTGGAGAGATGAGAGGTGTCAGATGGAGCCAGTGATGTATACACAAACAATGCCGCAAGTCTTAAGTCTTCCCCAGTAACAACCTAAGACTTATTGGCCTCAGCTGGTAATGCATGGCTTTGAACTATGGCAGACTTACCAGGTCTTAGATTTCCAATCTGCTCTTAAGTTTTAAAACAAACCTTAATAAAGGCAATTACATCAGAAACAAATGCATTTCTATTAATTCACTGGCCAGAGTATCAAAAGAAAGTAATAACTTTATTTCCATTAAGAGCAAAGTGTGCTACAGTCAAAACCCCTTGAGAGGAGGAGGGTACCAAGCTTGGAAACACAGCATGCTTTTAGAAGTGTCAGTGAGACTCCCTTTTCCCTTTCTTTGACTTATCAAATGAAACAAAACAAAATCCTCTTTCCTGGTGCTTGAACATACTCTAATAGGAGACAAATTATTGATACCTTTTAAAACAGTTAAGCTCAAGGTAATACTCAAAAGTGTGAATAAGGGTGTCTGAACATCAAGCTGGAGTATAAATGATATTTCTGGGGCAGGTGTGCCAGAAGGAGAGTATCAGAGGTCAGACAGGGGCTCAAGGTGACATCATGGAGTAATGTAATCACACACCAAAGAAAAAGAAGGAAGGATACGAATGCACTGTTCTCCTTCAGATCCCGTATTTTGCCCCGTGAGAAATTAAATGAACAGGTTCACACATGTCTTCTCTTGTTTTCAGGGTTTCAGAGTTCTTCCAACTTTAATCATGTTACCTGCCAACATTTGTTAAAAAATCTTGTCATAAAAATGAACTAAAAATTTACTGTCTTTCAACATTCAACAAGTGAAAAGCACTCCCCCTGCTCATCGTCCTGTCACTCAGGGTAGTGATCAGAAATGATTCAGGAATTTGAGTATAAATGTCTGTTTTCATTCTAATGTGTCATTGTGTGTTAGAAATGCTAGACAAGAAGAAACTTCAAGAAAGTGAAAAAGTTAAAAGTGAAGTTGTTGTTCATAAGATAGTCGTTCTGTATAATCTCCAATAATTCTAGTTAAGCAGGAGCACTGTGACCTGTTTTTGTTTGAGTTTTTTGGTAACAGAAGTTTGGGGAATTAATTAGAAATGTATGAAATTTAAAACATTCTTTTAACTTTCTCCTCTACCCAATGCATTGCCCATTTGGTATATCTATGCAATATCTTTTGAAATATTAAAATAGATCCTTTGGTATGTCTACGCAATATCTTTTTAAATATTAAAAGTTACCATATTCTAGTCTATAAATATATGAGAAAATATGGTCAAACTATATTATTTCGACCTGTGATTTTGCTGTGGAGTCCCTGATAATTGTTTTTGCATGCGGTACTCTAATTGTTGGCTGCTCAGGAGTCTACAGTATATCTATAAAACTACTTTAAGTCAAGAATAGTTGATTTCTAGCATTAAGTCACTTGCTATCCTAATAACTTTCCTCTTTATGTATCATTTCCACTAGTTTACCTAGTAAGAAGAATTGCTTTTTCTTCCCTCATCCATAAAAAACTTGTGAAAAGAAACCTTACTGGTGGGAAAAGAATTTGAATGGAAAACATGGACATACATATATCATCAGACCAAGGATTAAAAGATGAACATTATATGTGAGGAAACATTACAAGAAGCTTTCACTATATTAGTTTTTCCAAGTCAGTGTTCCAAGTCAGTCTTGGATTATGTGTGAAAAGTAAGAACTCTATACTGTAACAGGTGCTGGCAGGAAATTCCCATTAAAGCTTATGGAAGTTATGCCTGTAAAGTCTTGGCATCTGAGAAAATTCTCTCATAAGAATGCATTATGCATCAGATATTTTTCTCACTAGAAAAGCAATGTGAGGCTGTAACTACTTAACAATATTCCCAGTCACTATTTTGTTAACGCCATCCCTTGGTGATGCCATCTTTGGTGACCTTGTCCTGTATGGAAAGTACATATCAGCCTTCATTTCAGCATTGTGAACATGCATTATCTCCTGTATACAACAATAGAGATCTTGATCTTAACATCTGTCTGTCCATTCAAAGCATAAACTTGAAAGTACTTTTTTTCCCAGTAAAGTCACTGGATTTATACTAATCCATCCACATTCTGAAGACTGACTCTTAATATGAAACTTGACAAATGTTTATGAGATTTTGCTGGAGTTAAGAATACAGACTATGAAGTATCAGGTAGTAATTAATGTATAATTTTATTCCACAGTATTGGTATGTATGCTGGAAAGCACTAACATTATGTTTGGCTCACAGTGGGTGCTTAATAAATGTCATCTTTGTTTTCCTCATGTAAATGACACAATATCTGTATATCCACACCTTCAAAGAGTTATAGTGTAAATTTTAGAACATATGCTGGCTTACCTTCAAGTTAGCAGGTTAGGCCTTTTACTCTGATCAAGCTCAATTTTCTAGCCTATTAATTGTAGAGGTTAAAATATTCTTTGATTGAAGTTTGCATGTTGGATACAACTGAAAAAAAGTTCTTTTTTCTTACCCTATAAACCTACTATTTACAAAGAATTTGATTCAAATCCAAGGGTTAATTTGGATTTAAAACACTAATCAAGTTAAGGACAGAGATAAATTTACATCACAGTGAATGCTAGAAAAAGCCCACTGAAAATGATTGAATGTCTGTATATATCCAGATGTATGCATCCATATCTAGATTTGTAACTACACCATGAATGAGACATTACTAGCTTACCTTTTATTGTATTTAAAACTATAAATACTAATGTATATAAAGCTATAATTACATTTATATTTATAGTTTTCAATATGCTTTTCATATATTCATAAATATATCTTTGGTAAAATGTCCTCAGTTAGGATATTAAAGCTACCTTCCAGAAGAGAACACACACATGCACGCACACACACGCACGCGCACACACATACACACACAGCATCAACCCAGGCAATATGCCAAAGTGTAGTCTCTGTGAAAAAGGTTTTGCTTCAGGGCAATAGCAAACTAACTCACCACCCTGCTGCACTGTCCACTCCTCACCACGTTGTTCTTTGCTGTATCCTTAACTTCCCCTCCTACAGTGAGGAAACATTTCTTTGGACTGTTTTATTGCCAATACATTTTTTACTTTGTATCATGAAATGAAACAAGGGACTGGTTTCATTAGAAGGAGAGGTAAACAGAGCATTAATTAAATTTGCTGATGATACTAAATTGGGAGGAACTGTGGACATCTGTGTGGACAAAAGAATCATACAAATGGACTTAAGGAGTTTAGAAATACGAGCAGGAAATAATAAAATGAGATTCAGCTTTAAATAATGCAAGCTAATACATTTGGGAGAAGATAATCAGAAACATGGCTATTCAGTGGATGGTAGATGCCTGGAAAGTGGTGATGGTGAAAGATACCTAGGGGGTGATAATGGGAAAAATTATACACAAACTTACAAGGAAGTAGGCACAATGCCTGAAGGTTTATATAAAAAAGAGCATAATATTTTGAACCAGAAAGTGGATAGTGCTATTCTCATGACACTGGTCGGTCTCAAAAGCATCAAATTTGGCTTTAGTTAGTCGAATCCCTCAGTTTTATGAAACAATTTAACATTATTTGTTGAAAGACTGGTTTCTCCCTATTAAAAATGAGAAAGTATGTTTTGTCTGAAACCTGTATTGGACACAAAGGTCATTGCCCTATTTCTGTCCTATCCTATTCTAGATTATTACAAATATGGTATGTCATACTGGTCTACATATATATCATGCCCCCTGGAAAAACAACAACAACAACAAAACAAAAAACAAAACCCTTACTTTCACTTTTAAGGTAATTTCTTTACATTCTAGATAATATGACTTTACGTTATGTTTAAAGAGACATTTAATCATTGTCTCTTCTAGCAGGTCACTGAATCTTCAATCTGTAAGCTTTGTTTCTCTAAGGGTAGAGGCATGGATGAGTGGATAAACAGAAAGCTTGGATAATATTTGTCTCTTCATCCATTTAATCATCCATTATGAATTGAGGCCCTATCATATGCCAGGTATAGTGTGCTAAGCACTGTGGGGACGGGGTGAGCCAGCTATAATTCCTAGACTCAAGGACTCACACTCTAGATAGGGAAACAGATAATGAAACTAGCCATTGTAGTTCCAGGCAATAAGGGCTCTATTAGGAAAAGCAAAGCTGTCACTGGAATATCATGGAGGAAGGGCCTAATGATGTTCAAGAGATCATGGTGGGATGGTTATGGATTTAAGTTAGAGAATATTCCTTGGAGAAGGTGATTCTTGTGATATTCACAAGAGGATGAATGTGAGTTTGGCAGATGGATAAAAAGGGAGAAAGAAAAGCATGGGAAAGGAATAGGCCATTAGAAAAATTCATGTACTTGGTATTCCTGGAGCATAGAAAGCAGCTTATAAGGATATGAAGCTGAACAGTAGACAGAGGTCATATGCTTATCCTTTTTTATGGGGGTAATTAGTGTGGAATTTTGTTTATCCTTATGAGATCAACGAATCATTGGAGGATTCTAAGAGGGGATAACACAATCTTATTTGTATTTAAGAGGGATCATTTTGGCAGCATTGAAAAGAGTGGCCTGGGCAGAAATAAGAACAAAGGCAAAGACCTCCTTAGGAGATTTATCTCAAAAGGAAGTATAGAGGCCCAATCAAGGTCACAGAAAGTGAAAGGAAGAACCAGATTCAAGAGATAGTATGAAAGTAGAGCTCATGAGGCTTGGTGAATGATTCTGTCTGTAATGAGAGAGAAGAATCTAAGATGTCTAACATATTTCTTTCTAGGGCAATGGGGAATATAGATTGTAATGCTGTGGGCTGAGTTAAGAAATAAAATAGGAGGAACATATTTGTTGGGAAAAGTGATGACTTTAGTTCAAAAAAGTTCAGTTTGAGGAGCCAGAGGAAAATTCAAGAAGGGTTGTTTCTAGACCATGGATCTGAGTGGGAAAAAAACAGCTTGAGTAATTATTTGCATATAGGAGCTCTGAAGTCATTGAAGGGCTCACTGAAGGTTTAGGTATAATTGAGATCACCCTGAGAAAACCAGTAGCATGAAATGTCAGAGTCAATAATTAAATCCAGAGGAAATGAATGTTTCTTATGCTATCAAACTCTAGGCCAAACACATGGACTCCAATATTAGACTATATAATATCAAATACATCATCAAATGCCTACCTTCAAGACAAAAGGAAGAAAATCTCACTGTTGTCGTGACAATACCATCTGTTAGGTGTGCAACTGTTCTATAGGGAGACTAAAGAGTTAGTCATCCCAAACTGTCAGAAAATGCAAAATATAACAAGAACAACATCATTTTAAAAGAAGAAAGACAACAGTCCAATTTTAATAACATTGGTATATTCGAAGTCTTTACAGAGCTTTTGATAGCAACAGCAGAGTTTAACTTTTTTTTCTGCTAGGAAGTAAATTTGGAGAAAATGAAATCAATATCCAATAGCAAAATCATGTATTCTGTCTTCATTAACTTCAAATTGATAGATCCTGTGTATTGACCATATATTTCTTATTTTAATTATTGGACAGTCCCTATCAACTCAAAAAAATTATCATCCCAATAAAAATTTCCTGAGAGGTACATGGAAAACAAACAATGAATCAAGAGGGTGATATATTCACAGGGAAGTAAACTAATACAAAACAGCACTAACATGGCATTCCAAGTCTGAATTAAAGGAAAAGATGTGGGGCTCAACTTGCTGTGTGGTTATGGGAACTGAGCCTAAGCCTGACCATTCTCAGGCATGTCAATTACAAGTCATAGTTACCATTCAGTTACTTGATTAAAAACAGCAGGCTATTGGAATTGAAACAATGCCTAATGGGATATGATTTCCTCTGATGAAAATGAGTAGAGAATGGATATTTTAGTAGTTGCTGATGGTTAACTTAAATGGAGTATCCAAAAATCGATGAAAATAAAATCATTAAGGAAACCTAACTTCAATTGTTTAGCATAGCTGTGTATTGATAGCAAGAATGGTACCTTATTGAACAATATGATATACTCTTATCAGAAGTGAACTTGTTTAAATGTTTAAAAAGTGGATTTACAGACCATGTTATTCTCTGAGCTGCCTTCAACCAACAACTGTTGGTGATTGATCTTTTTATACTATCAACTATATGCATGGGTAGCAATGGTGTGCAACTCTCCAATGAGGATTTAAGCAATGTTGAATATAATTTATCTGATTATACACCATTTACTGAGAATTCATTATGTGTTAGGTACCATATGAGAAGTTGGCTTATACACGAGGGAGCACATCATGTACTTAATGTAATATTTTAAATATTTTTCTTCTATAAGATATACTTACACCCTAGATATAGGACATTATTATTTTCTTAAAAAAGAGTGTGTATTTACATATTGGGTCTCTGGTCTACTATGACCTCAAGAATTCTTCCAGCATTATCATTTCAGAGCTATTTTGGTTTTGCAGAGTTAGGTTTTTTTCTCAAAGTGTCCAGCCCTTGATTTTTTCCATTTTTTTTTCTGAACCAAAAATAGGAAGCGACTTGAAACGTATAAAATCAGGCAAAGAGAGATAAAACAAGAAAATAAATGATTATTTTGAACCCAAGAAAAACATCTTTAACTGTATAGCCTACTCGTCTATAAGATAACCTCCCAAAGAATTTAGAGGAATCTCTAAGGCATGAGTCTTTTAAGGAAATGGGTAAAAAGTTCTAAATATCCTGTACAAAAAAATATGTCATGTTCATTCATATAGACCACTGTAATTATTTCACCTGGAATCTGTATGTCTCTTTTACCATATATGTGTAGACTAATTGATTAATGCTTAAATTGAGTATACAATTTGAAAGTATAAAAATTCTTCGGAAAATGTCATTTTTTTTTCATATAAACTTTAAAAAAGAACATCATTCTTTAGGAAACCCACAAAGGAGTATAATATTTGGGTTTCATTTATAGCTTCCTGAATTAATTTGGTTTCTTAATTATCATTAATTTTTAAACCCTAGGGAAATACCTACACAAATACAATGTATAGATTCTTTTTCTACCAGTAAACAACAAATTATTTCATAAAACAGAGTGACACTGTTGTGAAAGTTGATTATTTTTAATCAATCAGTTCATATTGTGTGACAAGAATCAAAACATTTGTACTGAAAAGCTACAAGTCAGTTTTTGAATGCTAGGGCAAAAAAATATGAAAATCTCTGACTGCCTTATTATTATTTGCTTCTGCTTTTTGAAAACCTGAAAGCTTTCCAAATGCGTGCAATTTTTTTCAAATTTTGTAAGCATTTGCTTCCAGGCTAAAACATCCTGCTAACTTTCAGCCAAGATTATTTTTATGGTGGAACTATTAAGTTCTGCATATAGGGACTTGTAATGGGAAAACTCCCAGTCCTAGAACTCCCATTGTGTAAATGACACCAGTATAGGCTATTTGAGAGTACTGCATCTTGGTAAGTTGAGGTGTTGCATTATTTAAATTCCCCATCCACAATAAGAAGCTAATTTCCTAGGGTCTTAATTTTGGCTCTGTTCCTTCCAACTGACTCCAAGGGAAAAGTATGTTAAGAACCTAAACTTTACATTGGGGGTGGAGGTTGGAAATTAGACTCAGGCTGTATCTGGGAAGCGACATTATTTATTCTGATGCATTGTGGATTTTAAAGTGTGGGAATATCCGCTGACTGATTTGACCAGAGCCACATTGCTGTATTTCTTAGATAGCCTCTCTGGTTGTTGAACTGCACGTTTATTCCTACATTAACTTCTGTTATGTTTAAGCTTTCTTTTTGATAATAAGACTGTCATGCATTGCTAGACATAGATAAACTCTGTTAAATGTCACTAATAAATATGTGAATTAATTAATAACCAGCTCCGTATACAGAGTTTGTGAACATTCAATGCATGCCATAAATTGCAAGGTTTAAGTTTCAAGCGTTTTCTTGAGCATGAGTAAGTTTCTCTGGAACAGCAAAGCAGGTATCAGGTACCTATGGCAGAGATGGCAATGTTTTCACTAGTTTGTCTTCTCTTTCTTACAGACCTCACAAGCATGTCCTCTTATCCACATTTGTTTTCTTAATTGCAAAATGCAGCTTTTCCCCCGCCTCTCCACCTTGTCATCTCTGATTTCTTTTGGTTGTCTTTTCCTAGTTTCTCTTTTATACTCTTGCTGGCTGTTTCCTGTTTATTCTTTTTTGATTTTGTCTTCCCCTCGAGCCCTAAATGTGGCTTTCTTACAGACACAGAGGCCCCAGCGTGACTACCCCAAAGAGCCAATTCCAGCTTGGACCCAGCACAACACTGTGCTGTCAGGAAGGTGGCAGTCTTTGTGGCTGCATTAAAACAAAACAGAACAAAACACAAAACACCAAAGCACTAAACTGGTCTTAATTTTAACTCAGAAAAGCCAAGGAGATTCACTGCAAACTTTCATGGAGCTTCTTTAAGATCATCTCCATTGTAAATGCATGCGGATGCCTAACATAAGGCATGAAAAGCAAACACTTAAAAAAAAAAACAAAAACATAGGTCACTGACCTCCGAAACATTTTTGTTCAGTCCACAAATATTCTCCAGGGAAAAAGAAAAAGTGCTTATCTTGTACTCTTGATTTTTTTTTTTTTTAGAGCATGTAATTTTTATCAGTTTGTTTTGTTTTTGTTACTTTTTGTTACTCACTGCTTATAAAACTAGCAAGCAGAAGTCTCTCTGGAACAAGATAGAATCATAAAAGTTTTCAAGAATCTCGTCACAAACTAAACAGTACAAATTGCACATTCTTCATGGAAGTATCAGCCTTTAGTGCGTGCCTGGATCCAACTATAATAGATTATCCCAAAGTGGGAAAGAATGAACAGTATAAAATTAGCAGAACTGGGAGCAGAGCTTGTCTAGGGAAGGCAATATGATCTGCAGTTTCAGGGCCTGGATTCAAAGGCAACGGGAAACAACTATGTAAAGTCTGATTTTTGCAAGTAAGCACTCGGTAGGATCTCAAGAGGCAGACTGGTGCACTGGATCAAATATCAGGAAAATTATGTTAACAACTACAATGCTTGCTACTATACTGTACAATGGGTACTGTACAATAGCTGTACTAACATGTCTGTTATTTATATAACACATACATGTGCATATGCAAATGCAACATGTATATGGCAAATATTCATGTATTTATTTACATGCCATGTTTTAAATTTTTGTTAGATAAGTATATTACTGAGTTGAGTAGGTGTCCAGCCACACTTTCTCGTGATATTAACACACATATCCAAATAGTCACATAATTAAACAGGTTTCATTTATAATGTCACAGGCTTGTTAATTTCATATTCTCTCAAACTTCTCCTAACAGTAGAGGAATTACCAAAAAAGAAACAGTTAAGGTATAATAATAATTTTAGCCATCCTTTTTCCAAGTTGCTATAATCTACCCAAAGATAACTAATTGTTCAAAGTAAACATTCCACTCAGACCACAAAAGGAATCCATTACACAAACATATAATTCACAGTCATTTTTAGTGGGTTGTAAACAGTTTGGAATGAGCATAAAATGGGACAAAAATCAAAGTGAGCATTTTGAAATGAAAAAGTGTTTGCTACAAAAGGTCAGTCCCTTTGCTTGGCAAACTATGTAGAAAAGCCTGGGAAAATGCTGATCACACAAGCAATGAGGGAATTTTAAAGCCAACAGCCTCCTTGTTTCTTTAAACAGACATCGGAACCTATAACTGGATCCTGTCAAACAAACGACAGCAAAAAAATATAACAGCTGCTAAGAAGTCAAGTTGAGAGATAAAGTTTTTGAGGCTAAGGACCTTCTCAGAAGTAGACTAAAGGTCTTTCTTAAATCTTTAAGCAAGGTTATGGATCCCAGGGTGGCTTTTAGGCACCAAGTCAAATATGTAACTTTGTGTACCATTCCTGTCATAGTATTTCATGTTCCAGAAAAAAGACAGAAAGGGCAAACTTCTTGTTGATTAGCATCTGCTGAGGCATTCTGCAAAGTTGCTTATACCTGGAATTATCACATTTGAAAAACATGATTTCATTTTAAAAAAATTGTGGTCAAAAGCATATGACATACAATTTCTCTTCCTAATCCTTTTTAAGTGTATAGTTCAGTAATTCTAAGTATATTCACATTGTTGTACAATAAATCTCTAGGAATCATTTTAATGTTTTAAAATAGTTTGGGTGCATATTAACCAGAACCGGGAATCATGAAGGAAGTATAAGTTAAGACATATTCCAAATGAATGCCAATCTAAATTATATTACAAACTTAAAAAAATTAATGTTATTCCCTTAAAACCAAAAAAATTTTGGATGCATAAAAATATCTTTAGGGTAGAAATATGCTCATTTATCTACTTAACCCTACTCTTATATAAAATATGTATTTGGCAAAATGCATGTTTGGTATTATTGGGTAGAAACATGACTGGTTCGCCACTTAAGGCATGTCCTTTTAGATCTCACACCAAAGGACTCCCTATATCACATAGTCACAATGTTAAGAAAATAACTTGCAAAATAAGGCAAAATTAAACGTCTCCTGGTCTTATAACGAAGATAAAACCAGATAAATATGTGTTTATCGTTCAAGGTTTATTACATCATTTTTAAACACACATATTTCCCTGCTTTTTATTATTGTTATGGTTCTTCTGTCTTGTAGGGTCTGTTCTTTTCTCTCACAGTACTTATCACAGTTTATGCTAACATACATAACCGTGTGTGTCTGTTTGCTTAATGTCTATCTCCTCTGTATTATCAGCTGGTAACATGGAAGATGACACAAAGTAGGTACTCAATAGCTATTTGGCTTCGATTGCTTCATTTAACCAATATTTATTGAATACTTACAAGGTGTCTCGTGCTGTATAAAGCTTCTTTCCAAATAATGGACCTCAACAAAGGATAGTCAATTACATGCTTTGCATAAAAAGAACTATGAATTAAGGTCTTACTTGTTATACCAGTTTAAAATATATACTTTCTTTACTTCAGGTCTCCTAGGCCCTTGTATCTAAGAGACACAGGTGATCGCATTTTTAAGTAAGCAATTTCTACACATATGACGTCATCATAAACTACACAAAGTGTTCTATAACATAGCGAAAAATGAACTTCTCACTGCTTATATCTACTATATGTCACAATGCCTTCCTCTACATCAAGCTTTCCCAACCCATGGCCCAGGGGTTTGAATACAGCCCAACACAAATTTGTAAGCTTTCTTAAAGCATTATGAGATTTTCTGCATTTTTTAAAGCTCATTAGCTATTGTTAGCGTTAGTGTATGTAACGCTATGTGTAGCCCAAGAAAATTCTTCTTCTTCCAATGTGACCCAAGGAAGCCAAAAGATTAGATACCCCTGCTCTAAATGCTTGTTTCCTCAAACCTCCAAAATAGTGTCAGATGATCTCATGCTTTTGGTCATTGTACCCAGGATATGAATTAAGAATTAGCGGAACCATGTTTTAATATTTTCACAGAAATTACTTCAAAAAAGAAACATAAGTTGAGTTTTTCATTGGCTAATTATGATTTCTCAGATACATGCTCTACGACTATAAAGGCAAGGCAAGCGGGAAGGAACCACTTGGAAGAGCTTTAAAGACTAACATGCTCCTTAACAGTTTGTCTTCCAAATTTTGCTTGTATTTTCAAGGCTCAGCAGACAATGTCAGAAACCACAGAAATGAAGTTAATCTAGTTATAACAGTTGGTGAGAAGGAGAATGCTCTGGTAGTTTAGAGTAATAAAGAGAACCAAATCAAGATAAGGAAACATACTAAACAAGTTATTAGCTAAATTGGTTCACATTCAGTTTATTGATAGATTTTCTTCTAGGCATGTCCAAAAGTTGCAAAATTTAAAATGTAACTAATATCACTTTACCAGGGATGAATAAAGACTGCATCTTTTGCCAAGTACTGGGTAGAATTTCCTTGGAGAGACTACAGAAGTGTGAGCAATTTGGCTCTGTTCAATGCAAACAGGTAAGACAAGTAACTGACTGACTGACTGGATGGATAAATGAATGAATGAATGAATGAATAGTGAGATCTGCCTTCCTGATAATGTTTCATTTTAAATCATCCATCTAATAAGCATTTTAGAGATATAGCCACAATTTGTAGATTTTTTTAAAGGAGTAAAAAATAATCACAAGAAAAAAAAGAGAAGGAAACAAATCTTTTTTATAACAGCCAGTGTGCCGATGTAGTGAGTATCAAGACCATTTCCCTAAGACTGTGAGAGTAAACACATAGTTTTCATTAAATGCTCCTTTCCCATAACTGGTCCATCAGCATTTCCCATGACTCTGCAGTTGAGTTTCTTGGCTGGGAGAGTATCTGGCCATTAGAAGGAGGGATCCAGATATGCTGAGTCCCAGCCATGCTGAGAGACTTGGCACCTTTATATGCTACTTCCTAATACCAACCCCAGCATAAAATGTCATCAGAAGCCTGCATAAACATTGGACTTAGATTCACATAAATTATTTCTGTCCTGAAATGCTTTATGCCAGAATTTCATAAAAACAACACTTTGAGTAAATAGAATTGGTGTATAAATATAATATTAATCCAACAAAATGATCATATAAAATTATAATCAAAAGTACACACTTGTAAATCTTGCAATGATGTGAGAGGTTTATCTTGTGCTTCTTAGTTTTTACTGAATATTTCCATAGGGTTCCTTTAAGCTGATGCTGCCAAAGTGCTTTGAATTATCAGTTGCTTTGTGGAATTGGAAAGTCTTTGAGTTTCATTAAAATGCTTAGGAATTATTTTAATAATCATATGTGTGATTAGCGCCTGTTTAGTGCTGGATCTACAAATTCATTTTAAGAGTAAACACGGGGACAATGAAATATAATGCTAGATGTGATTGCTCCAGTCAGCAAAAACATTGTCTTATTTTATTAAAAATCACCAACAAAATGCCATGAACAAAAGACATGGTTTCTATTTATAGACATTTTCTACTCTACAATATTATAATATCTGCACACCGCAAAGCTGCATCTAGCAGTTTTTCGTTTTGCCTAGGGTGGAGACATAAATCGGGAGGAATGGAGCGCTTCTTTACACATGCACACATCTTATTATGTGCTTCCACAATGACCTATTTGGGTTTTTGGTCTAATAGTGCTCACACTGTTGGGGCTGAGTATTTATAAGTGGATGAAGATTTCCTGAAAATGATGACAATTTAGTTATTGGAAATAATAACTTTATAATATTCTCAGTGATCCATTTTGTCTTTAAGTACTTACCAAAGAATATTTATTCCTAAAAATGTACTTATAAAATTAAATGAAATTGCAACTTGCAATAAAAACATTTTTCTCAACTCCAATTGACTTCATTTCTCACAGACACCTCTCCTCATGTTCATCCTGCAGTTGCTGCTTTCTACTCTCACTGTACTCTCTGCTCTTCTCTCTGATGTGTTGATATGCTTTCCCCAAAGTCATTCTCTTTATCCACATTCCCTACCCACTCTTCCCCTTCTTGTTATTCTCTCATTCCCTACTGATAGGGGAATAATAGGATCCCAAAGCTGTCCTTACAGTATAATTAAAGTATGAATTTCCAGGAGTTAGAAATTGCAGACCATTTTTATTATGCTTTTATAATAAAGCCAGGTAACACTGAGAGAATTAAAATGGCTTTTTCCTAGCAAATTATTGGGTAAAGATTTTTTTCCCCTTGGTTCTATTGTCTTAAGAGACTAGGAGCTGGAAATGGGAATAGGTTCACAAATCCTTTTTCTGAAAACACGTCTATCTTTTACATGATATATATCCCCCTAGATCCTGGGAATATGTTGTAAACTTGTAACAGATGGTGATGAAGCCTCGCATTTTTATACAATACATTTTTTAAGATTCTGCATCTACTATATGTATCTTCCAGGAAAAATGACCTTGAATGAATGAAGTCATAGTTTGAAGGAAAAACACCCCACAGATAGAGTGGAGTAGAAATGATGATTCAGTTGGGTTTTGTTTTGTTCCCTTCAGTAAGATGAAATAATTTCAGAAGAAAAACAGAATGTTGAAATAGAGGAATCAAAGGTCATCTTTTGAGGTGTGCCTTTTAATTGTTCCTGAAAAACCCGTTAGCGTATTCTGTACTGAACAGAGACATGTGGAAGGTGGGATATCACTGTCTGTGATTCAGAATGCTATTTGCTTAACTTGGGTAATGTTGGGGGCTTACCAAAAATTGTTCTGGCACAACGTCTACCAGCATGAATGTTAGGAGGGTTCTAACACTGTGAGTGCTGATATTTTATGAATGTTTTATCACTGGCTTGAAAACAAGAAGTTTGCACTTGAATCAACAGTATGTCAGACAGACAAAATATTAAAAACAAAAAAGAACATTAGTGAGAATTACTAATGTCCCTATTGTAAAAACAAACTGAAGTTAATAAGAAAGTTGATCCTCTTAACCGATTAACACAAGTCAAGTTTTAATTGCATGACTTCTCAGACAAATCAGGTGGCACTGCTAACTTGAGTATTGGTTGTGTAGAGGGTGCAGTAATGGGGGGAACTGCTGCACATTCAGTCACCCACCTCTTTTCTCAACAGCTTCAATGCATTGCTTTACAAACCACGGAACTGTGGAATTTTCACGTTCACACACTTTGTGCAGATGAGAGCCAAAAATTTGATCTGCAAAAGAAACAAAGATGAGCTTCATTAAAATCCAAGCTTGCGTTGTTCTTTAATTTGATTCCGTTTCCATATCCATTGCATGCTGAAATCTTCATCTTGCATAAGATTTTTTTTTTTTGCTTTATTTCCATAGTGTCTATGGCAGACATATGAAGACCACAACTCCCTCCTTGATGGAACAGGACCCTCGCCCCAGAGTGAGAAAACTGATGCTCAGGCATCGATTAGGCAGGGATGACTATGTAAGTTATAGTCTCTCTGGGCCTTAATTTTGTGGTCTATAAAGGAAAGACAAAGAATTGAGAAAATTTTGGCAAAATAATTTATCTTAGTGTCTTTGGTATACTGAGTGTTTTAGAAGAAGTTTACCAGTTAATGGTTATAAAAATTACAATGTTATCAGTATATTTAGGACATTCGTTCTGCAACTCAATAGTATATGAGGAGGCAAGTTCTAGGAACTTGCTTCGAAGTGAATTACTTAGCATTTCTCCTGCCTTGAATGCCCTTCCTCTTCTCTAATCTAACTATCACCTTTCCTTTAGGGTTCAGCTCAGATCACACTATCTCCACTAACTCCTTCCTATCTCAGCTTTGTGTCTCCTGTGACATAGGTTCTTTGGAATACCAGACCCTCAGGCTGTTAATAGATGATTCAGGAAAAAGGGCCTGCGAACAAAATGGTTTCACATCATTAGGTTCTGCAAAGTTAGACAGGTTTCTTTAACATGTATTTATTTTTAGAGCCCATGATATGCCAATGTGTGCTGTGAATCTCCATGAGGGGTGAAGGATGCATTATCCCCCAAACTTATTTCAGCAACATCCTTTGATTTCAGAGAGCATGTCTCCAGACTAATGTTTCCGAGAATACCCACTGTGAAATCCTAGCCTAGCCCTCTCATTTGGAACATGATTGACGCTACCTTGCATTGTGTATTTACATTTATAATATATGGAATAGATTCTCTCAAAGCAGATTCTGAGTGTCTGAATCTGCTATGTCTTCACCAGTGCTTGCACAGACTCTGGCCTGCAGTATTTACAGATAGATGTTTGTTTTTTATAATTGTGGTAAAACACATATAACATAGAATTGATCATTTCCACCATTTTTAAATGTACCACTCAGTGGCATTAAGTACATTCACAATGTTGTGCAACCCTCACCACCATCAATTTCTGGGTTTTGCTATTGAGATAGTATCTGTTTATTACTGATAATGAAACAAATATTTAGTAGGTCCAAGGGCTTCCCATTTCACTCAGAATGAAATCAAAGTCCCTACTGTGACTTATAAGGTATTACATAATCTGACCTCCACTAATTAATGGATTTCATTTGGGTCTTTCCTCCCCGTCTTTAAATTTGTAATAGCCCCACATTGCTGTTTCTCATGGCTGCCAAGGACTCTTCTGCTGCAGGGACTTTACATTTTCTTCTTCATGGAACTCCATTGCCTTAGGTCTCTGATCAAATGGTATCTTCTTATTGCAGCCTTTCCTACCAGCCTTTAAAAAAATGGCTCCACTCCATGCCATTCTCTATGCCACTTTCCCAGCCTTACATTTCTTAGAGCACATATCTCCACTTGACATATGAGACTGATATGTTTTCTGCTTAGCTGTTTCCCTTGCTTAGAATGCAAAACCCAGGAGAGTAGGCGTCATATCTCAACCATTTATTATTGGATCCTGAGTACCTAGACAGTGTTTGGCACATACTAGAAGTTCAATAAACATTTGTAGAATGAGGGACTGCAAGACATCATCTTAACCATCAGTGGAGGTAGTCAATACATTTTTTAAAGTATATGTAAAATTAGATAGAATAATAATGCAGCATAAAATAATGTTCAGTGATATATATTGTTATAAGGGGATACTCAAAATGGAGTGTAGAGAGAATTCAATGAATCATAATTTTCACTTATTTCTTAGGAAAACATAATGGTTTGAATTGGTGACAACCCAACATGGAGGGAACAATTAAAGCTAAAACACTATTAATAATATACTCCAGGCCGGGCATGGTGACTCACACCTGTAATCCCAGCACTTTGGGAGGCTGAGGTGGGCGGATCATGAGGTCAAGAGATTTAGACCATCTTGGCCAACATGGTGAAACCCCGTTTCTATTAAAAATACAAAAATTAGCTGGGCATGGTGGCGCGTGCCTGTAGTCCCAGCTACTCAGGAGGCTGAGGCAGGAGAATTGCTTCAACCCAGGAGCGAGAGGTTGCAGTGAGCTGAGATCGCGCCACTGCACTCCAGCCTGGCAACAGAGTGAGACTCCGTCTCAACAACAACAACAACAACAACAAACAAAAACAAAACTCCAATATGGAAATGTGCATTTTTATCCAAGTAACAGAAAGAAGCTCAAAACACATGGGCATAGTATAGAGAAGTGGGAAATAGTAATGGGCATTTGCTTTGAATACTTTGGTCAAGTAACAACGACTTGTTCAAAACACTGTGTAACCACTCCAAGAAAGAATGACATAAAATATTATCTAGGAAACAATAACCCAGTAGATCAGATCAAATGATTTACATTGTCTGGAGATTACAGTCAGGAAGAAGAATTGCTATAAAGTAAAAAACACATTAATGGATTTTATTACTCAAATCAATTTCACAAATATTATCTTCACAGCAATGAGGTAGGCATATTGAGTTGTAAAAACAATATCAAGAAGTTTGTAATATTTTAGGGGCTAATAAAAGTATTCAAAGAATATACAAAAAAAAGAATATAGCAGGTGTCATCAAAGGTACTGAATGCTAAGAAAAATGTCCTTTAGTATGAGGTCTTTTTGTGTCATTTAGTGTAGACGTGGTGTGCAGTGTGTGTATGTTTGTACAACAGAGGGTGGGAGAGAGAGAGTTTGTGTTTGGAGAAATTGTTTTGTTTTAGACATGTGGATATAAGAAGATACAGACAACAGCATTCCAGGGAATTTACTCTTTTATTCATTTAGTTATTTGCAAAAGAACATCTTGAGTGGCTATACTGTATTTAGAGCTAGGAAAGGCTCTGGTAATATAACAACCAAGACTCATTCCCTATTTTCTAAAACTTTGCCCAGTAGAGGCACTATATAGGTAAACAGGTAAGAACATTTTATCATGAGAAAACTGCTATAACTGGGGAAACGCAGAGGCAATGTGGGAGCATGTGGTGGGGCAACAGACCAGCCTTGAGTGCTTCCCTTCTCTGAATAACTGAATCCTCAAAGATAAGGAAACACAAGTAAAAGAGGGAACAAAGAGCATTTTGGGGAATGAAAGGAAGTAAACAAATGCATGAATGATGGGAAGAATGATAGGAAGACTGGGGTATGCTGAGGAATACATTCACTCTTAGAGAAATCTTGATGTATTAAGTTATAAAAGAGATGGAGGTTATGTTATAAAGCATCTTAAATTTTGCCAAGTAAGTTAAATTATTTGAGAGTGTGCAGATACCATTGATTTTCTACATATAAGTAATTCCTCTCCCACCTTCTTTCTTGTTTTTAGAAGCCACTCATATGACAGAACCTGAAAATCATCTCTATTGATTTTTACCTGCTCTGCAACTTTGGGTGATTAGATAGCTCTGGTCAATGAAATGTCTAGGAAAGTGACTCAGGACTATATAGGAAAAGATTTGTTTCCCCTGAAGAAAGGAAAGGGATATATAAGAAGTCTTTTTTCTTTTTTTTAATCCATCTTTGAATATCATTTTGCAATGATGTGATGCTTGGAGCTATTGCAGCAATCTTGTCACCACGAGACAATGAGTGCTAAGAACAGCAGCTAATGTATTAAAAATAAGCAACAAAAACTTGAGACCCTGATGACACTTTTGAGCTTTTAAACCAACACTAAAACACCTTATCTAGACTTATTTTCATATGAAAGAAGTCATTTTTAACTAGGTATTCTATTATCTGCAGCCAAAGGCATATGACATGACATTAGGAAGTGATTGTGGTCTTTTAGTAAAGTGATCATTATAATCATACTCTACTTGAGAAGGTTTACTTGGTAGCACTTTGTAAAGAAAAGGGAGGGTGGGGGGTAATATAGTGGGGAAGATGAAGCACAGGGAGATTAGTTAAACGACTGATGTGATTACCTAGGAAAGATGTTATGAAGACCAGAATCAGGATAAGGGTGTGATAGGTGTAATCACTGTGCACAATCCTTCTTGTCTTCTCTGAATTAGATGTATACATTCACCTCCTTTGCCATGGAACCATCTCGTACCACCCACTAGAGTGTGCAGTGTTTATTTTCCCCCATTTCTTTGATATTGGGCTTGGCCAAATGTCTTCTTTGGAATGATGTGAGTGGAAATGTGTCAGTTCCAGACTGAGGCCTTAAGACGCATTGCAGATTTCTACTCATCCTCTTGTTTTTCTGCTATTGCCAAAGAAGACCTTCCCTGGGGAGCTGCTGCCCCTTCAGCCTGGGCTCCAGAATACATACATATGGCACAGAACTGAGGCCAACCCTTAGGGAAGAGACAAGTCCAGTCAGACCTGCAGCTTAAAGCAGAGCGGCCCAGTCAAGCCTGCACCACAGACACATGAGAAATAGGTGCTCGGTGTTATATGCCACTGAGATTTTATGTTTATTTGTCATGTAGCAATAGCTTACTCACATAGGTGGTGATGATTCCAGGTTTTTGGTGAAATATGATCTAAGCTATGCTGTGAGAATGAAAACAAAGAGGGTTGGCAGGACATGGAAACTAAAACTGGAGAGTGAACAAAACAGGAAAAAAAGTTCTAAATTTGCTAAGAATGTGGAGTTATGCCTTCAGTTTAATTTCAATCCTCAGGAGGAGTCTCAAAGAAAATTACTTTCACCTTAAAATTTAAACAATTTATGCCTTACCAAATTTTATGGCACCTCTTCTGCATTCTCTCCAGATTAATCCAATTCTATCCAATTCCATTCAGTGACTATTTAGTGAACACCCACCATGTGTTCCATATTGTAAATAATGCAAAGATTACTTTATTCATTCAGTAACTATTTCATGCAGGTTATAAGCCAGACACTGTGTGCCAGCCTGAAAATGTAATGATGCACCATCTCCTACAGTTTAGGGGGACAGAATAACTGTCACAAGCAGCTACAACATAATATGACTAATGCTATTGCAGATACGTGTAAAAATAATAGTGAGGGTTTATCGTACACTACACTAAGCCAAGCAGGGCTCAAAGTACTTTATATATTCTAACATTTAATTCTCACATGCACCTGCAACCCTTTGAGCGTATATACTATCATCATCTTCATTTTACAGAAGAGGGAACTAAGGCCCAGAGATATTGAGTTATTTGTGAAAGGTCACAGAGCATTAGGCTCTTGGGGGAGGGAGGATGGGGACCTGAACTAAGACAATAAACCTGACATGGCAAGAAGGAGTGTTTCAGTGGGGTTTGGCAAGTGGGTGTAGGAGGTGAGCTGATCCACCAGGTAAAAGTGACTTCCAAGCTCCTTGCTTGACTGGAGAAGAGAGAGATGCAGTTACTTGAGGGTCTTGAGAATGGAAATGGAATTTAGACATTAAGGAAAATCATTTCAAATGCAGCAGAATGGTTATGAGAGATCAAGATGAAAAGTGTTCGCTGGATTTTGGCAATTTCAGGATATGAGTGACCTTAAGAAAAATGGTTTCAGTAGAGGAGTGAAACTGAAAAGCAGATAGTTGTAATTAAGACTTGAAGAGAAGGTGAAGAAGTAGAGACAGCAAATAGACTCCTCTTTTAAGAACTTTAGAGGTGAAAAGGCTAGCATATGGGGACCAATTAGTTATAAGTGGAGATAAGACCTGGAAGAGGATTTTGACTTGGGATGGATAGGAGAGAATTTCAGCTACAGGGTATTTTTTATTGCCAGGGAGCTGGGTGAAGTACACTGCTGATTATTTTTAGTGGTTATAATGTTGGAAGTGGGGGAGGTACATTACTGCCACTTACTGGTGGTCCAGGCAAGTGCATCCAGTCCCTCACTAGGGAAAAACTGCCATTGGTGTCTTGGTGAGTAAAGAGCCTAGACATCTGGAATTTCACTAGCTAGAGGGCATATGTTTGCTTTCCCCAGTTACCAGCAAAGCCAAAACTGTTCTTCTCACTTATAGCCTCTCTTGAAACTTGCTGTACTCACCCAAGAAGGTGGGGCTCTGGAGTACAAGAACATAGTATCTCAGGTGAACTTGGTTACATCAAAGGTCACCATGTGCCCCAAGCTTGAACAAAGCAACGCTTCTTCTACAAAATTTAGAATTTGGATACTGAGAGACTGAGGTGGTTGTTTCTAGGGATGAGAACTCTAGGCTGCCTACACTTAAACCCTGGGGGCTGGGAGAGCCAATTTGGGAAGATGCTTATGTGCCGCAGATGAACGGACACAGGAACTAGTTTGCAGGGAGAGGCAAATGGAACAGATCCAACTCAGCTCCTGACTTTCCAGTGCCTACTCCAGGCACTCTGTATCCTTGCCATGGCACTTGCCATACCCATGTCATGAGCTCCATAAATACCATGAGATCCCCTCCCACCCATTTTAATAGAACTCTTGAGTAAATATCTGTTTATTGCAAGCAAATACACCTGGCAAAAATATGGATGTAGCATTGGACAAACGTTTCAAGAAAGGGATTACAGTCACAATAGGACCAGGTTTGGCAAACTAGCTCAATGGGATCCACTGCTTACAGATGACACTGGCTAGGAAGAGTATGGTAGATATCAATTGGTTTCGCTGGTCCTGTGTCTGTCATCCTATTCTCTGGCAAGAACACCCTGAGATTCCCTTGGGGATGGTCCTTTCTCATTTTGCTGCCATTTGTTTTGGGTAGTGTTGACTCCACCCCCTCCATCTCCAGTGACGAATATGCATTTTATCTTCTTGGCCACAGTAATTGGTTCAGGCATGAACATGTGGCCCAAGTGGACCTTGTCAAGTAAATCCTGAGACTTTTTCTGATGTTACTGGGAAAGAGGAACCCTCTTTTTATGAGAGATATTAAACTATGAAGATATGAGTCTGATCTTCTAGACGCTATGCTGCCACCTCTGGAAGAGTGGAAAACAGAGCTGAGTGATGGAAGACAAATATATTTGATAGCATTTTGAACTCCTAGATCCAGTCATGCCTGAAGCTATCCCTGTCCCTTAGACTCTTCAATTAAGTAGCTAGTAAATTCCATTCTGACTTTTACAGTTTGGACAAGTTTCTGTCATTTACAGTGGAAAGAATGTTGACTACAACATTAGCCTTTGACAGACAATGAATTAAATAATTGAGAAGAGATGATAATGCACATCACATGGCTTTGCAAAGTAAGTAGTGCTGTCCAAAGAAAGGAAATCAGAGATTTAACTACACTGTCATTGTTGAATTTAAGTGCTGTTGTAGGATTGCTCTCCATTTGTAAATCTAATACACCTAGAGTTTCATACACCAAGGAGGACAATTCAATGATAGAAATCCATTTGAGCCATGGAAACTTCTATCTTAAAATAGTATTAAAAAAGGGAGGGACAGAGAAGGCATTCTGCTTTCCAGGCAAGCATTAATGAACTTTGTCTCCTAAATGCTCATGTCTCTTGTCCTGGAACAACTTTAAGGATTATTTCTACTCTCCTCTTCAAAAACAAACAAACAAACAAACAAAAAAGAACACTTCCAGAACCCTGAGCTCCTGACTTCCCACCTATATTCCCATCTGTGTGCTTACTGGTAATCCTTTCTTCCTCACTTAACAACCATAAAAATATGCATATTATTTAGAAAGCACCTCTTGCTAGGGGTGCCAATATTTTTGGAATCTTCTGCAAACTCCTGTGACCTTGGCCAGTGTGATCATTCTATCTTCATCCCACCGTTTCAGCACTTAATGATCAGGGGTGGCAGGATATACATTGATTGGGAAAAAGAAATTCATTTTCTGCAGTTTTTCTTTGAAAGCATCTTTTGGTGAGAAAAATAAATAGACCTTCCACATGACTGCCCTTATAAATCATGTTGTTTACATCATGAATTAGTGTTTCACTAGAGAATGGTGGTTTTTAATCTTTAAGCTCTCAAACTTTTTGACCGATTTTGTTAGTTCATCAGCATAACCAGGTTAAGTCTTCCAGATTACAAATTAGTTTCATTCTCCCTCATCACTGCTATATGTTTTTTGACAAATTATGGAAAGAACACCCAGTAATGGGATCTCTGTCAGTTAGATTCCAAATGAATCAAAACTATGAGGATAACTGCTCAATAGAGGCAGTTAAATGTTCAAATAATGTGACGGTGTTATCATCATTTATGCAGGAGACAGTCTCCACAGGCTTTTCAAAATGATGTGACTCTGCTTTCAGGAGAGAGGGCTATTGCAGCGATTCTAGTAAACTTTAAAAAGGAAGAACAAAGCACCTAGAAGGACACACACATGCAGAACACAGAGCGAAGCAGAAAACAATAATGGCAGCCCAAATGGCTTAGTCACATAAACAAATCAGACAATTATCCAACTATCGTGGTAATGACGTATATTGGTTAAGGTTTCTGGCTGCAAGCAACAGAAAAACACAACACTGTGGCTGTATTAAGCAACGGAAAGATTATTTGAATGATGTTGAGGGGTGGAAGTAGGAAGGAATTCAATGAATTTATGAGAGGCTAGGGGACCAGTCTTGGAGATATTCAGAAATGAAGATGCTTAGCGGAGCCATGAAATTGGAAGAAGGAGAAAAAGCGACTGTCTTCTAACTCTGGTAGCTGGGCCAGGGTGCTCATTTCATGGCCACCACCAGCATCAGCATTGTCATAATAACTTCCAGTCATCAATCGCTCTAGACTGGAAGTTTCTCTAGATGATGCTTCATTGATCAGGATTATGTTATAAAAATAATGGGTGGGGAGAGAAAATACCGCCCTCGTAGTTTCCATAGTAGGTAGCATTCACTTAGAATTTTTCTCCCACAGAAATGCCACACACATGGGCAGATTATTTCCTACTAAGTTGCTATAATAGAGAGGCAGCGGATATTGGAAGACAAAATCATATTCAAAACATGGATGATTTCAGCAATTTAATAATTCCATCTTTTGATTTTAAACTATAAATTACATTAGTTTTTCCTTTTGAGAATTGGTTTTTAGCCCAAAACTTTTAGATTGCTTATCAAAGCATGCTGTTTCTATTTTTTTTTTTTTTTTTTAAGAGGGAGTCTTACTCTGTCGCCAGGCTGGAGTGCAGTGGTACAATCTCGGCTCACTACAACCTCCGACTCCCTGGTTCAAGCGATTCTCCTGCCTCAGCCTCCTGAGTAGCTGGGATTACAGGCATGCGCCAGCACACCCAGCTAATTTTTGTACTTTTAGTTGAGACGGGGTTTCACCTCATTGGCCAGGATGGTCTCGAGCTCTCAAGCTCGTGATCCGCCTGCCTCGGCCTCCCAAGGTGCTGGAATTATAGGTGTGAACCACCATGCCCAGCCTTTACTCTCATCTTTTATATTTTCTCCAGTTCTGTTCCCACCATCTTTTCTTTTCCTTTAAAATGCTCACGACATGAGCCCCATGTCATGTAACTTTCCCAAAACTTTACTGAGAATGTTTGGAGAACTGGGTGACTTCTGTTAGTGCTATAGGTTATGGAATGGCCTATGTTTTTGAATTAAGACACAGAAAAAATACGCCTAATGCTAAAACACGACAGAATATATTGTAAGTGCTTCAGGAGGTACTGCGTTAACTTATGATGCTTTGGGGCTTTGATTAGAAACATCGGTTGCTGCTTTATGTTACATAGATATCAAAAATTGGGCCGATTCTCTGCTGAATCTACGACATGCACTGGAAGTAAACCTCTCTCATTGCTTTGTTTACTTATTTTTTTTTTTTCATAAGAGGCAAGTACAAGAAAAAGCTTAATCACTTTAACTTCTGAGTAGTTTGGAATCTAAATAAATAGGAGTTACCAAATATATGCACTTCTGTGAATAGTTTTCCCCCACGTTTATTTATATTTTTGCATCTCATCAAACCTAACAGATTCTAAAGTCTCTAGTGATAATGACAATATCTGCTACGGAGAGACTAGCCTGGGGGAAGAGGATCTCCCTGAACAAGGATAGCTGAGTTGCTGCAGCTTTCAAATGAAGCTGGACATTTAGCTGCAGGGGTAGCACCCTTTGATCAAGGCAGCCCAAAGATGAGTTTCAGGGATGGGACTGACAGAAGAGAAAAGTTCTTCCCAGCCCCTTCTATTTTTTCTCTTTGTTTTTCAGGCTTCTAGCAGTCTTCAGTTTTCATAGTTTCACTCTCAACCCTAAACAGTACTTCTGTGAAGTACCCTTTGGCCCCTCGTTTTCAGCTCCTAAACTCACCTGGAAATAGATGTCAATCTAATTTTGGTCTGACTAGTGCAATAGGCATTTTGGTGATTACACCAGCCAGGAAGAAATTTGCATCTTAAAGGGTTATTAACCAAATGGGACACTGCGCATGAAATTCTTCTATATTTGTCTACTCAAGGCAAGAACTTTGTCAATACTTTGTACCTATCTCTCCCACCCTCTGCTTATCTAAAGCAACATCACACACATACACACACGTACGTCAGCACACAGAATCACAACGGCATAGAGAATGGTTTGACCAAGTAAATCCTTTATGCATTTTTGGATTTATCCATTGAATCTAACCATCTGTGAGTATTTTTCAATGCCTACTGGGAATGGAGTAGTGAAAAGAACACTCTCTGTCTTCGCAGAGTCTATATGTAAATGGGGAAAATAAACATGAAAACACATTAACATATAATGTCAGATGGTGATAAGCGCTATGGAAAAAATGAAGCAAGGCAGAGAGACAGAGAGCTATTGGTGTTGCCAGGGAAGGCATCTCAGGCAATGGCATCTGAGCAGACACCAAATGAAGTGACTGACTGAGCCATGTACATACAAGGGGAGCAGCAAGTGTATAAAGCTGCTGGTGTAAGCCAGGTTCCTTAGAGGAGGAGCAGGAAGGCCTGAGTGGCTGGAGTGGTGTGAACAAGAGGAAGTATGGCTGAGGACAAAACATAAAATGTAGCCTCAGGGTCAAAGCAGGTAGGACCCTATAGGTCACAGGAAGGACACATATTAGATATTAAGAATGAGTTTCTTCTAAGTAAATGGAAATTATGGAGGAGGGGGTGACATGATATGATTTACATTTATAAATGATCCTTCTAATTGCCATGTGAAGCCTAGATTTAAGGGGGTTAAGATGAGAAGTAGGAAGGCTCAGGGGGGTAGTGAAATATAGGAAGAGATGATGGTGCTTGGGTAAGAATGAATCCAATGGAAGTAATCAAAAGTGGTTGAATTTAGAATATATTTTAAAGGTGGGATCTACTGATGAAGGAAGAGACAGAGTAGAAAGCGGGGGTGATCCCAGGTGGCACATGGCAGTGATATTTCCTGAGATAGAGGACACATGGGATCTGAAGAATCAAGGATTACTCTAGATAAATCTGAGATATGTACCAAGCACCCCAAAAGACATGAAATCAATATTTGAATATGCAAGTCTGAAGTTTGAGACTGATGTTTTAAGTTTGGAAAGCATCAACCTCTAGATGGAATTCGAAGCTGCATGAATGGTATATTTCAACTCTGAATGTTTAATGTCCAATAGTCTGAGAATAAGAATGAAATGAGGAAAGAAGTCCAAGGCCTTAACATAGGGGTAACCCAACATTCTGAAGATGGGGAGAAGAGCAGGATCCACCAAAGGGGCACTCGCTGACATGAGAGTTTCAATAGGAAGGAATAAGAAGCTGTAAATAATAACTCTAAAACCACTGCAAGATTTCATGTCCAGCTTCATTTCCTTATTTCTTTCTAACTCCTGGAAGTACGGAGTTCAGTAAAATAGTATCTGGTCTACTAGATACAGCTCATAATCCAGTTGAAAGATATTAAAATAATGAAATTACAGCTTTTGGATAAAGAGAAGGTAGGACTAATTGAGAATGATGAAGAAAGGGTAGCTTTGTGGCACTGGTAACTGAGTTGGAAGAGTAAAAATGATTACAATTTTACTAAGTAGAGGAAGCTACAAAATGATATTCAAGGTCAACAAAACTTTACACGGTAGGAAAAGATGAATGCAGTTTCTTCTACTTGTATTTATATTTATTGCATTTATTATATTACATGCCTTCTGGTTGCCTAATGAGTGCATAAATGAATGTATGAATAGATTAAAAGATAAATATGAGAAAAATTTACAAAAGAAAATTATTTCCTTTGATATTAAAACAGCTTATAAAGAATGTTTTTATTTTTTAAGGAAATATACCCTAATATTTCAATATTTTTTTCTAACAGATCACAGTAGGACAAATTAGTCTAATATTTTCTCGCTGGGTTGTAGTCCAAGAAACTGATTTCTATCTAAAGATTGTAATATAAGCACTTGAGTATGAGGGAAATATATTTTCATTGTTTGCTTTCATGTATTACAAATAATTAACATGACCAAATTTTGTTCAGCTGACTGTTGACGTACATTGTGGATTGATGATATTTTCTGCTTTTCATTTGCCTGTCATCATCTCATTAGAATTACAGAGGGGGCCAGCAAAGGAAGGGAAGGGTAATACAATTCAAATGTTAAGTTCTGCTACCTTCTCCCATATTTGTATGTTCTTTACATACTTTGAATAGAAAACTGCCCATGAAATTCACATGCTCGATTACATAACTTACTATAATTAATCTGAAGTTAAAACTTATCAATTAGGTTGTCACTTACTTGACTAAGTAGGAACTTTATAGGGGAATTAAAACTACTGTGAAATTATTAATTGCATTTGTTTGAGTGACAAGTCTGAGGAGAAAATTTGATACACAATTTATTCAGGTAATTAAAAATACTAAATGATTTATCTTTAAGGCACAACTCATATGGACTAAAGCTGGAAGTGTCATTCAGTGATTGAGAAGAGTTGAAAGATTCTTTTTGGGTGGGGAAAGTGTAGAAATTTTGACTCACTCTAGATTAAAGTAAAACCTAGGAAAGAAGACTGTACTTTTCCTAATATCAGCATAGATTTGTTAGAATCCCAGGTGATACGACTTCAATTTATTTGCATGAATGCATAGTTCAATAAGAAAAGACTCAAATTTAGTTGGAGTAAAACTGCTTAATGATTTCAAATATTACTTTAATATATTAATATAACAGGTTTGAATATCGATAATGGAGTCTCTTTCATTTGGGTCTTAAGGGTGTTCTCAAAGCCACTAATGCTGAGTGCTAGGTATGCACTGAAGCACCTAAGAGGAAAGCACTTTAGGTTAAAAGCACTTTCTCTCTCAGCCTCGGGTTAAAAGCTATTTCAGGATTCTGTTAAAGGCATTCTTTAGTCCTCAGCTTCAGCTTAAAAGTGGCTTTGATGAAAAGTGCTTTGAGGTAGGTAAAGGATTTTTTAATAAACCATATTAAGAGCTAGGGAATCATGTGGTTCTGCAGAAGGGCTGGCTAGTTCCATGGAGGTGTGATGTAACCTCTACTCAGGAATGCCATTCCCCATGGGCTGTTCTGAGCACTGTGGTCCGCTAGTTATTCCACGCAAAGAAATTGAAAAACATTTCCAGGAATGTAATTGGAGAGTAGTTATGAGCCCAAATTAGTAGGCCATGATGCACACATTTCTGAAAACATTTTGTCTCATTTGGGCTTCCAGTCAAACACAGTGTGTTTCTCATTTTTCAGTTTCTACTGCAGAAAGTGACAATGCAACAACATTTCTAAAACACCTTATCCTGTCCCAAAGTTGCCCACCAAACTGAATGAATAGGTATCATGTTGTGAGATGCTGCTTTGTATATTGCTCATTTTCCAGGTTTGTTGCATGCTTGACAGTTATGTTTCCAGCTACTGGGACCTCTTATGGAGGGAGGGGACTTAGAGAAGGAATGGAGTATCTCAGTTGGATCTGCCTACTGAATTGGCAGAATGATGTTCGCCACCATGGATGCTTACTTGCAAGAGTTGATATTAGTTGGTAAAACACAGTCAGGAGAATTGTGAACTCCTGAGATATAGCAAATGGCACATGTACTCTGGCTAAGTCCCAGGGACTAGGTCTAATTTCTGTTGAGGAAAGAGCCTCAGACACAGTGGAAAGAAGCTACTCTCTCACCCTGTGAGATTCAATGAGTAAGAGTTGTTGCTTCAGGCCCTAAAAAATCAGGTGCACCATGCAGGCAGGGTGGGGAGAAGAACAGCCTTTTTGTTTCCTTTGGAGACAAAGTGGACTAGAAATTCAGTGGGATCCAGAGGGATGGAGCACATTCTGGCACATGGAAGGTTTTGCAGGCTCAGGAGCCCTGGCCAGTACCTAGGCAGGGAAGCAGGTAACTCTCAGAAAGTGCTGGCTGCACAGCCAAGGTGAGGTGCCTTCTTCAGGCAGCTTGTGGGTAGTAAGGGTATAAAAGAGAAAGAAATGAGAGAGGAGAACACAATGGGGCAAAAGACAGTAATTCATCAAATTGCGCAACACACTTCAGGGACTCCCTTGAGTAGCTGAGGAGGCAGAGAAAGGCTGTCTTGTGATTACACAGGAGGGAGCCATGACTTGGGACATTTGTGCTGTAAGGTCAGTGTTACTCTGTTCATTCCCACAGCTGCAGGGGCCTTGGCCATTGCGATTACGCAGGAATTAACTCAAAGTAGATAACAAGTACCAATTTCATAACATAGCCTTCTAGTGTGTCTTCTAGTGGAGCCAAGTTTTGGGGGTATGGAGGTGATTTTCTTGAGGCAGAATATTTCCTTCCAAGCAGGCTGGAATGTCTAATTTTGAAGGATGGAATCACAACTTATACATCTTTGTAGGCCCAGTGCCCAGCCTATGGCTTGCCACATGCTAGGTCCTCAATACATGTTTTCAAAATAAATAAAAACAAATAAAAATATTACATGAATAACAAAATTGCCTATAAAGTAGAATACAAACTCCTAAGCCTGGGATTGTGCAAAACACTTGCCACAGACACTTCTTCTCATCAAACTCTTTACATTTCATCTAAGGCTGTTCTCCAGACTTTCCTACGATTGTGTACCTCAAATGTCTCACCCATTTTTACACAAGTCCAAGGCTCTAATTCAAGGTTCAGTTTAAAGACCATAAAATGATAAAAGCATTAATCTTTCCCACACTTTTCCATGTGTAATTTCCCCAAATTTGTGACCTAAATACCCCTTAGAGCATTTGACATCTGATATATTACACCGTAGTTTTTGTTCATTTATCTTCCTTACTCACTTCCTGGGGACCTTGCTTTATGTAGCTTTGTATCCTCTCAGAATACAGTGGCTCAGAGAATACATGTCAGTAGGCAATAGGAATAACAATCATACCTGTAGCATAAAGAAATGCAAGCATAGCTCTTCATCCTCATCATTGGATAATGCCTGAAAAAGTTATAATCACAGTCTAGGCACACAGAGTGTTCAAAATGCTAACTGTATTCTAATGCAATGTCACAAAAAATCTCATCACATATTATCTGTTTTGCAATTTTCAGAATGTGTTCTCTGCAGTCAGGTGAAGGACTGGTATGCAATACTAAGTGGAACTGGGAGTAGAGTATAACCATCAATAGCTATTGTTTGCTACGCTACTTGCGTTTTATAAAACATTACCAGTCCTGAGAAGTATTAGCTGGAGAGTGTGAAGAAAGAATATTTCATCATCTTGCCCAAATTCACAAAACAAGTAAATAGCAGAGCCAAGTCTACTTCAAAATTTGGTAATCTTTATGGTTCTGCAATACTCTGTTTTCCTGAATAAGTAAAATACAGCTCTTTTAAATAGCACAGGAAGAGTCTTGGTTGCCCCTTTCACTACAACATATGACTTCCCATTATACACACCCAAGCACAAAAAGAAAAAGATTTTCTTCATGTACTTTAATTATTTCAAGTGTGCTTTACATACTCAAACATTATATAAAACTAATACAGTTATTGTGCTGTAGTATCTCTTTCTCCCAAGAATGAACTACATATTTTCTTAGATGTTCTTTGTGTCTAGGATTCTAGGCTGGTCATAACGGGGGCAAAAGGCTGAGCCAAAAGGCTAACCCTTCCCCAGCAGAGTCTTCCTAGACCACTACTAGCATGCAGATGGTATGCCAAGTTGGTTAGCGCAGACTCTCTCTAGCAGATCTCTGATCGATGTCCATGGTCCTGGTCAGTAAATGAAACTGAAGCTCAACATACACATTCATGGCAGCTTCTCAGAGAGTTGTATCTGGGAGGCCAGAAAGAATCCACACACAGGGCCGGGCACAGTGGCTCACACCTATAATCCCAGCATTTTGGGAGGTTGAGGTGGGTGGATCACTTGAGGTCAAGAGTTCGAGACCAGCCTGGCCAACATGGTGAAACCCCATCTCTACTAAAAATACAAAAATTAGCCAGGCATAGTGGTGGGTGCCTATAGTCCCAGCTATCCAGGAGACTGAGGCAGGAGAATTGCTTGAACCTGGGAGACGGAGGTTGCAGTGAGCAAAGACCGTGCCATTGCACTCCAGCCTGGGTGACAAGAGTGAAACTCCATCTCAAAACAAAACAACAACAACAACAGCAAAACGATCCACACACAGAAGCTTCCTCTAGGCTTTGGGTAGTATTCATGATGTAATAACTGATTATAGGAACAGATGGCTTTGGCTTATCACAGGGAAGTGCTTTCCACTAAGACTTGATCCGAAAGTCTTGTTTGTTTGTTTGTTTGTTTTTGTTTTTTTGAGAGGGAGTTTTACTCTTGACACCCAGGCTGGAGTGCAATGGTGCGATCTTGGCTCACTTCAACCTCTGCCTCCCAGGCTCAAGCGATTCTCCTGCCTCAGCCTCCCGAGTAGCTGGGATTATAGGCACCTGCCACCACACTCAGCTAATTTTTGTATTTTTAGTGGAGATGGGGTTTCATCATGTTGGCTAGGCTGATCTTGAACTCCTGACCTCAGGTGATCCACTCGCCTCAGCCTCCCAAAATGCTGGGATTACTGGTGTGAGCCACTGCACCCAGCCAAACCCAAAGTCTTTTACTACCATTCCTAGAATTCCTCAGATCCCATGTCTTGTGTCCCCAAACATTCTCCAATGGACTGTTTACTTTCTACCTTCTGTCCTGGATGAAGTAAGGCTGTGGCGCCAACTTTACCCACTATTCACCTCCTGCCTGGTCAATACCTTTGAGGCCACAGCTCCCTGGCGAAAGCTTCTGCTTCCCATCCTGTTCTTCGTGCTGTAGTAGAGAAACCTAGGCAGAGACCTCTCCTGTGGAAAAGTCCAGTCAGCTGCTACACTGTGTAGTCACATTTGGAATATTTATATTCCTATACTGCAAAGCCACCTTTGGAATACTTTCTCCATATCACTGTGGCATCTCAAGTTGAACTTAACCTCACATGCAGATCTGGTTGTCTCTCTTCATGTGTTTAGTAGTATATTTCTAACCAATGTTATTTTTCTTCAAAATTATTCACTCGTACTACAAATACATGATCTTTCTGACTAAAAAGGCATGCATGTAAGTGTGTACATGAACATAGGAAACGGATGCTAGAGAACTGGAGGTATCTGACATCATTTGGAATTCTGTTTTTAATGAAGTGAGGGTCTAACCTCGCTTTTCTAAAATGTTTATGATATCTTCTTCAACTGGTAATTATGTGAACAGATTTATAACTAAAACAGGCTCTCACTTCCTCTTTCGATATTATTTCTTAAAAGGCATTGAGTGAGGTCCTGTCAAATTCTTTATGGAATATCAAATGGTCTCCTATGCTAATTACTTTTTTAAGATGCAAACATTGTAACATGCTCATTGCAACATTGTAAAGACTTCAATGCATTTAAAATGTGAAGTCACAAAAGATGTAAACATCGTATTTCACTGTCCAGGGAGTGAATGAATGTATTAGGTGGTACAAATTATGAGGGAGTCCAAGGGAGCAATGGTTTTTCTGAAATTTAGAGTATTTGGAATCTCACCATATTAAGATATCCTCAAGATATCATTTTTATACCGTCGGCTTATTTCTCAGTCTCTTGTTATGTGAAAGATTCCTTCACTGTGAGGTTAACCCAGACCAGGCCTCTTTCAGCTCCATCTTTTCTTTCCTCCTATGAATCTGAGTTCCAAGTTCAAAGGGACATGTTAGGAGTGTTATATTCAAGTTAATGACCCTCACATATGTTTTATTTGGATGACATCTCTTCTAAAATCTCCCTCCTGTCTCATATGGATAGATTTTTAAAAATCATTACAAAATTGGAGCTGAACAACTGTTGAAAGAGAATGAAATTTCTCTCTTTTGCTCTACGTAGCTAAAGGAATTATATCTTGTGAAAATGTCAACCTTGGTAGCAGTTTCTTAGATGGCTATCTGCATAAGCTGTTTATCACAACAAAAGCATGATTCGACGGCTGTACGCTTCATGAAGGCAACTTGAGTCAGGCAATTTTAAGATATGGTCCGGGTATATACATTATAATTTTGGGCAAAATTTGAGCAGTAAATATATAACACATTTTCTTGAAACATTGACCAGGATATTTGTGGCTTATTTTGTTTTAAAGTCAGAGCATCCTTCATAATTTGATTTTCTTACATCTGAACATACATATCACTATTCACTAATGTTACTGTCAAATATATCTAAATCTCTTATTCCACAAATTGTAATTAACATAAGGTGAATATTTGCTACATATGTGGGGACATACTAGCTAGGCACAATGATTCAATTTTTTTAAAATGAATATGTGAAATTAGTACATACTATATGGCCTTATATTTTGTCAACAAATCCTGCCTTAATGTGTTACTGTAGATTGATGCTTTTAATCAGTTAGCTATATAAAGTTCTTCATATATAAATATTAAAAATATATATAAAAATATATAAAATAAAAAATATATAAATATTTCCTGATGGAATATCAAAGGTAAAATACTAAGAGACGTTTGAAAACAGAAAGGAGCTAGGTCACAATATTGTATAATGAGAACACCTAACTCTTAGAAAGATATTAAGTTGAAAAAGGGCTGTATTATAAACAGATATTTCTTTTTCATAAATTTCTTTACATTTCACTTAATTATTCTCTTTACTGTGCCTTTTCCTTAAGCTACTATTAAATGGTGAAAGTAAGTTTTCATAAAGCCTGTTTTATATAAGTATTGCTGATTTAAGGAGGGGGAGAAAAGTTTTTTTATTTCTCTTTTGTATTCTTTTTCTCCATGCGACAAGAAAGTATTCAGAACATCTTTTTAAATAATGAAAATAATAATAATTGTTCCTAGGAGAATAAGAAAGCAAAGGAGAGGCTTTGTTTGACTTATCTGTGATAAGGCACTTTGGAGCTTTGGTTTTTATGAGTTGAAGAAAGAGATGTACACAACACTCTAACCCTTCTATTATGACAGTTTATACTTCCTACACAGCTTACTTAACTTAAATGCCTGGGAAACAGACACAATTACCACCTTATGGAACGCTACTTAACTTTAAATGTTCCCCGTAGAATAGAAACCCACTTCATCAAAATTTATCTCAGTTTCTCAGGAATTATTTCTCCTCTAGTCTCCTGAATATTCCTGAGCACTTTTAAAAATTTAACTCAAGGTTGCTTAGAAATAACTACAATAGAAAAAGAAAGAAAAAACTCCCACACTACTGAAGTCTGTTCACAAGTGTTTCTATGAAAGAGCTGTGTCCTATGCCCATGTACACTTTAGTCATTCACTCTTTCAGCTGTTATCAATTTAAAACCAATGAAACTCCCGCACTGAGTCCATTTGAGCAGTCAATTTTAATATCTCGAGGCATCTGTAGTTATTCTGAATTGGCTGCAAAAGCAGAACTAACAAGTTAAGCTCTAACCATAAGTCGACATCAGGCTGGTAAACCATACATCAAACACAGACAGTTAGTCAATACTCCAGTATGAAAAACCAACTAGCATTTTTAAGAAGAGCAATATATTCATAATATGTTTGGCAGTCTGGTTTGCATTTCTTCCTTGATGGCTGTGCATTTAACTTTTTATTCAATAGGGTGGTTCTCAAGCTGGCAAAAAAGCAAATTTGAGGGAAAACTGGTCAGTCTTCTGATCTGTGGGTAATATTTTTTAATGAGAATAAAAGGGATGGGGGAATGAGCCTTTTGTGAATAAGAATCTAGAAAGTGTCTTAAATGGCTGCCTTTTATAAGAAAACTCTTTCCACCATATGTTCTGGATCTTTGAGCACAGTCCCTACTTCAAATATTATGGCATTGTCAGGCCATGTGTCTCAATTTTGTGTTTGGAAAATATGGTTGCTAGAAATACCTCTTTCCCTCCCAGGAATGTCTCTGTGACAGGGTTGTTGCCTCCCATTGAGAGAAGAAGACAATGAAGAAGGAGTATTGAAACAAGATCAAGGCAGTCATCACTTCAATCAAATCGTTTCCAAATTTTGGGGGGTGGGAGCTCTGGGTGAGGGGGAGTGAATGGTGTTTATGACATATAGCTGCCTATTCCCAGAACTCTTTTATGTACTTTTATCTTCAAAAAGAAAAGACATATTAAAGGGAAATATCTAAGGAGGAGCAATGCTACATAAAGTTTATGTTTTCAGATCTGTTGCCCCAGAAAATGCTTTGATAAAACACACTTACAGCAATATAGTCAATTTCAAAGAAAAGCTGGGAGATATACCTCTCCCTATTGCAATTTCACTAATACTGACAGACCACCAATCATGACTATCCAAATTCTGATATGGCCTCTTGCCTCCCTCCCACAGAGAAGAATAGAAAATGCAGGAATAGCACTTTTACAACATGGAGTTATTTTTCCTGATGACTCAGTTTTACAGAGGCCCAGTTAATTTTCGTTATCACTAATCAGGTGGGGTAAGAAGTCCAAAGAGAGATGCTTTTAATATCGGACAAAATTTGGGCCCCTGAAATAAAATAATGCAAGTTTTTTTTGAATCTCAGAAATTTATGAAATGTTGTTGATTTATAATAGACATGAATTTGGAGAAAAAAGATTTGTAGGCCAAACTGTCAGTGATGCTAAAGGAAATAAAAGAGCACTCTCTTAATCTTAGGATATGTCAAAATGAATTGTGGATATTAATATTTCCTTCGCTCGTAGCAGTCTAACACATCTGCTGAATGGGGTCCCTAATGAGGATATCTGAGTTGTGAGAGCTCTGACATGTACTATCTTTAGAGACACACTCAACATACACACCATGTGAACTCTAAAATCCCATTCATATCATAAGTGAGGAAGGAGTGAGACCTCCTTCCTTGAATACCATGGAAAATTCAACTTGTCTCACTATATAAGAAGCATTCATTCACACATTTGCTCAAATAATCAATCTCCAGGTCAGAATGAAATTCTGCTTTCTTCTCCCTCAATTATCCACCTCACCACACAATGAAATCACCATCTAGTACTTAGTGTGAGCAGTAGAATTATACCAATGACAGAGGCGAAAGCAGCATCCGGCACTGGCTTTGGATACTGTTCGTAGGTCTATGGAGGCCCTGAAAAGCTAACGAGAACTAAGCTGAAGAATCTTCCACTGCTCGTGAAGCTGGCTTTAGGAGTCAGGAGGGAACTATGCGGTACGAGAACACCTGCTGGAGAACAGCAGGGTATCAATAATAAATGCTAACCTTTAAAAAGGGGATTCTTTTGAACACTGACAAGGGCCCTGCATCTTTTTCTTCTCATCAGGTGGTTTCACAGAGGAAAGATTTAGGATGTGATTAGAGGACTGAAACAGCCATGGGCCATCTCTCCAGAGGGCAGCAGACTTCTAACACAAGGAGGAACTACCACCTTAGCCTGACTTCTGGTTGTCTCCAACTAGTTGAGGATATGCTTTCGAGAGCACATCAACTTTGGTGCATTGTTGGGGGTGGAAGGGGAGGTTTTGTATCTGTTTTACAATTTAGACACACACACACAAGATTTGAGTTAGAGCACAGTGTATGCTTAAAACATGGCATAGAGTCATAAGATGAAACAAAGCCTGCCTCCACTTTTTACTGCTTCCTTTTTGGTGTGTATGATCTATTTCTTCCTATTTTATGGAAACTTGTCAGTCCTCAAACTGGAAGGCTCAAATACAATATTTCAAACTGGCACCAGATTCATGTAACCCTATAGGGCATGCCAGAATTCTGGGCAATCTTTTAAGGATACATAGTCCACAGAATGAATAAAACCAGCATCTATTGCCAGGGCAAAATTTAGTATGGGTTTTAGGGGTCATTGGCTAAAAACAAAATGCCAATATGCTGGCTTTGAATCAACTGGGTTTTATTCATTCCCAGCATTAAGCATAGCTATTACTAGGCATTGGGTCAGTTTCATGGCTGAAGCCTGGTATTATCTGGCATTTCTTTTACTTGAGAAAAGGGAAACGTCTTGAGGACTTGATTTAATGTGAAAGAAATGTAATTTAAAGGAAGAAAAAGGAGAATGATTATCATTGTTGTCTGCTAACACATAAAGTATAGTGAGTTACATACCTGAAATTTACTGGTAAAACCATTTTGTAGGTTAAAAAAATCAAGTGTATGTAAGTCACCATCTCAAATATTACATTCTCACTAACATCTGTATAAAAAGATCTGTCCCCATAAGAAAATAAATTCTTGAACCACAGGGAAACCAATTTATCATTCTGGCTCATTCTTTTTCCCCTTACCTAATTTGCTCCCATTTCTGAACCTCATTTTCTCTAGTTTGCTCCAAAGCTATTCTGCTTTTAATATCTCACAAGACCTGGATTGTTTCCTGTGTGCATAACAGGCTTTTAAAATACATGGGCTTAACCTGCTACCCAGGTGCACCCTTTTCTCAACATTTCTCCATCTCTCATGGTGTCCTGTATCTTATTATTGAACAAAAGCTAACTATGTGGTACTGTATTACCAACACATTTGCTCCCAAGAGCCTTTAAATAACAGAAACTGCCTGGGAACTATAAATGCAAAGGAACCAGGAAGCTTGTAGGCCAAGATAAAGAAGCTTAAGGTTGGCTATTAATTTTGGCTAATATTAAATCATGACACAGCTCACACGTAAAGATCACAGTTCGATTTTGAACCATAAAGAAGTTTTTTAAAAAAGAAGATTTACAAGATATTTTTAAGCACATTAGTGCATATTGTGGAAGTTGTCAGAGTATTTCAGACCCAAGCAATGATAGACCCATGCCCTAGTATATAAATTCAAGTATAATTATTCTCAGACTAACACTGATGAAGTGGCAAAGTTGGAGCATGTCTCTACCCAAAGCTATATTACAGTGTTGCTCATATATATTTTGCTTAAATTAACAGTGTGACAATTATGTTACTCTGTCATATATCAGTTCTAACAAATTATTTAAAAAACACTTTTAACGATTTTGCTATTCATAAACATGACTGTTAAGTCTAGGGCTGATAGCTTGTATTTGCAATTTGAATGGCAAATCTTTTTTTTGTTTCTCAACATAATTGACATATTTTTAAAAGAACTATAATTTTTCAAAGACATTATTTTCTTTTATGGCAGACACCTTAAACAATCAGTTATGTCTGTGTGGGTAATTACTTAAATGTTCCAGCAGTTGCATGACACTATATAAGTGAGTGTAGTTAGAAAAGAAAAATTAGCTCATGCCCATTTATGTATAAAGAGCATCATGATTAAAATTACCAAAAAGAGAAATATAAGCCAAGCCCAAGTTATCAGTGTATGTTTCTCGAAGTAAGTGAATTACTGCTGCCTTTCCTAGATGCTTGCCTCAAATGATTTCTCGAGCTTTAAACAAATACTTAACAGAATGGTTTCCTAGGGCCATCTTGGTCATAATTTACTCTGTGCACCTAAATAAAGAAGAGGAAAAGGGAGAAAGGAAAGAAAGATAAAAATAAGAAAGGCAAGATGAAATGAAGGTAAGAAGAAAGGAAGAAACAAAAAAGAAAGGGAGAAAACAGTTGTGGGATGGCCAAGATAAGCAGAGCACCATTTTCGCATATATCATTTCATTTAAACTTTCAATGTAAATTTCATAAAGAAGAAAGTCAATAACCAGATATTAAGTTAATAGCTGGTAAATCAAAGAATCTGGCTTCAAGCCTGGCTTGGTCAAATTTCAAAGCTGCTATACTTTCAAATAATCTGAGATATTTTCTCCTCATTTTTCTTAATTGTAAAATGGAGCTGAAAAATTGACTATCAGCAATAAGATTGATTCGGTTTATCAAGAGAATATAAAGCATTCTGTATCCTTTGAAAATATATGATATTTGAGGTATGGGATTAGTGTGGGATGCACCAGCAGACCACCCTAAGGCAAAACCATATCATTGGTCAGGTCTACCCATGTATTCAGAGCTCTAGTCATTCTCTACAGTGACTCATTCTTTAATAAGAGTGGACAACAATTGCCCATCAGACATTTGGGCAAAGTCACTAATTTGATAGAAATAGAATGAATCAAATAAAGGAAAGAAAAGGACCATAGATGAAATTGATCATTTAAAGACCAGAAGAGAACAATTTAAAATAAAAAATAAAAACTAGACTCCAAAACAACAACAAATTCTAATCTATATCCTCAGATAGCTTTTAAAAAATATCTACTTTTCCTATTTATTCAATTACTGAATATTTATTGAGTTCTATGTGCCATCTTCACTATTGAACACGGTTTTTGTTTTCATGGTATGTGAGAAATGAGATGTGCAAAAAAAGAAGAATGGGAAATCTAGAAAATTGAAAACATGATTGCTAAAGTTAAAATAATATAAATATTGGGGAACAAAACTGAGAATTCTTTCAAAATTTGAGAAAAGATAACACTGAATGAAACCATCAATTCAGATGATCTAATGTTCACATAAAAAAGACCTCAGAAAAAGAAACAGAGAAAACAGGTGGGAGGAATGTATCAATGTAATAACAAAAATATAAAAAATCCAGCACTGAAGAATCATAATTCTTAAAATTAAGGGCCAAGCAGAATAAAATTTAAAAATCCTGTCCACTATATACATTATCTTGATTCCAGAATCTCAAAATAAAGACCAAAACCCCCCAATGATTCTGAGAGAGAGAAATTCAAAGTAACAATGGTACAAGCAAAACAATTTTAAGAGGGGAATCTGCAACTCAGTGTTGGACAGGCAATGGAATTTTATACCCAACTAAGCTACTGATCGAGTGTGTGGGCATACTGAAGGTATTTTTTAGACGTTGAGGACTCATGCTTTCCAAATGGGTTCATGGAAACTGTTAAAGAGTAATAGAAGGGAAGGCATGGGATGCCGAAGACAGTGGATCCAACACAGAGGAGCAGTGGAAGGAAATCACAGGGCAATCAGCTGGAGAGCAACCAGTGCAAATTGGAGAAAGAGGCTGAAAGGACTTTAGAAGAAGATATTCAAGGGAAAAAAGCAAGGAGTGGCAGACTAGAATACACAGACAGTTTGAGAGAATGAAAGCACATAATGACATAAAGGTCCAGAATGCAAGAAAAAAATGAAACTCTGGGTAGGGGAAGAACTCTGTGCAGGAAATTCAAAATGGAAAAATGAATCAAACTAAAAGCGTGATTATAAGCAAATGATAGAGCATAAGGTTTGAAAGCAAGAACAGTATAACTGGAGTGGCCCATAATTCACAGCATGCCACCCATGGATATGTTCATCCAATCTGGCATATAACTTGGCCAAAGATTTGATAGTATTTACATGACTAAAATAAATAAAGCTGATTATTGTTTTTTTTCACCATTTAGTCCAAAATATGAAAAAGCCATGGAGGTAACGTGAAACAGCATAAAACTGTTAATATATCCCTCAAATGTAAAAGATAGGAGAGTTTTTCCACAATAATCAGGGGCCTTGCCCTTTGAGAGTCACGGGAGTTATGGTATTATAAGTACAGGAAAGGAAGTCTATGTGGTGCTACAGTAAACAATCTTATGTAAGCATAATAGTATGAATGTTGATAGATTGATTAATTGATGTTTTTTTTTTGTTTTTTTTGGAGACAGAGTCTCGCTCTGTCGCCCAGGCTAGAGTGCAGTGGCACAATCTTGGCTCACTGCAAGCTCTGCCTCAGGGGTTCACGCCATTCTCGTGCTTCAGCCTCCCGAGTAGCTGGGAATACAAGTGCCCGCCACCACGGCTGGCTAATGTTTTTGTATTTTTTAGTAGAGACGGGGTTCCACTATGTTAGCCAGGATGGTCTTGATCTCCTGACCTCGTGATCTGCCCGCCTCTGCCTCCCAAAGTGCTGGGATTACAGGCGTGAGCCACCACGCCCGGACGATTGATTTTTAAGAAAGGGAGTCTCACTCTGTCACCCAGGCTGGAGTGCAGTGATGTGATCATAGCTCACTGCAGCCTTGACCTCTTGGGCTCAAGCAATCCTTCCATCTCAGTCTCCTGTGTAGCTGGGACTGCAGACATGCATCACCACGCCTGGCTGACTTTTTTCACTTTTTTTTAGAGACAGGGTCTCGTTATCTTGCCTAGGCTCATCTTGAACCCTGACCTCAGGCAGTCCTCTTCCTTTGGCCTCCCAAAATGTTTGGACTACAGGCATGAGCCAACCATGCTCAGCCATTTTTTTTTTTTTTAACTTTTAAAATTTACCTATAAATAAGCCATACTCATAAAAACAAGTAAAATAAAATAAGTTTGTATGACATAGAAGTAGAAGAGAAGAGGCAGAGGAGATGAGAGGAGAAGGTGGCTGTAAATTCTTCATCTTACCAATGGAGGCTTAGCGCTCAATTTTCTAGGGTTAACAAAACATAAGTAGAGATGTAGGCATCTTGCAAGTTGTGGAGAAAGCTAATGGAGACTGTGGGATGAGCTGTATTTGACTGTAAGTATCTGGCGAGGAGAAGAACCAGGCAGGGCCAGGCGTGGTGGCTCACACCTATAATCCTAGCACTTTGGGAGGCCAAAGCGGGCGGATCGCCTTAGCTTAGGAGTTCGAGACCAGACTGGGCAACATGGTGAAACCCCATCTCTACTAAAATACAAAAAATTAGCCGGGTGTGGCGGTGTGCACCTATAGTCCCAGCTACTCAGGAAGCTGAGGCAGGAGAATTGCTTGAACCTGGGAGGCAGAGGTTGCAGTGAGCTGAGATCATGCCACAGCACTCCAGCCTGGGTGACAGAGTGAGAATCCATCTCCAAAAAATAAAAAAAAATAATAAAAACAAAAAAAGCTAAGATGAGGCTTGGTGTAGTTGAGTAAAATTCATGCCTATTGCAGTAGAAACCTAAAGTACTGTCTAAGACTGATAAAGTAAGATATTACAACACTGAAGATAAGAAGGACATTGACAAAAAAACAAACCAACTTTCACCCTAAATAAGAAGGATGTAGGTATGGACCAAATCACCAGAACTATAAATAGAAACTGTTCAAAGTGGTACCTTTTAGGGAGCAAAACTAAGATGAGGCTGGAAAGCACTTCTCCTTATCATAAATCCCTGAGGTGTGCTATTTATTCTTCAAGCAGGTTTTATAATATACTGATTCAAAAATAAGTAGTATGATACTAATTTCAGTTTCTACTAATACCATCCAGTATGGTTTTGTCCTTATTAGGATGAATGACACTACTTTCTAAACACTAAACATTTCTAAATCCTCCCTGATGCTATTATTTTGACATAAGGGCATACTAATTGCCCCTAAAAAGCCAAACAATTGTTATCTTCTCTAAAAACTGTATTACCTAAACTTGGATGTCAATACTGCTATTTGAAAGATTACATAAGGCAGTCTGGCTAAAACTAAAGAGCTGTTACTTCAGTTCCAAAAGCAGGCCAAGGAGATTTATAAACACTCCTACCACCCAAAAATGGACGCTTTTGCCTATAATTTATATGTTAAATGGATTCAAGTTTTGTTCCCAATGAGATGCTCAATATTAATAAACTCATATATTTAAAAAGGGCTCACCATTCCTTGGCAAACTTGAATGCCCTTGGAGAACTTTTCCAAAGCTACCACTGCAACGGTACAATGTTTGCTACACCCACCTGAGCTATTAAGATCTCTTTTCATTGAGCAATCATTCAGAATTTTTTTCTGGCCCACTTTATTTGATATCACAATATGTACTTCTCTTTAGTCATATTAAAGAAATTAGAAAATATGGGCCAGGTGCGGTTGCTCATGCCTGTAATTCCAGCACTTTGGGAGGCCAAGGCAGGCAGATCATTTGAGGCCAGGAGTTCAAGACCAGCCTGGCCAACATGGCAAAACCCCATCTCTACTAAAAAACAAACAAACAAACAAACAAAAAAACAGTGGGGCATGGTGGTGCACGCCTGTAATCCCAGCTACTCAGGAGCTGAAGCATGAGAATCACTAGAACCTGGGACACAGAGGTTGCAGTGAGCTAAGATCATGCCACTACACTCCAGCCTGGGCAACAGAGCGAGACTCTGTCTCAAAAAAATAAACAAACAAATAAATAAATAAATAAGAAAATACAGCACCATCAAGTGACTGTTTCCAAGTCTAGGTTCTAGCTAATGAAACCACATATAAAACAGGTTTTGAAGAAAGGGCTTGTGATTGAGTTTAGATTGTGTGATATTGGGGTAAATCTCTTTTCACATTAAGTGCTTTGTGGACGTGACTCTGATGGGCGTTATAGGGTCAATAAAATATTAGCCCTTCCTGCCCCCATCGTGGTGCTCAATAAAGGCTGGTTGAATTCAAAGCCCAGCCTCCTCAACCTACTGGTGAATTACGTGAAAGAATAAACACTTTGAAAATTGACATGGCCGGCCGGGCGTGGTGGCTCATGCCTGTAATCCCGTCACTTTGGGAGGCCGAGGCGGGTGGATCACGAGGTCAGGAGATCGAGACCATCCTGGCTAACACGGTGAAACCCCATCTCTACTAAAAATACAAAATATTAGCCGGGCGTGGTGGCGGGCGCCTGTAGTCCCAGCTACTCGGGAGGCTGAGGCAGGAGAATGGCGTGAATCCGGGAGGCGGAGCTTGCAGTGAGCCGAGATTGCGCCACTGCACTCCAGCCTGGGCGACAGAGCGAGACTCCGTCACAAAACAAAAACAAAAACAAAAACAAAAAGAAAACTGACATGTCCCTGCAGAATCCCTCCCAGGTTTCAGGAAGCACAATTGTTAAGGCCCAAACTGCCAAGCACGGCTTTCCTGAACTTTGGTAATAGAGGCCTTTTGTGCAGATCTGGAAGATTAGACGGTTTATAAAGTATGATATAGATTATCTGGCCAAATGAGCTGCAGAACAATTCTAAAGCCATTATTCCTCTTTCTAAATAATTCTTCCCTTTGAAAGAGTTAAATCATTTTGCTTGCAAAAACTAACCATTTAATCATTAATCATTAATTGTATGTAATTTTTCTTAACTGATTAAAAATACTGATTTTATTGTTTTTCTAAGTCTTTGCTTTAAGTGTAAGAAAAAAATGGATTAAAGTACTAAGTGTGACTAGCCAGGTATTTTTAAAAATTGGTTTAATGCCTTTTACCGAGTTGGGAGAAAAAAAAAAAAACAACTTAGTAAAAGCCTTAAAAAAAGTTCATAGCTAAAACTGAAACAAGCCCAAGAAGTGACTATATTTGCATAACTTGATCTGTACTTGGAAAAAAATTCTACTGAAGACAACAATGGAAGCTTATCAAATCAGAATTTTACATAGATTTTCCATAGCCCTACTAATGAATACTGACTCATTGGTCAGTTATGGTGAAAATTTAATGGAGTTCTAAGATAAGAAATGCATGAATCAGAGTGTGTTTAGCGGTTCCATTGCTTCGGTATGAAAACTGCATTAGGCATCCAGCTTTCCTAATGCTTTCTGAGACCAATTCTAGAGCACTGTAGTAATTAATTCTTCAGCATTTCATGTGGAGCCAGACCCTGCCACTGAATTAAAACCCCTTTTATTTTGTCCCAGTCATGAAAAACTCGGACGTTATGTAAAATTAGGATTATTGGTTGCTTAGCTGGTTTTATATTTTTCAAGATGGCAGTTAACCTGCAACTGAATCTTTTCCAAGAAAATGATCATCTATAGGATGAATTCTAAGGCAGAACTGAAGGTACTAGTAATACTACTCAGTGAAGTTGAATCTGTAGAGGGTCAATTACTGTCTACAACTCAGAAAAGTATTATGCATCAGAGAGTAAAAGTCTGAGGCAACTCTGATTTAAAGCAGGGTCCTAGTTTTACCCTTAAATCCTAAGAATTTTCTATTCTATTAGTAATGTGTATGCTTTTGCTTCATGAAATTTCACCTTCTACAATTGGTTCAAAGTGCTAGCTAATTTTTCAGATCTGTTCACCTGTTTCAAAATGGACTGAAACTGATAGATTGAACAGTTATTATAAATTATTTAAATGCTAATCTTTTTAAGTAATGCTGAAATTAGGATCTGCTTTGCCCTCTTCATGAGAAATGATTGCTTATTAAATCACCTCTCGATTTCTATAAAGTTTAGCCTTTCAGCCTTCTTCTGAGGGTTAGGAGTTTCTTTTCGCCCAATTTCAAATTCTTTCTTACATTTAATTTTCAAAACATACACATAAGCTAGAAAATTTGAAAAATACAGAGAATAATGAACTTCATGTTTTCTTGTTTTTAAAAAGAATCAATTTAGTCTGTATATTCTGTAAGATAATTTCCAGTTATAGAAATATACTAATCACTGGTTCTATCTATCCATTCATCCTTTCATTTGACACACTAACAGTGATAACAACAATGAATAATTATATTAATAAGCAATGGGCATTCATAGAATATTTACTTTTGTTCCAGAAACTCTGTTGAATGCTTTACATAGGCTATGTCATTTATTCCTCTCAATGATGTATATAAGTATCCCCATTTAACAAATGAGAAAACTGAGGCACAGAGAAGATCATAACTTGATCAATGTCAAAATGAGTGACTGGTGATCTAATTAGTCTAATGCCAGAGACCATGATTGGTGGCCATCATCTATTCTTACAATCATCTATTCTGCCCTCTACATATATTTGTAAAACTACCTAGTTATTTCAGTTTGGATTGAGTTTTTAGACTGCCAGCTCTCAATATCCATACATTTTCATGACACTAGTTTGTCTTAGACTTTCTTCCTAGCACTTACTTCAGACTATGACTAGGATGATCAGATAACCTTTTATCCAAATCAGGACATTTCTGATAGTGAAAAGGGCTGGGTTGGTAAGTGTGCTGGTTCATACTTACTAAAACCCAGCTGTGAACTGGAACCACCCAGACACAGGAGGACATGGTATCATTCTAACAGGACACTAGGATATCCTTTCTCTGTTCCTAGTGCAGAACACAGATCCTCTGCGGGCAAAACTAGGTATATTGTTCAATGGCCCCATGATACCTCCTTTATTTTCTCAGGATCTGTGTTCTGGACAATTATTTTTCTTTTCTCTGTTACAGAGTAGAAAATTTAATAAGCAACCTAAGAAGAATAAAATATTCTAATATTCCTTTAGAGATGATTAGCTATGAACACAGAGGCACATTCATTTATCACAGTTATAGTACAAGTATAAAATGACCTGTACCTTTAATAAGTCCTTTTTCTTGCAGAGTTTTCAGGGAAGGTCTTCGGGTAATAAACTTCTTTAATCTGCTTTTAACTCGATTTTTGTCGCTTGTATCGGAAGCACTGTGATGCAGTCTGAACACTGAAGATTTAAAAAAATCAGAGGCTTTCAGTAAATTTCTCCTTTATGATTATTACTTTATGCAAATCTGAATAGAAAACAGTAGTTATGAAACAACTACCTGAATTAATAGCTCAGGCTCTTCTGTCTACAACAAGCCATGTGAGTAAAATTTGCCCACATGAAAGTATTAGTCCTGTTGTTGCAGCATGAATGTACAATGAGAATGGGATTAGTTCCATATATTCACAATTTATTTTCACTTTCATTTCCTTATATTTAACATAACCTTTACATGGATAATTCCATGTATTTATGCACAAAATTATGGTCAGAGTAAAGAAAAATTCATCTAAACTACAGGAGACAACTCTTTAGCATTGCTGATTTCAATTAAATATGATTATATACCACCCCTAGCTAATGCAGACATTTCTGGAGGTCCTGCTTGCTTGAATAAATTTGTCAATCTTCTTTTCTATATTAACCTGAAGTGATTTATTTTTCTGAAGCAGGTATTTCTTACTTTCCTTATTGATGTATAATTACTACCAGTTCTATGTGAAATTCAGAAACATAATTTGCCTCAAACTTTTTCCATGTCTTCATTAGTCCTCTCTCCTCAGTTTCCTATTCTCAGATTTATCTTCAAAGTCAGGTGTGTGTAAAATTCATTCCTGAACAAATATTTGCTGAATGTCTACTAATCAGGCTCCATGCTAAAGGCTGTGAATTCGGAGATGAATATAATACATAAGGTCTGGGTTTTCATTAAGCATAGTCTAAACACATCCAAGATGTCTTCTTCCTCCTCCTCTTCTTATTTTTAGACAGAGTCTTGCTCTGTCACCCAGGCTGGAGTGTAGTGGTGTGATCATAGCTCACTGCAGCCTCAACCTCTCAGGCTCATATGATCCTCCCACCCCAGCCTGCCAAGTAGCTGGGACTACTGGCTACACCTGACTAAAGTTTTTTGTTTTTGTTTTTGTTTTTGTTTTTTGGTAGAAATGGGATCTCACTTCATTGCTCAGGCTGGTCTCGAACTCCTGGGCTCAAGTGATCTGCTCACCTCAGCCTCCCAAAGTACCAGGATTACAGGTGTGAGCCACTGTGCCTGGCCCAAGGTGTCTTATTATTAATTACAGATAGTAATTTGTTGTGTCTGTAGATAAGATATATATCTTAACTGAACGCTCCACTGCCTTCATTCAATTGTTGACATAATGAGAGGGTTTGGGATACTTTATTAGGTATTCTTTTTAATAAATATAGATATGCTTTTGAAAATCTACCTGGTCCAGGGAGTGAGAAACCTCTGTATAACTGGCAAAGAAAGGGAATTTTTGCATCCTCCTTTCCCTGCCTTTGACTACAAAGCAGGCTCAAACTTGAATTAGCAAAATGGGGAATTAAGGTGAAGTTCAAGACTGAGAATGACAGAAAAAGAAAAATATCCTGCTTATCTCCTAGCTGGGAGAAGGGTGGAATTTTATTTTTCAATTAAAGTTTGGATTATCACATAGGACTAGGTACTGTAAATCACTAAATTGAGACAATTCTTGCCACCTGAAAATCTGTAATACTTTATATTACTTTAAAGTATTGCTTCCCAAATTTTGTACTATTGACATATTAGGGTAGACAATTCTTTGTTGTAGAGGCCTGTCCTCTGTGTAGGATATGGAACAGCATCCGTGGTGTCTACCCACAATATGCCAGCAGCACGCCCTCCTTAATTATGACAATAAAAAAAAATGCCTCCAGACTTTGCCATAGGTCCATGAGGGTGGAGGTTGGGGTACAGAATTACTTCCTGTTGATGATCATTGCCTTAAACTGATTGGAAAAATTATAGGGCCATCTGAAGTTCTCATTTATCGGTGGAAGGTCTATCTATACATTGAGAAAATGTAAAAGAACTCTGAAAAGAAAAATAAATGTCTATATATCTATAGCATATGTGTGTATGTATATATACACAATCTCATACATATCTACCATCTATCTATGTATTTGTCATGAGCTATCTATTTTTTAAATGAATTGATAATAAAAGTACAGTGACTATCATGTGAGAAAGGTGGACAGCTTCCCAGCTATTGGGCTCTTAAGAATGGACACAGGGAGGACAACACCACACACCAGGGCCTTTCAGGGGGTGGGGACAAGGGGAGGGAGAGCATTAGGACAAATACCTAATGCATGTGGGGCTTGAAACCTAGATGATGGGTTGATAGTTGCAGCAAACCACCATGGCACATGTATACCTATGTAACAAACCTGTACACTCTGCACATGTATCCCGGAAATTAAAATTTTTTTTTAAAATTAAAGTAAACTTTAAAAAATGGGTACTATAGTTCTGAGAGTTAACAGATGTCCTCAGCTCTTAGGGTAATTTAGGCAGGACCAAGACAGCCTGAGTCCTTGTGGCAGTTGTACTGTATATTCTTTGGCTATGAGCAGTTTCCACCAGTGTGTTATACAAGTATGATTGTCTCTGTGTATCTCAATAGTTTGAAAAGCACTGCTTTAGACTTGTGCTATCCAATGTACTAGCCACTAGTCACTTGGGGCTATTGAACACTTGACATGCAGTTTGAGCCATATGTCGAAATGATAATTTTTGGATATTTTCTGCTAAATAAAATATCTTATTATTTAAATTGTTTCTTTTTGCTTTTTAAAATGTGGCTACCAGAAGATTTTACATTATACATATGTTTCATGTTGGACAGTGCTGGAAGATAATAAAAAATAAACACAAATTGACCACCTACTATATACATGGCAGTGCTGGGTTTAATTGTTGTGGATAACATGTATATGGCCTGTGTAATTATTTATTTTTATTTTTATTATTTATTCATTTATTTTTGAGACAATCATTACCCTGCCACTTAGGCTGGGTTGCAATGGCACAATCTCAGTTCACTGCAACTTCCACTTCCCAGATTGAAGTGACTCTCGTGCCTCAGCCTCCAGAGTAGCTGGGATTACAGGCATGCGCCACTAAGCCTGGCTAATTTTTTTTTTTTTTTTTTTTCGAGATGGAGTCTCTCTCTGTTGCCCAGGCTGGAGTGCAGTGGTGCGATCTCGGCTCACTGCAACCATTGCCTCCTGGGTTCAAGCAATTCTCATGCCTCAGCCTCCTGAGTAGCTGGGAGTACAGGTGAACACCACCATGCCCAGCTAATTTTTGTATTTTTAGTAGAGATGGGGTTTTACTATGTTGGCCAGGCTGGTCTTGAACTTCTGACCTCAAGTGATCCACCCCACCCCCAGCCTCCCAAAGTGCTGGGATTACAGGTGTGAGCTACCACGCCTGGCCTAATTTTTGTATTTTTAATAGAGGTGGGGTTTCACCAGGTTGGCCAGGATGGTCTTGAACTCCTGGCCTCAAGTGATCCTCCTGCCTCATCCTCCCAAAGTGCTGGAATTACAGGTCTGAGCCACCATGGCCGCCTGACTGGCCTGTGTAATTATAATACAGTACAGTAAGGAGTCAAATGGAAACGTAAGAGATTAAAGGATCTAAGAGGAGGGATTGACCTCAGGTCATTTTGGAGAAATATCAAGTACCCTGAGAACCCAAGCAAACAAAAATTGCTTTTACAAGACCTTGAATATCAGCCATTAACAAATTCAAAATTGTATAGTTGGAAGAGTCATTCTGAGCATCTTAACAAAGTGTGTTTATGTGCTATCCTAACAACTTTCCTTCTAGGTCCAGTCATTGCAGTGACCACCAGTCATGTATGATCTGCTTCAACTGACAGCTGTAGTCAAAGTCCCATAGGTCTGTATTCTAGTGTTGGAGACTGAAGAAACACTTAACATCCTTCAGAATAACTCTGCCTCAGGGCAATTTTGGTTTCAAGTCCATCTTTGGAATGACACAGAATAATCAATCTAAATTTTCACAGGTTACAAAAGTAATATTTTCGATTTCTGGTCTCACCTCAAAAACCTTGCCATTTCCCATGATAGAATACCAAGAAATGCAGGGCCAAGCACGGTATTTTTTTTTCTTCCATTTGGAACTAGTAAAAACGATGCCATCAGAAATTACTTTGCAAATTAAAATATACACACATGACGTATAAATGCTAGATTATGAAAATAATTACGGTGTGAGTTATATCTTTTTGAAACTCCCCTAGGTATTCTGGTGATAGTATTCTTAATTAGAGAGATATATATGTATATTATATTGTCTTCAATACCACCATCTGGCTCCACATGTGAGAAATGCGTGTAAGGTGCATTGGTTTTTCAAAGAAAATGAAAATATGTTTTTAAATGCTTTATCTTGTTTCCTTCTCATACATACTGAGAAACTAGCAGAGTCTTGGACATGATTAGACAGTTTTTAACATAGCCAAACTCTCCAAAGTTGGCTCTAATGATTACTTTCCTGGAGACAGACTAGAACGTCAACTTCCATTTCCTGATGCCATAAATAATTGTCCTCAGATGACAAGTCAAATTACAAGTCCTGTGCCATCATTCATTCCACTCATTTTGTTCTAAGAAGAGTTATGTAGAGGTTGAAGTCAATAGATGACTATAATATATAGCATACTTTTTATTAACCAAATAACTTGAAAGCACTATAAATACAAAATAAAAATGTTAAGAAGTGCATGGATATAAAGCAAGGTCCATCACTGGGACCCTGTAAACAGCAGTAAAAGTCTTTGAATATCGTGGTTTACAAATCTGATTTTAACAGCCAAACTTATAAAACAGTTTATGCTTTTCTGTTGTCAAGGGAGAAAAACTTGCCAAATTGTTCATTTTAAGTAAATACAACATAACCAATTAAGGAAAGCAAAATTTAAACACATGCCTATGATAATCAGGACATAGTTTGCTTCTGATTTCACTACTGATTTTAACAGAACAGTGTTCCTTCCATTTTCCCACAGCACCCAAGTGACCCCACACATACTTTTAGAAACTTGTAATCACATAGTGCAAATAAAAGGACACTTTACTGGAAAATACACAGTGTGGTACAATAATCCATCATTTATGAAAAATAGAATTCAGCCTTTTCTTTTCCCTCAGAGATTCAACTACTTTTTGAGGGTGAAGCTTCCTGCAGTTTAAAGATTTATGTTAAGCCAACGAGTAGTTTTTTTTCCACTCCCACTTTGAGTTTTTATTTGAAAATAAATAGAGCCAAAAGAGATATGGGTTTAAACTCTAAAATATTTAATCTGATTTGCATAAGAGACTAGAGCAATCACTCTTAATCCTAGGTATTTTTACCTCCATAAACATTAACCTTAACCTGAAATGTACTAGCTTTCCAGGTATTCTAGAATTTACTTATATTTCCTTTATGTTTTCCTCTGCTTTTTCCATTGGAGATCTTTTCTGTGAAGCCTGAACAAATAGAATGTTTTTCAAAGACTGAGAATTTTCAATAACAGTAGGCAATTTAATCTCAACACACAGGCCAAAGGCATTAGCTTTAAATACCATTCTTAACCAGTTGAGAGACTTAATTGGTGCTAAAACTGCTCTCACCAGAGGGGAGTTAGAATTCTGGGCTTTCTAAGATGTTAGGATAGTGGGCTTTCTAAGATGATCTTCAGTTAATAGTATTACATATGAGAATAGGCATTAGCCCAACACAAGTTTTATACCTGACACAGCTATTGTGCTATTAAAAATCACCTCTAGAGCTACGAATGCTTACTGTAATGGGTGTCCTTAGTATACTTATTTTCTCACTTTAGTAACAGGAAGGGGAAACAATGCCCTTTGGATGGACGATGAATATCTACTCCCATTTAGGGTATGGGAACCACAAAAGAAAACCCCCAAATCTTCCAGAATTCAACGGTTTGGATAATATGATCCAAAATTGTGCATCTGCCAGAACATCTCTTTCTGGGGACCTTATTTTGAAATACCTTCTTTTCCTGCCAAACTGCTGTTCTCGCGGTATTCCCATGTTACGATTACATGTTGTTATTATTTTTTTTTTTTGAAATTTGGAAATGCTGGGACAGCCAACATTTCAGAAATGTTCCTAAAGGAAAGTGGAGTCATTATACTTCAGAAAAGCTATTACACACAGCTTTCTACACTACTTGTTCTCACTTTATTGGTGAGGTTTGACATTGAGATCAACATCAGTGTAGGTAGATAGTTTTGTTAGCAGCTAAGAGCTCTAAACATTTCAATTTAATTCCAAAAGGACATCAAGGGCAAAGCTGGCAACAGTAGCTTTAGTGCCATCATCTTACCGCACTGCAGTATTCAGAGCAGGAAATCAAAGAAAAAAAAATGACAAAATAAGGTTATGTCAGGCTCTTAATCCCCAGAGGTTCCAAAACTCTTCTCACACCATCATAGGGATTACATAACAAAGTACTGAATTATCTCCACCCACATTTTCCAACACAAACTTCTTGTATTGGAATTACCCTGCTTAATTACTTTCCAAATTACATAAATAAGAGCACCTTATCCCAAATTGATTGAAAAAAAGAAATCAAGTTTATTACATTTCTTTCCAGTCTCCTGTTGATTCCTTTCCAGGGCATTCACGCTTGTGCTAATTCATGGGGCTGTAATAAATACTGCTTTGCCTTCCCCAGCCTGTGGTTTCAGAGCTCCCAGAACTTTGCACATAACTCCCTATGTCAGAGTGGGCAGAAAGGGTAAGTTTGGGCTTAATGTACTATTGGTCATTTAATATCCCTTTTTTTCACTTGCTCAGTGTAAATAGAAGTCATAATTTCAAACCCCAACTTGCAGACTGAAAAACTAAGTTATTGAAACTTTAAGTGACTTGCTCAAAACACAAATCATGATTAAATCTGGAAATAATTGAAAGAGGGAATGCTGGGCATTTTAACTGCAGTGTTCGGTTTTAACCACTTAATTCCCACTTAGACATTGTGGAAATACAAAATAGACAATTAGATTCATAACAGAAGGGTGTGTACACATCATCTATTCAATGATTAATATTCATGCTATCTACCCATTTAAGGAGAAGTGAAAATTCATACAATGAAAATGTTTACTTTTAGACTGCGTTATCAACTTTAAGTAGTTAAATCTAACCACATTTTTGTATTTTTGATATCAATCAACAGCTGGCATCTACTGTCAATTCAGCCATAGGAAAATTTCATGGCTACTTTTCTCAGGAATTTATGTATCCATGTCTTCTACTTCTAATGCATTTGTCTATGATGTAAATTCTTCAGTCTTTTCATGTATAGACTTAGTATTTTTATTTTGCTCATAATACATCTTAGGTGTATCTACATTGATAATGTATTTCTATAGTGTAAGGCAGGGTGTTTTGTTTAAACTCTTTTTGTTATAGCACTTAGCATAGCTTTGGGTTTCATAGTGAGTACTTTTAATGGTAATAATGATGATTGATAACTTCAATCCCATACTGCAAATATTAAGTATACCATCACAATGTTTAATTTCCCTTCCACTATAGATTTATCTGGTTTCTTTTTATAAGCCAGAGTTTAATGACTTCTTTTTTTTTTGCGTCACAGGTTATGAAAATACTACATTTTCAGAAAAACAATAAAAAGAGGGAAAATATACCTAAACAGCAAAACCTATCTTGTATGTAGGGAAACACAATGACATTTTTTTCCTTAAAACGAGATACAGTGTAAAATGTAAAGATTCAGATCATTTAGACATTCTTCTATTGACTATATATTTTAACTTGGCTTCTTATGACTTGATATAGTGTCAGTAAAACTTTGTCACTTGAGAGCTGTTCAAAACTTTGATAAATTTGCTAATAAAGTAAGTGGTTATTGAGCTAAGGCAGTAGCTGATATTGAAAGCTGAATTACTAAAACAAGAAGAAAATATCATAGGGCATCAATCCACACAAAGGGCACTGTGAAGCAGAAATATGTTTTCCATGAGGAAAGATTGTATATTAAATACAGGAATGGGTTCTCTTCTAGTGATAGAAAACAGGCCACAGCCAAATCAAAAGAGAAGAGCCTTAAATACAAATGTGAACATCAGTCCATAAAAGAGAAAAGAAAAACCCCCAAAAAAGAGTTGCAGGCGTGGTAATTCCACCAGAGAGGTAATAGCCTCTGCCTTCTACGAAATTAACACTTAGATTTCCGCAAAAAAGTAAGTCAAGTTGGAGAATAAAATACATGCATATATAATATTGGATATTTCAGTACTGATGTATGGACTCAGATTCTGAACCATCATTAGCAGTATTTCAGTTGAGTGGCATTTAAATACTCTTTCCATGTATACATACATAGTGAGAGCTACCACTGTATATCATATGTACGTATTTGTTTGCACATTTGTAAAAATGCCTGTAAAGATACATTCTCAGCAGGTATAGAGGGGAGTAACATATAGTAACTTTGAGGCTTCTTCTTTAAATCTCTAAATTCCTGGACTGTGTGTGTTACAATGTATCCTTAGTAAAGAATATGCTATAATGTATCCTTAATTTTCCAAACAAAATTTTCAGCCAGGACAGAAAAACATATATGACACGTGCAGGTAGTTTGAGAAATGTCTTAAAGCCAAATAATCAATAGTTAAGAAGTGGGAAAATGTTTCTTAGATTATAAGTTATACATAATTCTTCTAAAATAGTCTTAATTTCCACTTTTGCTAGACAATCGGATTATTCTAATGTCATATTTATAATAATGACTAATATTTTGAAGTTATTTGCTATATAATAAGGAATTTACTAAGCACATTTATCTCATTTAATCCTTATCAATATGGTAGGTTCCATTATTATCCATTTTACAGATTAGAAATCTGAGGTTCAGAGAAGTTAAGCCAAGTAGCAAATCAGTGGCAGAACCACAACTCAGGTGGTGTCTGATTCCCTGCCCTAAGGTCCTGCCGGTCCATCTGTGTGGCAATGCTGTCACGGTGTCTAACGACATAGAGAGATGGTAATGTCCCCCACCCCCTTGCCTCACCATACTCAAGTACTTGCAACCTAAGGTCTTAAATCATCTGCTTTACATAAACTGATTACTGAAACTATCCATGTGGTGTGTATCATTGTATGGCTGAGAGAGAAAAAGAGTCATCTTAGGTAAGATGAGTGAATCATGGGACAACAGTGGAGCTGGTGGCTGAATACTCTCTGGATTGCCAATAAGAACAGTTGAAGAATACATCTGGGTAGGACAGAACTGTAACCACCATGGACATGAATTGAGTTCTGCTGCAAAGATGCATACTGGGCAGAAGACAAATCACTCACCATGCTCCAGATTGCTCTATGCAGCACACAACAATGAACACAGAAGGAGAGATGTAGGTGGGAATTGGGGGTTCCTTTCAGGCAAAAATGGCTAGCAACCTAGCTGTGTCTTTCAGTTTTACCCCTGCCCTCACACAATCTTTTTCAGACACACACTTAGCCCACAACAGTGTAAGTGAATACATTTACTTCTGCAAACTCCTTAGTTCTTCTTTCAGCCAAACCGGGAAATCCCATTCTTCTCTATGCCCAACCCCAGAGCTCAGAGGCTTGTTTTGTTCCTGGTTGCTTCACAGGAACTGAGTGTAAGAGTTCAGGATCAGGACTTGGGGAAAAGCAGATAAGAACCATTGATATGCTTCCTTCCAATTGCTAATGCCATTTCTTTCTTTTTTCTTTCTTTCTTTCTTTTTTTCTTTTCAAGTGTGTTCCTTTCTCTCCTACCCATTCTTTCTCTTTTGAATAATATAGGCTTTGGATTTTGAATTCCAACTCTGTCACTTAACGTTGTATCTTATTCAAGCTATGTCAGTTTTTTGTGCCTGTATTATATCATCTGTTAGATGGGGATAATAATATCCATGCCAAGGATTTTTGTGTATGTTAAATGTTCTGATATAGGAAAAACATCCAGCTCAATGTCTAATGTATAATACATGTGTAGTTAACAGAAGCAATTATTAATCTTAATAGATTAATATTAATGATTAAAATAGGATTAATAATTAAAATATGATAGGCATCCTGCATCATCATCACCACTGTAATAATCATTAAGTTTACAGAACAGGTGTATAAAAAGGACCCTTCTCAGCCTCCATCTCAGTGTCTCTCACTTTTTCAACATTTACTGAGCATTCACTATGCATCTGTTGTTATTAGATTAGACCCTTAGCTGCTGTATATGTGTGTGTGTGTGCGCGGGTGTGTGTGTGTGCGACCATGTGTGTGTGTGTAAATGATTTGGCTCTCATTAAAAAAATGCTTGTATACTTTCCCAAGAGTTACCTGTGATTAATTTCTGCCAGGTAGAGTGTATTTCAAGACTTTGAACATGTGTTAAAATCATTGGGTTTTGAAGAACTATCCATTAACGACTTTCTGAACTGTGACAATGGATATTGACAGGGCTTGTCAGACTAAACCACTATTGATTGGCTCACATCATGTGTATAGCAAAAGCAATTTCTTTCAAGTGCTTCTTCCTAACTGAAATACATTATTGCAGCCTTCCTCTCTGTTTATTATAACACCCAAGCTCATCGCATGTAACACATCCAGCAAAAAGGTTTCACAATGAAGCAGCAAACAGCAACATAGAAGTGAAGGTACTTAGCAATCCAAATACTCTTGTACTGTAAGTTGCTGTGTGTTTGCAAAATATTGATTCCTTGCAGAATCTTTGTTTTTATTTTATAATCCTCTTGAATAAGGAAAGATCATGGACTAACAGAGCTTTGCTATTGTTTAATGACCCTGTGACTCTCACAGTTTCTACTCCTGAAAGAAACTATTTTAAGTATTGTGTATATGTTTAAGTTGTGGGAAAGAAAGTGTTTATGTTGGGTCAGTGCTCTCCTGCCCATAAACACATACAGCTCCACACACACATATGCACAGCGCTGAGTCTTTTCCCAAGCCTTAGAATGTTTTCTTCATTATGTGACTTAAGCCAACTTTGGGCATATGCTACATATTGTACAGTTTTATTATTAATTTGAATTTGCATTGTGCCTTTCTTCCCAAGGGGACACGGTTCTTACTGAAACAGTACTCTTACATAACAAAGAGCATTCTCAAAATACCCCCATGAGTAGGAAGAATTCCAGATTTATTTTTTTTACTTGAAAATATTATTATTAAACATGTTTCAAAGAAGTCTTTTCCACAAGTACTAGGGGACCATACCTCAGGCTTCTTGGAGTGTTTTAGAAGTACCCCAGAGCCCAAAGAAACTTCAGCAATAGTTTTTATCCTTTAAGAAGCCCCAATTTTACTGTATACAAGTGCCCGGAAAAAGCAGAGTATTCCTAAATTCTGAGGGTAATTCTCAGGGTATTCCTGAAATTGGCACCCCTCTAAAAATGATTTTTCTCACCCTCATGAGTCACTTTTGATAAAAACAGGGGCGACTCTTGGTTAACTCCAACAATGCTTTAATTAAATCTGGTGTGGTGCTGCCAGTTTCTCTCCCATTCTGAGCATGCCTTGCAATTTAAAGGAAAATAAATTGCATAGGAGGCTGGCAAATGAGAGTCGAGAAAAATGTATCATCCCTCAAAGCCCCTCTAAAACTACAGAGTTCCAAGTTTACTTGAATGTTCTAGACAACGATTTCTCCTGAAATGATTCCTTTGAGTCTTGTCTCTGGCTCTAAGCTATGGCCCAGAAGGATGGCTGCTCTGGGCACCCTGGGCTATGCCCTTCCTCTGGCTTCACCCCTTTGCCATGGCCTTCTTACCCCCACATTCCCCAGCTGTAAGACAGGTTCCTGGCCTGGGGCCCATGCTCTTGGCACCTTCTGTAGGGTCCACTGTGTCTTGAGGAACAGTTGGTTGTCAGAGTGGTAGCCTCCCTTGCCTTTTTCAGGACATCGAATATCCGGAAATGTCAGGCCAGAGTCAGTGAGTCTCTCACAGAATAGTTTTGTTGGGACAGAACCCTCTATTAAAAGCATCATTTTGACATAAGATTCAAGCTATTTGCTCCAAAATGTGCGTGCGAAGCACTGATGCCCTCCCCCACAGGAAGTGTATTGAAAAATGCAAGGGGTGCTCTGAGCAGATCTGAGGACACAGTATGTCGTCTACAGCTAAGTGATCAGGGATAGTGGGGTGGTTTGTCCTCACAAATGCTGACAGACAGCTGCAGTTTGCAGCTGGCAGGGAGCTTATGCTCACTAAACAAAGATCTAGCTGGAGCCCGGTGAATACTTGGCTCTATTGCAATAATCATAATTCATAACATACATTTCTAAAGAAGGAGAGAAAACTAGGAAAAGCCCCACAAAGATCCACATCATTCTGACACTTGATGTGGTCTGGATATAGGTTGTTTTATGTGTTGTCCATTTTGAAATCCCTCTGGGTGCTGTATGGTGACGGTGGTCACCATGTGTGTGACAAATGGAACTACTTTCTGCTTCCAGCCACCCTTTTGGATTAACTCTTCCTTCCATTTAAAAATTGTGATGGGAGATTTACTTACTGCCAAAACTCCAGTGTTATCCCAAATATTTTACTTCTTTCCTAAATGAGTTAATTGTAATCAAATTGCCAAGCTTTTTTCTGTTGTTGACCGTCAGATAACCCCATTCTTGGGCACAGTTCATGCTGGAGTCTCAGAAACATGAAATATTAAATCTGGAGGGAACTTGAGAGAGCATGGAGTGAATGCGCCTAGCTTTTCAGATGAAGAAAAAGATGCCCAAATTGTTTAAGTCATTTGGTTATGGCCACGTAGTAAGAAATAAAGGTTCAATCCAAATTTCTTAATCACCATTTCTGGTTTTCTGTCAGCACCTCTTTATGCCTCTCTAATCTCACATTTAATTTTAGAGAAACACGTTCCTAAATCCAGAAGAATGTTCCAGAAGAGACAGTTCTGTTGTTCGAGGTGCCCACTACTGGCCCAATTCTTCCAGTAACCAGGAATTTTAGATTTAAATCTAAATGCAGTAATTGCCATCAATTAATTTTGTTTTATCCTACATTTTTTAAGAATTGGGCAGTTTTGAATATAATATGGAAATATATTTAAATTTGTATGCATAATTATGCATAATAACCTGAAAAATACATGCCTCAAGGGTGGGGGGTGATTACAGTAGCCTTCCTTTTGACATGTAGCAATGCTAAGTGTTTTGCTTTTATCCATTTCTTTAACTTTTGGTAACCTGAAATCTGTAATAGATTATTATTATTTGGGGTTTTGAGTCTTCCTTTTCCCTGGGGGAAGAGGATTTTGTTGCTGAATGCCAGGACACCCCTACAGATGCAGATGTCACTGAGAAGAGTGCCTGCTGGATATAATTTCCATGTGTTTCAGCCTAAGCTAGGAGGGAATATAGAGGATTGAGCTATGGATGGGAAAATTCATTTCGCCAAATTCCAACCCCTCTGAAACTTGAACTTTTGGACTATTGAACGGGCTGAGATTTTGGTCTTCTTCAGGCTTGTTTACTCTTGACAAAATGGAACTTCTGGTCTTGGAAAAGAAAAGTCTTTGGGTTTTAAAGGCCTCCAAAATCTTCTTGAGACATTAAGTACCTCTTACATAAAATAACACAGTGATGATTTAAGACTGGAGGAATTGGAAATGCACAGATTAAATGACCTTTAAAATACACATAGGTTTAAAATCGAAAGGAAAATGCACTTAGCAAAAAAGCATTTGGGATTTATTTCTAAAATATGGCTGGAAACATTAAGCAAACTCAAAATGAGGCAGTGGGCACACATCCTCATTTTGACTTAAAGATCTACTTTAAATAACACAACAGATGTAGTCATCAGCATTTATTCCAACAGGGACATTGTGAATGGTGAGAAAGACACGGTAAGACATGGCTAATAACAAGAACTACTGTCATTGTTGTCCCTTAATCCTCCAAACTGTCAAAGCAGAACCAAGAGTAAAAGAGAAATATTCTGGCAGGATCTGACTCCCTCCCCATTTTTGTCAAGCAGTTCACTTAGGAAATATCCACCAGGAAATATTTCCTTCACTTAGTCATCAGAAAGAAAGTTTAGCTGTTTGCACTCTGGCACAGCAGAAAAAAGAAAAGGCCACCTGTGAACATTAGTGTGAAAACACGAACAAGTGCTGGGGAATGCAATGGCTAAGGAAAGCAGAGGGGGACAGAAACATGGAGCATGGGTGGGCCCCTGCAAAGGAAAATGGAAATTTATTGCTCCATTGCAAGTCAATGGCCAGCTGAGAATTTCTCTGAGTCATGTGATGGTTTGGCAAAAATATTTCTTTTCTCATTTCATGGCCACAAGAAATAAAATGTTGTTGGAATGCAAACTGGAGGTGAGGCTGAAGGTGGGGTGAGGTGGGTCTTCACGTTCTAGTTTGGAGTTTAATGGTGGTTCCTACACTGTCTGTCATCAAGCCTAGTATGTAGCGGTGACCAATAAAAATGTTTAATAATTGAATAGTATCAGAGCAAGATGTATGGTGGAAAGCACACAGGCTTGTACATTAAGAGACCTAATTTTGAGTCCTGGGTCTACCACTTAGCAAGTGTGTGACTTAACTTCCCTGGATCCCAGTCTCCTCATCTGCATAATAAGGATAAAAAGATCTTGGTGCCATGTTGCAAGGATTAAATACTATGTTGTACAATATCACAGTGCTTTATATATACTCAAGTAGATTACAGTCCTCCCCTCCCTTCCTCCTCTTCATCATTCCCCCCATCATCATCATAATTTACAGCTTTCACTAGATTAGCTGAAAAGTGAGTTAAATAGAGATAGTCCTTAGGCTTTGGGAGCTAACAATTAAACCTCACAATACTGATGGGTCTAAACAGAAAGAGGATATGAATAATTTAAGAAACTTGGAATAAGTATATAAAAATTAAATTAAGCTTATATTAATACTAGCTCTCATTAAAGAGTCATGTTCATATTGAACAGGAAGAGCCCTAGGAATCGCCTGTTGAGACAGTACATTTTCTCACACTTTTAACGCATTGCATACCCAATTCTCCAACTACATGAATGTTTATTAATTGCAACTTGATAGCAATAAATGTACTGGTAGTATAAATCTCCCTGGTGAATGCATGGTGTGGGTTACTATTACCACTTCTAATAATAATAATTTTTTAAAAATATATAGAAATCTTTTATTTTATACACCTTAATTTAAAATTTATGCCATGTCTACCCAAACAGAAATGGCAGGAGGTCTGATTTGATAAATGCGGAACAATGTTACCTTATATAGTGATGATAATGATCAGAATTGCATCAGATGTATATCCCATGCCATGTAGCCTTAGGACACACAATTGTATACTTTGATAATCACAGCTGAAACATCTTTTACATATTAAAACAATTTTAACACAACACTTGATTAATTGCAGATGGAATGTCAGCTCTGGGGAGAATCTAAAGATCTAAGGAACTGAGTTGTGAGTATGGTAGGGGGTAAAGGAGTAGATTAGTAGGCAGGAGACCCTTTGCTTTGCTTCTGCAGGCCATAGGGTAATTTCCATCACTTTTCAGATAGATTAGCTCTGAGCAGCAGAGTAAAAGATGGGTCCTCAAAATGAGTGTCTCCTGGGTAAGCATTCAAACCTGCAGATAGAGGTGATTGGTTACACTTCTTATCAGTCATTCATCCTACTCCAAACAGATTGGTCTTCCTGCTCTTTCTTGAGCACATCCTGCCTCAGGTCCTTTGCACATGCTTCTTCCTCTGACCTGAACATTCTTTTCTTAGACATCCACATGGTAACATACCTCACTTCCTTCAGGCCTGTCCCCAAACATTCCCTCCTCTCCTAGGTTCTTTCTCTACTTAAAATTGTAAGTTTTCCCCACTTAGGAGCCCTCTATCCCCTTTCTTTTCTGTGTTTTTGTTTTTACTTTGCTAAACATCACTATCTAATATGTATTTTAATTCTTTTAATAATATCTCTTTTTTTTTCTCTCCCATTAGAGAGGCTTTCCCAGAGCAGGATTTTTGCCAATTTTTTAATTACTTAGTTTTGTAGAGACTCTAGTCTCAGTTCTAGAGACTCTGGTCCCAGATAATCTTTAAGCAAAAAAGTGCTCAGTATGTGTGTGTATATATACACAAACAAAAAAAATGCATGCTCTCTATGTGTGTATATATATATATATGTGTGTATATATACACATATACACATACACATATATTCATATCCTCTTTCTGTATCTATACACACGTGTGTGTATACATGTATGTGTATATGTGTGTATATATACACATGTGTATCATATACATTTATACACGTGTATCATATGTGTATATATGCACATATATGTGTGTGTGCATATATACACACATATATTCATATCCTCTTTCTGTATCTATACACACATATGTATGATACACGTGTGTATATACACACACATATACACATACATGTGTATATATACACATATACACATACATGTGTATATATACACATATACACATACATGTGTATATACACATATACACACATGTGTATATACACACATATACACACACATGTGTATATACACACATATACACACACATGTGTATATACACACATATACACACACATGTGTATATATACACACACATGTGTATATATACACACATAAATATACATGTATATATATACACACACACATAAATATACATGTGTGTGTATATATATATATGCGAAACTGTTTGGAGCAGCATATATATATATGCCAACCTGTTTGGAGTAGGATGAATGACTGACAAGAAGTGTAACCAATCACCTCCATCTACAGGTTTGGATGCTTACCCAGGCAACACATATATATACACATATATACATATATATATATATATATATACACACACATATATATACACACATATGTATATATATACACATATATATACACACACACACGCATATATATATGTACACACACACACACACACTACTTTTATGCTATTTCCCAGAATGAAATATATATATAAAACAAAAGAATATTATGAATTCCTTTTTTAGAAAAATGAAAACTCCTAATCTCATTTCTAACATTTTAAACATTTATGGAAAAGCCCTATGCTCTAAGAAAATAAAGCACCTAATGTTTTATGAAGAAGGGAACTGATGATTGGTAATTATCACTAAATGACAGTTTGAGTTTATATACACAACAGGTCTTAGAGGAGATCCAGGCTCTCAGTTCCCTTTTTGTTTTTTTTCCCAAAACCTTGAACACCTAGAAAGAGTTGTACTATTTTTCTCCTTATTGACCTATTCACAGATACTAGTGCCAAATCATGTTGAGCTCTTTCTTAAAGAAAAATAGAATACATTAAAATAAAAAAAGTTAAATGTTTTTTAAGGATACTTATACATCCATGGATATACTGAAATTATTCTAAGTCATCTTTATCATTGGCAAGGTGAATGGAAGACAAAGGAAAACATTGTAAAGATAAGAGTCCTGCGTGACTAATGACAATAAATAGGATGAGGATGATAAAGAGAATTCTCTGTATCTGACAATTATGGAGAGAGAGAGACAGAAAAAAAGAGAGTGAGAGAGTCAGGTTGAGGTTCTTGGAAAGGGTAGTCCAGCATGTGGCTGAGGTCACAGAGCCCTAGACCAGCACTTTCCATATAGAAATACAATGTGGGCCACATATATAACTTTAAATTTTCTGGTAGCCACATTAAAAAGAAATAGTATTAATTTTAAAAATATATTTCACTCAATCTATCCAAAGTATTATCATTTCCCCATGGAAGCAATATAAAATTTGTTAATGAGATATTTCATATCCTTTTCATTGTACTAAGTCTCTGAAATCTTGTGTGTAAGTCATACCTAAAGTGGATCTCAATTCAGTCTAGCCACGTTTCAAATGCTCAGTGTTCGCATGAGGCTAGTAACATTCTTATTGGATGGTGCAGGTCTAGAGCAAGCCTCTGGGTGTCATGTCCGAACTTGCGTATGTGTCAATACAAAGAACTGGCCCACTAGGGCTCGCGTGTGCGGCATTGCTACAGTTGGCACAGTGGCCTGACTCAGCGATAGGCTCACTATGGCAGTGGGCAGGGGTGTATAAGAAGAAAAAGTTTTAAAATGTATTTGTATCTCACATCGGTAGAGCAGGTTGTACAAGTTGCATTTCATTCTTTTATCTGCAATCATTAGGTTTCTGAATTTTAGTATGCCTATTTTCAAGCGCTGCTTTATTCTAGCACGCTACCTGTGAAATTTCACTCATGCTAGTCATCTCTCCATAATTATATTTATACCCAGACTTTAAAATATATCTGTCAGGTGTGAATGGGTCGACTACAGGTTCTCAGGGGTCCTGGGTATTTGAAGTTTATAGTCTGTGCTTGAGACAGTTATAAAGCTTCTAAAGTGGCAATGCTTATCTGATCCTTTCTCTTATTACACAGTATTTTATTCTTGAAAACTCATGGCAAAGTAAAAAAATATAAATTCTCATAAAGGGTCAGTTTCAGATGATCTATTTTTTAATATAGGAAAGGCTGGATAGGCATTGTCTGGTTACAGTGCATTCTCCAAATCATGATTTTGGTCTGGGCAGAGAAGTTAGAGAGACAGACATAGTGTCTACTTGACTACAGAATAGACTGGTTTTGTTCAATTTGAGGTTTGATTTTACTTCTTCATTGCCATATATTTAGCTGACTTGACTGTACAATGATTTGAATAGACTACTGATTTTACTTGTATGCCATTTCCCAGTATGAAATCAATTCAAATAGTCTCAGCCACAACTTATTAAAACTCAGAAGTATGTACACCTCTTAACTTTTACAACACACACACACACACACACACACACACACACACACTCTCACAAAGAAACCCATAGCAACCTATGGGCTAGGTGAGTTATATTGTGCTGTAATCTCTAGGATTTAATTATAGGGCAAACAATCCTTTATGGCATCAAATACAAGCAAAACAGATTCTGAGAAAGCAGTTTTATTAGTTGAATAGTAATAATCAATATCCATTTCTAAAAGGTTTATGAAACCCTGGAACCAGTTCTGAAAACCACAGCCATATTCACCTTATGTCCACAAATGATTTGCAGCTGAAGCTTTCAGTTTCAGCTTTTTTTCCCACAAATGATTTTGTTCTTATTGAAAATAGTCATCAGAGATCACTTATACATGTTCATCTTTAAAAGTCCCTAAAGGAAAAAAAGTTGACTACAAACAGAATTCCATTTTAATATTAAGAATAAGAGCATGTCTTAAATATGATAAATAAGATGGAAATGTTGCTAGAAAAAAAACCAGAAAAAACTTGTTCCCATTCCCCTTGAAATTTTTAGTGTGTATACAAGTACTTAAAATATAAACTATACAGTAATTGATGCTATGAAGTAATACACAATCAAACAAGGCACCCTGTGGCAGATTGTAAACTTCATGTTTTCCAGCTTTAAGGAAGCAAAGGTCTAATAAACATGAACTTAAACTACAACGAACATACTCAAATCATTGTTAAAAAATAGGTATTTACAACAATAAAGTGGTACTGCTATGGCAAAGATAGATGAACTAAGCTTAGATCTGTGCAATATAAAAAGGAAACAATGATTATATAGTACAAATAATTTTGCTGTAATATGACAGGCTAATGACTTAAGTGCCCAATATCGTCATTATGGTTCTGAACTCCATGTGCATTAGCAATAAAGACTCAGTAAAACTACTGTATAATTCATATTTTTGCATGAAAATCTTGTTCTTCTTTTAAAATAGTTGTGTCTATAAGATCTATAAGCCTAAATGGAGAAGTTAATAACTTGAATTATGTATTATATCTATGTTGTCATCTAAAGATATTCTTCAGGAAATTTCTAGTCAATCTTTATGATGGAAGCAGACAATAGTTTCGGGTACCTGGGTTTATTTTAGTATTTTTTAAATCAGTAACAAATGCTTATTGGTTATATTGATGCATTAATTTATTGCACATATAATTTCCTGAAGATTATACAACCCCAAACCAAGTACTGTTACATTTGTGATCAATGCATTTTAATTTTCTGGAAAAACCCAAATAATTGAAAGTCTAACAAGTACTTAAAATGTTCATCTTTACTCAATATTTGCCACATATGTAACTATTAATTTAACTTTTTTTCAGACAAGGTAAATGAACTGTACACTCATTTCAGAGACTGCATAGATCAGGAATCAAACAAAAGACTGCAAAAAAAAAAAAAGGCCATGGAGTAATTGAATAGCATGACTAAGCATTATTTCAAGTTTTCATTTTCTCCTCCTTAGATTCCCCAGTCTATATATTAGAAATCTTTCCTCTGTCATACTATAATATGAAGGAAAACTATGCTTAAGAGTATAGCAAGAGTAGGTATTTTCAGGCTGTTGAGCCATGTATCACTAAGATATTTTTCGAAGAGATGCTGAAAAACACGAGAAATTAAAGACGTTTTTCCTTTATTTTTTCTTTTTAATGCTTGTAAGAGAGCAGCTGTGCCCAATTCTTAGAGTAAAAGGAAAACCATATCAATTTTACTCGTTTTTGTGTTTGGAATGAACATGTGATGAGAAGTACATTTTGCCATTACTGAATCAGGAGATGCAACAATAATTGTAATGGGTGTTGTTTCATCTACCTGCTAAACTGGTCCTTTTTACTCAAAATATGGTCTTGTAGGGTGGCATCAACCATCTGGCACCACAGAATAAGAGTTTTACAAAGAAACTTCTTGGATGTCTAAAAATGATGTGAGGATAGACGAGCCCCTCAAGGGTGTCTGCACAGATGAAAACCACTTACATTTGCAAATGTGTGCACAAAAAAGAGGATGGAATTACCCAGAGAATAGCTCCTCTCAATTACCTGCTTTGTGCCTGAATATGCTTGATTTATGAGTATTGGACTAGGAGTCAGGAACTTGAAGAACTAAACCAGAAGACAAAGCCCATTATGTAAAATACTCTTTTCCACTAATACTCCAAACACAATGTATGAATGCTTGGACAAATATATATGCTGATTTATACAACCAACTCTTTTTCCCCATAAGCAGAAATTGAAAAAAAAATTCAACCCAAGCTGTCTTTTCCATGAGTCTTGGGAAATTGCATAGTTCTGAAAAAATATTGGCTTGATTTTCACAATTTTTAAAAAAATGGATATGGAAAGAATAAGATTGTGCCCGTAAAAGCCAATTGTTTCCAAACCACACTGTATTGTTTGGCCCAAATAATTTGTCCTCCTATATAGAAGTAGAGAACCATGACAGACTGAAAATACAATAGCCAATCAAAATAAAACTTCTCTTCTGGACTAATTTTACCATCCTGGGGATATTTGCTGGGACCCGAGCTCACCCTGCATGCCAATGTGACAAAGGCAAACTACAAAGAAAATGAAAAAAAAAATTTTGGAATGCAGGGAAATAAAGAAAGAAGTCAGTCTCCATTGTAAACCATCACTGTTCAAGGCATCCGTTTGTTTACTGGCAGTGCTGGGGTATCTGTTAAATGAATCCCTAAACAGAGACATAGAGTATCCAACCCATGCAAGGGACTTTTTGTCTTTTTGGAAGAGAGGAACTAGAGAGGTGATGTGAATTTGGAATTGCAAAAAGTGTCATACCTAAGCACAAATGGAGAAAGTGAAGCAAATTAGAAAGTCACTGATGCTAATATAACAGAAGGTAAACTTTAGTTGATTTTTATTGGCCGACATGTCAAAAAGCAGTGATGAAAAGAAAAAAAAACTTATATTTTTTCTTGCTTTATTAGCATCTAAAAGGTAATTATGTTTTCAAGTATTTTATGCTTTTTTCATGTAATATATGCATGTATATATTAGCATTTGGATTCCTAAACTGGAAAAAAATACAAAGCATTACCTTTATGCTAAAATAAATACGACAGATATTTAAAAGGACTGCCAGTTATACCCTGAAAATCCAGATATCAACAGAGTAAAGGCCTTCAGTGAGCAGATTTGCTACATTTTCAATAGCCCATATATGTAATATTTAAATGTAAAGATTACAGTAATAATCCCTGATTTAAGGATGGTCCAATTCTTAATAGCCAGACCCTTACTTTGCTATGATTTAGTGGCCTTAGTAAGTGCTGTAGCATTCAGGTCCAGCTATAAAAGTGAGAGCCAGCCACAGAAATTAGTTTAAAACTGAGAGCAGTGCCCACTATTCCTCTTTTCCTTCTTGTCCTCCCTCTCTTGATTCTCTTCTCCAGGCTTTTGTTCATCTTAGAGCCTTTGGCTGAGGCTCATTAAAGTGTATTTTAAAATGTTAATGGAAAACCAGAGAAAATAAAAAACAGGAGGAGGTTAAGGGGACCTAAGGAAGAAGGAAAGAAAATAGCAATGGGTTTAAGAAAATAGCAATGGGTTAAAAAGGAGGAATAATAGAAACATTTTGAGAGACTGATGGCAGAAAGGCTTTCATTCTCAACACTTAAAGAGTGAAACAATTTTATTCATGTGAGGAACTATTTTAAAAGAAGGGTGTTTTTTAAGTTTAAAAAATAAAACTTGTTATAATAAATATTTGATTGTGAAAACGACATAATTGCCTTATATAAGATGAAAAAGATTTTTATGTAAGATAAAGCAAAATTTTCCAATAAAAAGCTTTAAGGGAATGTAGGAATCCAGAGAATAGTGATAGAATTTTAATATCATGATTACCTATGATAAAGACAAAATTAGAACAAGAAAATTATGAGGGTACAGCCTATAACAGAAATCTCTGGAAATGTCATTATCCTCCAACACAAACTTCTTGAGATGTTTTGACTATCAGCAAGTAAAGAGGCAAAACGGCTTGATTACATCATTTTCACTGCAACAGAAGTTTGTCTTGACTAGAATTTGTCATAGAAATTTCTGTCATTTATATTTAGTAATATAAATAACTTGTCTGGCAAGACTGAGCATAGTTTTCCAAATTTACATGAATATACAGAGGGTTTATTTATTTATTTATGCTTTTTAAGGCAATGTTTGCCATGTTAATAAGAATTCTTTTTAGGATATGTTGTTGTATGTCTTAAATCGCTAATGTAATTTGTTCTGTTTCTCCAAGGCTAGACACCTGTTTTCCATAAAATTATATTTTCAGTCTATTCTTTATTTCTATTAAGTTATATCTACCTTACTAGGTCACTATTAAAATAAATAAAATGGAATAAAGAATTATTGACCTTGATTCTCTTACTATCAATTTAATAAATAGGTTACCTTATTTCTTATAGAAAAATAGCCTATTTTTTCCGAGACTCTAGAAGTTCTAGCCAAACTGGCTTTGTCATCAGCCTTACCAATTCAAAGCTAAATGAGTGGTTTTGACTAAAATATAATTAAATTTATAGACATGCCAACTATTACGGTCATTTTATAATCTTGTTCTTTGAAAAGAGGGTAAGACGTAGTTGAAAGCAACATTTTACTGTTGAATGGAGATGTTTTCAAGAACAGGAGAATGGAGGGTGTGAATGTTGGATAGGTATGCCCATCACAGAATGAACTGGGGAGGAAATGAGTCAGTTTTAGTTCCAGCCACTTGACAGCTGTGTGACACTGGGCAAGTGAATGTGCCTGTAATGGCTTTTTAATATGTCAACCTAGCTAGGGTGAACTATATAGCCTAGTCATTCAATCACACACCAATTTAGGTGCTGCTGTGAAGAAATTTTTAGAGGAAATTAAAGTCTCTAATAATCAGACTTTAAGTTAATCAGAAGGTATATTATTTTACAAAAGACAAAATTTAGACCAAAAAGGCATTGTATAATCATCCTGGGTTCAACAGAGAAGCAGTACCACTACCAGTAAGATGTAGGATAGCTGGATGGATGGTTAGATAAAAAGGTTGCAACTGGCCTGTTCTGATTTATTATAGACACCCCTATCTATAAGACATCTTTCCCCCCGACCCCCCAAGATGGAGTTTCGCTCTTGATTACGAGGTTGGAATGCAATGGCATGATCCCAGCTCACTACAACTTCTGCCTCCAGGGTTAAAGTGATTTTCTTGTTTCAGCCTCCTGAGTAGATGGGATTACAGGTGCCCGCCACTACACCTGGCTAATTTTTCTATTTTTAGTAGAGACAGGGTTTCCCCATGTTGGCCAGGCTAGTCCCAAACTTCTGACCTCAAGTGATCCACCCGCCTTGGCCTCCCAAAGTGCTGGGATTACAGGCATGAGCCACCGCACCCGGCCTATAATATATGTATATTATGGATAGATCAGACTAGGCCAGGTGAGCTACCTAGGAGTGGGCTTATCAGAGTTTTCCAGTATTTTTGGCTCCCTGGGCCACACTGGAAGAAGAATAATTGTCTTGGGCCACACATAAAATACACTAACACTAACAATAGTTGATGAGCTAAAAATAAAAAATCACAAAAATATCTCATGTTTCAAGAAAGTTTATGAATTTGTGTTGGGCTGCATTCAAAGCCATCCTGGGCCACAGGAGGACTAGGGGCTGCAGGTTGGACAAGCAAGCCTGGTTTAGATATTCCCTAAGCTCAGAGACCCCAAATAGCCTCTGCCTTGGGAGTTCCATCCTACTTTGTGTCTTCCCTTTCTAACTGTTTCTTTATGAACTTCAGACTTGCATAGCAAGCTCCTGCAACTGGAAAAACCTTTTTGTCTGTCTGTCTGTCCGTCTGTCCATCCATCCATCCATCCATCCATCCATCCATCCATCCATCCATCTTACTATATCTTACTAGTAGTAGTACTGCTTCTTTGTTGAACCCAGAGTGATTCTACAATGACTGTTTGGTCTAACTTTTGTCTTTTGTAAAAGTAGGTTGGTTAGGTATAGTCTTGGTTACCTTTCAACACTCAATGCACATGGCTTTGATTTTAAGGTTAGCATTCCCTCATATGTGAGACATTTTTGGAGAAGGACGCTCATCTATTTTGTTTATTATTATATCTCCAGTGCATAGGACAGTGTCACACTTATTGAATGAATAGATGTATGAGATTCTGTAAATATCTACTGGGAATGTGAGGTGTATCTAACCTTCAGTAAAACTTTGTGCCTTTTTTTTTTTTTTTTTTTTGCTATCATGGCATTGCAGAAGACTTAATGGTCAGGAATCATTTCTTCTTTGTAGTCTTTTAGTTTTATTTTTTTTCCCCAATAGTTTAAAACTGTAAGCTGTCATTTTTGTAGAGGCAAACTTCCACCACAAAAATAAAATTTTAGAAACAAGTGAACACAACAATTCCCAGCAGAATGGAGATGGCCTATCAATTATAGTTTACATTATTTACTTTACACAACCAACTTTACATATCATGTGCACCTGGTAATAAGTCTATTTTATTTTATTGAGACAAATTCTGGCTCTATTGCCCAGGCTGGAGTGCAGAGGCATGACCTTGGCTCACTGTAACCTCCGCCTCCCAGGCTCAAGTCATCCTCCCACCTCAGCCTCCTGAGTAGCTGGAACTACTCCGAGTAGCTGCGCACCACCATTCCCGGCTAATTTTTGTATTTTTTGTAGAGATGGGGTTTTGCCATGTTGCCCAGGCTGCTCAAGCGATCAGCCTTACTCTGCCTCCCAAAGTGCTGGGATTACAGGCATGAGCCACAGCAGCAGGCCGATAAGTCTATTTTTAACGGTGAACCTCCAATCCTATTGGAACTACTGCTAAGACCAATTTGTTTAAGGTACCATGCAGAAAAGGGCACTGCAAAGGGGAATTCTATTTACAGACAACTGCAGAAACAGGATTAGCACCTACGGTTTGGCAAATAATTGAATTTTTCTTTACAGTCAAGGATATCCTTGGTCATAATGAAGAAAATGGACACTGAAAAATGGTTAATTTGTCTGTTTAAACATTTTCCTGATAAATTTGCTGTTGTTCTTACACTTATAGATCGATTCCTTTACTTTAGATTGCTTCCTTTTAATGGTGGGAGTAAAACCAATTTTCTCGAATGGTGGTGAAGCTAAAATCCTCTAGCGTTTATATTGCTCTTATAACATTTAGCCCAAATGAAGAAATGTTAATATCTGTGCTCCCTAAAGTTAGCACTAAGTTCAAGGAAACAGAGTTTCTACATCACAACTTCACTACCCCACAGTTGTGTTCAACGTATAAGAGTAGTCTAATAGAATACGCCACATCAAAAGAAATTGTTTAAGGATTTTAATGTAAAGGTGGGCGTGAGTTTTTTTTTTTTTTTTTTTTTTTTTGAGAGACAGAGTCTCATTCTGTAGCCCAGGCTGGAATGCAGTGGTGCGACTGCAACTTCTGTCTCCTGGATTCAAGCGATTCTCCTGCCTCAGCATCCTGAGTAGCTGGGATTACAGGTGTGTGCCACCGTGCCCGGCTAATTTTTATACTTTTAGTACAGACAGGGTTTCACCATGTTGGCCAGGCTGGTCTCGAACTCCTGACCTGAGGCGATCCACCCGCTTTGGCCTCTCAAAGTGCTGGGATTACAGGCGTGCACCACCATGCCCAGCCAAGTCTTCTAGATGCTCTAAGCAATTTGAAGCCTGAGGAAGGGGCAAACATTTTACTTCAAATAAAAGGAAGGCAGAAGGGGCCTCTATTCCCAGAGTCGATATTGGGTATGTTATTTACATTCTATGTGTCTGTTCCCTTCTGACAAGAATGGTGAAACTGCCCCTGGAAGCTGCCCACTCTGGGTTCCTTTCCTAAGTTTCCCCTAAAATGGTAATATTTCAGCTTTCTCTTCATTTTCCCATTTTCTTCTTATCAAAGAGAGGAGGAGTCCCACATACATGTTGTTTAAAAGCATCAAAGTTTAGGTAAAGTCTTCCTAGCACATTATATCACTTCTTGGATAAAATCCAACTGAAGGAAAAAATGATATTAAAAAGAATGATAACCCTAATGCAATTACATATCAAGCAATAAACCACAATTTGTGCTTCATATTTGAGATCTGGTTAGTATAAAATAAAAATTCTAATTTAACATTATTCGGATACTTTGTCTTCTAAATCTTTATATTCCAGCTCTTTGATAAGAAATTATGTTTTCAGTGTCTAGATATATATATTTTCCAGATGTCTATCATTCATGCCTTCAAAAATGCAGAGGATAAAATGAAATGAATAAAACTAGTAGTAAAAAATACATATTGTAGTCATATGTAAAGGGCTGGTGAAGAGCAGGGAAAAGAATTCGTGTGAGCAAACCTCAGAGTTTTGAATTTCAGAAGAGAAGAGCCAAATATTCATGGGCAAAACATAGTACACACTTTGTGAGATATACTTCCACTAATAATCTTACTCATCATCCATCACAATTGTGCTATGTTTTATACTATTTCTGATATAGGAAACAAACATTTATTATGGAAAATTTAGAAGACACAGGGAGGGAGACTAGAGAAGAAAACAATAAAGTAAACCCATGATCATTGTATTACTTAGAGTTGCTGTTGCTATTTTTCTTTTACATCCTATATTCATTCACTTATTTAACAGATATTTAATGAGCCCTTACTTTATGCAGGGATGCATCTCTGACCAAGCAGACCAGGCCTCTGCTTTAATACTTCATATCAAACAAGTTTTGTACCCCTCTCCCATATTTCACATTATGCACGTTTATTCTAAGTATGCTTCATACTTAGAGTTATGCTTCCACAATTTTCTTTGAAAACTTAAATGTTTTTGATTACATATATACCATCATATGGATGCACCATGATTTTTTAAACAAAGGCCCACTGTTGGGCAGGTAGTTTATTTCAAATTTTTCACTATGATCAAAAAACACTTCAATTCAGACTTTTAGTTTTCTTTGAATGGATTTTAAGAACTGAAATCGTTTGAGGAGTACAATTTTTTTTAAAAAAAATTAAGAGTACACATATTTCTAAGGCTTTCAGTGTGTATTTCCAAATATTGTATACAGAAAGCATAGGTATGCAATACAGATAAAATACTTATATATACCCCTGAGTGTGCACACACACGCTTTTATATCTACATGATTATGATGCAATGAAATATAGTAGTTAAGATTTATGAAAACTATTAATATGCCACTTTCTTACTTTAGTTTTATTTTTAAATGATAGAGCTAATCACCTTTGTGATTAGAAATGTTACTGAGAAGGATGGGAAACAAGGCAAATAAAGCATCCTTCCCCCCACCCCCCATTTAACCAGATGCACCATTTTGGCATTTTAATCAGATAGTGGTACCTTGATCCTAAAACTTGGATTGGATGCTGGCAAAAACAAATCTTTGCAACTCTTTTTCATTAGCTACTCAAATCATTCTATTTCCTATATCCCACTGCAACTTTCTTAAATTCACTGTGACTTGCTTAAAGTTTTCAAGTCTTAATCTGGCATCCCTTGTTAATCTATTAAATGTGGTCTTTAATTGAAGCCACTAGCAACCTTAAAAACTCTTAAGGTGCTGTATAAAAATATACAACTATGCCTCCAGGCATTGAGACCAGCTGGCAATATGCCTTTTGAGAGCATGACCTCACTGAGACTAAAGAAGTTCTAGTCAGTTGCTTAAATTAAGAAGAAAAAAAATTAGTATCATGTACCAAACAGCTACATTTAAGAGGTCAGGTGACCCTAAGCATTATGACAAGTTTACCATTTTTTACATATATTACCTCAAGCTGATCACAATCCAAGTATTGCAAATATTTTCTTCCAAAAAATTGCTCTATTTTGGCATATTTGGTCACTATGAAAATGTCAAAACAGCCGAGTCATAACTTCAAAGCAAAATGTAATGGTTCATTAGCAAAGGAGAAGAAAACATTATAAAGGAGGGAATAAATTTTCTCCTCACTAAACTATTCATCCGAATGATGTCTATCTTAATGATCTTAATTGACGAGAGCCAGAGTTCTCAAGTTCCCCATTTGAAGAGTCCATTTTCAAAGGTCAAGGACACAAAGAACTTTCAGATTTTTCTTTCCTCTGGCCCATGATCACCGGCCCTTCAACAGGAATCTCCTTCCCTTTAAATGGTCTCTGAACACACTGCAGGTAGTGCGCAGAGTCATTGCGCAGGTCTCAGTAACTGTCTCCCTGAAGGAATTTCCTGGAAAACAAGGGTCAAAGCTCTGGTCCTACTTAGATTTCAAGCGCCTTCAGACCATTGCTGTTCACTATAGCTGCAGACACAGCGGTGTTGGCATGTGTCTGTTGCTTTATTTTTCAGTTCCTTGATCATTACTCGAGTATTTGAAAATTTTACTCACTGATTATTTGCGTGCTTTCAAATGACATGAAAATTACCTGTTTGTTAGAAGATTAGCATCATTCACTAGTAAATCTTTAGACCTGGGACCTTTTTGAGGGAGATTTTGAAGATGTATGTTCAAATATTCTAATTTTTCTTATGTCCTTCTAGTTTTTTATGTTCTCTAAAATTAGATTTTCAGAGTTATTTTTATTTCATTCCTAAGAGACTACTTTCCAAATAACTTTTAGTGCAATAATAATTTTTTTGTTTTACATGTGATTGATTTTTCTTTATTTTATCATTTCTAACCTCAGATTTCTTTAGTTATATTTAGTTAACCTAAAATATTTCTTATGTAATTGTTTTACTTTTTTAATATTAAAAACATTTAATACTATGCATTTGCCTCTGAATATTATTTTGGTTGCATACTATTAAATTTGATATTAGATTTATCCTTAAGACAAAAGCAATTGACAGAAAATTTTTAAATTAATAAGGTACTTGGGGTATTTTGTTAATTTCTTGTTATCAATTTTTTTATATCTTACACAGATCACATTTTAAAATAATTTTTGCATGTATAATTTTGTGGATTTAGTGTATAGTTAATAATAAATACTGTGTATTTAAAAACAATGTCCAATATTTGTATTTATAGTATAAATTATAATATATATTAGTCAACAATATAAATATGTAAAATGTATTTTTACATCATAAATATATATATATTAAAAAAAAGAACACAGGGTTTCACTCTGTTGCCCAGGCTGGAGTGCAGTGGCATAATCACTGTAACCTCCAACTCCTGGGCTCAAGTAAGTTCCCTCAGCCTCCTGGGACTACAGGTGCATGCTACCATGTCCAGCTAATTGTTTTGTATTTTATTTTTTGTGGAGACTGGGTCTTACTATGTTGGCTAGGCTGGTCTTTAACTTTTGGCCTCAAGTTATCCTCTAGTCTCTATCTCCTAAAGTGCTGGGGTTACAGGCATGAGCTAGCATGCCTCACCTACATCCACTATAATTTTTTGGATGTTGGTCTATGATTAAATTTTATATTCTGGTGCTTATTTGTCCATATGCAAATTTCTGAACAGAATCTGTTAAATGAAAGTAGTAAATTATTTGCTGGAAACTTTGAGATGGGAGCTTTTTTCTTTTAAATAGAACAAGAAAATAGCAAACTTTTGAATAAGTTTGTGAAATAATCACACTAATTGTAAAAATCAAGTTACGATTTGAGATTTTGTTTTTACTTTTTAACTCACCATCTGTTAAATTAATAAATGCTAGTTTAATTTTTATTATATATTAATTTCTAAATCAACTTTGACATTTATGCTTTTTCCATCTGTCAATATGCCCCTTAAAATTTATTTTTATATACTATAGACATACATGCATTATATCTGCACAAATCTCTGTCTTTCAAAACACATGTAAACAATTTAATAACATAATTACTTATATATAATAACAAATAAAACTTAAAGGCAAGTTACAAAAGGAAAATTATACAAAGCCTATAAAAGGTATAATAGAATGTGTTCTGATTTAGACTGCTGAAGTTATAATCTAGACTCCAAAACTAAATATCTGTGTTCCCTCCTCTGTAAATGAATATAAAATTATTAACGTATAACATGTCTTGAAGATGAGAAAATACATGCTACATGCTTAGAACAGCTCATGGTGAATACAAAATTTTATTTTTTAAATTCATACTGATACTAATATATGTAGATTGATTACAATTTTTTTCTTTTTGGAAGGGAAATGCTTTCACTTTACGAAAATAAGTTTAGCCATTTCACTCTACATCTTTACTTCACATTGTTTCCTAATGTTAATTTTAGTACATAACAAAATAGAAAATTCAAAATGATTTCATTTTTAATGATTCTAAATATTTCTCTACAACCTCCAATTAAGTTGCCCTCTGTCATTTATATGTTTACCATTTTGTTTTCAATATTCTGCAAGTTGTATGGACTGTTATATTTGGTCTAACAGAAGTCTCAATGTTAATAGCCAACATTTAATGAAAACTTACTATACTCCAGACACTGTTCTGACAACTTTTAGGGGCTAAGTTATTTAGCCCTCACTGCCAGTCTTTGAGGAAATTTTGCATAAGCCAAATGTAGGTTCTGGCAGGGTCAGGATTTAAGCTGAGGCTTCTGGCTCTACCACCCAGATTCGTCATTATTACAGTGCGGCTGGATACTCAGGTGAGCTGCCCTCGTCTGGACTTAAATAATGGGTAGTATTTGCTTCCTAATGGCAGGTCTCCATGTCATTTAACTCTGTGTCTATTACTAACAAGTGACAGATCCTCCCTCCTAGGGCCGGCCAGGAAATAATGTCAGCCTCCAGACCATTTGGGATTAAAAAAAAAAGACACCAGGACTCAAGATTGGAGCATTTTGATTTATTAAACTTGTTTTCCTTTTAAACACTTTGGTGGACTGTGGTCATGGTGCTACTTAATACTCCATAGATGAGAGTTTGGCCCTAATGTAAATGCAAAATTTCTAAAAAAATTCAATATGAGCTAGACACGTAAATTAGATCAAAATAGTATACTCGTTTTGTTAATAAAATCAAGCAGGAATATTTTAACAGTATTTCATCATGTGTATATTCATCTTCAAATTAAATCCACTTGTTAGAGAATGGGAAATAGCTACCTAAAATTTGACCATAAATGTCAGAGGTGTTTGAACCAGAGCAACTCCATCTTGAATAGCGGCTGGGTAAAATAAGGATAAAACCTCTGGGGCTGCATTCCCAAGAGTTTAAGATATTCTTAGTCACAGGATGAGATATGAGGTCAGTACAAGGTATAGGTCACAAAGACCTTGCTGATAAAAGGATGTGGTAAAGAAGCCAGCCAAATCCCACCAAAACCAAGATGGCAATGAAAGTGACCTTTGGTCGTCCTTACTGCTCCTTATACACTAACTATATTGCATCAGCATGCTAAATGTCTTTTAGTATGTCCTTTAGCATGGTCTAAAAAGTTCTGGGAATTGCTCACCTCTTTCCTTGAAAACTAATGAATAAGCCACACCTTGTTTAGCATATAATCAAGAAACGACAATAAAAATAGCCGACCAGCAGCCCTCAGAACGGCTCTATGGAGTAGCTATTCTTTTATTCCTTTACTTCCTTAATAATCTTGCTTTTGCTTTACTCTATGGTTTACTCAGATTCTTTCTTGCGTGAGGTCCAGGAACCCTGTCTTGGGGTCTGGATTGGGAGCCCCTTCCAGTAACAAACTCTCTTTGTTAATGTGGAATTGATAACATTTGGAGTCTCTTTAACTCCAGTGCTTAAAACAGTGCATGCACAAAGCAACTCCCCTACAAATGTCTGTGATGTGAATGTGTGAACTGAGTTCTTGCTCTGAGTACTCCAGCTTTTTAGAGTTTACATCATCTTTGTTTGTTCCCTAAATAAGCACTCCCATTTTTAGAGCCTATTTTGTCTTCCCTCATTCACCAGATATAGAGCATTTTAATCTGAGTTAATCCGCTTGTATTATGAATATATTACAACACAGAAAAATTATTAATCCACCCATATTATGAACGTAAGAAAAATATTAGGAGGAGTATTGCTCTGTGCAACTTGCATCTTTGTTGGTTTTCAGAGTTGATTGGCTGATCTTTCTGGTTGAGCCTGAGTTGCCTCATACACCTTTATTATAATTCTGTCTAAGGCCTTTCCTTTCTATCTGTTCAGTGGAAGAAGATCAGAGCTCAACAGATGAGGAGCTTTACTCCACTGGTAGGACTTCCAAATAAACAAGCAAACAGATAAATATACAGTGATTGTCCATCAGACTATATTCCCAGCCAAATAAAACACATTGCTTGGTGTTTAAAATATCAGATTCTCTTTTTATCCCAATTGTTTTCTTAACATATTGAAAGAGTAAAGGTATCTGTATGATTCACCCCTAACTTACAATAAACTTGGCTCAATAAAGACTAGTGAAAGATGGAGTAGAAAAAGGAATTCCAACTAATTCCTTTCTTGACAAGCCCATAAATACCAGTTGTCTTCCTACTTGAGCATGAGGACTAGGTATCAATTACTACAGATACAAATCCTCAGGGCCTCTCAATGAAGGTGATTACTAAGGAAGGCTTCTGGAACATTCTTTCCACCCAACTTTGAAAGGACCAATTTGTTTCTTTTGTTTGTTTATTCCCCATCAAAATGCTGATAAGTAATTTCTTTTCAGTTAAATTCCTACAACTTCATTGAACTTTGTATTTCCACATTCTATTGCCAAAGTTTAACCCTCTCAATATGACCATTTGAGTTACATAATTATACCAGTTAGCTGAGTTTTCTCCTCCCTTCTGAAGCACGTGTTCTATCAGATTTGGTATGAAAAGCCTGTCTCTGGGAAACAAAGAAATTGACCACTATCTTTAACATCTTTTTTTTTTGATTGGATAAATTTGTTTTCACTCAGTAAGCTAATATGATATACTTATGTTATGTATTATGTTAATAGTGAATCAAGACTTTTATAAATGGAAAATGAATGAAAACAGACTCATGGTTCAGGAAGTTTATATCCTTCTGTAAGGCACTCAATATACTACTTTTCCCCGGTAAGTCCAAAGACATTTTGGAAAATACATTAATCTCTAGGAATTTCAATCATTTATCTTTAAGATAACATTTTCTTAACCAAATTAGGAGAACTTTTCAAAATACTATGGAAGAAAAGAAAATACTTGTACTAACATTATGATTAACATTTATTGAGTACTTACATTCTCCCAAACAATGCTATAAACGTCACATTACTTAATCTAATTTATGCTTCCAAGCAACTCTGTGAGGTAGATACTATTATTATTGACATTTTTAAGATTATAAAACAGTAGCTTAGTGAGGTTAAGTGACTGGCTCAAAGTTTGTAGAGCTAGTAAATTGCAGAAACCATCAACCTCACTCCAGAAGCCGGAAGCTACACAGTGGTTTGTGGTTCCAGGCTGTGAAGTTAGACTGCTTGGTTTCAAATTCTAACTCAGCTACTTCTTAATTATATAACTTTGCGTAAATTGATTAACCTTTCAGTGCCTCAGTCACTTAATAGATACAATGGGGATGATAATAATGTCACTGAGCTGCATAGGGTTGACAGGATTCAATGAGAGTGGACTAAAGTGCTTAGAATGCTGCCTACAGCCTGGTAAGCTCTCTAAAGTATTTACCATATCTATACCATGCTTCCGTGGTATGGGAGACATAACAACTCTGTTCTTACAATACTGTTCATAAATTTGACATAGTAATTGTCCTTGAGTAAAAATTAAATAATTTCCTTTATGCCAAATATTTTTAGAATGGGAAAGCTTATGCTTATTTTGAATTCTACTATATCATCCCAATATTTTCTAGTAATAATCACTATTTATTAGGATAAATTATAGGTAGAAATGATAAAAGATTAAACACAGAACCTTTGTCAGAAGTCTAATTACATCTTTTGTTGGCTTTCTCTCCTACTCTCCCACGATCAAATGAGCCCTCTCATTTTAGACTGCTACAGCATTGAGACAAAAAAAAAAAAAAAAAAAAAAAATCCAAAGGGGCCACAGTTGAGGACTCTTGCTACAAGGGTACACCTCAGCACACAAAAAGTTACACATGCATCTTTTACATACTTATCCTTAAACTGTTTATCTGGCACATCCACAGGCAGCTGGTGGAACAAATAGGAAATCCTGGGAAGCACATTCATTTTTAAAGTGTTAATGCGCCCAATCCAAGAGACAGTAATGTGCTTCCATCCGTTAAGATCCCCTTTAATGTTTCGGGTTGGAGGGCCATAATTTAAATGAAATGCATTATCCAACCTGGAAGGTATTCCACATCCTAAATATTTAATTGATTGCTCCATCAGGGGAAGATGAGCCTACACAATAAGAAGATCCTATCTATATCTAAGTGTTCGATTAATAGTGTCTCTAATTTAGGGTAATTTAGGAGTTTACAACTTATAAAATGGCTATTTCTTCCGCATTCCTCCCAAAGTACCAAGAGGATTGTGTCTGGATTAATTGCAAACAGCAGACGATCCTCTGTGTATAATGAAAACCTAGAGTCAGCATCATCCAGCCATGCACCTATAATTTGAGATCTCATCTGAATATTTTTCACCAGGGGCTTCACATCCAATGTAAATTGAAGTGGCAAAGGAGGAAACTTGTAATTGTTGCATCTCCCTATTAAAAAAGTTTAACAAGTCAAGTTCATTCCTGCTGATTTTTAGTTAGTTGGGTCTTAGCTAACTGAGTGAGGAAGATAAATCAAGCTACTTGCAGATTTTCCTAACGGTGCAAAGTTTGGCACCCTGAGGACTGTGGAAATGTCTATTACTACACTTGTAAAGAAGAGAAGTGGAACAAGACTGTGGGTGGCTGGATCCATATGAGTGATTTATTACTCCTGAATCCACTTAGTCATTTCCGGATAAGCACTTAAGTGCCAAAAGTTTATGGTCATTTTCAGTTTAAGAAAAACACAGGGCACATGTTAACATATGAAACAAATATATTATCTAGAGAAATTGGTATTTTTTTCTGAGCTGACCAACAAACTTTAAAATTTGAGTTTATAAATGCAGAGGAACATTTAACTCTATTTAAATATGTCTACTTTTGATTTTCTGAGGTCCTTTCAATTCTAATTTTTTCATAGAAAAAATACAGAAATTCTGTGAAACTATCTTGGGATTTGGGATCTGATGACAAATAAATTAAAAATTTAGTGGCTTATCAGGAATATAATTTTTAATGTTAAATTTACCTTTTCAGTGGCGGTTTTCCTCTGTCTTCTTGAAGTGCTACTTTCTAGATGGCTTAATTTTTGTTCAAACACAGATTAGAATCAATTTTCTGGGGAAAAATAATCAGTATAGCTTCTGTTCTCCACAACAAAGAAAATACATTTGTAGACATATTCTGGAAATTTAAATCCCCGAATGCTCTTTTGAGCAAGTCCAAGGAGATTTGAAGACTGACATTTTGTACTTTGCTATCCCCGAGAGGCGAATGTATGATCATCTTTACTGAGGTTTGTTTCCGTCCCTGCTGAATTAATATGCATTTTCGTTAACTAATCTTGAAACAACAGGAATAAAGTTTATCCAGGTCTTTTATACCTCAGAGAACAAAACAAATACTACAAATCTTTAGAGAGAGAGGATATACAAAAGGGCTTGAGGTGAATATTTCAAAGCAAATACTCTTTAAATGATGTGCAAATTATTTCAGCTCTTGAGCAAGATTTATGAAAGGGGATTAGCCCACTGAAATAAGAACCAAGTTTAAACTGTTGGGTTTCAAAGTCAAAGATGAGAAGTGGTTACGAGAAAAGGATGGAGTCAGGCAACAATAATTTAGAGGATGGATTTGTCTCAGTTTTTCCCTAAACTGACTCACCTTAAATTGTCACCAACTGTTATTCTTAAGTGCAGTAAAAAAATTGCATTTCTCCTCTAATTTTCTTCTTCTTTTTGTCCTAATCTTTAGAACCTGTGAAGTTCCTCTGATTTTCTATAAAGTTGAGAGTGTAATAATTAAGAAATGATACTGGAATTTATATTTCAGCAACAAGGTCTCTACTTGCGAGGTAAAAAATATATACTCCCAAACTGTGTTAAAGAATTAAAACTATTCAAGCTGGAAAGGGTAACTTCTAAGAGTTTTGAGTCAGAGAATTTTTAATTCACAAGTCACATCTATAATAACACAACACAGATGTTCTAATATTCCAACATGCTCTTCAAGTAATAGTTAAGAGCTTCTTGTAAGACTTAAGAAAATAATCACTTTTATGTAATTGTAAAGATTAAGTGAGCTCACTGCTTCTTATGATTCCATAATGACCTGCAGTTCTGGAAGGTAAAGGAAATTTTAATGACCCCACTCATATGTGATTAATATCTAATGCTTCCTGACTAAAATTCTGGATTTTGTTCAATAAAAATGAGTTAAGCAAAAATTCTTTGGGTCTTCAGCCAAACCCTTCCATGGAAATCAGTTATGGTTATGCCCGATTTAAAAAAAAAAAAAAAAGCATGAAACCTCAGTAACAAACCCAGGTACCTACTAGGAAAAAAAAAGATTAAATATGAAACCTCAATAACAAACCCAGGTACTCACTAGGAAAAAAAAAAAGATTAATTATTCTTATGTAAGCTGTCTTAAAGTAAGAAAGGTAAATAAGTGAAGTGAATCTAGGCACTACTAAAATTTTAAGGCATCTCTTTCAGACCTGTCTCATTACTGTCCAAAACATTTTTAAAAGACTGGACATTTCAGGGGCAAATTTATGAGAAAGATTCTTACTGAGAAAAGAATGATCATTTGCCCATTTTGGTTTCCATTTCCTATAATTAAAAAAAGGTAGACATGAAAAAAAAATGAGGTTTTATTTCAGAAATAATCATTATCAGTTCTCCCCAGTAAGTGAAATCTCACCCTACTAAGAGGATTAATCGGACTTTATTTTGAATCTTTCCTCTATTTTTTGATAACTAAATTGTGGGCCTACTTTTGTTTCCTTTGCGATTTTTCAAAACAGCTTGACTGAAGTGCAGCCTGGTGGGCCTTGATTCTTTTGGCAGGTGCAGCAAATAAACTTAGTCTACGAGTAAAACAGCTACGTTGCTGCTCATCCAGAATTTTAACATCTAACCTGAAAGGCCAATGGGAAATGAATTCAAGTACTCAAGAACAACATAAAAATAAAGAAGTTTAAGCAATCAAATACTATTATTCTTGCTTGAGAAGGGAAATAACAAAAAGAGGCTACATGTGAGATTATGTGTTCCCAAAAGAAGAGTCAAATGGAAGATAAGGGATAAGTAGAATTTCAAATGGATTTTGCACATTGAGCTATCCAGGGGATTAATGGATAATTTCCAAGGAATTGCTTGGAGCTTTGGTTTCTTGTCTGTCTGTTTTGGTGAGGGTAGTTTAGGCTCAGAATCATTTTTTGATATTGCTGCTGTTCTTTGGCTGGGACTGTTGACTTTCTGATATGGGAGTTGAGAGTTTCTGACTTAGGTGTGTCACAGGCAAAAGTTACAAGGCAGTGTAAGTCTTGATTCTTTCTCATTTAGTCCGTAATCATGGGTTGAAAGGGATTGATGAGATTAAATAGCCACCATTCAAAATCATGCATTGTCATAGCATGACCAATATAATAACCATATGCAGGGTTATTTTACACAAAGGCCGACAAGATAGCTCTTTTATATGAGTAGGTCTTCTGTCAAAGTCCCAAAGGCCACCCTTTGGCTCTGGACTTTCAAAAAACCTCTTTAAAGAAGTTATTTATGTCATATGGTAATGTTTTTTTCAAATTTTAATGTGCATGGGAATCACCTGTTAAAATGCAGTTTCAGTTCAGTCGGTTTGGGGTTGGGCTGGAGAGGCCATATTTACTAACAAGCTCCTAGGTGATATTGTCATTGTTGGTCCATGGATTATGTCTAGAGTAACAAGAATCTAGTAGGCTCCTAAAAGAATGAGATTCTGCTTAGCTCCTTGGCATCCTGTTGGTTGTCTTCCAAACCACAGAGGCAACGGGTATTTGGGAGCTGCCAAGACTTACAATATATGTCAACAAAACCTATCAATATCACGTCAGATATCTCTGGAATCTTTCTTCTTCACCTATTCCTACTGCCTAGTTTGGGCCTGCAGCATATGGTACATGGTCTATTCTAATAGTCTCTGAATTCATCTCCTTACCTCTGATCTCTGAACTCATCTCCTTACCTCTGATCTCTCACTCTGTGCTACCTATCTCTGCCATTCTCCACATTTTCCCCAAAATTATTACTCTAAAAATCAAATCTGTTCATGTCTCTTGCCTGCATCGAAGTCTTTCACTAGGCTCCCATTATTTATAGTGAAAAGTCCTAATTTTTTAGCATTCCATGAGAGACCCTTTGCCAATGGTTCACTCTTCATTTCCAACCTGATCTCCAGTTGTTGCCCCAATGTTTTGCACATTCCAGCCTCACCAATCTATTGTGCTCTTCAAATATTTTATGCTCTATGGTTCTTTCCTTCCTGTACAAAAGTCTATCCATGCTCTTCTCTGTCATTCCTTGTTTCTCCATCTGAAAAACTGCTAGAGTTCCACAGCAGCATTAAACTCCATAAACCTTTTATTCTCCTTCATAGGTATGTTCTCTTCCCTGGCTCTCTTCTGCCAGCCCCTACCTATGTGTGTCCAGGGATCACTTCCAAATATATTACCTGTACTCAAATCTTTGTCTCAGGGACTACTTCTGGAGGAACCCAAACCAAAACACCCATCAACAGGACAGTGCCTCACAGTTCAGCCTTTCCCTTCATTCCTCATGCATAAAATTTGTAAGGGTTTCTTCAGGGTTCCCCTCTCATGCTCTTGGTCACTTGTTTCCTCACTCACTCAGACATTTATTAGTCAGTGCAAAAGTAAATGAGGTTTAAAAAATGGCAAAACTGCAATTACTTTTGAGCCAAGCTAGTAATTCTGAACACCACTAGGTTTCAGACTCTGTTCTGAGTGATGGGGATAGGGAGGGGTAATTAGCAGAAGATCTTGGCTTATACCTCCAGGCACTTGCAGTCTAATGGAATAGAGTGGTCCTGGTTTAAGCTAATGACTGAAGCTAGGTCAGCTAGGATTACTCCCCAGAACTCAGATATCACAATCCTTTTGATACAGTGAACATGGTGGGCATCCCTTGCCAGCTGATCAATGCAGTATAGTTTGGTGAGACCAGACTTCCGGTGGTTTTCAGTTTACTCCTTATAAGTGGCTCAATATCCATGTGATTTGTATAATATGTTTACTTTAGTCAACAAAAGCCATCTTTTTATCACCAGATGCTTCATGACACTGACTTGATTCTAATATGTATTATTTAAAACATTAAAATTAAATAAAATCTTTCCTTGCTTTTAAGTGAATTTACATAACTCTCTGTCAAAATTCTACCCTTGTATTATTTTACTATTTTCTATAAGAATGGAAATGGCCCTAGAACTAGAAATACCATTTGACCCAGCCATCCCATTACTGGGTATATACCCAAAGGACTATAAATCATGCTGCTATAAAGACACATGCACACGTATGTTTATTGCGGGACTATTCACAATAGCAAAGACTTGGAACCAACCCAAATGTCCAACAATGATAGACTGGATTAAGAAAATGTGGCACATATACACCATGGAATACTATGCAGCCATAAAAATGAGGAGCTCATGTCCTTTGTAGGGACATGGATGAAATTGGAAATCATCATTCTCAGTAAACTATTGCGAGAACAAAAACCCAAACACCGCATATTCTCACTCATAGGTGGGAACTGAACAATGAGAACACATGGACACAGGAAGGGGAACATCACACTCTGGGGACTGTTGTGGGGTGGGGGGAGGGCGGAGGGATAGCTTTTGGAGATATACCTAATGCTAAATGACGAGTTAATGGGTGCAGCACACCAGCATGGCACATGTATACATATGTAACTAACCTGCACACTGTGCACATGTACCCTAAAACTTAAATAAATAAAAAAAAAAGAATGGAAATGGCAACAGACACTTGACAAACTTTAATCTCTAGAGATTGCCATCATGTCAGGCTTACACTCAGGAATGACAAAACCAAGCATTTATTCCCCATGACACTTAGGATCCCTTAAGAAAACAAAAGGTAAAAGGATATATGTTAACCGGAATCAATAAAATAATGAAGATATTAAGAAATTAAGCCTTCAGAAAATTACACATTTGTTTATTCTGCATTTTGGCAACTGTTTCAACAGTTGCAAAAGTACATTCTTGCTATATTTCTAAATTGGTAGATTTATAGTAAACAAACAAGTCATGATTATTTTACTCAGAATTTACCCAGATAGAAATCATTTTATATCATAATATATAATCTACAAAGTTATTTGATATATTTTAGATCCACTATATACATTTTCTCTAGATCAAATACATATATCATCTTTTTAGATAATCAACATTTACATTTATAATATTTTATAATTATATAAAATATATATTTATATTTATCTGGAAACTCAATTTCAAGAAACTTAAGAAACTTCTCAAAGTCATATGGCTGTATATCTTGGAGTTAAGAACTGTACTCAAATTTTCTGACTCTCGGACTCAAATTTCTTACACAGTCTCACACAACCTTTTGAACAGGGTTCTGAGGGCTAACACTTTTATAACTTTTGTGTTAAACTGGATTTTTACAAATAAGCTGACACTAGAGAAAAATATTCTCAGTCTTATAAAAATAATCAAAATTACTGTAATTATTTGTTATATATTACAGAGTTTCTTTTTCTTTTATTGCCTCCAATAGAAACTCGAAAATTCCAAGTCATAGCCCACAGAAGAGCTGCAAGAATAACTATGAATCACAGTGACTCTTTCAAATAAAATAGGGTGTTAGAATGGATGATGGGAATATTGGGAAGTATGATCTGGGCTGAGTCCTAAAGGACGTTAACTTTGTAAAGAGATAACCCTGATTTCAAGGTAAAAGTCAGCATGTAGCAGTGTGCATCAGGTATTATAGGGACTATTTACCTGAAACATAAATTATGGGTCAGGGAGTGATGAAAAAAAACTGGAGAAGGGGCACAGATCATAATGAGCTTTCTATACAGAAACTTGGACTCTAATTCCAAGAGCAATAATTCCAATGCAGTCATTAGAAATTGTTCTTAATCTGGCTGGGTGCAGTGGCTCACGCCTGTAATCCCAGCACTTTGGGAGGCCAAGGTGGGCAGATCATGAGGTCAGGAGGTCGATACCAGCCTGGCCAACAGAGTGAAATCGCGTCTCTACTAAAAATACAAAAATTAGCCAGGCGTGATGTTGCACGCGCCTGTAGTCCCAGCTACTAGGGAGGCTGAGGCAGGAGAATCACTTGAACTTGGGAGGCGGAGGTTGTAGTGAGCCAAGACCACGCCATTGCACTCCAGCCTGTGTGACAGAGTGAGACTCCTTCTCAAAAAAAAAAAAAATAAAAAAAAAAATTGTTCTTAATCTTTGACTTCAATTTTGGAGAAGACCTTATCTGACAGCAAAATCCCAGTCCTATATTTTCTACTTCTATCTAGTCCTCTACCTTTTTCGGCCAATTAATTTTGTATACAAATAGGGTATATTTATTTACGTTAGGAAAATTGGGTAGCAGGAACAACTGATTTCAGGTACTACTTAAATAACCAAAGAAAGATGTATTGGCAGATTGCTTTAGGTTTCTCAAGTCATCCATGAGCCATTTCTTGAAGAAAGCTAAGAATCCTAATGTTATAGATCTCACTTTATTAAAGTTTGATGAAAACATCTGGTATTTCTGGGTTCATCTAATACTTTTGGGTGAAAGCAATATCTGATTTTGTTTAGTGAGTGCTATACTATGAGTAATAAACTTATTTTACAAGAAAATCTCAAAGATTCTATGTGTTAACAATGGAGTTTTTTTTGTTTTTTTCCCCCCCCAAGCATGTTATTAGGCCTATTTGGGACATCCAAATAAATCCATCAAAAAGCAAATTACTTCTTTAGAATTTTGAAGGAAAGTAGCATAAGTTACCATACTTCAGAAATAAAAAGGAATTGACCAAATAAATCCTGTATACAGAAAGAGGTGATCATTTGCATTCAAAATAATGTTTTGCTCTGCACATGGATTCACTGTACAAACACCTTAAATGCTTAAATGTCAGCTTTAGCAAAGATTCTTTAAATCTGCTGTGACAACAATGAATGATGATTATATGCCTAACTTTATAAGAAAACATTAATATACGCCCATTTTTAAGTCATGGAATAAACAAAAGGACACTTTCTGAGGATACCAAAGACCTTTTTTTTCTTTTGTTTACAATCACAGTAGTGTATTAATGCCAATAAAATATTGCTTGAGAGTTAGAGCAAAGAGCCCTCTGGATTTGCCCTATTATTGAAAGCAAGATGCCATTTGACCTAATGAAATCAGAAATTGATTAAATGCAGTTCATCTAAGGGGAAATATGCTCATGGTGTTATTGCCAGGGTCAGAAGGAAGATAGGGTGATCTAGTGCTTGAGCACTGAGAGGGTTAGGTGGACTTTCAGAGTAGCCGATGCTATGAGATACACGACAATGGACATCCACAGGTCAGAGGGCGAGATCAGCCCCTTAGATGGGAAAGAAGAGATTAATCAGGACATTCTTTGCTCAGCTCATAATGAAGTCCTCTTATCAAATGATTCATTGAAAACTGAATGTTTTGAAGAAAGTGCAATCTACGGGTCCCAGAAAAAGTAGGTACTGCTGCTTGGGAACATATGTCAGAACAATGGCTAGAGTCACACAGGGCCATAGTGAAGCCTGGGACCTTCATGCATAATACTATTCTGATAAATTAATGTGGATGCTTGACTATCAAATGTGTCTAATTTTTACTCTTTTCCTCTCATGATGTTTACATCTTGCAGCTTTAACAACATAAATGTCATTTATAATTTTTCAATTTTTTTCTTTACCAACTGAAATATTTTGAAATAAGTAACTCTCAACCTGTGAAAGACAACTGAAAAGATAAGTGACACTCAACTATTCTTTAGATATTGTCTGTCTTATAAGTATAGTAATATAAGTGATTTGTTTCCACATTTTAGCTCAATAGTTTATTTTTCTCAAGAGGGTTTTGAATAAAACTGGTACCAGAGTGGCACTAGTTATTTTGGGGGGGAAAAAAAAAGGTGAGTGCCCCTCTCACCCAAATCAGAAAACTTTGTCCTCTTGATAATATAATAACCCATGATATTCTACACAAATGTCATGACTTTTTTGTTTTTCCAGGAAAGAACTCTTCCATTTCTTCAGAACTAGATATGGTTTATCTGTGCAATTTTAATACTGTTTTCATTTCCTTGGCAGATGGTTTGTTCATCTTATTATTTTCATACATTGGCAGGATTAGACTGTTTTATACAAAATTCTTAATAAGAAAAAACTTTAAAATATGTATTTATATGAGCCTCCAGAACAGGCTTCACAGTATGTGTTTTAACAATTGATAATTACATATTTATCCAAGAAACTCGTGTGACTTTTTAATTTTGGATAATAATAAATATCTTACAAGTTTTCTTAATTACATAGTTCCCAGAAAGGTCTCAATGGTCACAGGAAAAAAATATATTGGTTTAGGAGGAAAATAGGAAAACAATGAGTTATCAATGTTTCATGTAAAGAAGTCTTAATGTAACTTATATTCAGAAAATTTGATCTTTCTTTGAAAGGTTCAGGTCATAATTAGAAAATATGTATATTCTTTTATTGAATTAGGCACATGGACATACCTACTTTTGTGTGGGTATGTGTGTTTACTTCAGTTTTTAATTGGAGAACTTTTCAAACATACAAAAAAAATGAAACTTGCCTATGCACCACCTAGATTCATCAAATGTTTATATTTGGGACAATTCCAGACTTAATCTGTCATTACACATACTTTTTACAAAGAACATCTGTCTTGCTAAGGACTCACTTCTCATTAATGCTACAAAAACTGCCTACCCAGTCCTCAATTCTCTCCTTTTTCTATTATTTCTTCTGGCTCGGAGGCTTTAAATTCCCTCCCTGCCACTACTGGGGACTTTCAGGGCTCACCAGAATCCTAGCAAAAGCAAAAGCCATTCTGAGTCTCCTAATTGCTTTGGTGGAGACGGTACAGAAGTGGGGTTCTAGACCGGAAACTAGATCGAAAGCAATGCTACTGGGAAGTCTTAGCTCTCAGGGCCAGAGGTGCAGCAAATTCAGAATGAGTTGTTCCCTAGAAACAACATTGTAAGTGACTGCAGAAAGTTCAAGTGTGCTTTTGTGGCTTGGTACATGGTTTCCTTGTGAAAACGTACCAGGTCTAAGCAACCAATTTACAATTGGATTTTGAGAACATAGCCTACTTATAGTTGTAGAAGACCAGTATTATAATTATTTAGATTAGTACAAAAAATTAATGTTTTCTCTATCAAACTTGTTTTCATCACTTGGCATGGTCATGATACTTTGCAGGCAAATTTTTTAAACAAAGACAAGTTAAAAGTCCGTAGCATTTTAATTTTTATTGTGTAACTCTCTCAAGTTTTTTCTTTCTGTTGTCTTATTGCACACATCATTAAGGGGATATGGAACTGGGAAACGCACATTTAAATACATATACCCTAATTATTAGAAACATATTACATATACCCTTATTGCACATGTCATTAAGAGAATGTAGATTTGGGAAATCCACATCCATATGCATTTAGGATTTCACCCAGAACACATTTGTTTTTTTATGATAACTTAAGAGACAGCTAAAGGAAAACCCATTTCCTTTTAGCTCTCTTACCTTTTGACTTTAGTCTTCTAACTCATGTTCATTTCAGGGTGCTTATTTCCAATACTAAAGTGTCCGTTTTATTTTCAAGTTATCCAAGGTCTCCACACTCATGGATTTCACAGTTTAGCAATTGATAGGTATGAGATATATTACTACTAAAGCATAACCTACATACAAAAGTTATTTTTTAAAAATTGAAAGCACAGATGAGTGAAATCAAGAATTTTAGTTGTATACATTTAGTTGTATTTCTTCATAAGAAAGAATTAATGTGTGTATGAATGAATAAACTAGAACTTCGTGTAAAGGAATAGTGAGATGGCTAATGCTGAATTCTTCCCATCAACTTGAACTTCTGAATGGCATACTTTTCTGGGTTTAGGAGAATCAAGAGTGTTTCTTGGCTCCTTTCTACTGTTTCCTGGTGTGCTGCTCCCAAGAATGCGCTACCTGCCCCTTTTACATGGGAGTTGCCAGGGGAAAGACCAGCTGCTTGTACTCAGATTTTTTGCAGCTATGACTCCCATATCCAATTCTGGCACCCTTTTTCTACCTTTCGTACACTCAGGGAGTAGGATGGCAAGCTTATATGCCCTGCTCCAGTCTTTCATCAACCACCACCAGGCTCAAGCCCTGTCTCAGTGCTATCTGCTTGGGGACATGGAGGATAATAATAAGAGCTTCTACTTACTGAGTGCCTGCTATGAGCTAAGTATTTACATGTCTAATTTCAAATTCTCACATGATCCTTTAAGGACAGTATTAGACCCATTTTTATAGATGTGGAAAGTAAAGCTCAGAAAAGTTAAGAAACCTCGCCAAGGTTATCTGATACAAGATTTATTATATTTGGGCCTTCCCCCTCTTTGCTGTCAGTGGAAGACAATTCTCTTTCCTCAGAGAAATATGTTCACATCTTCTTTGATTGACTCTCCACTTTCCATAATAGCCCTCCCTGGAGAGCTGCTCTCCTACTCTCATCCCAGGCTGGTGTCCTGAGTTTCCCACAGTGATTTGGCCCTTGCATTAAATTTTCTGGCTTCTTGTCTGTTAGACTCAACTGATATCTTAAAATATCTGATTAGTTCTTAATAGTGTTGGCAGGTTAGAATCATATTTTTTAAAAGAAAAGTATATGTAAACATAACTTTCTGAATTCACTCATTGAGAGAACATATTTTTCCCATGTTATATAGACAAACTGGACAATGAAATGACCACCTGTTAGCTGCTAATGATGTTCACATGCCTTTTAAAAAAGTAATTCTGGCTTTATCTGTCTACAATCTTGGCGGCAAAACTTATGGGAACATCAAGGGCACAGGAAGCCAAAGGCAGAAAACTGACAATAAAGTTTGTGCTTAGACTACTAATAAGGAAGAGGATACTGTTGAGTCTCTGATTCTATATAATTATTTAATCTCCAAAGGGTGACATAAAAGCGAATGCAAGTTTTAAGAAACCTAAGTTTGGGTGTTCAAATCTAGGACTGAGATCAGAGGGGTTTCACACAGGGTATTTCCTACTTGAAAAAATATATTTTACAAAGCATCAAATATAAAACATGTCAATCACTATTTCAAATGCATGGTCTAATTTGATATTGTGTGGGTGGGTCAATCACTATGCCTTTCAAATGAAAATGAATACATACATATTGAATGAACTTAATTCAAAGTAATAGATGGATATTAACTGTGTCCTACATTGCAAAAAACATACTGGCCCTAAAAAAAAAAGGCTTACAACTATACATACTCACCAAGATACAGAAAAGCATCATTTTCTAAAATTAGAGCTAGTGTTAAAGATTAAATTATTATTTTAATAGTGAAATCAAAATTGAAAGAAAACACCCAGTTTTAATTATTTTTGCCAATAAGTTTTTGGGTCCTGATTCAAGTTTACTGACTTCTATGAATCTTATTTTTACAATAATATTTCTATCCAAGTCTAAGTTTGATATAAACTAAGTTTACCTTTTACTTGTTCACTTTGTTATAGTGTAATGATTAAAAGTACAGGCTCTAAAATAAGACTGCTTGGGTTTGAAACATGTCTCCATAACTTGTCTTTGTACAAATTACCTTAGTTCTTCATGCCTCAGTTTTCTCCTCTATAAAATAGGGTAACTAATAGTATCTACCTCATAGGATTGGTGAGAGGATTAAATGTATTGCTATAAGACAAGCACTTGGAACAGTGCCTGGTGCACAGTAAATGTTTCATATTTTCCAGTTTTTTTTTTAACTTCAAAGTAAAAGGTGAGTATGAAGTCATTGTACAATTAGTTAGATTTTGAAATGAATAGAATAAATCATGTATCTCTTCCCTTTTTTTTTTTTTTTGGGGGGGGACAGAGTCTTGCTCTGTCGCCCAGGCTGGAGTGCAGTGGTGAAATCTTAGCTCACTGCAACCTCCGCCTCCCGGGTTGAAGCAATTCTTGTGCCTCAGCCTCCCGAGTAGCTGGGATTACAGGTGCCCGCCACCATGCCCGGCTAATTTTTGTATTTTTAGTAGAGACAGGGTTTCACCATGTTGGCCAGGATGGTCTTGAACTCCTGACCTCAGGTGATCCACCCGCCTCGGCCTCCCAAAGTGCTGGGATTACAGGCATGAGCCACTACTACTGGCCTCCCTTGTTTTTAAGCAGGATTGAGTTTAAGCTCAAAGTAGAAAAATAATTGTCTTTTCCAATTAAAAATAGATTCTAAAGAGAAGTAGTGAGTGTTCTATCTGTAAGATTTTTTTCAGCAGCATCTTAATACTTTTAAAGTGACTGTTACTTAATAGAGAATTCATTATCCTCAATGTTTCTCAAATACATTTTTGCAAACCTTTATTTTCTCCATAGCTCAGGTTTTAGAAACATCTTAAGGTCTCCTCTGAACCAGCAATTATATCTAAGATTCCAGACCTACTAGTCATTGCATCACATATTCTTTTATATGTACTACAAAATGTCTATATGATTAACACTAAATATATACTCCCAACTGAATCCCAATTCTGAAATCTTACCTTATGTCTCAAACCATATGAAGTAAAAGAAGACAATGATCAGGAATGAAAGGAAAACATTCTTTAAATGAAATAACTCTAAACTGTACCATTATGGAAAAGTCTTTTGAAATGGCATTAACTCTCCACAAATACACCATGCATTTTCTAGACATTAACATTGATAATCTTAAACTCCAACTTAGCACAACTGGCTAAGTAAATGTGTCTAGCAGTTGTTGAAAATTATGGCATGGGATTTTGCATAAAGACTTAATTTCAAAAGGGTGCTTCTACTCTTAAATTCTCATGCAATTTCTAGATTTGTAGACTTCAGTAATTCAACTTTGGCAAATATTTATCACATATAAATAGCTTCTCTCTTCCCTATCATATGTGTATGAGTGTTTGTGTGCATGTATGTGTATATACATCTATTTCTTAATGCACACATATATGTACACGTACAAATAATCATCTAGCATACATACATACGTGTGTATGTGTGTGTATATATGTATATATGTACATATATACACATACGTATATATGTACACATATATTCCATTAGCAGCTCTTCTCAACTTACTGAGTTCTCTTTAAATTCTAAAGCTTAGGATGTCAGTATACTGATATTTTGTCAGAGGGAAATAGCAGGAAAAAAATGATGATTTGCAAGATTGGGGTCAGCCAGGTAGAAGACTCCCCCCAAATACTCTAATTTTTAAGACTTTGGGAAATAGGTTTTCTCTGGTTCCAAAGATGTCTACCTTTTCTGAGACAGAGTCTTGCTTTGTTGCCAACCAGGCTGGAATGCTGTGGCATGATTTCAGCTCACTGCAACCTCTGACTCCCTGGTTCAAGCAATTCTCCTGCCTCAACCTCCTGAGTAGCTGGGATTACAGGCACATGCCACCATGCCCAGCTTATTTTTGTAGTTTTAGTAGAGATGGAGTTTGGCCATGTTGACCAGGATGATCTCGAGCTCCTGACCTCGTGATCCACCCACCTCAGCCTCCCAAAGTGCTGGGATTACAGGCGTGAGCTACTTTGCCCAGCCAGATGTCTACCTTTTCTTTCAGGAGGTTGAGACTCAAACCAACTCAGTGAGATATGTGTTGCATATTTTAATAACCCCTTTTCATTGAGGAAGCAGCAGTCTGGGGAATGGTTAAGAAAGATACTCAAGATCACTATGTAAGTAGTGAGACCATTCTTTTTACTCCAAATTTAATTCTTAGAATATTAGAACTAGGTGTGACCTTGGAGAACATCTAATTCACATCCCATATTTTCTATCAGCCTCTCTGGAAAGCATGTTTCTAAGTGTTTCTGGTGGTCTGAAGGTGTGGAAAGTGGCATAGCCTGTTGACTTAAGTTAGACCACGCTGGTGGTCACTCATACCCTTTAATGTATGCAAATAAAATAGTCAGGATACCAGGGTTGGAGATGCTTGACATTTCCCACTCTCAAAATCAATCACCGATCTGAACACCATGGCTATTACTCAGAGATTCAGAGGTTTGCTGTAAGCAGAGACCATGACCTTGGAACAATTATTTTCTCAAAAGGCATTACCAACAATGATGTGAGCAAAGTGCCCAGACTGCCCTCCAGTGCACAAATCCCTGGCCAGGAAATGGCTACGAATCTTCCATGAGTATGATGAGTTTGGCTTAAATCTCATTTCAATGCATTTATATTTCATAAGCACTGCATTTAGACAAACTTAAAATGAGCAAGTCAAAGAAAATACTCACTTAAAGATTTTCTGTGCTCTGGTTTCTGTTCTTTTATATCACTGTCGTAGTGACTTAGCAATTCAGTGCTAGAGGATCTTTGGATTTTGAATAATTCCAGGTTTCTTGATGGACAACTTGAATCCTTTGGCTGGAAACGGCAAATAATTAGACTGAATAATTTTACTAGAAAGAAAGGATTCACCATAGAGTTTTGTGTTCTATTTTGCTGTTTACGGGGAAATTTGAAGTAAGGTAATTATTTGAGGATAGGTCCTCTATGCTAAGCTCAATACTCTAATAATAGTTTATACATGTATATGATGGTACTTACTAAATGCTAAGCACTATTCATGCATTAGTTCAATTAATCATCACAAGAATTCTATAGAGTAGGTGGTATTATTATTATCCTTATTTTCCTCATTAAGAAAATGAGGCCAAAATAGGCAAGTAATTTGCCTAAGGCCACACAGGTAACAAATGATAGAACTAGAATTCAAACTCTAGCAGTCTGGTTCCAGAGTCCATCCTCAATGGCAACAAACTGTGTGTATGTATGTATGTGCACACACACACCCCTTTAAGGGGAATATACTAATAACAGGAAAAAGTAAATTTGTTATTTTACTTTTTAAAGTGTTAATCCCAAAATGATATAATGAAAGCTTGCAATTAAGTATCAAGAAAATCACACAGAAAATCTTTTACTATTGTGTTGTATTCCACATTAAGAATATTTCTTCCTCAAAATTTTGCAAATATTAGTGTCATAAAATTAAATGTTTGTTCTAGAGACTCAGCATGGAATGAGTGGTTTTAAATAAGCTCATTCTTAGAAAACATACTCAATGTATGTTTTAGGATAATTTCATGAAGTTCTAGATATGTAATTTTCATAAGAAGAACAATCTAGCTTAGCTGGAAGAATAATAATCAGTACAAAAGGTTATTATTTATTTATTGGTATTATAACAGTGAGTCTTAAATGTTATTTATTTTCAGGAATATGTAGTATGGACTGCATAAACTGAAAATGAAAAAAAATCAGTAGTTATTAAGTGCTTGTGTGCTTTTTACAGCCTCCAGTAAATGAATGTCTATGTTATTTCAGAAAAAAAGAAAGAATGCACTATATTTTTGAAAGAGAGAAATTAAATGACAGTTCTACAAATCCTGTCTGCTGAAAAGGTTTTTAGTAGATTCTATTTAAACTAAAAGAACTTAATCCCTCTCAGTCCATAGGATCTATTTAAATGAGTGTGTGTGTAATATCCCTGAGCAATAAGATTTAAATGACTACATTTTAATTAATAAAGGTAACAGCCAAAACAAATACATACCAATCTGTCAATTGCATTTTTGATAGCGTGGAACCAATCCAATATGATGAAGTCAATATCTGACTGTAGAAGGAACTCATTTCCTGATACTGTTGTGATCTGCAAAAAAAAAAAAAAAAAAAAAAAAAAGAAATAGACAGGTAAAGAAACTATGTAAGATAGATCTCTTACATGTAAAAATCCTTTTTTAGAAAACACAGTTTAATAAACTGAAATATTTTCTTGTATTCCAGTAATTGTCTTTCTGGGAACTGGGAGCATTTTGAACCGCTCTCTATAAACTGTTTTTCATGTCATAACAAATACATTATTGTTTTAATAATAGAACGATTAAGTCAGAGTAGGGCTAGAGCTGAATTACTCCAACTTAAGGAGAAACAAGCCAGGAAGTTCAGAGAACTGCAGACAGTACACACTTAAGTCAGAACCCGCAGAAAAATGCACCCGGGTGTGTCAGAATTCATTCTGCACGTTTGCCTCTTTCCTGTCTGTCTTTTTCAAATCTAATAGTATCTCTATATTTGATTTCCTTTTATGGAGAGCTCTAAAACAGTTTATTTACCAAAAACACTAATTGCAGACTTCCAAAAGGTCATTGAAATGAATAACATTTGACTATTTCTACTTTCTTATCAGAGATCTATAGGAAAGTAATAAAAAACCAATTTCCCCACAAAAGGAGTATATTAAAATAAAAGTTCATTTACATATTTGAACCTCTCTGGGAGAGTATTTATCAAATGAACATTCAGGTTCCTGACTCTCAGACTGCTAAGTAGTTGGCAATGTTTAACGTGTAACTGTCCATTTTTCATTACAGTGAATCTTTTTCTCCCCAGACTTGTGAGAAAAGGATACGACCCTATAGAAACAGAGCAATACTCTTAGTTTCACACATAACGGGCTACTTAGAGAAAAAATTGATTACAGTGGGTGTGGACACGCTTTTTGTATTTGGCCATCAATCTGAACTGTGGAGATTTTCCCTTTGTATTACTGACTTTTCCTTGCAACTGGAAGATGAACATTTCCCAACTACTGTCACACAGAGTTCAGGGGTTTAGAGGACTGACATTTCAAAATACTCAATCAGGAGCCAGTCACCTCTTCTCAGCCTTCCTTGCTCTAAACAGGAGGTGAACGCTGAAATGTGGCACAGGTTCAGAAAATCACAAATCACGTTTTAGGCCATCTCTATAATTCTATCATTAAAGTGACAATTACTACCCCAAATGGCTCATTCTGAAGGTTTCAAGGATTCTCATGGCAACATTTAATGACCATGATTTTGGGGTTTTGAAAGAAATCTGTTACATATGTGCATATATATTCATTTGTCATTTGTTTTTAGAAAAACTCTATAGAGATTCAATATTAATCAGTACTGCAAAGTAACCATTCTTGATTGAGATGGGTTCCAATATCAAATGTCATCTCTATAACTGTGAGAAGAACTGTCTAAAGTGTATACAATTATAAGAAGTGAAAGATTGAAAAATAAAAAGATTTAATTGCCCACACTAGAGTTTGACAGATTACTGAGGCCAATCATTCTTTCTCTCTCTTTTTAAAATGAAACTGCATATAAGATTTAGGATGGCTCAAAACAGCCTCTTGTTTTATGTATCCAGTAAAAGACAGCTCAGGTGATGTTTGCCTAATTATCTGAACACCATTGCAATGTTCTCTACTCAGATAAAGTTCCAAATATTTACTTTACAGAGTGTTGCCTAAGAAATAGTAATCTAAAAATATAAGGTCATTTCTAACACAAGAAAACTAGTAATGTCCTAGACCTCTACCTTCATCCTAATCTGTAGTGAAATATTTTGATTATGAATGTATTTCTAACATCATAATTTGTTAACATACACAAAGACAAGTGAATTAGCCAAAGCACAATGTACAATATAATGTTTTTCTGCCAGTATAAATAAACCATTATTAAAATTATAAAAAGAAACAACATTTAAGAAGTACGAGAAACAAACATAATTAGATTTGCTATATTATGAGGGTTTACAAAAGAGCCAACATAGTTCAGCTTGCAGTCTAGTAAATTCAAACAGTGATAAAATATAAGTACTTTAGCAGTGCATTTGCATTTTTGGTGCATCCTATGCAATGCAAAGGGGATCTTATATTGCTAACACAACCAAAAGCAAAATGTATTTTAAAGGTTCCCTTGTCCAAATATATTACTGCATTAATCATACATAATCAGTGATTTACGAATTCATTTTGAGAAGCTAGATCAGAGAGCTATATGAATGCAATTCATTCAAAACATACTATCAGAGAGATGCAGTTCACATCCTTTCCTCTGTCTTCCCACTAATCTTTCGAGTTACCAGGCAGTCTGGAGAAGTCTGCTACTGCTCTCTACAGTTTAAATGCATCCACTTCTTAATTACAGTCAGTAATTGACTTTGTTCTGCTCTATTCCAGTCACTCACAGGAAAGTAGTTTCAAAATCTTTGACTGGTAAAGCCCATTTAATTCAGGTTCCTCAACGCACTTTTTTTTTATTTTACCTCTTTAGGATTTCTGATAAATGGTTTGCTGAATCACATTTGCACTTTGAACAATCGAATTTCCAACACTCTTGGGGAAAAAAGACATCAGTAAAGAATGTTAGCTCTGACTAAATCTTTTGATTGAACAACTTATGATGACAATCTAAAATGATGTATAACAGACATAAAGGCTTTGATATTAAGCCATGCTAATGTACTCTTTCTATATGTTTTGCCTCCGTGACAGATGCTGGGGTAAGGGGATGAAGGAAGAACTTATAGAAAACATAACAGGTTTAGATAAGAGCTGCTGGTCTCCTTCTTGCTTAGAAACCTACTTTAGGCAAATGTTTCTTGAAATCCCTCATCACCACACCAGGTCGTATTTTGAAGGAATATATCAGGGCACCAAAGTAACCTTAACGAAGTGTGCAGTGTCAATAATAAATATCTTTAAGTATCCATCTGGGGAAATGGGGAAATTTGTCTTGAACTTTTTCATACTAAATAAGGGTCCATCTGAATTCTTGCTGGTAAGAAATTTATGCCCAGGAAATTATAGAAGCGTGTCCACTGAGCAACATGCAGAGTGGGCACATTCCTTAAGGCTTTTGGGAATTAATTCAACAATAGTTTTCACGTGGGCTCAGAATAGTCTGTGTTCTTGGTACGGTTCTTCTGAATATGGAGGCAGGTAGATGCAAGTCCAGACTTCACTGATGAAGAGCGAAGAAATTTGTGTTTTAGATTTTAATTAAATGGAGTTTTATTATGCTAATTTAAAACATCTTAAAAGAGTTTTAAGAAGTAGTGTTTATGTTGATTTAAGTATTGTCCTTTTAAATATTGTCAATTAAGTAACACTCTCATCAATATTCATTCTGGCAGTGAGATTTTATGCTATTAGATTTTTTAATTTAAATGAGAAATTAATGTGTAGGATGGCATTTATACCATTACAAATTTCCATACTTTTGTTTACTAGAATATAAACAAAACCTTTTTTAGAACTTCTTTTTTCTGATTATAAGAATAATAGTTTATTGTGTAGAATTTGGGAAAAACAAAGATAAAGAATCAAAATTATGCATAGCTACACAAAGTAAACATTGTAGGTATTTTAATTTCATTATTGCCAATCTTTTATAAATAATAACCAAACAGAAATAATGATCAATGTTATAGATAGATACACCTCATCAGCAAAACGTATTTGATGGTAAAATATTACCAGCTTCCAACTGACTTCAGATGCACATGGGGAGATTACCAAAGATGTAAGAGATAATGAGTGACATGGTGCTACCCTCTGTTTGAAAGCCCCACCCTTCCGATTGCAGAATAAATCGCACAAATAATTTCATGTACAGAAGAATAGAGAGGATGCGTTCATGACAGAACATCCTACTAATCATTAACAATGACTGATTAAGCATCCATTAAGTACAAGGCACATTGCTAGAAGCTAGGGATACACAGCCCCCACCCTCAAGAACTCACAATCTGTTTGGATAAATAGGACATATGCATACACAGATAAATAACAATAGAAAATGGCTCATACTGAGTCCCAATGTGAGCAGCACACACAATGCTCATGTCAAGATTTCAGAGGAAGGAGTAGTTACTGCAGGCACATTTACATCACGAAAGTATGCATAAACTGGTGGTCATGATATGTTATTCTTTAAACGTTGATTGTATCAGAACTTCAGTATATTAAGGATATGAATACCACCACTTGGTATGCAAAGTGATATCAGCTTTAATGATCTCAAAGCACATAATAAACATTCTCCAAATGCAGCTTTCCTCCACTATCATAAAGTAATTTTGCAAATGAAGAAAATGAAGCAAATGAGGAAAATGAGAATGCCATTCTATCAAATTGGCATCATTTTAAATGATAGAATTAAGAGATTACAAAGATCTTAATTTCTAGTTCACTAGTTCTCAGCAAACAGTTGTATACAGTCAAGGACTGTGTGTTTGAACAGGAAAAGGGCCGTGATAATTTGGTTTCAGTTATGAAATTTGGAATAGCAACTTTAGACAAAGTTGCTTCTTTCCTTGCAGTTAGGCTAAAGATAGCCCGATTTTAAAAGATCATGCAAAATCCTAACTCTGATTTTTCTTTCCAAAAACAAGCACTCTGTTGCTATGAAAAAATATATCTAAGACTGAATTGGGTTATCTACAACTCCTTCAAATCCTAGAAAGGACTAAAGCAATCCTACACTTGAACAAATACCTTTCACATTTTGATTAGAACCTAAGGAGGGATTATTCCATTTTAATGAAACTGAAATAGTATGCAGGAAATGCATAATAAAATATGCCAAATAACCAAAGAGCCCTAAAACATGTTAAATAATATGGCTACAGTGGTTCTAGAGAGACATAAATAAGAGGAGTGGAATTTAATTGCTATTATGTTTAGAGAGACTTTGGACTTCATGATATAATTTTTATATTTGAGTTAAATTAAGTAAAAATAAGAAGTTATATCAACATACACTAACTTTATTTGAAGTGAATATGAATTATTTTTGTGATAGTAATTTTGTCCATATCTGTATTCAATACTCCCAGCAGAAAATATACACACGATAGGGAGATATCAAGACCTAAAATCGAAGTAATAACGCTTACAAAACCCACACAGATTCACATTTTTTTCATCTTGCATCACTCCACATATAGCTGATCAAATGAAGGTTGTCATGGTTATACTAATAGCTAAATTACTTGGTCTCAAAGGTGTTTATGACCACCAAAGAAATTACACTATCAGGCTGAATGTCTGTCTCAAATTACAGTCTGTTTTGAGTAATTCCTAACATTTCTCTTAACATGTTGAGCAAAGTTAAAATAAAACTAAGGGTAAAATATCAGTTAGATGTAAAAGGTCTTCAATTTGCCTTTCCAAAAATGTTACTTGTTAGAGCATTTTGTGAGAAAGTATCTGCCTTGTGTTCCCAATGTTGCTAGATGTTAAGTAAATATATGCTGATTACAAAAAAAAAAAAAGTTGCTTTGGCAACTCTTTTATTAAAATGCATTTGTAATCCCCATCTGTCATGAAAGTTTTGAAAAGTTTGTTTACTTTGGATAGCAGCCTTATCCAGGGTTACCCTAGCAAACAATGATAGCAGTCTTCAAAAGTTGTATGAGGAACAAGCCACTAGGGATCCATTTTTGTTTTAATTGGCACACACAAACACTTTTCTGGTCTGTCAAGAAGATCAAGCTAATATGCATGGAGGGTGTTATATTCTCAGCTTTGGGGAGCAGTAAAGCTCCCTTTATTTAAGTAATTTAAATGATAGACTGCAAAAACTTTGCAAGTCAGAAAAATGTTTTATACTTTCTTAGGGAATATTTGTTTTAAGCAACGGAAAATGTTCTACATATCTAAAGATGTTGAACCTTATGTTATAATTACTCTGTTTCTTCTGACTCCGTGAAATGTTCCTAAATCCACATGCTACTAAATAAGCCAGGCCACCAATGGATCTCAGCATTTCCACAACTCCCCCTATGTTAACAAATGTGTGTTCATTAGTTTCCAGATGCTTATTGGATATGTTTTCAATGTGTTTGGGGTTGATTGATTTGCATGTACATTTATTGGAACCCTCAGCTGTGTCATCATATCAAAATAACCTGCCCATGTAAGCAATTTCTTATTTAATGGAAAGTAAACAATGTCGGGTTACATACATGACAGACCTCCAGTACATTCTAAAATCTAAGGTTTAAGGCCAACCTTTCAAGAAACAATGCTTTTTAAGTGAAATTGAGCTGTACTTTGACACCCAAATAATTTTGTCCATGCATTCGTACAACAGAGATTTGTTCTGCATAATAAAATTGTCCCTGTAGTGAACATTCACACCCCATATTACTTGCCCACTCTACCTTTCTGTTTATTAACAAACATCTAAACCCAAAATTTATTTCAAACAAGCAAAAAAAAAAAAAACCCTCATGTTCATTCTTTTTTTTGTGTTAAAATATTTTAAGTACTGAGAAACAGTCTTCTCAATATTCATGAAAGAATACTATCCAAGTAATTAGTAGATAGTTTAGCAGTTTCCACAGTTTTGCAGCAGCCACACCAGAACTTTTGCCTGTGGTGCTCATATGAAAAACGACTCAAAAAGCGACTAATCGAAGCAGTTGGTGTATAAAGATATCAACTTAGACTTTTATTGCTCTTAATTTTTAAACTGTGGAGGGTTTACTTGCCTGTAGATAAATGAATCATCCTGGGATTTGTCACCAGTCACTCCCTGCCAACCACAGATCACCTTCTTGCCTGAGCTATATTCACTGTGTTCAATCACTCACTTAGTCACAGTCACATGACACTTGGGAATCTGCTGCCCCCATTGTTTTCAAATTGGAATTATTTTTATTATTACTGTCCTTATGTAGGTAATGCACAATTTTAGAAGTTTTAATAAATTCAAATTAACAAACACAGAATCTCCCTTCCTTCAAGATCTACTGACTTGTCTCTTTCTACATACCTTTTTGACCCATGAGGAAACATTATGTATGTTTATAGTTTAATGAAAATATCATGTATATTATTATGAAAATTTTTGTGCATTTTACTATATATACTACCATCATCTCTCATGAGAATTTAGTTATAATATGCTTTGCTTTCCTCACTGTCTCATCCATGTTTTTCCTTCAAGTCCATACTATATATTGCAGCCAAAGTGATCCCTCTGAAACTTGGATATGATCATCCCATTCTTCTGCTTGATATCATTCTGAGGCTCCCCACAGCTGTTGCAGTGCAGTGCAAACTCTTTAATTTGGCCTGCCAGCCCCTGTGTGCTCTGGCACTGACCCACTCGGCACTTCCGCTGCTCTACATTTTCCTCTGCATTTCTACAATCCAGCCATACTGATTTTTTTGGTTCCCCAGCTGTCCCATACTTTAGAGCAGGTTGTTCCTGCTGCCTAGACCCCTTTGACATCCTCTGTCATATCATTCAAAACAAATCATTTGAGATGTCACCCTTTCAGTAAAGGCTTCTTTGAAATAGATATTCCCCCAAGTGCGCTCATAACATCCTGCTTCTGCTTTATCTTAACACAAACTGGTTTATGTTGCAATGCCTTGTTGGTCTTTCCATTCCCCCCACTATGCTATAATAATCCTGAGGCCAATGACAATTGTCTACATGCATGGCTGAACAACAGACACGTAAGGAACACTAAGAAAATAATCAATAGACAAACCTTATCTACTTTATTCATTTTGGTGAATGCATTATGTTGCATTGTTTGATATGCCATAATATATTTAACTCATTCTCTATTGTCATAAAATTTTGAAGGCTGCAATACAGTTGCATTCTTTCAGGTAATATAAGTAATGTAATACTGACGTCTACTGAAAACACTTCATGAGAGTAGAGTAGGCAAACTATTTTGAAGATTGATAATGGCAGTCTGAAGGCTATATTTTCCCAGCAGTCAGCAAGTCCTAGACATCAGACAATAGGATTAAACTTGGAAGGGCTGGGAAGCACAAGAGTCATATTTCAATGCATATCCCTAAAATAGAACGTTCTTGATTATATTCCAAAGCCACCCAAGTATTTTACAGGGATCATCTATACTAGATCGTCTAAGAATCTCACCCTAAGTATAGGCTTTGGTAATTGGGAGTTGACAGTATGGGAACTGGAACATAAGTTCAAAATTTTAAAGAGCTAATATTTAGGTTAATGGGTCAAGTCTTTAGAGAACCTCAGTGACACAAAGATGCTCATTGCTGTCCATCAGCATTGTAGCAATTTTACGAGAACACTGTTAATATTAATAAATAAGCAAACTGTGGGAGGAGGTAGTAGTTATGTTGTTAATTTTATTTAGAAGTATTAGCTAACTTTATGATACAGTGACTTAAGCAGAAGTAGGTATTGTTGCCACTAGTCTCCTATTAATAAGTACTGAGAGTGTACAACAAGAATAAAAGACGTTACAGTATCTATCTTTATGCTATTGTAACATATTTGGCCATGATTATGAGTGTTTATAAAACATTCAAGAATTGTTCCATGTCTACTTACATTAATGAGAACACCTGTTAGCTTTAGTGCTGTACAGACTTATTTGCATTAGATTCAGGTTTTCACATACTTTACCTCACTTTTTGAAACAATTAGATGCTTATAGAGAAATATAGCTAAGTGAAAAACAGCAACTTGAATGCCTTCCGGCTCAAGACAATTCAACTCCAGGTTTCAGTGAAAAACAAAAATCTGCTCAATTACAATACTGCCACTTAGAAGTGAATGTAGGTGTATTTCATAATTTTACATTCAGAGAACAGAAGATACATATGAAAATCTGTGCTTTAATCTTCAAGTTAAATTATAGCCAAATGAGGCAGTTTCCAGACAAGGATGCCAACAAATAAGGAATGGTGATGCTACCACAACATAGATTCTCTGTGATCTTGGGGACTCGCTACCCAAAGTTGGTCTCTTTACTGATTTCCAGAAGCTGGATGACTCCAGCTGGTCTTCTGACTGAGTGAGGAAATCTGCAGATGCTTGCCCACCTTGTGTTGTTTCCGACACTTTGCCAAAGAGACCTTTCTATGTGATGGTAGAGCTGAAAGGAGCAAAGCAGCTGAGGACTCTCTCTGAGTCAGTCATTTCTGGGCTACGGTTCGCAGCATAGCCAGAACATATCAACCTAGGAAATGCACCGCAGTTCCCTTACAGAAGCCCATGACTCTGACTTATTAATTACTCACAACTTCTGTAGGTCTCACTCTATTGACACATCTGTCTGCTACTTCTCTTAGGATGCTAAAGCTTCTGGGATTTAAATATTTTCAGTCATTGAAAAAGGGAACACTTGAGCAAATCTATGGATTCACAGCCTCTATTATCATCATTATATTTAAGAGGTGCAATATTTACATAAAAATAACTCAGGTGGTGATATAGTCTAAAGATAAATGAGTATTTGTGATCAGAAGAAGTGTGATTTATAACTATTTTCTCAGACATAAACAGTGCACCTCTGTACTACACTAGTAAACACAGATTAGCCCAGGCACACACACACACATGAACTATTCCCACATGATTCCTGATACTCTGTCCTGGGAAATAACAGAACTGGGAATGGCCCTTGCAGAGTGTGTGGCTCACAAGAAAGAACGGTATCTATTTCCTTCTCTGCTGTCAAGTTATATACTTTGGGCAGAGGAACAAATATTAGGTGGAGATTTGGAAATTAACTAGTGAATTCTTTTTTATAGAATCCAAACTGCATAATTCAAGAAGTAAGTGTAATACTACAAACTTACTTTTGGTGTCTCATAATTTTGAAATTGTGTTTAACCAAGAGCTTGACAATCTAGATTTTACTCTCCATGAAAGAGCATGATCATTCATTAGGAATGATAGACTAGCTATCTATGTAATTAAGATGTTCATGAATGAGTAGTAATGCTTCTTTTTCCATGAATGAGAGGCTTAAATAAATTGAAAATGTTGAAAATTTTCTTCTGAGAATGTGGAAAAATTGTAATTCTGCTGTTTGGAGAACATTCCTAACTGTTTACTCAAAAGGGTTATCTTTAAACCAAACATGAAAAAGCATCTGACATTTCTAAAACTATAGTTAGTGGTTTACAAAACATATAGTACATATGTACATGTAATATGTTCATATATATATCACTATATGTGATATATAGGTATATCACATATAGTGACATATGATGTAGTGATATGTATCATATATGTACATACATACTATAAAGTTATATATAATATGTAATATAGTATATGTGTACATATGTGTTCTATTTCTCTCTATATATAAAGAGAGCACAACAGAAAAATAGAGATAATTTAATGGTATTTTTATTAAAATAAACCACCTGTGACTCTATAATAGACAATGACATCTGTCAATTGAGCAACAGGCCACCCACCTAATAAGGAGACATCTGGAATGACATATCACTCCATGCCAAATGTGTGCAAAAATATCTTAACACTCCTTACTCCCCAAAACAAAATGACATTTGTATTGAAATGTTACCACTTAAAGATGTTATTAGACTTTTAAAAAATGTATTGGTAGCACTATCAGTAGGGTGACTATATAATTTATTGTTGAAACTATGACAATGCTGAAGGCAAAAGGCACTGTTAATAACACACCAGGACAACTGGTATAAACCAGGCCTATTTTGTGTCTCTGGGACATATGGATCACGAGCCAACACACACAACACTGAGAGTCATTTAATAACCATTTAGGTGCCTAGTGAATACCTGTCATTGGTCCAATTCTAAGAACTGTGAGGTATACAAAAAAGTTAGCAGTGACCCTTCCTCTTAAGAAGCTTCTAATCTAGTGTGAGAAAAGACCAGCATGTGAAAACATTAGAAACAACAATTACATAATGATTCAAGATGGGACACATAATGGTTTTCAATGAAAGAAATCAAACTTTCCTTGAGGGTATAATGGAGGACTCAGGGATGAATGTTGGAGAAGGATCCTAAAAGGATGGATGAGATTTAGTAGAAGAAAAGGCAGGGTAAGAGGACAACACAGGTGAAAGGAAAAGCTTGTACAAAGATTCAGAGGAAGGAAAGTATACAGCATCTCTAAAGGACATGAAGAAGCTGTCCCTACGCCCTCTCTGTGGAATCTTTTCCCTTCACTCATCCCTTAAATGGTGGTGTTACCAACATTTTCCTGTAAGACATGATTCTTCTCCCTTACAGACATGCTCCAGAATTATATTACCATTTCTCATTTTTTAAAAAAAATTAGATTTGTAAAACTAATAGATCCCTAATGTGTAACTCTATTACAATTCGGACCAATGTGACTTCTGGTCTGACCTCCTTAATGACAGATGGTATAGTTACAATCCATTCTTTACATCCACTCATCAGTAAACTCCTAAGTTGACTGACATCAACTTTGTCCTTGGAGATCTTTGTAAGTCTGATTCTCACATTCACTAGGACCTAAAAGAATCAGACCCTGGAGATAGGGCCTAGTAGTCTGTCTGTTTACAGAGCTCCACGAGTGATTTGAAAATTATGCCGTATTGGAGTCTGCTGCTCTAGACCACAGAAAGATGATCTACCTAAATCCATATCTGTCACATGCCACTTAAAAGCCACTGAATGGATTCCTTTTATCCCAATTATTTAATGTATCCTCAATTATTTAATGTACGTTGCAAAACATTTCATAATTTCTCTGTCTCTAACCTTTTCAATTCCTCTACTTATTAACTGCATAACTTTGAACAATTTATTTAAAATTTTTGTGTTTCTATATTCTCACCCATAACCTGAGAAGAACAATAATATCTACCTCATAGGACCATCATAAGGGCTATATAAAATACAATCCAGGAGAAGAACTTAACGTAATACCTGGTACATACTTAGCACTTAAAATATTATGTTATTATTTGATTTCATTTATTGACTGATTCATTGATTGTCTCCTGGACTTTGCAAACTCCACCTCTTCATTCAGGAAACTACTCAGACACTGCCTATTCCGGAAAGTCCTTTATAACATCTAGAGGTCAAAAAAGAGGTATCCCTCCAGCAGTTTGTACTAACTTCATAATGGTGTGCATCTCACTATTGTACACATCCAGTGTCTTGACCTTTCTACACATTAAGCTCCCTGACCACAAAACCACATGTCCCTGCATTCAGCCAAGTATCTGGAATAGCACCAGCTCTCAATAAAGGGGTATAGAATGAATGATAGCTCAATTGGCTTAGGTTAATACTAAAGGGTTTTGGTATCCACATAATGAAAGGCCTTGAAATGTAGAAAACAGATTTTATTTGGTATACTAGTAAAGAGGAAAGCAATGATTAGTCACTGAGAACCGGTATTAGCGAGCTATTCCACAGTGTCACAGTGGGGAAGACATCCTCTTAAAGCTGGCTCTATATTGCAACTTCCATAACTGTCAACATACCACTGTCTTCTAAGGTTGTACCAATGCATCTATCTGAAAAGATGATACACCATCTTGGTAAGAAGAATGCCTCTTCCATGGGCCCCTGGGTTTTCTCCAGCTCTTTCTGGTTCCTGATCTTTTCCTCTTTTACACAACTCAACAGATGCTTCTCTGCTTTCAACGTTAGATGCTCCACCTTGAGATGCTTGGTATTTGAATAAAGACCTTTGCTATAACCCAAAGTGACTTGACATGATCTCAGGCCTTGAGAGTTGAGAATGCACCCTGTCTTGGATATCCTGTCTTTGCCAAAGCTCATTTCTGTAGCTGTATCCTCTTCTTGCTTCTGGCTTGTGGTTCCCTATTCTGGTGGTTTATCTCACATACCAGACTCTCTCGGCTGGTAGTGTCCTTTTGCCAGACCCCCTTTTAGGAACTGGGGCTCTGCAGAGCATCTCCCTGATCCTCATAGCACCTCACTGAGTTCTTTAAATCCACCTTCCATCTGCCTCACCCATCTGAATTGTTACACATGTAATCAAGAAATAATCCATACTTGCGTTCAAGGCACCATAGTTATAAGAATATCCGAAAATGAGTCATGTCAGTGTATTCAGCAATCATCCAATGGTCTTTAAAATATCCTTGTTATTTCTGGTTGGAACTCACACCCTAACAGCCTGAACTGAATTTTGTTATCTTACTTTTTGGGTTCTGTATTCTGTCCAGAAGACACACTTCCTTCCAATATTATCAGCTCAAACTTTTCCATGGTAGTTGTCCCAACTATAGTTTTTTGCCTGCTTCATCAAGATGGTTCCATTGCCATTAACTTGTTTTTTCATGATCTCAAGCAATAATCCCAATCCCTGAATAAATGATATCTAAAGATCATCAGTACAGTAAGTTTCTCCCTCAATTTCTGAGGCTTACTATCAACTATTGTGCCATTTATCATTCTCTAGTATCCTGGGGAGTAGGACATTAAGGAGGACATTTTTCTATCATGAGAACCAGTGTTGGGTTTGTAATCTGCTACCCTTGAGGCTCACAGCATTGGATTCATATTTCACTGAGTTTCATCCACAACATTTTCTTTAAAAGTTTGTGGCTTAATTAGATGAGATTTATATGCAGCTTGTTAATTTACCTGAATGCAGGTGGAGGAGGCACTAAGGGAAGAATGTATTCCAAATTTAAAGAAGCCACTGTCCTGGAGGTATAATCTGGTGATGGCTTTCAAACATTTTTGTTCATGAAACATGTTAAGAAGTAATCATTGCCAATCAGTACCTCTTTCTTGCTCTCTCTCCCCCCATTCTCTTTCTCTCAGATACACACACTCTCTCTTTCTGTCATCTAGGTATCTTTCTACACATAAATTCATCTATTATTCAATGTATAATAATGAAACACACATATATATATACACCATGTGCATATGTTCATTTATATATGTATATATCATATAATTGAAACAAAAGTTTTATTGAATAATACCTCCCTTTACTATATGTGATGTAATATATTTTCTATCCTGGTTTCTTCTTTTCTTTAATTGATATCATTTAAAAATGCTGGTCCCAACTCACTAAATTGATTCTGTGACCCACTAAAGGATCACAGAATTTGCAATTTGAAAAACTCTGGCCTAGGGAGTAATGAAGATGTGATCTTCATGCCCTGTTCCTTGATGTGCTCTCTTTCTCTTTTCCTCCCTCCTTCTCTCCCAGTCCCTTTGTCCCTCCTTCCCTTCCCCTTCTTTTCTCTTCCCACCCTGCACCCTCCCTACCTCTCTGTTTATAAGATGCTTCAAAATATCTTCACATATAATTTAACAGTTGGATATTCAAACCTAGGAAAAACTTCCAGCATATTTGTCACGTTTGAGACTATTAGGCCTGGGTGATCAATAACCCTGTGTGGGTGATTCTGCACTAAGTCATTTCCTGCCATTTGAAAGTAGAATTATCATGTGGTTCTTCAGAATTTGGCTTAGACCCTAGGTTTTCTAAATATACCTTAAAGCGAGAGTTCCTTTAAAAAAGAAGAAACAAAGATGGGGCAATATGCTGTTTGGAATACATTTGAGATATCTCACCATGATCTGGAGAGGGAAAAACCAAAGAAGTTAAAAGCCTGGCAAACTATCAGAGACAGAGATGGCAGCTATTTGTTTTCAAGTCCCTTGTATTGAAACAATGAGTGCACTCCACGTTGCATCCTGCAGCACCATGATACAGGGTCTGGGAGTAGTTACTAGCATGTGTCTGTGTGATGGGAGCAAAAGCTAAACATTTTAATAGTGTTATGGCCTCTCCTTCTCAAATTCCCATTAATGCAAATATAGCACATGTGGTTTAAGTCCCAAGAGCCTTGTAGGACACAAATCACAGATGTGAAATAAACATTATCAGAGAATAAGACTCCATGGTCTTCTTGCCATCAACACATGCCCTTATGCTCCCATGACATCAGGCAGATACCTGATAGGATATCTTAAGCAAAATCACAAAAAGTCAGGGTCATCGAAGGGCCCAGGATGGCAAGATTCTAAGCGGACTCCAAAGACTTCTTGGTAAATTACGGCAGAGGCTTCAGCTACATCAAGGCTTTCAGAGAACACTTACCACTATGATAATTAAATATAGTAAAAATTACTCATCCTTCCTGCACCAAAATTACCAGAGACTTATGCTATGTGAGGAGTAGAGTGTTTTTGTAATGTAACCCAGATGATGTGATGGCACAAGGCCTGTAAAACAGAGCTGGTGTACTTCAGATACACAATACAATTCCCCCAGCTATCTCAATTCTTCTGTGCTGCCTTCAAGACTACAATTCAAGGTGATTGCTGCTCTAAGATTGCTCTCTTTTCTTTTTCCATCTTCTGTTCATCCCTTTCTTTCCCCATGTCATTCTTTTCCAAAATTTGCAGGCTCAAAAAAATGAGTTAGTTGAGTCTCCTCCCCCTAGCCCATTATCATTGCTGTGTTCTAAAACTGCCACCACATTTGAGAAACTTGGGTAAATGCCTGTGTATTGGTGAACTGCATTTCCCCACATTGTCCATAAGTGAGACTTCAGTATCCGTATCCTGACCTGACCTTAAAACTTACACCGGCAGTACTGTCAATTGCCATGTAGTGTGATTCTGGGAGCCTTAAGAAGCCTCTTTGGATGACAAACTAATTCCCTAAACCTGCCGTCTAAGGTCTGGAATTTTAATTAAGTTATTCCTTTAGATGAAGCCTTTAAAACAATTAAGTGAAAGGATGATATTTTTCTATACGTTTTCAATGATATTGCTGTTTTGTTTAGATATTACTGTTACTTTTCTTAGGAAAATATATTACAGCAAACTATTTCTGAATATAAAGGCATACTCGAAGACTTAAAATATGCAAAATCGAAATGTATAAAAACTAAAAACACTTCTAATCATAGTACTCAAAATATCCCTCTTAGTATTTAATGTATTTTCCTTCAGACTCTTTAATACATATGTTATGTTTATATATATATATATATATGTGTTTGTATATATATATAGGTCATACATAGGTCAAATTAAATATACAATATTGTATCTTATTATATTTTTTTAACATTATATCATGAAGGCTTTTCCATGGCATTATTCTTTGAAAGCATCTGTTTAATGGCTTCCTAACATTTTGTTATAGAGATTTACTGTAATAAATTGAAGTGTCTTCCTATTTTTCCACAATTTAGTTGTTTCCACATTTTGTCATGATAAATAAACCCACGCTGCATAAGCATGACTTTTTGTTAAGATTTCTGATTTGTTTTTCTTAGAAGAGATTGTTAGAAATAGAATTACTAGGTCAAATAAAAGAATTTTGAAAGGCTGCTGAAATGCATTACTAATCATTTTCTAGAAAGTTTGTTCCAAGTTGTATTATCTCACCAAAATTTAAAGCATAAGCCCATTTCAATTCATATTTTCTCTGAAGTAACACAATATCATATACTTTGTGAATTTTATAAGAAACTCATTTTTTCTTAGGCTTGCATTTCTTTTATAATTAGGCATTTGTGGTTTTTTTTTCTTAGAATTTCTTACTAATGTGCTTACACATTTTTAAGTTTTAGTATTTTTAAGATTAGAATGCAGTTTTAAGGAAGTTTATTAAATTTTGGTGACAATTACCACATAAATTTTCCCCAATTTATTTTGAATGGCACTTTTAATGAAATTATTGTTGTTTCTTGGTATTCAAAGGAGCTTGATTCCAGGGCTGCTGTGAATACCACAATTTGCACATACTTGAGTCCCACCATTGGCCCAAAGCAAATCTTCGATACAAGAAGTCAGCCATCAATATCAGGTGTTTCATATTCTGTGAATACTGCTCTTTCCCTCTGCACTCTTGGTTGCAGATGTGGAAACATCAGATACAGAGAGACCCCTGTATTTATTGGGAAAAAAAACCCTCTCATATTAATGGGCCCCTGCAATTCAAATCCACATTGTTCATGGGTCAACCTTATTTATATATAAATGTGTTATTTTTAATTTTTCCATTGTAAGCTTTAGGTATTACTCCTTTATAATTTTTCCAATTTATATTTTAATTCTTAGAAATCATTTGAAGGACCCTAAATCTTTTATGTGAACTTTAAATATTTCTTCTCTTCCCCCAGAATATCCTATTGGGAATTTGATAAGATTGTATATTATATCTATATTAATTTGGGAGGAACAAAAAATTTAAAACTAGTAAGACTTCCACCTCAGAAAAGAAAGTATGTCTCACTATTGCAAGGTTTTGTTTATATCTCTTAGTAAATTTTGACAGTTTTATTTGAATATTTACACTTAGCCTTATGTATTTGAAATGGAATTTTGAGAGAGGCCTGGAGAAGAACTTGAGGACAATAGGTGTCTCAGCAAAAGAGAAACTACAACTCCAAGAAAGGAAAGGCTCAGCACAAGTAGATGGGGAGAATTTTTCTATCACATCATTTACCACGGGGCTGTCCTGATGACTCCAGTGAGGCCACTATCCCTTTATCCTCTTCCTGTTGTTGGGCCTGTAGCATGTGTTTCTCACAGGACACAGTCTCTGCAATTGACTCTAAGCTAACAGGTGCTACTAGGGTACTAATCCAAAGCCATGCAAATTTTCTGACAATAAAAAATAGTATTATTGTACCCAAAATATACTATTCCTATTGGTTTGAGTTTCTTGTTCTACAGACGATGGCAGGTGAAACCCTACTCCATCAGCAGTTGCAGAAACTTTCATCCAATTGCGGATCCAGGTTTTCACCTTTATCCAAAAATTGGTTTCTCAAGTTACTATAAACACTTCATAAACAACCTTTTTAGTAGTCATGTAATATTATGACATTTGGATATATCATATGGCATTCTCAATTTTTGGACTATGGCTTAAATTTCTTTTATATCTTTATAATGTCTAACAAAATGAAAGCCTATAACTTTGAGTGCAGAAGCAGAACATAAAAGTAGCAGAACAGCAAGAGACAGTATCGCTCAAGTTGAAACATATGGGCTTGGCAGATACCACTTTGGTCATATCTGTGCCCGTCATTCACAAGCTCAGTCCTGCACAAGTCATTTCACTACCTGGTGCTTCTGTCTCACCTGCAGAGATTAAAAAGGGTAGCCACTGCATAAGAATGTGGCAACAATTAAATGTAATCCATGAAAATCCTGTGGCAAAGTATCTGGTAAAGAGTATCTAATTATCCATATTAAGTACAGACAAGTACAGAACAAGGTGTATCTGAAACCACCCCTCTCATTTTCCCTCCCCCAGATGCTCTTCTCCTAGTGCATTTTGTGAAATAAGAGAAACTCTTCAAAAGAATGGCAGGAGAAAGAAGAAAGTATGTGTAACCGTTCACACCTATGCATAAGCATGTGTGGTATATCTCCATAATGCACAGGTGTGATCATTAGGCACAGATAAATTACAAAATGCAATTAGAAAATGTGACAAGTAATAAGCATATTATTGTAATCTGCAGCAATTAAATCCTATGTAGAAGGGGATAAAGAGACCTGACTTAAGACCCCCCGAGACCCAGGTTGAATCTTTCTGCTTACTCAGGCACTACATTCTCCAATACCTCTTAGACCAACTTTTTCAAAGAAGTTGTCACCTCAATGGCAACTTCTAAGAAGCAAAAAAGGAAAGGAGCACCTCAACCACAGAGACTTCGCAGAATCCCTATTAGAGTGAAAACGCCTGCCAGAATCCCTGAAAAGCGAATTGGTCGTCCTGACCCCCGTCCCAAGAGGGGTTAGAGGTGAGACAGTATGCTGAGAGAAATCTGTTGCCTGATCCTAAGCTTCTGGTGGAGTGGTGTTGGGGGTGTGGGGGTGTGGGGGTGTGGGGGTGGGGTGGGGGAAGTGGCAGGCAGGGAAGCAAGGGCAGAGGCAGGGTCTATTCCAAGGACTAAGACAGTCTGTAAATGGCTTGTGTTACTGTGTTTGTGTTGCTGTGCCCGTGAGAACAATTATAGATGCACTAAAAGCTCCAACCTGAGGTCAGGACCAAGAGGCTGGAGAAAGAAGGGACCTCAGAGGTAAAACAAAAGAAAGGGCTTACCAACTTTGGCAGTGGGAGCAGCTTGATACCAGCTAGAAAACCAAAGCAAATTGACAACAACAACAAAATCCAGGCAAGCATGACAGAGTAACAGAGGACAAAGAACAACAGGGAGAGACCAGACCAACTGCAATCGAGTGAAACCAGCAAGGATTCTCCTTAGAAGGCAAACACTATGAGGGCAGAAACTCTAATTTTGCCTCTTTATGGCTTGCAGGGTCTCCAGGACCTTTAATTCAGTTTGGCAAAGAGAAAGTGCTATTTATTGAAAGAATAAATGACTTGGAGAATACAGACTATTATTTTATATGTCACGAGACCAAGTAACTTCACCCTTTTTTTTTTTTGGTTTTTTAAAAATTAAGTTCCAGGGTACATGTGAAGGATGTGCATGTTTGTTACATAGGTAAACATGTGTCACGGTGGTTTGCCGCACCAAACAATCCATCATCTAGGTTTTTTTTTATTATTATTATTTCCACAGGTTATTGGGGAACAGGTGGTGTTTGGTTACATGAGTAAGTTCTTTAGCGGTGATTTGTGAGGGGTTGGTGTACCCATCACCCAGGCAGCATACACTGTACCTGATTGGTAGGTCTTTTATCCCTTACCCCCTTCCCACCCTTTCCCCTTGAGTCCCCAGAGTCCATTGTGTCATTTTTATGCCTCTGCATCCTCATATCTTAGCTCCCACTTATGAGTGAGAACATACGATGTCTGGTTTTCCATTCGTGAGTTACTTCACTTGGAATAATAGTCTCCAATCTCATCCAGGTGGCTGCAAATGCCATTAATTCATTCATTTTTATGGCTTAGTAGTATTCCATTGTATATATATACCACAGTTTCTTTACCCACTCATTGATTAATGGGCATTTGGTTTGGTTCCACATTTTTGCAATTACAAATTGTGCTGCTATAACTTTGCCTTTCACCTAGACATCATCTTGAATAAGAATGCCTTTCACCAGCATTCTTTTAAAACGGAACATGATTAATCTTTTTACTTTTTAATATTTATCAACATGATGGGTGAGAATGGTGTCCCAATTTAGGCTGCAATTCCCTGACTTTTAGTAAAGTTAAACTTTTTTTTCTATAAGTTTATTCAAAATTTTAATTATTTGCCTTTAAATTTTTTTTTAGTTATCTATTGGCATATTTCTTATGCATTTCGAGGTGCTGTCTTATATTTTCCCTCCTTGCAAATATATTTTTTTCATCTGCCAATCCTTTTTTAATGTTCTTTGTAGTATCTTTAGTCACAAAGAGGTTTTAAATTTTATGGTTTTAAAATTTGTTTACATAAGTCATTTTTTCCTATGATAATCTATTTCTATTGTGGTCCACTATTCTCTAAAATCAGGTATTAAATTTTATCAATTTTTTTTTCCTAAACAATGAATGAGATGATCACTTGATTTTTCTTCTTTATTGTGTCTTAGTTAGGATATACCAAAACAAATTTCATCCTGTTAGAGATACTTGCACTCTGAATATAAGTATTTCACTTGGTCAACAAGATTTGGTTACTAATATTGTATTTTGAAATCCTACCATCATCATGATCAGCCTGCAGTTAGTTTCCTTTTTGGTGCTATCCTTGCTTGATTTTGTTTTCTGGTTATTCAATTCTCATAAATAAATTGGGATGTTTTCCATATTTCTTTTTTCTTGAGACAGAGTCTTGCTCTGTTGCCCGGGCTGGAGTGCAGTGGCGTGATCTTGACTCACTGCAACCTCTGCCTCCCAGGTTCTAGCAATTCTGCCTCAGCCTCTCAAGTAATGGGATTATAGGCATGCGCCACCACGCCCGGCTAACTTTTGTATTTTACAAGAGACGGGGTTTTACCATGTTAGCCAAGCCGGTCTCAAACTCCTGACCTCAAGTGATCTACCTGCCCTGCCCATCCAAAGTGTTGGGATTACAGATGTGAGCCACCATGCCCGGCCTGTTTTTCATATTTCTACATGTAAGACCTTATATAACATGGAGAGTGCTTGGTCTTTGAAGGTTTGGTAATATGCATCTATAAAAAAATGTTCCTTATGCTCTTTCAGGTACAGATATTTTATTATTTTTCAAATTTCTTCTATTGAGAAAATTTCAATTTCTTGAGTTAATTTTCTAGGCTTAAATTTTCCTAAAAATAATTCATATTATCTATGTTTTCTGAGTTATTAATGGAGTTTTATGCAAATATTTTTTGTAAGACATTTCTTACTTGTAGCCATTTTCTTATCTCCAATATAATTTCTTTTCACTCTTTTTGGCTATAATTGTCAAATATTTTCAATGTTACTACTGTTTCTTTTTGAGGGAACAGCTTTTCAGTTTTATTGATCAAATCTGCTTCATTTTTAGTTTAGTGCCTCATCATTTCATGTTTGGCTTTTATCTTTATTAAATTTTTTAGTACATTTTCTTTGGGGTTATTTTGATTTTTATACCTTTTAAATCTTTATTTAATTACATATATAAGTATACATATACATAAATATTTTTTGTTTCCTAAATATATGCAATAAGGTGATTAATAGTTCTCTAAAAATATTTTGTATTCTGTCATTTTTTTCCAATTAAGCAAAAACGTTTCAGGCAATGGCTGACTAGCTTCAGATTAACTTTCTGCCAGAGAGCGCGCGCACACACACGCGTGCACGCACACACACACACACACACACACACCCCTACCTACCTTCCATCTAGGGCACTGAAGAGCTAACAACACATAGAAAACATGTGAGCCAAGATTTTGAAGAGAATGGAATCCTGGACAGATGAGCTCACAGTTTGGTCTTGCTTCTTCTCCTGAGGCATCCTGCATTGAAAAGCTGTGAGTACGCTGGTTGAAGTGGCTCACGCCTGTAATCCCAACACTTTGGGAGGTCAAGGTGGGAGGATCGCTTGAGCCCAGGAGTTCAGAATCAGCCTGGGCAACATAGTAAGACCCCATCTTTACAAAGCACAAAAAATAAATTAGTTGGTTGTGGTGGCTTACAGCTGTAGTCCAACCTATTCAAGAGGTTCAGGTGGGAGGATCACTTGAGTGAAAGAGTTCACAAGATTACGGTGAGCTATTATTACAGCTATTATTGATTGACTGTCTGAATCAATCAATAAAAATTAATTAAAAACTATAGGTGATAGGCTGAGAAGCTTATCAGAGTCGATGGCAGCCTCACAGGGCTTGAGAAACAAAATTGCCGTTTATATTCTACCAAGGTAAAGGGGCCCTGAGGCATTCAGTTGGGATCCTGAAGGACTATGCCTTAAACAGAAGAGCAAACCAGAAATATACCATCCCTCACAAAGGCAGAAACCCGGTATTGAATAAACATCATCTCTACTCGGATTAAGGTGATCTGCTCCTAACCTAAAGGGCCTGCAAAAAATAGAAAAGAAACACATTCTTTCTGGAATAAAATATCATCCTCCAGATTCTTAAATTATCTCTGTACTTTTTAATATGTAATGTCTTACACTTGATTCAAAAAGATTTTTAATAAACAATTGACAACAAATAGAGAATTTGATGGAATTGGATCCATAATAAATCTAGATGATCCAGGTATAGATACAATACAATATTTTCAAAATATAAATAAGATGAAAAGTTTTGGCAGATAATTGGAAATAACCAGTAAAATAAAAATTTAGACCTGAAAATAGTTGAAATTAAGAGAAATTTGATAGTAGATTAAACATAGAAAAATAAACTGAATAGGTCAGAATAAAACATGCATACCTGGAGCACAGAGAAACAAAAGAATGGAAAATTCTGAAAAGAGCATAAGATATAAGAAAAGGTTTGAGAGATATATAACTGGGGTCTCAGTAAAAGAGGAGAGAGAGGAGAAGCTGTATTTAAACCTAATGGCTAAGAACTTTTCAAAGCTGCTGAAACACACTAAGCCACAGATTCAAAAATCACTACAAACCTCAACCAGGATAAATAAATTTAAAAAAAAATCCGTCCTTGCTATACCATAAGTAAATACCTGAAAACTAAAGACCAAGAAATTCTTAGAAGCACTCCCCAAAAAGGTGATTTTTAATTTAAAGAAGCAATAATAAATTACCAGTTAATACTACAATTAAAAGTAATTTTCACAAGAAACCTGTGAAAAGATAGCACTCATCCTCAATAACAATTTGAGGTTGATTCTGATAAATATTTTACTTTGATAGCTGGAATTTTTATTAAAAGCTACCAAATAGTGATACAATTCAAATATCACCATTATATATATTTATCAATACATTTACAAGAAATCATGTATTTGAAAAGTCCAACCAGATATTTTCAATGACGCTTCCCTTTGTACTATTATATTTAATCCATTTCCGTTTTGTTCTTAATCACCCTTGTTTCTACTACTCTAGATCAACACAGGGACCACCTCTTAAAAACACGACATAGAGCTTCCGAACTGTTCCACCTGCCTCCGTTCCTAACCCTTTACACTCAATTTCATCACCAAGCTGACAGAGCAATCATTAAAAGATATAAACAGAATCATGTCACTTCTCTGGCCCAAACACACTACTGGTTCAAATTGAAACACTCGATCACAGTTTACAGGCTTATGTGACCTGACTATTTGCCTATCATATTGACCCCTCTCCTCTCAAACCTCAGCCTCTTGCTCTGTGCCTTTGAGCAAGACCTGAGCTTTTGGACTTCTGGTTTCCTCTTTCAGGAATCCCCTTTACTCAAATTATTCCCTCTCTTTCTGATTCATCTTCAATATCACTGCCTCTGGGAGGTATAAAAGGTAAGAGAGTATATACTTTCTCACTACTTGCTATTACTTTCTCGATTTTTCTTATAATAGATTTTTAATTGACATGTATTTTTGCTTATTTGATTTATTGACTTTTTCCACTAACATGTAGACTTCATGAATTCAGATATTTTTTCTGTTTTAGTTACCAATGTATCTCCAGTTCTTAAAACAGTAGTATGTCAATACTTATTTATTGAATGAATCAATTTATTCAAGTTATTACTGAGTGCCATGCATTACTCTGCTTTTGTACACAAGAAAAAGATGAATACATAGGGTCCTTATATTCAATAAAGCTATAGAATAATAACAAAACACACAAATAACTAGTAATCAATATGGTAACTATAATAGAGAAGTTAAGGGAAGCAAAGTCCATGTCACAATGATGTAAACTTTGTTTGTTTTGATAGAAAAGTAATTGATTAATGTGCATATCTCCAAACAGCAGGTAGGTTAATGATTACTTTAAATGCTTATATTTAGAGAATAATTTTCTGTTAAATTTATTAAATACAGAACTAAAGGCCATGGTTCCTAAAATATGAATCCTGCCATGGTCTTTAAAATATATAGTTTTATAAGTATCTTAATTAATGTACCCTTTCCTACTATATTTTCTTTCTTCTTTTGTTTTTTTGAGATAGTCTCGCTCTGTCACCCAGGCTGGAGTGCAGTGGCATGATCTTGGCCCACTGCAGCCCCCGTTTCTGAGGTTCAAGTGATTTTCCTGCCTCAGTCTCCCGAGTAGCTGGGATCACAGGTGCCTGCCATCATGCCCTGCTAATTTTTATATTTTTAATAAAGACAGGGTTTTTCCATGTTGGTCAGGCTGGTTCGTGAACTCCTGACCTCAGGTGATCCGTCTGCCTTGGACTTCCAAAGTGCTGAGATTACAGGCGTGAGCCATCACACCTGGCCTCCTACGATATTTTCATTTTTTATTTTACTCTGATTGAAGCTATCATGATCATATAAATCCCTGTCATCAACAAAACCTAACCATACTTTTTCAAAAAAAAAAAAACAACCCTCACCTCCTTCAGATTTTACTCAAATGTCACCTTTCTGAGGCCTTCTCTGGCCACCCTATTTAAATTTCCAGTCTCTGCTCTCTGTTTTAATTTTCTTGTTGTCATAGCAACACATATACACTACATATTTTATTTTTCTGCCCATTTCCAGTCTCATTAAATTAGAATATAAACTCCATGGGAGTAGAATTCTTTTCTGTATGTTAACTGCTATTTCTCAGTACATATCTTAATGCTCGACACGTATGTATACCACTCTGTGATGCAAAGTAGGCGCTCAACTAAGTATTTGCAGAATGAATGTTCACGCATTTTCGCATGCTTTCTTCCCCTCCAGGATGGACTACAGGTATTCTATCTCAAATATGAGAAAATGCTGACATAAAAGTGGGTGTATTATAATAGACAATCACGTAGACTGGTGTCAATTAATAAGCATATTAATCACATTTTTTACATTCATCTCAAAGATGAATTTGTTACTGTGCACATGTGTCCACATCAGTAGTTGATGAAACATCACATGGATCTTCATGTGATATAATGATGACATCTTATTTGTCATCAAAACAAATAACAGATGTTCACATTACAAGGAATTTACCATTTTATAATAGAATTCACCATTACTTTTAATATGTTGGTATAATAAAATTTAATTAAAATTTGATTTTATTTTAATTTATTTACATAGTACTCTTCAAAATGATGTGTAGCAATACTGGTTTCAGAAAGATTTTTTGTTCAATTTAAAAGATCAATATCTCAGTTTTATTTAATTTTTTTTACATTCAAAAACTATAAAAGTGAAACAAAATATATTTTTATTTTAGAATAGGGGAAGAAAAGGTGCTCCTACAGCATTCAAAGTACAGTCATACATCACTTCATGACAGGGATACATTCTGAGAAATGCACCATTACACAATTTTGTCATTGTGGGAATATCATAGAGTGTACACTTACACAAACCTAGATGGTATAGCCTACCACACACTTAGGCTACATGGTATAGCCTATTGCTTGTAGGCTATAAACTAGTCTAGCATATTACTGTACTGAACACTACAGGCAATTGTAGCATAACGGTAAGTATTTGTGTATCTCAATATATTTAAGCATAGAAATGGTATGGTAAAAATACTGTATTATGTTCCTACGGAACTGCCACCATATATATGAGCTGTCATTGATCAAAACATTGTTATGCAGTGCATGACTGTATTATTCTTTGTACTGGGGGTATACAGGTGAATAATAACATTTTTTCAGAGAGCTTATACTATGATATAGGAATGATCTTAAATCATGTAACATTAACATGAAGCTAAATAAGTTTGATTAAATAAGTGGTTAAGCCCAGTTAAAGGACCATTGGAGATATTCCCCTGTGGAATTAACACTTCTAATATGACTGTGTCTCCACTTCTGTTTCTGACATAAATTAATAAGATTCTATTTGGTTAAAAAAAAAAGATTCTCTCATTAGTGTCCCATCAAAAATAGCACCATTTGCCTCATTAATTTTAATGAGGTTGTTGTGTTGTTGTTGTTTTCTATTGGTAGGTGTGGGTGTATGATATATGTGTCAATGTGTTAGACTTGTATCTTCAAAGAACATGCTTTACATAGGCTAGCTTTTCTCTGAAACTGTGATAAAATTGCTTAACATGGTGGCACCTGGTTAGGTAGCCGGGTAATATATTTTCAATTTATTCTGAAAAAATAAAAAGTGTCAGAAATCATTGCTTTCTATGTCAAACACTCATAATTAAACAATGTCATTATCAGAATATTTTATATTGTTTATAATACATGTAAGATACACCCTTCAATCCAAGCTTTAAAGGAAGAGAACATTATCTTCTTTTATCTATAGTCCCAAATGAACAAAAAAATCTCAAAATAACAAAGGGAATTAATTTAAGCTATCATTCTTCCTTCCCAAACCACAGAACATTTTATTAGCTGAATGGTTAAAATATTAATGTAATTATACTGAAGTTTGATATTTTCTAATTTATGAAAATTAAAAAATGAATGTTTTAGATATGTATAAATTCTAATCAAATGCTTCAAATATCATCTATATTCAAAGAAGATATTTTACTTTTTTGCAATTATCTACATAATAGAAGTACTTGAACGCATACACAATACTGATGTATTTCAAGAGTATAAGTAATGTCTGTGGAGTTTTTAATCTGTTTGAAATTACCTTTGGCAAAAATGATACGAGAACTATTAGCATAATGAGTGGGGGAGTTCTAAGACAGTAGATGTTGGGAAATTCTTAATCTAATCTCAACTTTTAGATGTGAAATAATTTGTAATATTTCATAACATGTTCTCAAATATAGTAGTAGGCTTAGATATATGCAACCTAAAGCTGGAAGAGATCTTAATAGTGTGGTCCAGAGTTTCAGTGAGGAAGGAAAAGAAGTCCAGATATAGAAAAGTGCACAAAATTTATATAAAAAAATTATATAAAAATTTTATAGATTTTTATAGTAAAAAATCTATAAAAAGTAGTTTGCAGATTAAGAATATGAAAAGAGAGAAGAAAAGGAGGAGGAGGAAGGGAAGAAGGGAGAGAGGGAGAGAGACTGTCCAAAGAAAAATTCACAACTTTCTTCAGATTAAATAGTTTGAAATTGAAATCAACCCTTTCTATACCAAGATTAATGAACAGAGAGCATTCTGTGTGGGGCTCAGGCACAGACATTACAACTCTTGCTTTTACTTCCTCAGAAAAGAGTGAGAGGAAAAAGGATATATATATACAGAAGTCAGACTTTAAAAACCCACACCAGAAGAAAAATTATTCCAGAAAACAGGAGAAAATGTCACACACAATTTTTTCTAGGAAAACTTGGACCTATTGAAACAAATATACAAGAATAAATGCAAATGGTAGAGGAAAAGATAATTTGGCAAAAATATAAAATGAGCATACTGAGAGCTCAAAAGAATTCAGTATTACAAGAAAAATTATACCAAAAATTAAAATACATTAAAAATGCAAGAAATAGAATAGGTACAATGACAGGTAGGGTAAAATACACAAAATAAAAAAATGAAATCAAAGATTTTGAAGAGAATATTGGATTTAATCCTACTGGTAGAGTGAACACAAACATTAGTCCCACTCTCCTGTCATATTTCCATCAAAGCAACAAAAAACCAATATCTACATGAAGAATATCCCAGGGTATTTGGTTTGTTGTTGTTGCTGTTGTTTTCATTTCCACTGAGGAGCGAAAAAGCATGCTCAGAATCTTGATTCATTCAGTGAATGATATTTCTAAACCACCACATAGATGAAAATAGATCCCAAAACGTCATTACGTTTTCTAAAGGTAAAAAATAGGAAAGGAAATGATGACTACTTACGGTTTAACAATTAGCATAAAATAAAATCACAGAAATATTAAACACTTCATCTTAAAAAATAAGAATGGGTTATATTTTCCCATTAATGAATAGAGCTTATGAGGCTGAGTTAAGAGAGAGAGAGATATCTATCAATACACTATTCACAAGAGATTAAACTAAGAAAACAATGAAGCTTAAAATGAAGGATGCAAATGTATACTCCTGAAATGTTATAAAAAATGTAAAATAAACTTTCAATATTCAGAAAACAAAAGATATAATAGGGACAAGCATGAATACATGGTAGCCCAAATATTTCTATTTTTCACCAGATTTTTTTCCTCCATGTAGGAACTCAGCTAGACTCCATTTCTAAGCCTCCCTTGTAGTTATGTATGCTTAACAGAATACGGACAGTAAATCCACCACTTCCAGACCTGGCCCTTTGATGTTCTCCTGTACAACCTTCATCCCCTTTCCTTTTCCATTAGCTGAATGGAGAGGACTCTCAGAAACTAATAGAAGATGCAACCATAAGATGGGAGAAACCTGAGTCCCTAAATGACCATGGTGTTCATTGCCTTACAGAGAACACACTCAATGAACTGTGATATGATCAAGAAATAAACTTTGTGCTAAGACACTGAGAATATGAAATTCATGTATTATGATGCCTAGTGCTACCCTAGAAGTAGTCTATCTTGGTAAAATGCATTTTTTTGTGAGAAAATAAAATAATGCCTGATTAAATAAAGTATATAAAGCAAAAATGGTCAGAAATACAAGGATAAATTTGAAAATATATTGACAAATAAATGGAAACATTGACAAACTTAAATTGACAGATTGACAAAGTAGGAACATGGGTATTTAAAGAACACAATGATGTAAAAATTGTCTACACATACCATAAAGAAGAATATTTAAAAATATTAACTGTAGCTTAAGACACAAAGACAGTATCAATGATCCACCAAAGCCACACCTCTTAACTATGATGTCCTACAATTAGAAATTAAAAGCAAATAGTATAGCTGAAAAGAATCCATTCTCTTGGAAGTAATAGCATATAAACAAACACTCTTCTAAAGAATATTTTGGTAAAAAAGACTTTAAAACTAGTATTATAAACTCTTAAAATTGAACAAAATTAGCTTACAAAATATGGGCATGTGGTGAAAATTCTACGATCAAAATACAAACTAGTAAAAAATTATTAACTGAGGTACATCCATTTATGAAAGCCAATAGATACGAGAAAACAACAAAAGACATGTAAGATGCTCATCATTGGTACAATTGAAAAAGAAAATTGAAATAAAATGAAACAGAAAAATATTCAAAGATCTGACAGATGAAAACTCCCCTGAAATAGAGAAAAACCTGAATTTACAAGTAGATAAGATGTAAGTGTTCTAGGAAAAAATGCCACAGAATTAAAATCCTAAAATATGATCTTGCAGCATTACAAGACTTTATGGACAAAGAAAAAAGTCCTGTGGACCTCAAGGCAGAAATATGAAGTCACTTATTAGAGCAAAACATGCTGACTTCAGACTTCTTTATGTCTATATTCTTATGCAAGAAACGATGGAGAAAGTCTAGGGTCCTGGTAGAAATGAAGCATTACCCAAGCACTTTGTATGTAGTCAAGTGTATGTTCACACACAAAGGCACCCAAAAAGATGGCCTTGGACAATGTGAGTCTCATAATACATTTGATTCCAACCAATCAATAATCAAAACAGTTAAAAAACATCTTCAAGTGAGAAAGTTGTTATATAAAATGAGGGACACTCCTTAAGCTAAAACTTACTGAGAATTAGAGTGACAGAAGAAAATATATAGTCAACTTGACAAAAAATCTAACTAATAAATATATATGTAGTTTATGACAATGTGAAAAGAGGAGCACAAATTTTTTATATTTTATAAAGGGAGTAATTTTACTGAAGTTGATGAAGCAGTATTAAAATGTACAAGGATAACTGTAAGAATAATGAATTCTCATAAGAGGGGAAATCAAAAAAATAAAAAACACAAAATGATAAGCAAAATTTGATTAAGGCCACGATACAAAACAAATAAAGCAAAAGCAGAAAAAAAAAAACACCCGGCTTATAAGCATTTATTTATTTGTTTTGCTATAGGAAGGTATACATTATAACATCAAACAATATACTTCATAAAATGCCTTCTATCACACATTAAATTGGTATAGAATTTGATAAAGAGATTTATTTGCATTACAAATTATTTAGCAAGGGTTAACTCTGTCATTGTAAAGTTCACCTTGATTTTTCACCAATTATTTTCATACTTTGGAATCACTGAAAAGAGAAAAATCTAACCTACAGATTGTTTTCATGTAGAAGTTGTAAATTTTGATAATATGGGTTTCATCTCAGGCAGGCTTTGAGAAACATCATACTGCGTATGCCAATATCATCTGTCTCTATTTTAATGTGTAAGTTCTCACCACTACCTAAGTAATAATAATTTTCATTAATTTTAAGAGCATGATCACGAGTCCCCTTATTTACTTTTTCTTATTTTATAAACTCAATGCAATTCACCAATTTTCCTTAATGCTGTTGCCTGATGAGGCACTAATCTTCCTTTGGTTGCTCTATGCCAGAGCTTATCAGAACCATCCCTAGAGCTTGTGCCAGGCACCTGGTAGGAATTCATAAGTGTTTGCTGATGAATGACTAAATCAAACATGACTTCATAGTTTACATCTTATTTAAGCTGAACAAAGACTGTTTAAATCAAATATTAATCAACTAATACTAACCTAAAGGAAACCCACACATGCAATATCAGATACTTATTTTAAATTAGAAGTACCCATGCTTTAGGTGATAAACATGCTCCTGAAAAAATATAAATTTTTGTATTAGATTAAATGATACATACAACATTTTCAGGCTATAATTTGATCCTATCTGTTTCTGTCAATTTATTCATTTATATTCTATACATATCTTAGGGTCTCTATCAAATTTTACTTCTTCAATACAAATTTCTTCCATAGAATGTTTTGCCTTCCAGACTTTCATAATTCTATCATTGCCACTATCATTTTCTTTACCAATTCTTGTCCTTGAACTCTATCATTCTTGTTTTCTCCATCTCCTTTGCCTGCAGTATATGATCACTTATGTTTCCCTTGTCCTTCAAGGTTCAGAATCATCAGTATATTCTACCCCCTACTGATGCCAAAATTTGCCACCATGTTGTCTTTGGACTCCCTTCCTTTTAACAACTGAATATTTAATAACTTTAATATCATAGCTACATCATGTTTCTCAACAACTCCAAAGCCAGTAAATATTAACATTATGGGGATTTTCCATTTAAACTAGAGAAATTGCAATCTACTCTCACTTGAATAAGTCTTGAGTAACGTGGCTCCCCTTCCTTTTCTTTAAAAAAAAAATTACATCCTGGTACCAAGTGTGCAGCTCCCGAGAGTCTTGCATGGATAGTTGTCTCTGGTGAAAATTTAAGTGCTGTTTATGTTAGCTTCATATACTCATAATAGAAACTCAACAATCAAAGGGATTGAGTGATTTTATAGAATGATTATTTTACAAAATTTAAATAATTGTATTTAAAATTACACACACACAGAAAAATACACATATACACATGCACTCTTCCCTTGACTGCTGAAACTCCAGTCTTTTTCTGGTCTGTTTTCATATCTCACTCATATATTTCTTCCATTGCTGGGCATGCCTTCTCCATCATTATGTATTATGCAATTTTTAAAAACAGTTTAAGAAATTGGTTGTGTTTTTGTTTTGGGTTGTATTTTTTTTCCTAATTTGATCCCTAGTAATACATATGTATTTTTGAAAATAGTAACTATTATGTGCCTCTTTCTAACCATCACAATACTTAATCTATCTCTGAGTTAGTGAAAAATAAGTTAAATTGAGTTGATGGAGTTTGAAAATTAGAAGAAATATATTAAGTCCTATGAAAGTGAGGCATGTGAACTGGAAGTGGTCCACAGTAAATAAATCCTCAGAGCTTTAAGGAAGACAGGCATTGGCAAGTGGAGTGTTGAAAGAAAATAATATACCCAGGTCTCCAAATTAATACAAGACTAGAAATCAAACAGTCTTATTGGTTTCAAGGCTAAAAAGAAAAAAAAATAATTATAATTTTGGTGGAAAAATATGGTTTGAAAATGATATAAATTAGATTTACTTTAGAATATATAATATTTCAGCCAACTGAATTTAAAATTAACTTATGGATTGATATTCCTTTGTTTCCACATAGCTATACTTGTATAGCTTAGCATTTTACTAATTACTTTTAAAGGTTTTACTTGAATCCTTTTAAATCTTTGAGAAACTAGGTTTTAATATTTGAAATTAACAAAACCAGATGACTTAAGAATATATTCTTCTATAAGAAAAATATAGGTTGTCCTCTAGAAATGTCCTTAGCCAGGTAGACAGCTAACAGGTGAAACAAAATTTTCATCAAAGTCCCAAAGTGACCTTCAATTAAGAAAAACAATCGACTGATGTTTCTCTACTCTATTAGATGCCAGGAATCTCTGTGCAGTGTTTCTGGGGTTTTTCCTTCAATCAGCCCAACATGAGGCTCTTTCTCAAGCTGTGATTTTGTAAATCTTTTTTTAGTACCTATTGGGACATCCTGTGAATTGTGGTCTCTTCATATCTGCATCATGGGGAAACGCACACAGAGCAGAAAGGATTGGACAATTTCACATCTCAAAATAGTCCCCACCCACCCCCCCCTTCCAATTTAGAAAATAAAATTAGCTGTGAGTTTTTATCCTGGGGAACCACATATTTTGGAAACATCAGAGTTTTCAAGTTCCCAAGCAGGGTAATTCTTTTGTTTTCTCTGTCACTAATAAGCCATTTCCTTTTGCGAACTCAAAAGAAGCTAAATCTTCCCTAGTACCTTTGCTGTTGTCTATTTTTCCAACTTTAGTTTGATCTGTAATAAAACAACAGAATATCTGTGCCTCTCGTTCTCTCTTTAATCCTACATGGCCTGACTGAATAAGTCAGTTCTTTTGTTGGGGCTTAATAAACGTATCCTGCATTTTTTATATCATTGTAATAATATTATATGGCAGGCAAAAATATAATGATAAATGATAATTTGCCAAAAAGATTAAAAAAACACTGAGGTGTTACCTATCAAAAGTTCTCCTTCTGTCTGTGATGCAGCACAGATTGTGATCGTGACAGTAAATCTGGTGCTATTGTTAATGCCATGGCACTTGGGTTTTTGGCTTGCTTTAGTCCAATCTGTGACATGCTTGTGAATATCTTTCTTCTGTTCTGTCTGTATGGCATATGGATTTCTGGGATACAACGTCAGACCTATCCACATAACAAGTGTTCAGAGCACCTTATCATTTTAAAAAGCCAATTACTCAAAAAGACAAATGTGAAATGTTTCACATTTAATGATGAGCAAATCTGCAAAACAAATGCAATTTTGCTCGTTCTGAAAAGTTTAGTTTAACTGTAAATATTGCAATGGAGTCTTGCATGACACACACCACCGATAGGAAAAAGCTCATTTCATACATATTGTATATCATCACTGTCAATTACATCTGCACAGGATTTAAAACGAGGATGGTATAAGTAATTAGAAATAAAGCAAATAGAATATTCTAAACTACAAGGCTCTGAAATCACTGTAAAAATGTCACTGCTAACATTGAACACTCTAAAAAAATATTTTGAAAGTCTCACCCAAAAAACTGAAAACTGCATATGTCTACAGAGGTAAAGGTCACTCATGAAACACTCAACAACAAAAAATACCAATTCATTTTTTAGAAATATTTGTCAATATGTAAAGAATGTTTTGTACATAAGTTCTCAGTTACTGTTGAATCAGTGGCTGTATGTAATATTCCCACATGGAATGATGTCCTTTCAAATACTTTAAAACAAAGGTTTAGTGAAAGATTTTATGGGGACATCTTGAGTGCTGAGATTTTTATGCATTGGAAGTGCAGCTAACAAAATACAATAACATTGGTTTTGCAAGTAATATATTTAAATTTTTCTATCTATTTATGATAGAGATAATAGCTAATATTTATTTCTACATCCATTCATCCTACCCCACCTAAACAAAACAAAGACAAAACTAAAAAGAAATTGTTAATCCTGTTCTCCAGCATATCTTATATAGGATATGTAAATAGTTGTCACATTTATATGTCCTTACTCTTTTTTTGTCTACACATTCTTTAAATCTTAAACTGTGAACACTGGTAACAGAATATTATATGACATGAGAAATGGAATGCACCTGGCGCTGGTGATTTCAGAAGAAACTAATCTTGATATTTATAACATCATTTAGCAGGCGGAATGGTTTTACCAGGCTTGGAATGTGGAGAGATGAAAAAGTTCACTGAGTTCTCAGACTTTCATTCTACACTGAAATGTACTCAAAAATCAGTAAGTCCCCAATCAGCTGTTGAAAACATACGTAGAAAAGTCTACTCAACTCCCCTATAGGGGGAGAATTGAGACTAAACAATACCCTTCAATTTTCTCTACTATATGTCATCTTAACTATTTGTTATCCAGCATAAAATTTAAATAAGAAGGGCAGAACACCCTATCCATACGTTAAAGGTAGACAGCACAGTCAACTGTATTTCCTAAAGGTAATTACTGAAAATAAAGGCCTCCCTTCGTATTTGGTTATCTGTGTATCTACTATAGGTCCATTTCAATTTTGCATGTGTATCCTACCTTGAAGTGAGGATATGCATGGTACTTGCATATTTTTATGTGATAGCTCATAATTCACCAGGTGATCTCAGGGCACTTAATCACAAAAATGTAAGTTATAGACTACCTCAAAACTCTGGTGAAAAGATACAGGGTCTCAGTAAACAAACAACTAGATAACTATTCTTTCTTGCCTCTTTAAAGTAAATGAATTTTACCCTATTTACAAATAAAGTAATTTGAAGTGCAAACTCCTCCTGTAGAGCCACCACCTAAAAGTTCAATCATTCACTTTCAACAAATTGTATTTTCTCCTTATTTTAAGCCTAAGTTCCTTAAAATATGATAAAATCTGTAACCCACCCAAATTTCTATTGTAACATTTAATTTCTAACAGTTGAGACTTAAAAAAATATAACACTGAAATCCTTAAACTCAGACATTCATCTCATTGTTTATATTAATGGCTTGCAGAGATGTATTTACACAGAAGAAAATGATGATACTAATGGAGCTTTGTCAAAAAACAACCAGTTCACAGAACCACCTAGTGATATGAACTAGACTTGCGTGTGTGCTGATGTGACTTTAAGGATCTGAACATATCACCCTTGCCTGGAGTCAAATTGCAACAGATATTTGTTGACTAATCTGTTGCTTATTTTTATAATTCTAGTAGTTTATAATCACATTTCAACATCACATTTTGAAGATGGAAGGAGATTTCAAGATCATCTTCCCACCAATATCCTTATTTGATAGAGGAAAAGAATCAGATCCAGAAGGCTTGAGGGGCTTTCCAGAGGGCACATTCCTAGAAAAGCCCTAGGCAGACCCGGAGTCAGATGGTCTGGGTTGGAGTTCTGGTTGCCTAACTTACTCTGTGAACGACTGTAGGAAGTCTCTTAACCTTTTTAAGAGGCGTTTTTCCCAGCTGTAAAAATCTGGTGGCACCTATTTCACAGAGATATTATGAATGAGATAACACGTGGGAAAACCCTGTAAACCGTAATGTTCTCCACAAATACATTACAAGGCCCTTTTCCAACTCACCAGCAACTTAGTTCCTTGTTGCTTTATCATTATCGTTATTATTATTATTTTGCTTTGCTTATCTTACGGAACATAAACCATTAAACAACAAAAGAAACCTCAGGGAATAAAATTCCAGCTTTCATAGATAGAAGCAAAGCCGCCAAGAAGGGCATTTTTTTTAATTTTTTGCCTCAGTGCTCTTTGAGCCTAAGTGAAATGGTTTACTTACAGCTTGTACCCCTCTTCTTCTAAAGAAAAAATGTCTCAAAGGATAAAAAAAAGTAATAATTGTATAAGGGATAATTACGACAGCTGCAAACCTCCATAGTCAGCCTCCACATTATATTATTATGTGAAATGTTATCTGGGCAGTACCTCAGTCCATAAAGTGTCAGGTGGCCATTTGGCAACAGAAAAAGAAAGGAATCAGATCAACATTTTATAAGTGGTTTGCATTTTTTTTGCACCTGTTATTCTACAATTTCTTTCAGTTATATTTCAAAACACTACAGTTGGGATCTCCTTGCCAACCTGAGATGGCATAAGCCTGGATAACAGAACAAAATGTGAGAAGGTCCTTCTGTCTTTAACGCCTGTTCACCAGTGAATCAGCCTCCAATTAATCTGTTTCTTCAGTAGGAGTTTAATAAAAGTCAAGCACACACATGTTCAGGCTTGTTTAGTATTGAAGCTGTGTTAACATTATCTGTCTAGCCAGGTCAAAAATCCTCTATAATTAGATGCCAGAAACCATTTCAAAAAAAAATAAGGACTTTTTTCATTTATTATAAACAATTGATTATTTGAGATAGGGAAGTTTAAATCTAAAGTGAAAGTGCAATGAGAGGGATGCTTCTCATTAAACATTGCAAGGGGAAGGAAAGTTTGTTTCATGGCCAAACTGCACATAAAACTCAATATATTAGGTTTGTTATTTTCTGTTTGTTTATGAACCAGAAAATTCAGGATCATTCGGCAACTCTTATTTCCATTCCACTGTGTGGGTGATGATCAGAGTTGGTCGTTTACATTCAATCATATACAGCATTATGCTTGGAGGAAGCTCTTAACCCAGTCATCTGTGCCTATGAACTGAGTGTGCCTCAGTGTTTTCTGGAGGAAATCAACAACACTGCAGATGGAAATACAGGTTTGCATTTACAACAAGCGGAGTTAGCAACTACAAAAGCTCAGAGCTGAAAGCTTCCAAAACCCCAGCTGGGCTGCTGAGTTTAAGCAATGGTAGAGGATACAAAATTCTAGGAAACTTTAATTCTCTCAGAGTTTATGGCAATTGACATTTAACCCATAACTGAGGTGGTACATTAACTTTGCCTAAATCACAAAACAGAATTGCCTTCACCAGCACCTCTTGAGTCCACCTTCGAGTCTAACTGCTTAGGCTGAGGAGTATGAAATCTGATTCTTGCTCTTACATTTGCTAAGTGGGAGGATGAAATAAAGATGACTCATAGTTACGGGACTTTTGTACAATAGTGAAACTTTTAAAAAGCAGATTTAAGAGTTCAGTAAAAGCAGAAAGAAAACATTTCAAGGCAGAAAGGAGTTAATGATGAGAGTCTACACTCAGGTTACAGATTTCATCCAGTTACTCAGAAAAATAATTTCTTGCTTTCTTTGAGAATTTTTAGAATCAATTCATTGAAGATACGAATCTACCTATATACATTTCAAATAATTAAAGAGGACTACTCCAAATATTCTAAATGAAGATGAAACATTGTGAGATAGACCTGCATGTTAGAGAAATTTCAGCTCAGTGGAAATTAATGATGGTGGTGACATCCAGCACCTTATCAGGTATAGTACACTGTAGAGCTCAGTTTTTCTTAAAGTGCTTGGTTTTGTCACATTAAAGTGTTAGGTTTTGTTAAATTGCTATTTATGAAAAAAGTTAAGCAAAAATGAGAAGACTGCAAGTAAAAATGCTAGGGTTATATTTTATTTCTTCTTCGTTTTTTTTGCCAATATTTTAACATATTAATTGTTTCCACGCAGTATCTCTAATACATCAACTTTATATTCTCTTCCTTTAGAATCTAAGAGATTTAGCAATTTTTTAATAAGCAATTTTTAAAATTACATAAAAAATTGTCCATGCAAAACAAATGACCAGAAATGTAAGTACTAGTCACACATTTATCACATGAAACTAAGGTTGGATATATATATATATATACACACACACACATATACATATCTCATATTATTATTGTCCATATTTGTCTTTCTTGTCATTCTTATTTATCATTATTGTTCACATAAATCAGTGATCTTCACAACTACTTCATTCATTGAGATGAAATAATCATCCAAACTATGTTTAGGGATTTATGTCTTCTGACCCCAGTTGTATTCTCTTGCCATGAATCTGGATCTACTTCCGTCTGTACATAGGTTGCCCTTGAACTGGCAAAGAGGAGTCTGTGGATGTTTTCTCTTTGCAGCACTGAAAAATTAGGAAATAATGTGGAGGAGGAGAACTCTATTTTCAAAAAGAAATGTCAAGGACTTTTCCGGAATGCTTCCTCTTCCTCCATCTCTAACTTTAGGTGAGTCATTGCCTCACTATACCTCATCGCCTTTACTGTTGCAGGTTAGAAATATTGAGATAATTCATATAAATAATCTTTACAGACTTCAAAGAGCTATATACATATTCCTACAATCACAATTGTTAAATGCACTCCAGTGTGCTCCTGGGAAAGGTCCTGGGTATTGAGATGCTTCATCTCCTTGACTGAATATGCTCGAGCCATTTGGACCTCGATGTGCATCTAGATGAGTGACAGATATTCCAATGGATAGTTATTTCCTAGGATAGTTTTCCTTAGCATGAAGTTCATGAAACCATTCAGGAAGCTGGAGATACCCGTTTAGATTAAAAAAAAAACTTAAATCCCTTTTTCTTTGGAATATTTATATGGAGCTTACTTAAAAACACACACGCACACAATAAGCTCCTTATTATTGAATCAAACACTTTACTTGGTCTGTCATAGCATCATTAAATTGTTGGTCTCTGGGGACCACTTGACTGGGGGACTCATTGCTTATTAAAACCCTTAACAGGTGATGCTGTTACATGTAAGCTGGCCATCAGTTTACACTCTTTGGTATGTTATTGAAAATGCAGTTATGGCACAGAGAAGATGCTATGGTTTGCTTCATGAAATTCTGATATTACTAATAATGTTCTTACTCTGTTGACATGGAAGAATTTTCTGGAAGTACAGAAGAAATAATATAAATGTTTAGTTTCTTTCTGTTGCTCCCAAACACAGCGGAATAAAATAGACTCAGAAAAAAACTAAAAACACAGAATCCTTTTACCTCGTTTTTGATGAGAACATCAGTAAAGCATCTTGATTTGTGGTAAAATTTTAATAGAAATTTGCTCAGAAGCTGACAGTGTCTAGGGTGTAGTGACAAAGACCAACAGTTCCACAATATCGATTAATGCAGTATGAAGGAAGTACTTGTGTTTCCTGGGATTTTTGAGTTCTGGTTCTGATTTTGACTAGCATCATCTTCATCTGCCGGTACACCTGACTTCCGTACCCTGCACACCACGACCAACTCACCTTGTCTCTGCTTGCCAAAACCAACAATGGCATCTCACTGTTCATAGATAAAAGTGAAATATGTTTAGTATAGCTGACAGGGACCTGTATTACGTTTCTGTCTACCTCACAGACCTTATGCCTTTCTGTCTTTCTCATTCTGTTCTTTCCAGACCTCTTCTAGCTCTTCAAATATGCCATGCTTTCTCCTGCCACAGGGCCACTGAATGAGATACTTTTTCTATCTGTAACCCTTTTAGATTCTCTTTTCACTCATGCATGGTTACTTTTCTCCTTTTCCTAAAAGTCTCTTCCTTAGGAGAGTCTTCCTTCACCTTCTAGACTAGATACTGCTGGAGACAGCCTTTAACACTAATTATGTTCCTTTGCTTTTTATTTCGCAAGAACATCTTCTATAGGTAACTATGTGCGTGTTCCCATTGTACTTTGTACTCTTCTTGAACAGCTCTCTGCAAATGTGTGAATATTTAATTATTTGCTTAGTATCCTTCTTTTGATTTAGACCACAAACACCATGAAGTCTTCGACTTTGTTTTATTCACCAGTGAATTCTTAGTTCTAGGTCAGAAATATAAGAGGGGCTGGAACATTTCTATTGACTTGAGACATCACTCATTCTCACTTGAAATCTCTCTCACCTCCTTGCTTGTTGAATATCTACTCAATTATTTAAAGTCAAGCTGAAATGCTCCCTTCCCACAATCTGATTTAATTCCTCTTTGATATTCTTATATAGTAATGACCTTTCCTCAATAAATTTTAAGCTCCTTTAATGTAAACAACTATCATTTTTTAAATTATTATATTATTCACATTTTATAATCTATGTGCTTTGAATTTTTATTATTTATGTTTGGTTTGGTTGCTAAATGTGGCAGTAGGTGATCCAGAAAGACAGTGTCTTTCAGACTAAGCATAGCAATCTTTCTTGCTCCTTGCCTTCTTCACTGTGTCCTCTGAATGGTAAATTTCAACCACTTTCATATTTTTTTTTTGAAAATATGATACAGGCTGGAGTCTTGGAATCTTTTTTCTCCTCGTCATAAGACATAGCAAGATAATCAGCTGATCAATAAACTGTCTCATTGCTCTCTGAAAACTCATTTTATCATGCAACCTAGGATTTCTCCAGTCTCCTTAACTCTAACAAGCATTTCAAAATGTGAAATACAACTGACATTGAAGTGTATTTGTACTTTATCATAAGTCCTCAACTAGGATTTAAAAAAAGATGCCTATTCCTGAAACATGGCTTCCCTAACCTGGGAAAGTCTTCATATTTTAATTTCATTGTTTTCAGCAGGTAGAAGACAGTACTAGTCATTAAAGTGGCCATTTGGAATGTGAGAGGTTGACAGAATTTCTCTTTATCATTATCACCATTAAAAGATCCCTCTGGGTTAGTGACTTACAGAGGGTATAAGGCATCTATAATGTAGAGTCAAGGTCTCTTGGAAACCATGCTTGCACTGTTAACAATTATTCTTGCCATGGTCTCATTACTCTTCCATATGTCCACAATTTTGCAGTCTTCTTTTTTTACAACTTTCCAACAAGGGAGAGAGTCAATTTGTGTTCTTGTCTTGGCTGTCACTAGCTCTTGAGTCACCTTGGACATCTCTCTATCTTTCACAGACTAGCATATTTGTGGCTGCTTTCATCGCTAAGAGTCTATTAGTTTATGCAGAATGGTAATGAGGTTGTAGCTCAAAGTTGTACAGAAGTTAAGTGCGTGTCGCACTGGATGAGCAAAGAAGTCCATTTGAAAAGCCCTAATTAAGTTGTCATTGTATGTATTGTAGGCTTATTTAGTGATCACTGTGTATATGCACCAATAATTAATAGCCTTGCTTTAGAAAAGGGTGGAGTTTTTAGAAAAACACTTAATATTTGCTGTCTTCCTAAACCACAGAAGCAGGATGGACATGGCCCTGTTGGGGGTTCCATCCTCCAGCTCATAAGAATGCCAATGCTGACAAATGTTTACTGAGAAGTATTGCTTGCAGAGCAGATATTTTCAGTAGATTGCTCTTCCTACAGTCAGATCGGCTGTACGGTAATAGCAATTTGAAGTGTTTCTGTTTAAATTATGTCCCAACTGAGAAGACAGTCCTGTGAAAGACACCTTAATGTCCTTCCTCCAAATTTCACCTTTTTTTTTTTTTTTTTTTTTTTTAGACAGTCTTGCTCTGTCACCCAGGTTGGAGTGCAGTGGCGCGATCGGCTCACTGCAAACTCTGCCTCCAAGCTTCAAGCCATTCTCCTGCCTCAGCCTCCCAAGTAGCTGGGATACAGGTGCACAGCACCATGCCTGGCTAATTTTGTGTTTTTAGTAGAGATGGGGTTTCACCATGTTGGTCAGGATGGTCTTGATCTCCTGACTTCATGATCCACCCACCTTCGCCTCCCAAAGTGGTGGGATTACAGGCATGAGCCACCGCGCCCAGCTCACTTTGGATTTCTTAAGTAACAATTAAGTAATAACATAAGATTTCTTGTAAATTATCTAGAGAGATTTTCTAAAAGATAAATTATGGATAACTAGCATTCTTCTTAATAATATTAATAATGATGTCTATCTAGTGGACAAATTATTATTGGTGATATAAGACCTAGCACTTAATGCATAAAATGCAATATTAACAATGATAGTCCCTGGATTATAAAATTTATAATAATCTAAATCTTATAATCTAGGCAAAAGAGAGAGGAAGCTAGCTTTGGCTGGGTAGATCTTTGAGCTCTCTAGGTTTAACTTTATTTTTCTTCAATTTCAGCAATCCAAAACTGAAAACAGGGACAGAAACCTTTAGAATAAAAGGTTTTAAATCATCTCTTTGTAAACAACGTATTTTATAAAAGAGGGGAAAAAGCTAAGATGTATCTGAAAAACATCCTTCTCCTCTCCCTCTTCTTCTCCTTTACACACACTTAACATATACTCTGTATTTTTAAGCCTGACTATGAGGTTTTTTTATCTATCGAGATTTCTGTCTTGAGATGCACATCTACAATGAGTTAGTTTGAAAAAAAAGTTTCTCACTAATTACTGAACAATTCTCCAAAGATAATGACTTTTGTTGAAAACTAGACCAGTCACCCAAAGGTCAAGATTATATCATAGAGACATATGTACTGTACAGAATTTTTTCTATACTCCCAAAAACCCAAAACAAAAAACTCTCAGCAGATTCATTAATTTTCTATTTATGTTTCTTCAATACCTCATCCATCTCTACTTCACTTGCTGATTTCATAGCATTACTTCAAGCTGCTGAAACAGCCACACTCATCCAAAGCTATCCAAAATAAATCTCATTTGTCTTCTATGAGTAGAGTATATATGTAAGTGTTGCTGTGAGCTAAGGGGATATATTGTGGAGATACACTCATTACTTAAACATGCCACATCATATAGGTAGGATTTAACACTCAATTGTATGTATAGGATTTTAAATCTACATCTGTTGAAAAAATAGACAACATATAAGTCTTTCAGAAGATGTAATTTCAATATATATTTTTACAAATAATATATTTCTGAAAGTTGATGATGTGGATCAAATGACAAAAGACTTGGCAGGATAATATTTCTTTTTAAAATATTTTCTATTATATACTTATTTATATTTAACATTTCTCTAAAATCATTGGAAAATGGCAGCTTCATAAAAATCCATGCCATTGCAGAGAATAAAAGTAGTAAGTATTTGGAAAAGTATAACAGGGACTGTAAGTATACTTCCTGTGTGTTCTCACAAGAACTGTATCATGTAATAGATTGGAGTTACTTTGGAAACTGACCATTCAGAGCATGATAAGTTTCTGTGGGTCCCTGTTACCTAATTCATTCCTGTCACCTTTTTTTTTTTTTTCAAAGCCAATGGACCTCTAATTTCCCCTCAGGAATCTCTTGGATAGCCTATGTGTTAGTTTCTAATAATATGTTCTTTTTTGTGACCTGAAGTACCACAAGAATAACCTTTCCCAGGTTCCAATGACAACATGATAAATGTCTTGAAATCTGTAGTAATTATTTTTGAAATGTGAATTAAGGCAATGTTTGCTCATGATTTCCCTTAAAAAGAAAAAGGAAATATACAATTTCAGTTTACCACTGTGCTAGAAAAACCCTTGGGTCTTCTTCGGCTGTTCCAAGTCTTCCTTCTCAGGGAAAGGGGTATCCTGCTTTGCAAGTGATGGTGGGAAGGAAATTCTGTAACTTCTGACAGCCACAGAGTCAAGAGCAGTTCAGGGCCATGCAACTTTGCTCAAAAGGTGGCAGGAAAGGGGACTGGTGGTAGTGTATCATTTTCTCCTGTAACTTTATAATTAGGAATCAATTGAGTTAAGTGCTTGCTTAATAACTGACCTCCAGACTGAAGGCAGGCTCCCCAAAACCAAGAAAATAAAAACTTGTATTGTGCCGCATAGCATGCTTTGGTAGAAATCAGATCTCGCCTCACATAATGGCATAAATGTTTCTCTGTGGTTGCATCTAACAAAGGTATCACATGGACATGAATCAACAAGGGTAACATACTTCACTACAGTTAATTATCCTGATTTATCCCAAGAAACTAGGTTTTATTCTGTAATCTGTGAGGAAATCTGCTGTTCTAGCCTTAAATCCTTTCCTCAGCCAGGTGATTATCACCTACATTTTTGTACTGGAGGGAATTAATGCCACATACTGCCTAAGCAGCTTTGAAGGCAAAAAGGCCTGGACCTGTAATAACTTTTGTGCAGGGTATTGATTCAGAGAACGTGAGGGAGCCCACAGTCACAGGGGTTTCCGGGGACTTTCTATGCCCTTCTTTACCTTTTATATTCTACTGCGCTTCCACCTCCACTGTGAACTTTCACATTAACTCTCCACAGGAGACCCCAGGTAACTCTGTGCTAGTGTTACCACAAACTGAGTAAAACCCTAGGTAAAAAGCTGGTCCCACAATGAAATCTGATTTTCAAGCCAGCAACAATCAATACCGCTTTAAAATTTGATAACAAGGAACTTTGGCAGAAAATAATCAGGGTTGCTGTAAAAAGCGGAGGCAAATTTTCCCCGGAGTACAAGGATTGTTCCCTCCCTTTGGGTTGGTACCTTAGCGAGTGTATTTCTCTGTTTGCACGTGTGTGTGTGTGTGTGTGTGTGCATGTGTTTTCCAAGGGTGTACTTGGAAATATCCACAGTGGGGGGATCTGCAAGCTTTGTGTTGGAACTAGGAAGCACACTTGGCTGGGAGTTGGGGCTAAAGAGGGAGAAAAGGAAGGGAGGGGGAAGCGGAGAGTGGGGCAGAGCATCTCCTGCTCCATGAATTTATTCAAAAGCATTTCAATCTGTGTGCACATCTTCATCACTTCAGCGATAATTAAATCTCAGCATCACAGGTGATGTCCTCTCACAGTCTCTTTCCCTGGTTCCCACTGGGCCAATGAAGCAGGCCTCCCCGTGAGGCCTGTTAGCACAGATCAGGTGGTAATGTGGAGGGACAGATGAGCTTTAGCTGACAGATGGTAAGATGACCTGGAAAACCTGCCCCCTTTTCTAGGATCAGGCAGCAGCTGACAGGTATTATTTCATAAAATAACGTCTAAAAGGAATCGCCAGGGTCTCCGCATTAATCTGAGGCTGCAACCAGCCATGTAACGTTTATGTCAGAACAAATCTGTCTCTATGCAGGAGAGGGAAAGTGGTTTTTGATGAAGTTGTTCATAAATTTTAATATAATATGCCTGATGGTGTCAGATATAGTCTCATATCTCTTTTATATTTAAAGGCTCTAGTGAAACATAGAAATATTCAATCTTCAACAAGCTGCTTTTAAATAACTAAAAAGTTAACCAAGGATACCTTACTGGCTTTTTTTTTTTTAATAAAGGACTGGTTCATCTGAGCTCCCTGTTTTTAAATGAAAATTATTTCAATACCATGAAAAGCTTTTTGCCTGGGGTATCAAACAAAAGGAGTAGGGCTGTTGCAAAGTTGCTTTTATGGAAAACTTGCTTTCTGGAAAGGAGGAAACTTGCCCAAACACACAAGTAAACAACAATGGCAGGAAGCCCCTGTCTTCTACATACACAAATAATATTTCACAACTTCTGGTGGAAAAAATATCAACTACTGACTGGTTGGCAGAGATAACCCTTTCATTAAATGAGCTCTCCAGGCACCTGACTTTTGAAGGTTTCAGCACAGATGAATATTTGGGGAATTCTACCACCTAGCTGGTGTTTGGCTTTGTCTGCCCCATGTGGACTTACCAAAACAGTGATATAGAAAGGTGCAGCCTAAGCCTCAATTTGCATTTTCCTATGAAATAGCAAACTCACTTTAGTCTTGGTCTAGATGTGCAAACCAGTATTTCAGCATCAAACTTCTGAACCTGCCAGGGGAAAATGCTGACATGTTTCTATTTATCTGGTTGTTATGAAACACTTATTGTGATTGTGTTAAAGGAGGGAAGTTTTTGTTTTCCATAGACCTTGTGTGGTGCAAGGTTGCATCTTTCAGTATCTCTAAGAATAACCGTAAAGTGAATTCATGAATGTAACAGACGCACAAGTCACCTGGAGAGTCAAGTATTACAGAGATGGATATATCGCCACACACCTCATAATCACATTTTCACCTGCCCATCTGGTGCAGACCTGGGCTTAATAGTGAATTCACCAGATACACCAGCATGCCAGTTTTGTGTTTCAAAAACACATACTAAATACAATTTGTAAAATAATAATAATAATAATAATGTCTGAGTAAAAGAAACAGAAAATAGAAATATTAAGCTACTCCTTTTAAAAACTGAAATTATCAAGGCATATGAGACAATTTCACAGTCTACCCAGATATTTTTAGGGACTACCTACATTGAAGCTCTGTAAACTACTAGTTTACCAAACTAAAAAAAAATTAATTCTCCACTTGACATATAGTAATATGAACTGGAGACTTGAAAGTATTCATATCGATGTTTATACTTAATTATAACATAACTGAATTAATCCTTTAAAAAGATTTTACAAAATGGCACTGGCCTTTGTGAAGATTCTGATTGTTTCTGCTGTACATTGGACATGCAATTAAATTACAAATTAATGGAATATATAAATTAGATGTAATACTTACAGAAGCACTCTTAAAAGAAACAATTAAGACCAATACTTGATGAGAAATTTGAAAAATTAAGTGAAGAATCATTATAGGCATTGTGTATGTATAAACACATATGTATGTATGTATGTATAGTTTATACATACACGATGCCTCCCTAAGCCTATTAAGTTTAAAGCAAATACATATTTAGTTGGCAACACTCTTATGTAGGGCCAAAGCCTTTCTTTGTCTGAAGGCCCAAGTTTGGGGGTTTGTGCTATCTCTCTCCCATAAACCCATCTGTAGTGTATCACGTAATTTCTACTTTTGATTTCGTTAGAGTGCAAATTCAGTGATACATACAAAGTAAACCAAGTACAGAATCCTTCTGGATTTTTAAGATTTCTTTTGCAGCTTTTCACAGTTGTCTTGCTCATATCTAATTTGGGAAAATTTCTTTTAGCAACTTATTTATCAAGTCTTGCAAAGCATTCACCTTTGGTTTTCATACAAATGACAGCTTCTTTGAACACTGTTATTTCATAAGTTCATGTAATATTTAATTAAATGATGTATTTGTATATTAATTACAAATAACATGAATAATTTTGGAAACAAATAGTTTTCTTTTTAAGTACCTCACTTAACTGTCAGGTGCACAGTAACATAGGCATACCAAAAAGTGGAATATTAGCAGTATTTAGTAGTGTTGATATGAGTTAATAACACTTTAGAAAGAAAAGGGAAAGCATTAGTTAGTCTTTGAGGCATTTCAGTGGGCCTGTTTAAGAGATCTTCTGAATATCATTTGCTTGTGTATGTGCATGCATGCGTATGTGCACGCATGTGTATGTGCGCGCATGCCTGTGTGTGTATGTGCGTGCATGCGTGTGTGTGTATGTGTATTCTTTCACCTTCAGATAAGGGTACTGACAAGGGTTCTGGAGTAGCAGTTAAGAACTCAGTGTTTTTTCCCACTTTTTGTAATAAAGATCAGTAGCTGTGTTTTTTTTTTTTCTATTTTGGGAAGATTCAATAATACGTTCTATTCATTTTCATCTCTATGGCCTGGTTCATACCTGGTAATTAACAGTGGACTAGCTACATGTGCATAGGCAAGTTCTCTACCTGCTCTGTGTATCTGTTTCTTCATCTGTAAAATGTCAATACAATGCCAATTCATTTTGTGAATCTGTTGACTAATAATTGAAAAGAGTATACAACAGGGCCTGGCTCACAATGGGTGCTCAATAATTGGTATTTATATATCAGTATTATTGGCAGCTAATCTTTATTTTTTTAAGGAGTTCACCCATCAAAGATAAGATATAATGACAAATGTGAAGGAGATTCCTGAGATGGGACTCTTATATTCTGTTTAATTTTCAAAATCATTGTCACTTATTATCAGTGGTATCAGGACATCAGATAAAAATTACTTTCATTCAACATTCATCAATGCTCCTAAATTCCTTTACAAAAGGAACTTCCACCATTACAAAATGTGCAATCACTATCTTAACCCTTTTTCATCTTTTTTCCCTAGGAATTCATGATTTTTTTAACTTTTAGTTTAGGTTCAGGGGTGCATGTGAAAGTTTGTTACACAAGTAAACTTGTGTCATGGCGGTTTGTTGTACAGATTATTTCATCATCCAGGTACTAAGCCTAGTACCCAATAGTTATTTTTTCTCCTTTCCCTCCTCCCAGCCTCCACCCTCAAGTAGGCCTTAGTGTCTGTTGTTTCTCTTTGTATCCATGAGTTCTTATCACTTAGCTCCCACTTAAAAGTGAGAACATGCAGTATTTGGTTTTCTGTTCCTGCATTAGTTTGCTAAGGATAATGGCCCCCAGCTCCATCCATGTTCCCACCAAAAAAAAAAAAAAATAAACAACCAACAACAACAAAAAAAGAAACAAAAAAGGAATTAATGTTTTATAACTATTTGTGGTAAAATATTACATGGCAAAGTAGTGAGGTTGTTGTGCGTGCTTGTACTCTGTTGTGTATATTTGTACTGTGAAACAGATAACCTTTATACAATATTATAAGCTGGCCATTTTGAAGATAAATATGCACACAAGTAGACACTCTAGCATTGTATGTGTACATGTGTGTGCTGTTGGCCCTTTATTATGTGAGTGAAAAAAGGTGTTCTAACTTCAGTCTATTTCTCACTAATATTTTTGAATTTTGCTTTACCTGAAGAGCCTAGTATTTATTTACATGTTACTTTCTCAAGCATGAGTCTTCAGTAGGCATTGATTTTTCTCCTTTTAATCCAAGACAAGTTATGCTTTCTCCTTTTTTCCCCCCACTGGCATTTGCAAAAATTGTATTCCTTAACTACAAAACAAGCTCTAAATTAAAGAAAATTCTATTTTTTGATATATGGCTCATTTTACTAACTCATAGTGGAAAATTGCATATTTGGCCATATCTATTTAGAATTTTAACATTTTTTTCCTTGGAAAAACCCATGGCCATTTTTGTCTAGTTTATAACATCCAACCTGAGAATACACAAATGATCTATCAGCTCTGTGTTGGTGGCTGAGTGGTCTCAGGCTGTAATATACCTCAAGTGGAATTCATCTGCATTTCCTCCCTCTATTGATAATGTGAATTACATCATGTAGGTTTTGAGGAAACTATTCATTCTTTATGCTTGGCCATAAACTGGACTATGACAATGATTAGAGTTGAATATGAAAGTTAAGATGTCCTAAGAAACGACAGAGAGGAAGTATTTATTTATGTAGTTCAGAGCATTAACACTGTGTTCCACTATCAAACACAACTGCTAGAGGCTGAGATGGCCTTTTAACTGGTCTTATAGTTCTGTCTCTTCTGGTTATCTTAATATTAATACAGATATGAATCAAATAACCTAAAAAAATCTAGATCAATGTTTATCTAAGACATCTACATTTTCTAAAGAAAAAATACTTTTGCTTGATTCATTTGTTTCATCTAGTACAAACAAATGGCTTTAGTTTAGGAGAACAATATGGTACTTCAAAGCCATTCTATCTTGATATCTGAGAGTTAGAAAGTTATATTACAGGCTAGATAATGGTTACACTGAGTGTCCCATGATTTGGGAAAAGGAATTATTACTATAATTCCACTTTCCTTAGTACAGAAAAAATATATGGAGACACATCTTGAATACATTCAGGTAATTTTAGTAATTGGTATGAACTTTGGTGAAATACCTGCTGGTAAGAGTGTCCAGAAAAAAAGGCTTTCCAATGTATACAGAAAAATTCTCAAAACATATGCCTTCACTTATAAGTTTAGCTATTATTCTGATGAAATAAAGAGAATTTTAACTTCAGCACTCTAAAAGTTGAGTGGTCCTATGCTGAGAGTTACAGTCAAGTGACAGAAAACACTTCAGCTGACTTTTTTTTAGTTTAAGCTTCTCTACCCATCTATTTGTCTTGTCTTCATGAGTTGTACATGAACTACAACGTTCTCAATCATTGTAAATAACTGCATGTGTCAACTCAAAAGTGGTCCTAGATCAGGCAGACACTCCTCTACTCTTTGCGTGGCTACAAAACATATGCTTGACTTCTGCAAGCTCTATTCCCTCACTGTGGTTTATATAAAAACCTAAGATTGGTAGATTACTGAAGCAGTCATCAATTTTACATGGTGAATTTATGAGAAGCTTCTCTCTAGGTAAAATAAAATGGTAGCCTAGGGCTTCTATCAAGTGCTTGACAGTATTGGCTTTTGTAGAATGAAACAAAGTATCTTTCTATAAAGGAATGTCTTATTCAGTGTTCCAAAGTAAAGATATTAGGGGAAAAGTTTTTTTCTCTGAATGCACTGAAGCTTTTTTCCTCCCCTCAACCCCCATAATGGGGTAAGGTAAGGTATACCCGGACAGGTTAGGATTAATTTTTCTCAGAGGCAGAGGCAGAAATAGATGGCCTTTCAAGGGGCCTTCATGTCTCTGATTGTGAGTTTACTTACAAATACATCCAGATGATAGCACAACAGAAGGACACTTCAAATATGGGTGATTCCTGAATGACGCCAAGAAAAGAGACAGCTATTTTGAATATCCAAATCTCTTTTCAAATTTTACTTATGCAGGTGGGTTACATTCCCCTACTATGTACTTAGCAACATTTTTTTTTTTTAAACTCTAAAACACATAGGCCTTTTTGCCTGAGTTAAATTTGTTTCTTTAGCTGGTAAAGCTTTTCCTTTCCATATGGTCAGGATAGCTAATTTAGTTAGTCTCTGAGGTGGCCAACATTATAGTGTGGTATCATAGAATATAAAAATAAAAGAAGGTATGAAAACCTTATTCTAAAAATGAAATAAAAACAGATGGGACATACGTTTCTAACGTATTTAATTTGCATCGTCTTTTTCTCCTTTTAAAGTTCTTGTGGACCAATCTTGCAAAAAGGCAAAACAAACCCTAAACACTCCAGTTCCATGCCAGCAAGCTGCCAGGCTGATCTTTTTATCTCCATCAACTCCATGAAAAATCAACGAAAAGAAAAAAAAAATCAACAGGCATACGTTTAAATGTCCTGAGATTTTTAAAATAAAATTTTAAAATAAAATTCTTAAGAGTCTTTTTCACTTACGTATAGTCAAACTATTTCCAAGTAGAGGAATAGTCATCTGCAAGGTTGAATTACCCTCGGGAGCCTAATGATGACTTTTCTCTTGTCTGAGGAGGATGGCAAGGACTTTCCAGGGTGGCCCCAGAAGATCATGCAGGTGACCGTCAATTTTAGTTTTCTCTCCAATACCTGTTTCTTTATTGCTGTAAATATTTCATCATAGACTCTAAGACCCTATCTTGTAAATCCTGCCCCTAGAATATTGATTTTATCAGATTTGTCCAATGTGACTTGTTTAGTATTTCACTGCCTAACACCTTTTATGGTCTAGTATAAGCTACCATATATAAGACTAGGTCTATGTGATGTCAAAGCAAATGAATTAGGAGACAAAATACTTTAGGCACATAATTACTGGTTTTGACTGAACAAGTGGCTTAACTATTTTGTTTTTCTACAGTTTCCTGAATCAACTTTTTAAAAATTTAAATCAAATTAACATACTGAAGAATTGTTTGAGAACTACGAGGATCTGGCTTAATATCGAGACTGTTATACAAATTATTGTGTATACTTTCCATATTTGGCATAATTACTTTCAATAAAGCACTTCCGAGAGAGACGATTTGGATTCCACATAGGTTTATAGCAGCACTATTAACAATAGAGGATTTGTTAAATATAATTCTTTTTGACATTAAAACAATTTTATTAGTAATCAAGAATATTCATGGCTATTTCTAATTCTTAAAGATACATTCAAATAAAAGTATTGCCGTGCTAACCTTATATAAGTGAGCCAAGAAATCTGCTTGAGAAAAGTGTTCTATTTTCCTCCATTTTCCAATAGAAGTGACAATGACAATTATACATTATTTGTTATTAGAAGAAAACTTTGAAGCCTTCTTAGGCAAATTGTGCAATAGTTCTGAAATGTCATTTCTAATGGGTTTTTTTCCTATCCCTAGTATAATTTAAAAGACGTTTTAAATGGCTTTATTAATTACTGAAACAGGGCATCACAGTTGAGGGTTGATAAGCTTTTTTGGTATCCTCTGCAACCTTGACACACGTCTACGTAATACAATTTGGGAAGAAAATAAAACTATGGCTAGTGTTACTGGTACTTGATAATTTTCTTTCTCACAATGCTTGATAGTTTTTCTTTTCTCAAGTCGGGATGTTTACCAAGCAAATTTTATACAGTTCACTAAAGAGCTTCTTGAAAGGCTGTGGTTCGAATCTGTCGCTTAAGCAAATGCTTTTTATGAGAGTTTTGTGTCTGACTCTGCCTTTTCTGCTATGGGAACTCTCAAACCAAGAGAGCAAGTGAACAGCACAGAAAAGTCGCAGACAAGACAGCAGCCGGCAATGGCACTTTCAGCCTCACGGGATCTTCCCAGTTGCTAAAAGCTGTCAACATTTCTTTCGGAAGCAAGTGTGAGGAAAATTCTGTTCTTAGTTGGTGTTATGGGTTGAATTGTGTCCCCCTCAAGAAAAGATATGTTAAAGTCCTAACCCCCAGTACCTCAGAAGGTGACCTGATTTGGATACAGGGTCTTTGCAGAGCTAATCAAGTTAAAATGAGGTCATTAAGGGGACGCTAATTCAATATGATTGGTGTCCTTACCAAAAGGGAAATTTGGACTCTGAGACATACATGCACAGAGAATGTGAAGACACACAAGGAGAACACCATGTGACAGCAAAGGCAGAGGCTTGAGTGATCCAGCTGCACACCAAGGACTGTCAAAGATTGGCAGCTGTCCACCAGAAACCAGAGAGGCAAGGCATGATTCCTCCAGGTTTCAGTGGGAGCGTGCCCTGAAGACACCTTGATTTCAGATGTCTAGCCTCCAAAACAGTGAGACAAGAGGTTACTGTTGTTTTAAGCCTCCTGTTTGTGTGGTACTTTGTTACAGTAGCCTTAGGATATTAGTACAGTTTTTGGAAGCTATTGCCACTGAGACTGGTGGAAGGAAGGGAGGAAGAAAGAAAGGAAGGGAGGAGGGAGGGAGGAAGGAAGGAAAGAAGGAAGAAAGGAAAGAAGGGAGGGTGGTTTTAGGAAAAAGCAAAAGCATCAAGAGAAGTGAACCACCTAAATGAAAACTGTGATGAATACTTTGGGAAAACATAAGAAAAAGATACAAAGAGAGATATCAAAAAGGATAGATTGCCTGATTTGCTAAGTTTGAAAATCACCTCTTATTTGTACCTCCTCCCCTTTATGCTTGTTTTTTTTAAAATCTAACATACCACACATTTCAGAATGCTGCACAGTAGGGAAAGAATCTATTGCTCAGGAAACACTGGGTTAGAAAAACTTTATGAGGTGCTGCATTGAGAGTTACGTCAGTTTCAAGAAAAATCGCAAGGGAAAAAAGACACAAGAGGATGGTCATAGTCTATAGTGAGAGGGTGCCTGTAAATCACTGTGTAAACACCCAGGAACTGCTCCCCCAAAGTCAAGAACCAGTCAAGCAGTACCAGCTGTAAAAATGGAAGTGTGCAGGAAGTAGAGGATTCCTCCAACATCTGTTGGGGCCATTAAAAATGAAAAGTAAATCCAAACTGGCAATATAAGAGATTTATTTTTCTACATTAACCCTGACAACAACTGCCAATTTTTTTTTCAATCTTTTGCCACACAAGTACCTTTCAAGGGGCATAAGAATCAGTGCCAACTGCAAAAGCAGCAACAGGTAGAAAAATCAGGATTAAGACAATTTAATATTGATGGCAGACATCCAATAAGATGAGGGTAAAGAAGGGAATATGAGAAGTCAAAGCTGGCGGGAATGCATCAACATTCCCCAGGAAAATATAATCATCTGGGGAGAATATAAATCTGAAGTGCACCTTAAAATCACAGCAAAGCCAAACAACTCTTTGTAGGCCATATAATATTCAGCAAAAAAAGAATTTGAATGAAGACTTCACTCGACTAGACTTGTTTTAAATACACGCAGCTAGACTTGTTTTAATACAATTAGTCTTGTTTTAAATAAATGCAAATGACTCTAAACAATATTCAAGTATTTTCAAAATACAAGAACCAGGATGCCACATTATACCGTGTTCTTAACGTGTCATTCACACACCAAGATACAGCTTCGCTTAACTAACAGTCCAGGGTCATCTCTCATTCACATTGCCCGGGGATGCTAGTTTCTTTCTGTAAGAATACAGAGTCGCACCTGTATTATGAATTCTATAATGTGTTAAATGTCCCATTCTGTCTAGCGTTCTTTTCATCGTTGTTTCCTAATTCTGTTCGCTAAGCCTGATGTAAAGTTTATATCCGAGTATCATGAGCCCACACATATGTGTCTGTTTGTAGTTGGAGTCCTAGGGTTCAGAGATGGAAGGAATCCTGGAGATCATTTACTTTAATGGCTTCATTTTATGTATATACAAGGAAGCGCAGCAACTATTTAACCAGAATGAACATATAGAGTGGCTATGTATATGGGCTTTAGGCATCAACAGCCTTGGATCAAATCTGTTTCTACTACTTGTTAGATTGCAATTATCAAGTTTCTCATCAAATGGAGAAAATTTATTGTATCATCCAAACTGGGGCACTCTTGAGGGTAAAAGGAGACACTGACACTGGTAACAAGTGTACTTGGACAATAGGGCAAAAGCAGGACTATCTCTAACAAACTGGACTTACAGTCACTTTTATAGTCAGAATGATACCATATGGTTGATGTGAGGATTGAACAAAACAATGCATGCAAAGCACCCAGGCAATCAAATCAATGGTAGCTATTCCTGTTATTAAGTCATTTGCCCATGGTCAGCCCAAATGTTAGTAACAGAGCCAGGAATGGAAACCACAGAGTAACGTTCTTCCTACTATACTACATTATTACTTCAAATAGTAGATTAAGTAGGAGACTAATAAGAAGCAGAGTACTAACATATTACATTAGTACTCATTAATCTACTTTATCTGTTTTGTTTACACTATCAGTTGCCTACTCAATTCTCCAATTAGATTAGATCTGCTTGAGGGCTATAACCACAGTCCTGATGTATTTCTTTTTATCTCTTCCTTCATCATTTTCTTTGGAAAGTACCTACTATACTGCTTTACACAAAGTAGATACATACAAAAATGGGTAATTTTGTTCTTTTTGCTCTATTCCACTGCAAATTTTGAGGACTGAAAATGAGAATCTAGTTCCTGGCACAATAAAATATTTGTTTAATGGATGTTGAGTAAGAACATCTTTAAAATTTACCTATTTGTGTATTTGTTTCCTTTACTTTTCCTTTGAAAAAAATAGTCATTATTTTTCCTACTTAAATTTTGAAGTATATTTACTTGAAAAAGGGAAATTAATAATTATTTCAGATTCCTTTATTTTCAATTTAATTTTCATGACAACTTTTGGTTGTTCACTTTTCTCTATAGTTGACAATACATCTTTGTAGAAGACAAAAACAATGAAAGTTCACATTAGAAAATTCAGATTCTTTTTCAGGAAACTAAAGAGAGAATTGTGTAAACTATACCATGATGAAGCTGACTCTCTCTCTCTCTCTCTCTCATACACACACACACACACACACACACACACACACACATATATGCCTAAAAACCACCTTGTTAATGGTCAGTGTGGGTCATTTTACTATGAATTCAAGCACTGATCGGCAACAACAGGCAAATTTATGCTTGGATGCTTGGATGGTGATTTACTCATGTGGTGCACAGACTGAGTTCTCAACCTTCACTCCCATTTTTAGTTTAGTCATGTACATGGAAGGCATGTATGCATGCACATGAGACAATTGAGTAATCATCTCTGCTTTTAATGAGTGCATATGTGGAAATTTGAAGTTCTAAAACAAGTCATCGGGGATGCTTAACTTGCAAATTTTTGAAATTCCCATTTAAAACTTCATGGTTCAAACCTTTAAAACTTAAAAAAAAATAAATAAATAATGAAAAAATAATTTAAAAAATCCTTATTGGTTTCAAGGTTTATCACATATAACACCAAAGATTCCACCCATTCCCTTCAATATTTTACATGCTTCAACTTACAAACTGTAATATTTATCTACTGCGCTTTTTGTGTACAGTCAACTTTCAATACTTCAGAGATTGATCATCCAGTTTGTGGATATAATTCAAATCTTTGACTTCTCCATTTCCCTCAAGCAACCTGTCTTTAGGGCATTTCTTCTCTTTCTAGAATCTCTGCTAGAGGATGGCAGTGGAGGGGGAAGGAGACAAAACACATCAATCAATGTTTCTACTTTTAGCAGAAATGGTAGAGGATGGTGCTTAGGAAGATGTTGGAAAAAACTGGCTAAAATGATACTCTTGAGTGATTCAAAGTTCCCATTGATTTTTGTTTTGGAAGTATATTCTTTCTCTAAGGCATTAAGAGTGACTACAGCTCTTTTATAAACTACCACTGTTATCAGAGAGAGAATTCAGAACAGGAAAGATAATGGGTTTGATCCAGTATATTACTGTTTGGATAGGTAACTGGGAATTGACCCCAATATGCCAAGAGGTAACATGGATACATAACATTAGCCTTAATACCAGACAAGATTTATAGAAAAGTGTCTTTATTTCTTAAAGTTTTAGAAGTACTTTAATATCTGTTTAATAAACTGTTTCATATCTCCAGACTCAAGAATGGCTTTGAATTTCTAATCACCTGCAAGTTATTTCTAAAAGATCTTAGAAACTGTGCTTTATGACCTTATTTTCACAAGTGCTAATCACATTAGCCACTATTATTAGATCACTCGCTTTGCTGAATTGAAACATATCTCCCAAAGTCATGCATCCAAGGCATCGGTGAGGGGGATCCTTCACCATTCTAATTAATTTCAGTAAACATTATGTTTGTTTATTTTCCTTTCTGCATTTATCTCCAAAGGCTGTTTCTAAAGCCAAAGTATTCTACTCATTAAGTATTATGACATTCTGAATGTATTAAATTAATTATTAATGTTTAACTGGAGACTATATTTTGGTATATTTGTTGTGAGGGGAAAAGGGACTATTTAAATCAGAGAGAGATGTAAAGTACATATAAAAAAAGCCTATTTATAAACATCATTCAAAGAATTTGCTTTTGAGCAATACATTAAGACTGAAATGTCTTAAACTGATGTATACTCAATCAGGAACAGAAAAGTTCTGATGCAAAGGCATATGTTCTATAATATTTTATTTGCTACTTTGTTAATTTATTGCTGTAAATTAATTACAAAACTCCAACTCAAACCTTTTTAACACTGAATTTGTTGTATTACATTTATTATAAACTTCATAGAAATTAAATTGTCTTTCGAAAAGTATTTAGTGACTTGTAACTTTCACACTCTAAATTTACTGAAAAAAAATAGGAAACAAAACTAGCTTCAGATCCCAATTTATAAAATAACAATGTATATGTAAAGGTAAATAAAGGCAGAAAAATATGTAACTATTACGTAATATATTTAATAATAGACACTTTGGGCACTATTATTTTATTTTTTCAATTTTTCTGAAATAATTATGTATTATAAAACACTTTTTCTAATAATGAAAAGAAAAAAATACTGAAAATGTGCTAGCAATTTTTTATTCTTCAATTTTGTAGAAAGAGGTTTTTAAAAAGTATGTTAATTAGAACAAGAGACTAGAATAAATGATCACTAAAGTTTCTTCCTACTTAAAAATTCTTTTGTACAGTATATAACTTCATTTGGTAAGTATTGGCTGGATATTTTTTAAAGTATTTATTCTTTATAGGATTACAATTTTACCCAAATGTTTTAAGATACATTTTATTAGTCTGTCATTGAAAACCCTACTAGATGTTGGGGAAAGCAGTCCATATATGCCATTTGTAAATGAAATCCAAAACTTGTACTTCCTCAGTAAGGGAGCAAAGTCTCATTTTAATGCCAGGCAAATGAATTGAAGTTCTTGTTTATTACTTACTGAGCAAAATATTTAAAAGGCATTACAGGAAAGTATTTACCATTACCAATAATCCAAAACACAGTATATGTGCAATCTAAAAAGCAAAAAAGGAATGCATTTAAGGAGTGGAAAAAGTATGTTTTGTGAAATTAAATATTCGACATCTCAAAATATTAAGCTGAGCTGAGACCAGGTTTATGTTTTATTATAGGCTCAAAAAGAAATATAAAATTGAGAAACAGAAAGCCAGAAGAAAGTGGGAGTAAATTAAAGTATGAATTTAAATTAAATATTAAATTATTATAATATTAATGATAGATTTTATATGGCATACCCTTTAAAATAAATCTAATTAAGATCAAATTTTCTAATGCTTAGTGTTAGCTTCCACGGTACATGTTACTTTCTGAATTTTATTCTATGTGTTCTAAGTCTTACCATATACATATCTGAAATTGATAAAAATAAATGTTCTTAGCTCATAATATACAAAGCTTTCCTTCTGGTCCGGATCCTGATTTTGGAAGCTTCGTTTTCTACAACAACCTTACACAAGCCAGACAGAGTAGGCTGCAGTGAATTGATTCTATCAATGAATATTGATACTTGAACATTGTTCAGGAAATATTTTCATTGATAGGCTATAAACAATCGAAGGTAAGTAAAACCAAAGTTAATATAATACAAATTACATAGCATGTTCTGGCAATCAGGAATTTTAGTTAATTGATTTTCCTGGTTAGCTCAGAATGAATAAAAATCTCTCTGCTTTTCTATCTTTGTAATTTAAATCTATCTTAAAATGGCTTAGTTCATTTCTCCTTCCACTTTTAGAATACTAAAGGGTTGCATAATGAAATATATCTGTAATGTTGAGAATCTTACAGAACCTAGCAGTCATTATTCTAAACACCAGCTCTGATTGCAACCAATGGGAAACGCGGAAGTTGAAGATGTCAGAGATGACAAAGAATGCCACATGCGTGTGTATTTGTTTGTTTTTCTCTTTGCATAGTGCATTTTACAATGTGAGCTTGTTCTGTTGTCACTTCCTACTTTTTCTTTAAAGAGAGCTTGCGCTTCTCATAAACACTCCTATTTTCAAACAACCATCACCGAAAAAAGTAAAATCTATTTAATGAGCATTTGGAGTAGTTGGGGTCTCAGCTGGCATTTCCCTGTTTTTGGCTGCCGGAATGAACTCTTTAGAGCCATAGTGTTGATAGAAGTTTTCAGTAAGAACACTTAACTATGGCAGTGTTATCAGTGGGTTTGCTCTCTTTATCTTCAAGTTATGCAATATCCATTCCTTTGTAAAGCAACAGGATCTTCAACTTTCACAGGGCAGTCTAAGATTTCATTTCTAAATCACTGGAGCTCCCAGGGGGGCCATGTCTTTATGTATGTCACCACTGGATACCCTTGCACTGTTGTTCTAACACCTAGTGAGCTGAGTGAGCTGCACAGTTCCTCCTCTGACATTCCACATGTGCAAGAGAGTATATTTTTCTTAGTTCATAAGTGCTTGGCAGAACTGTGATTCCCAGGGTACTTGGGCTATGTTGTTCTGAATTTTCATCACCAATCAGATTACTTACTTTCAGGCCATAAAAGTCACAGAAAAGAATTTGGGAAATTTACATTTAATAGTGCTCTAAGGAGAAATGGAAGAATGAGAGGTGAAGAGAGGAGGGGAGGCCAATGACATTTCTATTGATTATAGTAGAGAGCTCTCATCTAGATAGATGTTAGTAATGCAATTATTACTAGGAACACACACATTTTAGCATAAGATCACTAACGTTAACCTTAAAATTAAATAAACATTTGCTTTTTAAAAATATAAATTGTCATATATCAGTACCTATTTTGTCATAAGATGACTTAGACTACATTTTAATGTCCACATCTGTGATTAACATATCTAGCCAAATTTCCTTTCTTTCTAACCTCTTGTTTTTTCATTGTTTTATTTTACAAATATGGATCCCACTGTTGATTCACCCTCATAGTGAATCTGTGATGATCATATATTCATTTATTTTCCCTTTTATAATCAATTATTTTGGCACACATGTATTAACAGCATTAAATTCTGAGATTATAAAATGGGAAAAGGATTATACATACCTGTCCTGGAGGAGTCATTAGTCTGGTGGGGTAGAACAACTCTTTCCAAAAGTACCTATGGCCAGGAGCAGTAGCTCATGCCTGTAATCCCAGAACTTTGGGAAGTCAAGGCAGAAGGATTGCTTAAGCCCAGGAGGTTGAGACCAGCCTGGACAACACAGTGAGACCCTATCTCTACAAAAAACACAAAAAATAGCCAGGTGTGGTGGTGCATGCCTGTGGTTACAGCTACTTAGGGGGCTGAGGCAGGAGAATTTTGAGTCCAGGGGGTTGAGGCTGCAGTGAGCCAAGATCACATCACTGCAATTCAGCCTGAGTGACAGAGCAAGACACTATCTCAAAAAAGCAAACAGAAACCCCCCCAAAAAACAACCTACTATGGTCATAGGGTGGATTTACTAGTGCTGACATGTAAAAATTACTCTTATGGTCCAAAGAAGAATCAAAGAATGGATTGTCTCTGTGCAGGATATGGCAGGGTGGGGTAGCAGTGGGAAAGAAATGGGGTGGGGAAAATGGCGAGAATAAGCAGCTACTAATGACACCAAATAGTGTGGCTCCAGGTGAAAGTGGTACACTCCAGTGACAATATCCCATAATCCACCTATAATATTCTATATCCCATTTTTTAAAACTAGGAACTGAATAGTATGTTCCCCTTTAGAAATCTGTTCTTTCTTAGCCACCGGATTTTATTTCACCCATTATAATGGCTTTCATCCGCTTATGTTGCTGCACCCTTTGCCAACTCTTTGAGAAATAACAAAAGGACAAATCAGTTATATGTGAGTAACAGAATAATTGTAACTCACAGATACACAATATTTGGGATTTGTTGTTATAGACCTGTTTTTAAGAGCTAACATATTTCTGAAAACAGTTTAGCCTCAGGAAAATGGTTTTGCAGGTTTGCTAGGTCCACAGGATGTTTCATGTATTTGGATTTCTTGTTCATGAGTAACTCAATAATTATGTTTTACTCTTTCATTAGGAGACATAGAACTTTATTAATATTACACTGAGCATGTTAAGTCATATTTATATTTAATAAGACACCCCACCCTAGGTACTATATATCTCCTCTACTCTTTCAATGCCTAACACAAATTTGGTGTGCTTCTCTGAGACTTTTCCTAGACTACCAACAAAAGTAATTGTTCTTTCATCTTGCCATTCCATATTGCTTATTTGTGTTTTTTATTTTTTTGAGATAGAGTCTTGCTCTCTCGCCCAGGCTGGAGTGCAGTGGCGCTATCTTGGCTCACTGCAAGCTCCGCCTCCCCAGCTCATGCCATTCTCCTGCCTCAGCCTCCCAAGTAGCTGGGACTACAGGCGCCCTCCACCACGCCCAGCTAATTTTTTGTATTTTTAGTAGAGATGGGGTTTCACCGTGTTAGCCAGGATGGTCTCGATCTCCTGACCTCGTGATCCACCTGCCTCGGCCTCCCAAAGTGCTCGGATTACAGGCGTGAGCCACTGTGCCTGGCCTTTGTTGTATTTTTATGAGACAGCAAATGTGACGGTTAAGCACATGGATTCTTGGAACACATTACCTGGCTTTTAGTCCTAGTTCTGCCACTAATACTTGTGCAATCTTGAGCAAGTTTCATTACCTCTCTAGTCCTTGATATTTTCATCTATAAAATGGGAATAACAGTACCTGACTAATAATGACCTGAGAATCAGATGAGTAAATATACAAAAGGGGTTATAAAGTTGTCCAATATAAAAGGGACTATGAAATTGTAAGTACTGTGTAATTATGTGGTATTTTCTTTTTCTTTATCTGTCTCATCTATTTTTTGAATATAATTGCTTAAATGTGTATCTCCCTCACTAGATTTTTTTTTTTTTAGAGGAGAGAGAATGGTTCACATTTATTAATCTCTTTTTATGTACAGGCACTGTTGTAGGCTTTTAAAAGGTGTCCACTCACTACTCATCAGTGAAATGAGGTGCACATACTTTATCATCTAGAACATATCATTTTTGTGCCTAAACTTTTCAAGCCTTCTTAAAATTGCTTAGCATATGATAGGAATTTAATACATGTTAACTGACATAACATTGAAATCAAAGACTCCAGGGAGGCCTGTGAATGAGCTTCAGGAATTCCACAATTTGACATTGTTTATGTGAAATTTTTTATAAGGCAAGTATCCATATCTTTCATCAGATTCCTTAATGATATAATGTAATGAAAGTGGTAAAGAATCTTCCTAACTTCCATAAAAATATAAAAATTTCCAGATCCCTTTGGAATATATAATATGAAGTTTATAAATTTATGAATACCCATTCATTAATGTGATATCTTATTTCTTTTTTTATCTTAATTTGTCTACAAGCAATTTTAAAATTCAAATTTATATAAGCACAGTCACATGTACATGAGTAGATTAAGAAGCTATGGTGTCATTGGTGAAATAGAACTCTTGGGGTCTCTGGGTCCTTTTTTTTTTTTTTTTTTAATTGACTACTCCATTTTATTTTTTGTCACCAGGCTGGAGTGCAGAGACACCATCATGGCTCACTGCAGCCTCGACCTCGTCAGGCTCAGGTGATCCTCCCACCTCTTCCTTCCGAGTTCCTGGGATTACAGGCATGTGTCACCATGCCTGGCTATTTTTTTTTTTCTATTTTTCGTAGAGATGGGGTTTCACTATGTTGCCAGATTGGTCTCGAAATCCTGGGCTCAAGTGATCCTCCTGCCTCAGCCTCCCAAAGTGCTGGGATTACAGGTGTGAGCCACTGTGCCCAGCCGACTAGTCCTATTTATTTATTTATTTATTTATTTATTTATTTATTTCCATAGGCTTGTGGGGAACAGGTAGTATTTGGTTACATGAGTAAGTTCTTTAGTGTTGATTTGTAAGATTTCCTATTCTTGAAAGACTAATGATATTTTTGTAAAAGTCAAAGGAGTAAAATTAAGTGTTTGGGTTAAGGAATAAATCATTAAGTTGCTTCTCAGTACATTCATGATAATGGAATGCACAAACTGAAAACTCAATGAAGTCTTGTGTACTAGAAGTACACATATAAATGATTGCTTAAGAGTGGGCCATCAGAATTTACAACAAAATAGTTGGCAAAGTATAATATTGTTTGTAACGTGATGTTTCAGTAAGGAGGAAATTTTCCAAAACAGGGGAACAAGCTAGCCTCGGGAAAAAAAAAAAGAAAAAGAAAATTGGAGCACTTAGCTCAGTGTATGGATTATTACCAAACCAAATCAAATCAGATGAAACTGAATCTGTATGTATATAATCTGAATGTATTCATTTCTGTCATATTTGTGTTGGGGGTGGGGAGAGGAGACAAAGACAGATGGATAGATAGGCAGGCAGGCAGATAGATGGATAAATAGGTAGGTAGGGAGATAGAAAGACGGACAGTATGCCATCTTGGAGTCTCATGCAGAAACTCTAGAGATTGCCAAATAACATATAAAACCTCTTTCTTCATTGTTAGAGAAGATGTCCTCATCAATTTGTCCTTCTCATTATACTTCTTGCAGAAATTTATCTACCTAATGCATGCAGGGCTTAAAACCTAGATGACAGGTTAATAGGTGCAGCAAACCACCATGGCACATGTATACCTATGTAGCAAACCTGCAGGTTCTGCACATGTATCCCGGAACTTAAAGTAAAATAAATGTATCTTGCCAATAATATTTGAATTACTTTCTATATCCAATAATATTCTTTTTCAAAAGTAGACCTCAAATAGGTGTCTACAGTCAAAACAATGACCACAACAAACAACAATAAATAAAAACAAATAAAATCCCCCAACAACCTATTCCCCCCCAATTTATCAGGGCACATTGTACAACTATTTTGATAGTCACTTTGGTCCAAGTGGTCTCAAAGGAGAAAAAAAGCCATGATTAAGCAAACAAGGTATCTTGTCTTTCATAATCATTTGAAACATGGAAAAAAACTAAACATTAAACTTTTAACGTGGGTTTACAAGATACCATAGTAGAGAAAGAAATAAATGAAAGGAAGTGTGCTTGTCTCAAATACCACACATCACCACTGGGAAAAAGAATCTGAAGTTGCTTTGAGTATCATGAAGTATACTAGTCCACATAGAACAGACTCAAATCCTGCTTGGCAGATGCTTGTCAGAGTTAAGAATTCTAACTATTGTTGAACAAATATAATAAAATAATTTTAGAAATGATGTAGAAGATGTTGCCTTCTAATTAGATAATTTCTTCATAAGGCATCAAATATATATTAAATAATTACAAAAGCTGTAAGTATATACAATATAATCAGTATGACTTTTGATACAATAGTACTTTTTTATTATTATACTTTGAGTTTTAGGGTACATGTGCACAATGTGCAGGTTAGTTACATATGTATACATGTGACATGCTGGTGCACATGTCACTAACTCATCATCTAGCATTAGGTATATCTCCCAATGCTATCCCTCCCCCCTCCCCCCCACCCCACAACAGTCCCCAGAGTGTGATGTTCCCCCTCAGTACTATTGACATGGGCTGGAGAAATGAAAAAGCAAGACATGCCAAGGATCTTAAGTATGTAATTGATGAAATTCACTGTTTTTTGAGTTTTGTTATTAAAGAAACACCATGAGCTAAACATCTCTGGGGGAAATTGGTATGCTTGCATAAGCCCTGTTTGTTAAGGTTTGTGTTATCATTCCTTAGGGTTCTTACAGTACAGTTTTTTATTACATAAAATGATGTAGTTCTTTTGCACCAAAGAAGAACTGTTTTGTTTAAGACCTATTCCTTATTTACTTCTTACTGTCCCAAAATGATTGTGATGTTGCTACATTATGACAGCATAATTCAGTGGAAGTGAGCATGCGTTTTAGAATAAAACAGATATGAATCCCAATTCAGGATTTACATCTACGGGGGAGAAATATTGGGCAAATTATATAACTTCCTGGAAATTCAATTTTCAGTAAATAAATTGATATAATAATAATAGGAGGAGGAAGAAAAAGTAGGAGGAAAAGAAGAAGAAGAAAAAGAATACTGCGTTCTCTGAAAGGTTATTGTATTACATAAAATATTCTCTGCAAAGTGCCTGGTAGAGTACCTTGCACTAAAATGGTCTCAGTATATAACAATGGATGATATAGCTTAAATAGATAGTATATTATATCTATGGCCCAAATGCCTGCATTATCTATGGCAAATTCAACCTGCAATTATATTGGAAACTTTGGAAGTTTGGATAAGAAAGTTTGACTAAATTGAAGTCTGTTTAAAATCAACAGCTCTACATTACACAGGATTACCTTTTCAAAATTATAATCTTTTAATAAACTGAGGAATTAAAAAAATTATATGCTATGTAATTAAAACGCATTCTAATCCACTTCTAAGCTCAAAGGTTTGTCTACTTTTGGTACTTGTAAGAAAAAGCAGAAAATAAATTGTATATATAATTTGCCATTTTAAAGGAAAATTAGCATTATATTTATGATATTTACAATCTTTCCCTGATGTGGTCTGTAATTCACAGAACCACAATTTAAGATAAAAAAGAGATAAAATATGATCAGTGAATACTATTTGAAGAGCATAAGTATCACTGAATTAGATTATGGAAATGAGATGAACAATATACTATGAACATAGTTATAAGATGCCTTCTTACATAGTATGCAAATGTGGAAATTGCATTTAAAACTAAATTCTGCCATTTTTAGAATTTACTACCATCAGGGTTCATTTTGCATGAATGTCTGTGCAATATTTTTTATTGTTTTTTGGGCTCCCTTGCTGCACATTGGGAAGTCTGAATGTGTCACTATTCATTTATGCAGCAAAGAAAATATCATTCTAATATTGTTATTTTTATTTTCTCTGTTGACTATACATTTAATTTATTCAACTGTTAATCATAAGTCATTAACTACTGTCATAAGATAGTAGTGATCTAATCATCAATGCAAACTGGAGAATCTATCTGGATGAAATTAAACTTAATAGACGGCCATTTCACAGCTCTATTTTTCTAATTGAAATTAAGTGGGTGGCTTTGAATCCCATGGAAAAATTGCTTTCCACTTGCTTCTCACTTGCTTTCTTCTGCCCCCACACCTAAGTGTCCTCAAGTTCTCTTGACTGAACCTTTTAATGACTTTCACATATCTTCTAATTATTCCTTCAGATTCTGCTTTAGTTTGTGTCCTCATTCTGTCTCATTGATATCATTATTTTACCACTCTAAGTGGCTGTGGTGTTGCAGTCCAGTTTCTTCATGTCTACTAGAGTTCTCATTCCAAAATCAAATCTGATCATTGTCACTTCTTTGCTTAAACTCTCCAATGACTCCCATTGAACTGTAGGAAAATTCCAAATGTCTTAGTAAAAGATATGCTGATATTTTTTCTTTCTGCCTCTCTTCCTGTTAAGTCTCCCTTTCAATTATAATGTGGAACAACATCTCTGAACACTGTTCCTCATCTCCAGGTGGCAATGTGTGTATGATTCTCTGATACTTAGCCGAAATGTTATTTGCTCTAGAAAGCCTTCTAAGACGCTCTTCATATTTCTTTACTCCAATCACACACTAAATATACTGTTATTTAACATGTAATATTTTCCACATTGCACTGTAATTTATTTGGTACATTTTTATTTGCCTCAAATTTGTGCTTTTCAAGGATTTTCTTGAAGGAATATCTGGCTTTAAATGTGTCCTTTATTATATGCATGAAGGCATAGAAAAGTATGAAGATTAATGATGTCAGCATATATGCACCACTTTCTTATCAGTTAATTACCTCCAAAGGTCTAAACATCTCTCTCTTGAAATAAGTTTTGCATTTGTCCATTGATCAATAAACTACCCTTTTCTGACCTCAGGTAAATAAATTCAAATATCTGTAGTTCTTTTAATTTGTAAAATTAGCTTCTAATTATTTATTTAGTTAAGCCCTATAGTATGGCTGTAAAGAAGGTGGCTGGAAAATTGCAGTACAGTGAATCCAAACCTATTTTTAGACTATTCAAATTAATGCTGTTTGTGACAAATACAGAGTGGTTTATTTTATAAACCCTCCTAATAACACATGAAGCATGAATTACAGATATGAAGGGATATTTAAAAAGCAACAACAAAAATACTACACCAACACGTATGAGAAAAGTGAAGTGAAATGGAGGTTACAAGAAGAAATATATAAAGAAAAGATGCAGAGAGTAAATGGAAAATCCTGAAAGATAAATTAATGTATGCCCAAAGGCAATGAATGCCATTTAGTTATAAATATACTGGAAATAAAAATGGAGCCAATTAGTATGAACAAGAAAATACAGAAATAATCAGGAATAAGGAAGAGCAATATGCAGGATAAGTTGTGTGAGACTCAAAACAGGATGGGGAGGATTATAAAATGAAGTCAAGGGAGTACAACATGATAAAGGAAAGATGGCAAATAAAGAGAAAATTGTGAGGATGATGAAGATAAATGAAACACCATTTTTCAACTGTAGGAAGGGCAAGAGGTCAGATCCCTCAGAGATGGAAGAGATAACTTATTGACAGCAAAGGTAGAGGTGATGATAAAATTAATTTTGGGGGATCTTCATTGTCCACAAATAGTGGAGAGGTTGATGAAGCAAACACACACATACATTTCCCAAGGAATAGGAAAAAACTGTTGAAGGAAATTAAGATTGTTATGTAACATCTAATCAATTGAAGTTTTCTTTTACATGTTTCATTCTATTTAAAACAAAAGTAAAATTAAACAATACTACTACTGCATCTTGGCTACTATAAACATTTTTAGAGCCAATTGCAAGTGTCATGGACCTGCCAATTATGATACAGGACACTTTGAAAAATATCTTTAAGATAAATCAAGTAAACACTAAGATAGCAGAGTCAAGTTAAAAGATGTTGCCACAGACAGAGAAATACCCAGACCACCCTTTATGTATTTTATTTTAAATTTCAGGAGGAATGAATAATTACATAACTATGATTTTTCCAACTGAAATTTTTTAAAGATTGTTTTTTCTAAGTTGGATTTTAAGAATCAAAGAGCCAATAGATTTTTGTGTGTGATTTTATTTTGCTTCTAAGTTTACTTGAATCATTTCTTGAACCCTATTAAATAAATCTTCAAATAATAAACTGAAACATACAGATTTTTATAGAATTAGTCTAGAAGGCATTAATCAAATTCCCTAAAGAAAATTCACAAAAAGTCAATATGATACCAAAATGCATAATTTTTAGTATTTTGTTTATTATCAACACTGTAACTTTGACCTAGGAGCAAAATATTATTTGTTTTCCTCACGGAATTTTTATCAAATGTGCAAATTATTATTCTTTTGAATTGGTGATCTTGAATAGATGTTAGGCAGTTTGATATAAATTTGTTAACTAGAAACTAAGAAAATTCATGTATTATTAGTGTAATATCTAGCTGTCCATAGCAAAGTATAGACTTTATTAGGTAAATTACTAGATATAATTTTACAGATTTTCCACAATCTACATTATTTGACAACGGTTTAACATCAGAAAGAATCATTCAAAAAAAGTGATTCAGCATGTGTAGATACAGGATCTGTTACTTGAAAAAATAGCATATTTAATGCTGTGAGGATACAAAATTAAAATTGGACCTCAACACATAATAAGAGAGAGACTATCTATCTGTGCTACCATAACTAAGGCAGAGAAGGAAAACTACCATTAAAGAGTTTCTGATAAAATGCTTAGGGAATTTGGAAAATGGAGAAATTAGTGGTAATAAAACTTCTTTTCAATTGGTCATTCAAAAAATATTTTAGAATATATGGAAGCTGAATATAAAAATAAGAGTAAAAATTAGACAGCAGGAAATGTGAAGTAAGCTTTCTAGAAGAATCGAAAAACCCAAAACAAGGAGGTGCTAATCTCTATTAAGTTCTTAGTATGTACCTGGTGTTTTACACAGCTTCTGTCATTGATCTTTGGAATATTTGTGCATTGAAGCAAAAATAGGTGCGGTTGTAACTTCACAGAGTTGGTTCTTTCAAAGGTGGGTATGATTATTGCTATTTTACATATAAATCAATTTAGAATTAGCGATGTTAAAAAACTTGTCTAAGGTCCTGTATGACCTAAGTGAGAAGGCAAGATTCAATTTCGGGAAGTTCTATACTTATAATCCAGGCTCTGTAATTTCTTGCTGGTGATTTGTGTGGTGTATACATAGAAGATCCGAGTGAGATTTCAAAGTGGAGGTGATGGTTGGTGCTAGATCATGGTGCACATTTTCGAGTGCTTAAAAGGCAAAGTATGTCTGATATGCCTGACAATTACGGCAATGTGCAAATAGAGGGATCAGCATTGTCACACAAACTATCCACCAGAAAGTTAGCAGCAGAAAACTGAAACAGGAATCTAGAGATTTTGATCTGAAAGGATGATTGCCAGATTTCCCTAAGACCTAAAGCAACAGAGTCTTGTGCCAAAGCATTTGCTGAATATCCTGTCCTAATAGATGCTCAGGTTAGCTTCTTATTTATTTTACTCCTTAGGACTGGAGAAGAGAAGCCAAAGATGAAAACAGAAAAAGGCACAAGATAAGACAAAGTACAGGAGATAGGGTCATAAGGTTTTAACACAAATTGGGTGGTCAGTTGTTTTACATGCTACAGAGAACTTTAGAACATTTCTTTTGCTTATTCGGGTGTACTACATCCTCTATATTATAAGAACTAAGACTACTGTTCCACCTTCCTTTCCTGTGTCTTGTTAGAATGAAACTATTTATTTATTTATTTATTTATTTTATTTCCCACACAGAGTCTCGCTCTGTTGCCAAGGCTGGAGTGCAGTGGCCCAGTCTTTGCTCACTGCAACCTCCGCCTCCTGGTTTCAAGCGATTCTCGTGCCTCAGCCTTCTGCGTAGCTGGGATTACAGGCACCTACTACCATGCCTGGATAATTGTTGTATTTTTAAGAGACAGGGTTTTCTGGAAATCCTGGCCTCAAGTGATCCGCCTGCCTTGGCCTCCCAAAGTGCTGGGAATTACAGGCCTGAGCCACTGTGCCTGGCCTGGAACTACTTAAATTAGTACATGTACTCTGCGAGACTCCTTTTTCCTTGAAATATCTTTCTTCCCCTATCTGCAACATGGTAAAATTCTGTGCGTACTTCAAAACCAAGCTTTCTTGATTTTTCCAATACATGAATCCTACTGATTCTTCATTGGGGCATAATTTTTCTCTCTTCTAAAGTTTCCCAACATTTACTTGGTACTTATAATATCATACTTGTAATTGTCTAGCACATATTATAAGTATCATGCTCAGGTTTTATATTTTTATTAGATTGTAAGCTCCTTAGAAAGTGTTTAATAAATATTTCTTAAATAATGAAATGCTGTCCCTCCCACTTCTCACTCCCACTCCTAAATGAATCCTAAATTACTTCTGTGAGAGAACAAAATAATTTCCAAGTAAAACTCCAAGGAAGGAAAAAATTAAATTTCTATTATATAATAGCACAAGAGTAAGGTGAATCTGTGGCTACAATATTATTCAGATGATATCTGTTAGTTTATGTAATGGATGATTGAATGTCTTTGTTGTTGTTGTTGTTGTTGTTGTTGTTGTTGTTGTTGTTGTTTTGCTACTGTTTCCTCTCTGATTTTTGGCTTATTGCGATGGGGAAAAATAGTTGAAAGAGATTTGGCTTCCCCGGTACCTGTTAAGACAACATCAAATACTTTATAAGGTCCTTCTCTACTCTAGAAATTGGTGTCTTTGTTAAAGGAACTTTTTAATCTTGCTTGTTGATCTTACTAAACATTTTAAAATTTGAGAAAAAGACATGTAACTTCTTCCACTCTCCATCTATTAGTAGTAATCCTCAGATAAGTTTCACTGTTCAAACTCGATTTCCCATGCAAAAAATTGCTGTTTCCTTTATCTGACAATTATTTTGAGTTTCTATTGTTTGGAACCCAGTTCTAGGTGTTGGGAATACTGCAGTGAAGAAGACAGGCAAGTCCCATGATCTGATGAAGTTAGTATTTTGGTGAGTTTGGAGACGATAAATCAAAATTGATTGACAAACATATAGAGGTGATAATAGGTGTTGTGCAGAGTATTAAAATGATAGGTGATATGCAGAGAAATATGTGATAATGATAGGTTGTATATAGAATATTGTGATAGCAAATGACTAAGTGGCTACTTTTTGAAATGGCCCTTAAGGAAAGCCTTGGCAAGCAGGTAAAATTTGAATGACAGAAAGAAGAAAACTATATAAAGAACAGTAGCAAGAGTGTTCTATTTTTCATTCTTTTTTTCTTTTCTGAAGACAGAGTCTTGCTCTGTTATCCAGGCCAGAGTGCAGTGGCTCAATCTCGGCTCATTGTAAACTCCACCTCCCGGGTTCAAGCAACTCCAAGCCCAATTAATTTTTTGTATTTTTAGTAGAGACAGGGTTTCACCATGTTAGCAAGGCTGGTCCCATACTCCTGGCCTCAAGTGATCTTCCTCCTTGGCCTCCAAAAGTGCTGGGATTAGAGGCATAAGCCACCCCACCTAGCCAAGAGTTTTCTAGACAGAAGAAACGGTAGGGACAAAACCTTTAGGACAAAAATGAGTTAAAATGTTCCAAAAAAATGAATGAAGACCAGTGTGGCCACAGCAAAGTGAAAAGAAGGGAATGGGATGAGATGGAGCTAGAACGTTGGAGGAGGTTGAATCATGCAGAGAATATTAAACCAGGATTAGATGGCAGATTTTTTTCTAAATAGAATGAAAATTATTGTACAGTTTTGAATAGGAAAATGGCTTGACTTCATTTACACATTTAAAAGATCATTCTGGCAACTCTTGAAAAAGGTAGGATAGGAGAGTTAGAACATAAGTATGGTGACCAACTGGAAGCTTACTATAGTAGTCCAGAGAATGATAATGGTGACATGGACCATGATTGCTTAATGGAGATAGAAAAAAGCAGATGTGTTCAGGTGGCTTTAACACAGGGCTGAGAGGTCACAGTGATTATTTAGACTGGGGTGTGTTCAGATACGAGTCACGAATGAATCCTAGATTTTTACCTTGTACAACCAAGTAGTTAGAGTAGTTCATTTATTATGGTAGGAAATAACAAGAGAGAAACAGATTTTGAGTGGGAAGGAAAATAAGTATTCTTGTTTAGTCTTGTTAGTTTAAGATGCATATTAAACATCCAAATAAAGACATCAAAGAAACAGTTGGATGTATAGGTCTGAAGATCTATGGTCAAGACTAACTGTAGAGATTTTCATCCCGAATAAAATCATCTAGACTATTGTAGATATTAAGGAAATAAAGGGGTTGAAGATCAATCCCTGGGAATCTCCATAAATAAGAGGTGAAGAGGAGGACGCAGAATTCCCAAAGAGGCAGAAGAAACATTCCTTGACTGCCTGATGCCAAAGAAGCCCAGAGAAGAAGGTATTTTAGGACAGAGCACAACTGCGCCAAATACTGCTTTTTGTCACAGAATAGCCTAGGCCTTGGAAATATAAAAAGTAATATAACCTGGCCCCTGAACCTGAAGTTTGTATTCTAATGGGAGACACAGGGAAACAGACAATTTTACGCTGATGTATAATTGTGATAATTCAGGGTATTATAGGAGCACGTAAAAAGGATACATCCAACCAGACTTGGGGGTTGGGGAAAGCGATTAGGAATGGCCTTTTGGAGGAAAAATGAGGAAATGTGGCTAGGTAGAATAGCATTCCTGGTTAAAAAAGAAATCTGGAAAACCAGCTTAAACTTTGGTAACTTGTAGGTAGGCTTCCAGGATGGATAGAACTTCGATTCAGCGTAGGATATAACACTAGAGAGATAAGCAGCAGCCAGATCATGGAGAACTTTGAAAGTTATAGTAACGAGTTTGAATTGTTTTTCCTAAAGGCTGTTGGGATTCATAGAGAAATTATTAACAGTGAACAACTAGAAAAACAGTTTGCATTTTGGAATAATCTCTCTGGCAGCCAGCCCAAGGAGAATGGCTTAGAGTGGGTCAAGAAGTCTGATGTGAATATTGTTTATGAACCTATGGTAGAAATTCAATTAATAGATGATGAGAACCTGAACTAAAGAAGAGGAAGCAGAATTTTTTTTTTAAATCCTAAAGTCCATGTGTCTCATAATAGGTCATAAATAGTAAAGATGGACACTATTTTTAATTAAGACAGAGGGTAGGTTTGAGCCAATAAATGGAGCTCCTTAATTTGGAATTTGGTCAGCAAAAACTGGTAAATAATTCCTGACAGATGGCAACACAGAATCTTCTGTGACCATTAACATCAAGATCTCTGCTTTATGCTTCATCCAAGAGATGCAACTTCTGACAATTCCAATTCTTTAATAGGTCCTTTTCCATAAGAGTGCTCTTCCCTTTTACGGAAATACAGAGGTCTCTCTTAATTAATAATGTTTGTAATAATGTTGATAGTTAAGATAATAATTATTTGGAGACTTTATATACTACATGAGAATTGGCACATGCCTCTCGGGTGGCTAATAGGTGACATATCAAAGGGCTGAAGATTCAACTAGAGATCAGAAGCCATCTCCAAGGATTTTGATAAATTGGATTTCTAATTCAATCTTGAGTACATTTTTTTTAAATTTTTTTTTGCTTGTGTAGCTCACTTCTGCTACTCACTTTCTCCCTAGTGTCTATAGATATAGCTTCTCTCTCTGCAATTCTGGAACCTTAGATTCCCTAAAAATGTGGAACTCATGCGTGGAACGTGCCAATGGCATTTCTGGTGGTAATGTTCTGAGACATGGACGTTGTTACAAAATTTTGTTCAGAGATCTACATAGAGACATTTCCCATTGTTAATGTCAACTAAATTGGCCAAAATGTGTTCCAATTTATGTATCAAAAATTATGCAATGAGAAATTTAGAACATAAAACATTAAGAACCCATATAAATGTTTACTTTGTTAACTAGTTTCAAGAATTGCCTGAATCTCTTATTTGATAATTAAGCATGTGTTGCTTGGAGATATCACCTTTATTGTGCTATTTATTAGTACTTAATTCTTCCACCTTCACATAGTCACAGACTGTTTCATAAGCAATCAAAATGCTAGAAATCATTAGAAAAATGCTGTAATTATATGGGTGAGGAAACTAAGGTCCAGAGATATAAATACTTCTTATATTTCTTATTTGGTCAGAGGCAGAACTGGAATGCAAACTCAGGTTTCCTGTTTTCAAGTCCAATGTCTTTGCTTAAAACTCTTGGACAGAGGAAATATATCTAATATTAAAGACCATTTTTTTTTTACTAAAATTTATATCATGTTGACTTGTTGCTTTTAAGTTGTTGATGCCTACAATGTCCTAGAATAATCTTTTGATATTTATTAAGAGCAATGTGATTTTCAAAGTTCTTTTTTATTTTTGAGATGAGGTCTTTCTCCACCACCCAGGCGCGATTGCAGTGGCACAATCACGGCTCACTGCAACCTCAAACTCTTGGGCTAAAGCAATCCTCCCTCCTCAGCCTCCTAAGTAGCTTGGGACTACAGCCGAGCACCACCACAATGTGCTATTTTTTTTTTTTTTAATTCCTTGTAGAGATGGTGTCTATTTTGATCAGGCTGGTTCCTAACTCCAGGCCTCAAGCAGTACTCCCACCATGGTCTCCCAAAGTTCTGGGATTACAGGCATGAGCCACCAGTCTGGCCTTCTGAAATGTGATTTTATAGGAAACTTGCATTGTCAAAAGTAACCATTGAAGTTTTCTCACTTTCTTTTCTCACCTGAGAACAGAAATCACATTAACTCAATCTTTCCAGGCCTTTTTGAAACTCTACGTAATTAGCCCTTTTTAAAAGAAAAAACAAGTGTTTGTAAATATCATATTTCCTCATTTTAGGTTTGGGAATGAAGTGATAAACTACTTTATGATGTCACCCTATAGTAAAATTTTCCTACCGTAATCATGAAAACATTACTTTCTGTAAATATAATTGCAGTCAAGGGTTCAGTTTTCTAATGTAAACTAAATTAAAATAAAAGTTAAAACCAACAGGCACATTATTGTGTGAATGAAAACTAAGCATAATATTTCCCAAATGTATTATGATAAACATTTTTGTTCTTATATCTCCTTTTATAAATACTGACCTGCACATATCTCCTATCAAGGCACATTTCTTGAATTTTTGGGTGAGGCAGAGAAAGAAGCTTCTACGTTTTTATTTATTTCTTTGCACCAATTTTGGAAGAAAACAGTATAACCAGAAAAGGACATATTGAGGGATGAAGGCACTGGCAAGAGATGAATTCTGAAGAAGAGTCACAAAGAGAAGAAATTAAGAACATTTTCCTAAGAGTGACAATACTTTTCAAAAAAAGAGGCAATAGAAAAAGGGGGAAATTATGAAAGGTGTTGATGATAGTCCTAGACTGGAGAGCTCAAGTTATTCATAAACACAAATAGGGTATTGGTAGCATTTTGTCAGCTTGAGAAATGTAGATGTTGCAAGATGGAGTAAGGAAGGCTATACGAAATTCCCTCAAGTCAATGAACTTCAATGAAAGTATGCCCAAGAATCATTTGCAAGAAAAAAGTATTGCCTAAGATAATGAGGACTCAAAAATTCAGTGGAGAAAACTAAGGAATTTTGTTACTACCACTTAATAGAAAAACATTTAAAAAAATTGTAGTGTAGCACCAACCATAATCAAAAGATTTTTCTATTTCTCATATCATACTATTATGTAGATAGTACATGTTTAAATCAATCGCACCCTAATGGAATATGTTGACATTTTATACATATTTTGTTTTATATGAATTACTCCATGATTTTAATTTACTAGATATGTATGCATTTTATCAGTTGGTTTTTTTTTTTACATTAAACAGATGGTACTTACTATCCCTTTTATTATAAATGATTAGAATTTGGCTACCCACTCAATATTTTTATTTTGTCTTTCTGATTTATAATGTCTGTGTTGATGATGAACTCCATTCACACATATAAAAACATACATATACATACATAAGTATCCTATATAGAAAAATCAACTATAATCATTTAATATTTTGAAAGAAAAACTTATATAGAAGAATCTGTTAGTATAGATATGTTGCATAGCTATTTCCTTATAGAAGGAAAATATTTCATACATGCAGCATATTTATAGACATGTATGAAATATTTTCCTTCTATAAGGTCCAGGTTTGTAAAGAAAATAAGTGCCTTTTCCTAAAAAATAAATACTTCCTCTTTTTTTTTACTTTACATATTTTCTTTCAATCACAAAAATATATTTTATTTTAAATATATTTTTGCATAATGTCATATTAAATGTGGCTTTTAATGATTGGTTTTGGTGATTTTTGAAGATTTTTGTATTTAGATGGCATACACATTCTCAATCATGTCTTAATTACTTTTAAAAATGCTGCACTGGCTTAGGGACAAGACAGATAACTTGTTAAGCATTTGAAATTTCTGAGCTGTTTTCTCAGTTCTGGCAGTCACTACCCAAGTCCAGATTGTAACCTCCTTTCTGCCTCCAAAGCCTGCCTTGGCTCCGTGTCCAGTGAGGGATTATGGATTTAGCAAGGAAGGTAAGTGTGACTACAAGCATTGGCTCACCATCTGCTCCCCAGCAGAGCATGGGCCAACCTGCATCGCCTGCAGCAAGACCAGGGCACTGTTCTGCAGCCAGCCCTTTCCAACCTGGCTCAAGGCACACAGCACATTCAGTCAGATGATTAGGTCTAAGTAGTCCATATGTAACAGAATATTTTTCCTAAATACCAAAATGAAAACAAAATGAATGCCATTTTTTTCATTCTCCTTACTCGATACATCAAGTTTTACACAAATAAATACTCTCTTAAGGTTTATGCAAATGATAGAAAAATAAAACTATGCATTATTTAGCAGTTCTCCTATTTCAAGATCTAACAGACTTTATTCACAGCATGTTTTTCCCTAGTTTATGCTGGCCTTCTTTTCTGATTCGACTTTTTAATTCATCTTTTTAAATTATTCCTTTTTAAATCATTATCTTATGTGTCTTCATAGATTTTCATGTATTAATCTATTATTAATTTTTACTATACTCAACTTAATCTTAAATTGTTTAAAGCTTTTTTAAGAGTAAACACTTGCCTATGCTTTAAAAATAGCTTGTACTTTAACATTTTACATATTTGATCCAGTAGCCTCATTCAAACCTGTCAAATAAATTATAATTTTATTATGTGCATTTTTCTGCACAGAAGAACCAAGCATTAAACAGGAAAGTTAACCTTTGGGTTCAGGAATCAAGAATATTTTTCAGTTCTCAAGAATTAAGATTTCTAGCCACCTACATTAGCACATTTTCTTTCTTTGTATTTATCAATAATAGCTATTATGTGTTTTTGTATTTTGCTTCAGGTCAAGTGCCTTAAAAAAAAAAAAAGATTTCCATAAATAGCAGAAAAACATGTAGTTGAAAGTAGCTTTCTGCTTCCTTTAGCCCTGTTGCTGATTTGAGCACACAGAGTGAACATGAAAATAAGCTGAACAAACATCTCACCCTTTTTACTTAAACTGTTGTCTGCCTGACTGCAGAATGCACACAGAAAACAATCTAAAATTGTATAACCCATAATACAGTATATTAAATTACAACATTGGTCAGTAATGGAAACTTATTCCAAGATATAAATTATTTACAGCCCATTTAAGTAATCCATATTCAGGTGTGGCGATGAAAAAAAGTGCAACATAAATCTTTAATGCTGACCGGTTGAGAGAGCAGAGCTGAGGATTACAGACATTTTAAAGAAAAAAAACTAAACGAATTGATATAGCCTGTTCAGTGGCTTACTGCACCAGCGTGCTAATAAATTGACGGATGGCGTGTCAGGGGTAGGAGTTGAAATCCTAGCATTTCTAACTAAGGCGGGATCTAATATCAGACTACCAAAATAAGGAGTTTCTGAACCTGGTTGTCACAGGAAACAGCCTGTGCATCTTTTTGTATATGCAAGTGTTCAAAATATCATATTTCAACATGAAAATCCATGAAGGATTTTTTTAAAATTAACTCAGTAACTGCATTAGTAATTTCAACGAGCCACATAAATTGTGTTATAAAACAGAGAGGGTATATTAAAGGTAAGCGTTTCTTTTTCTTCTTCAAGGAGTTGGGGCCAATGCTTTATTCTGGGAAATAAACTTATCAAAGAAAATCCCTTTAATCCTGTTTTACATTTCCATAGTATATAGAATAGAATTCATCAACCAACTTAAAAGGGGAAAGGAAGCAAAGACTTCTGGAGTGTTTCGCACTATTTTTAATACAAATTGTGTAAGTTGTTAGCTACTTCAGTTTGAAGTATAAAAGATCATGGTGGGGGAAGAGGGGTGGTGCCTTCATGTTGCAATTTCTTTTGTTTCCTGGAGCAGTACCTATATTAATTCATCTTACAAAGATCATTGCTCAAGAACTAAATTTTGCATATATTAGAAAGCAGAATTAGCATTGCACTGTGTACAACATTCCACGCTAACTTCTCTCCAAGCAACCATTAAAGGTCATGTTTTGACGACTGAATGGCATGTCGGCACCTTGGTTCCCTGGAGAGGCATTCCCCAGGTACATGCAAAAGGTTATTAAATTACCTTCCGAGCAACACTATCTCTTCGGATGAAAATAATTACAGGCTTTTAGAGGCATCAGAATGCTTTCTTTCTTTCTCTCTCTCTCTCTTTTTTTTTAATAAGATGAAGATGCAGTACCTAATGACCATTTTTGTGTGTGAGTCATATAGCCTGTCAGTGGTGACAGGACAAATGAGCGTAATGGCATAGCTTAAAGGGGAAAGGTTCATTTTAAATAGTGACAAATAATATTTAAATGGCATTGTTGGAGACCCATCATGCTTGTAAAATGTAGTTTGTATCTCTTCTTCATCCTTTAATTTCATCACTGTCAAATGGCATTAGCTGTTAACATGCAACATCAGGTGCAGATATAATTTTTAACTGTTAAATGTGCCCATAACCAAACATAATATATCTTGATTTTTCCTGATTTTTTTTGGTACTATGGATAACTCATTCCATATTTCAAAAGACAAAATGTATCTAGGGATTTGATTGTAAAGACAACTTTACTAGATGGATAAAATAACAGCTTTAAAGTATAATTCCTTGAATGTTATTTCTTGTCAAGGTTCAAAAATGGGGATAACTTAATTGTTAGGCTAACTGTAATTAACTGATTGGTAATATCACGGACAAGATTACTAGCTGTAGTGATATGGTCAGAATAGTCGTGGGCAAACCAAATATAATGACCTGTATACTGTCTGTACTTGGAATAAGACGGTGAACATAAAAAAGATTTTCCTTTCATGCAAATGTATAACTTCAGAACATGTAATAAGTGTAAATCACATCACCGACAAGAAACATTTTTCTATTCTTTGTCTAGTTATGGAACTTGAAAAAAGTTAACCGAAAGTCTAGGCTGTCTTTTCAGTTTTCTTGAGATAATACAGTGCCATAATAAAAATATATGGAGAATTGGTAACTGCTGATATATCCTGTGTATGGAATTGCAATTCTAATTTCAAACTTTCATATAAAGCCTTCTAATTCTTAAATATTTTTACACAGCTTCATCACATTTATTGCTAGTTTATTTTCAGATCACTTAAGCCAAAACTGGAGACAGTTTAGGTACCTTTGAGTTGTTAAAAGTTATAGCCAATTTTCTCAAAAATTATACCAGCTAAAAACACAACATTAAATATTTACCCTGTTGGATGTTAAAAAACGCTTACAATGAAAAATGTTCACATATTGACTATTCAAAATGGCCTTCACTTTGAAATTGTGAAATGGAAGGGATTGCAGATGTACAAGAATAAATATAAAAACAAATGAGTTGACTTGAAGTGTTGCCGGCTTTCATAAACATGCTACTGCAATAACATGTGACATTAATATTTAATTACAAAAGCACTGCTGCAAAATCTTTGAAATTAATGTTTTGCAAAATTAACATTCAGTGCACAGAAGCAAAGTCGTTCCAGGCGCGACTGTGATTAACAATGCCATTCACTTTACATATTATATTAATATATTATTCAAGCTACGAATTAACACCTCCTAATTTAAATAAGGTGCTACATATCATGATGAGCTAAAATGCTTTTCTTAAAATGGCCCGTCTGATTTTAAGCAATCTGTGTTTATCATTTAATATTTTGTTATTGAATACTGTTCTCCGTAAAACTCCTTCCACTTTAATTTCAAGCAGAGGAGACCTCATTAAACTGGTGCCTTCCGTTTCTAGGACTGTTAAACCATTTGAACCATATTTTGTTTGCTAGCTAAGCCAACAGTACTGAAATACTACTGTTTGTATGAGTGTGCTCGTAGACAGCCATACTTTTACTTTTAGGGCTCTTAGGGATCCTACCAAGCGATGTGCTTCTTTGCTTTCAATGAGACACTTGTTTGCACGAATGTCACCACTATCATTGTGTCACAGATTTCTACTTATTCATTCCGACTGAGGTGAACGCGGTTCCTTGGAGGGAGGAGCTGCAGTTTCAAAACTGCCTCTCATACTGAACCTCAGAGCTTACCAGTTCCCTTTGAAAGTGTGAAGAGACTTGGAGATGATGTGAATTTCTCATTCTAAACTATGAATGTGGGATAATTGTCATTCCTGTTCGGAATCCATTTATCAGGAAGGAATTCAGAGGGCCATCTCTGTTTTACTGAGGCCAATGCAAGGGAGAGGTTCTTGTTTGAAGAAAAAAAAAAAAACACCTGAGCAGGTAAAATCGCTCTGTAGACAACATCATTCTAGAGCCTTAAAATCTTGCTCCATCATGACAACTTTGGGGCAACAAACTTCAATGATAATTTGTTACCGTAGCATTTTTAATATGTTTGAACTGAAAAGACAATTATTGATGTTCTGAGAAAATATTTAGAAACAAAAATCCATGCCTAAGACACTGCAGGATAATCTTGGTATATTCTAAAACAGTTTCTAAGTTATGGTTCCTTAGTTTCCCAGTCAATCAACAAATACATGGAAATTATGAAATCGGGCTGCAACTGTCTCACAATTTTAGAACCCTGGAATGAGAACAAGCTTTCAGTTGTCGGTTTCAGGTTGAAGAATCATAGGCGTTATTTCTGTATATCTCCTGTGTCATGTAATTCGGACACAGGTTCATTTATCTAACTGAATGAGTAAAAATTTTGAGATTCTAAAAAAATTTAAAAATAAAAAGATCTTTAGCAATGCAAAACCACCTTCACACCATGTATTTAACCTAACTAAAGAGTGTAGAGACCAGTAGGATATTAACCAGCAAGACATAAGTATACAGTTGCATTTTCCCACTTTGCTAAAAAAGCACCAAAACCCTTTATAGCACAAGAAGTTTCTCTTAAAGGGCTGGACTAATCTTGGTTGTCCTTACATTCAATGTCAATCTTTTATTATTTAATTTTTTTAGAGACAGGATCTCACATTGTTGTCCAGGCTGGAGTGAAGTGGTGTGATCATAGCTCAATGCAGCCTCAAACTCTTGGGCCCAACAATCCTCAGACTCAGCCTCCGGAGTAGCTGGAACTACAAACATGTGCCACCAGGCCCAGCTTGTCAATCATTTCTTGCTTATGTGCCTTCTAATTTTTTTTTAAATGTATTACACATCTATTCTTTTCCTGAAAAAAAGTTTCTTTAAATTGTTTATAAAGTGTTATTCTAGTTCAATGTTATATGTCATTTCAACAGTAGGAGAAACCCTAAATCAGAAGATTTCATGTACTTATTAAAGTAAAATTATAAATAATGGTTTTGATAATGATGATGCAATGGAACTTTCAAAGATTGTACACTTTTTAAGAAAGATTTATTTACAACTCAGTAACATTTTAGCTATTCAATTCGCAAAGGATGTGGAAGAAATTAGAATTTGTTAAGGTGACAGTTTATTTATGTGGAAATAATCTGCCTATGCCTTTCATGCAAAATAATTTGTAAAATGTTGGTCAATGTGAGCTGGGTTGACCATCAGCTCTGCAGTATTTAATCCAAAGATAAAAGGATATTCCATAGTTACAGAAATATTTTAAATTCTGAGTTAAGCAAATAAATATTTTTATTCAGGACTTCTCACAGCCTTGATGTTAATTTGTATTGTGGCTCTCCAGGTAGAAAATATTATGGCACATGCAAATTCCCTCAAACTTATTTGACCATTGATAATTTTTCCATAGATCATCATGGAAAGTATGGGCCACATTTTAGAAAATACTAGGCTAAAAAAATGCTAATCATGAGTGATTGAAATGAAACCCCAAATATTTAGGTGTTTTGAAGACAACCACATTTTAAAGATCATTATTTTATTTCAATGACTCTAGAAGGTAGAGAAAGGCAAATCTATTTTTTAAAAGTCTATTAAATGAATCTTAACATAATTTTCTGGTAGTAGCTTCTTAACAATGTTTATTTATTTAGATGGCAGTAGTACATAAAGAAAGATCTTTAAACAAATGTTTTCCAAACTATAAATTTCCCGGAAAATATATCATAAAAAACGAAAAATCACTAAATATGTTAGGGTATTCTTTGCCAAAAACAATGGGGGGCAGAGGGGCACATTTAAAATACTGCAATACAATGTAAATCAAACTACAAAGAATTGTAATGTTGTTCGAAAGTTGAGGACAATAAAGGTTATTCCGGGTGAAGCTTTGTCTTAATTCTTGATGAATGACATCTGTTTCTTATGATTTAGTCCAAGATAATGGTATCTAGGAAATCCACATCTTGTAAATAAATATGTTCTATAAATAGTGAACTGATCCTTTTATTTATATTTTAGATAAGAAAAGTATAATGAGAATCTATGTTACTTCCTGGAGTAAATACCATTCTCTTTTATCAAAGAGAGAAATATCATATTCCTAATTCCATGCCATATCACAGCAAAGCTCCAGGGTACCAGAGTAGTTCATTTTCTAAATGCCAATTAGCAATTAGTTCGATCTTACTGATGTAGACACAAGATTGAAAAATGGGGAATCTTCTGACATTAATCCTCCCACCACAAGTCAGCTTAATTGCAAGCTAACATAATTACAGATGCCCAAATTCGGGCCACTACCATAGACATCGCCTATCCCACCAGGTTAAAAAGCCATTCCTTGTAGAAGAAATGGACCCAAGAAACTGGTGACTCTGACCACCTAGGGCAAATTCTGCTCATCACGGCAAATATACTTTGTCCATTGAAGCATTTTGCTTAATGAAGGTGGAATTTGATTATAGTGTTATATCCAGAAATTCGGTAGTCTCACTCTCTCCCTCCGCTTTTCCCCCTTCTCCTCCTTTCCAGGTGAAAATCAGCTTTGAGGTCTTCAGTTATTTGCTGGACAATTCCCTGATGATATTAAAGCACCCAGTAGAAGAACGTGCCTTATCAAAAACATATATCGATCATGATGATCCTTTAAAATATATTAGTTGATTGCTTATGGCTGTTTTAGACGAAAAGACCAACACAAAATGGTAAGAATAGACTAGTAGTCCTTATACATGCTAAATAACAATCAAGAATTCATATTAATGCACATAACTTTTTGCAGTTATTGTCAGAAGCATACTTAGTGCATACGGCATCCATTCTTAAACTTTTAACCTTCACAGCTACAGCATGTCTATTGTCTTTACAACTCCAGTTTTCTCTCATAAAGACCCAGATGACCTTCTGGGTACTATATAAGCCCCAGACTTTCAAACTGGCTTTGCTTACATACTATAATAGATATTTTAATAAAGACCAGTAAGATACATAAAGAGAACCGAGACAGTTGGCTGAATATTTCCTATTTGCTCCTTGAGGCCATCTTACCACAAAATACATAATTTCTTTCTTTTTTTTTTTTTTTGAGACGGAGTCTCGCTCTGTCATCGAGACTGGAGTGCAGTGGCGCGATCTTGGCTCACTGCACACTCCACCTCCTGGGTTCACGCCATTCTCCTGCCTCAGCCTTCCGAGTAGCTGGGACTACAGGTGCCCACCACCACGCCTGGCTAATTTTTTCTTTTTTCTTTTTTTTAATTTTTAATAGAGACGGGGTTTCACTGTGTTAGCCAGGATGGTCTCGATCTCCTGACCTCGTGATCCACCCCTCTCGGCCTCCCAAAGTGCTGGGATTACAGGCGTGAGCCACCACACCCAGCCCACAAAATATATAATTTCATACATTGGAAAAATAAATGATAAAATAAAATAACTAATGGATTAGCATCCTCTAGGCAGTTTCCAACTTTTCTTTGATATGAAACTAGTTATGGTCCGTTCTGAAGATACTAGCCTTACTTTTAAAAAGGCAAACAGTTTTCTTATGTTCATGAGTGTAGAGTTCTACATGAACTCTCCTAACTATTACAGATGTTGAAACTCAGGCAAATGATAAAAATCCCTGGTCATTCCAGTTAGAATACATACAGGAGGCACAAAATGCAGTATCAGTGAATCAAAGACATGCTTTTTAAAAAATATGCTGAAAATTAAACTAATTATAAACATGAATAGATATTGACTTAAAGTAGTTTTCACTGAGGGAAGACAGTCCGAAAATCTGTTTTGTGATGGTAAAATATATTTTTATATACTCTCTCCATTTTTAGGGTATAAACAAAAATTAAGAAAATAAAAATAAAACTACGATAATATTATTGCAAGGAGATATTTTATAATAAGTGCTTACTTTAATGTGTTGTCAAAAAGGCCTATTATATTTCAACTAACTGCCACTAAGTTTAAATTGAAATGGTGGACTCAAACCATTCTTCTTCTACAAATTTTAATATTTTATCATCCATATGCATATCCTTCCAAGAAACAAGAAAGTAAGGTAGCATAAATATATTATAGCAGAGAAATTGAGGCCTAGAAAGGTAATGCACTTGCTCAACCATACATAGTAATTAGCTTAGCTGAGACTAAAATTCACATTGCTAGATTTCAGATTTATTCATTGCTTTACACTTGGACTCTGGAGTTTGTTGTGAGACACAGGAAAAGCTACAATCCCTGCACATAGGTTAACAATGTCATCATACTAATACAAAAGATATTTATTATACATTAAGAGATTTCCATGAAAGCCTAGTTATGTAGGTAAATACAAATATCAAAAAATAGAATGCATTAATTGGCTTCAGCAGAGATATCTTCACATGCAAAGTGACCCTCACTCAATTTCAACATAAGAAACTGAATTATTTTAGAAAATTACAAGCTAAATGACTGCATCATTTTCCATCTTTAAGAATGAAGGTGAATTAATATATGCCATGGATAGGCACTCATCCTAAGGAACTGATCAAAATTACTGCCACTGAGGAAAAGACAGGAAATGAAGACTTCTTGGAGACAGTGGTAGGCTCCCATGCCTGTTAAATAGACTTTGATGAATTGATCTTTTTTCAACAATAGTTGATGTTTTCAGCAGTCCCTTTTATCCTCTCACTCAAATCGATCTAAATTTCCAAGTTCAGAATGAACATTTTTATTGGCTAGCTTTCCTAAGTGTTGACTAGATGAACAAATAAAAAGGCAATCTTCAAGTTTCTTCTGAACAACTTCCAACAATGTCAATAAAAGAAACTTTGGAGGGTCTAAATAACTTGATAGTTTTCAGAGTCCTTTGACATTTTATATTTGTATGTATTGTTCAGGATGTTAGGAGTTATTTCATTCCTTCCAGTACCCACATTTCTCTTATCGAACAGTTACAGATTTTTAAAAATCTACTCCACATAAACATCATAATCAGGAGGCGATTCATAAGAGAATGGAACACCTTCTGACTTAATTTACTTTTCCCATTTCCTTATTTGGAAGATTGGAGGTAAATCTCCATATAAAAAGAACCTGCATTTTCAGCATTTTCTAGAAGATCAGTATTGAAATGACAGGTAGTGGAGGCATGGGAAAAACTATCACCATTGAAATTTTATAATGATTATTTAAAATCACAGATAATTCAGACTATCCTTAGGTGTAAGATGGAATGAGAATAGTCGCACATGTAAACATGTACCTCTAGTTTGCAGCTCACACCTACAGACCAACATACATGGACACCTTTACCACTTTTAGCAACGTGAATGACTTCATAAGCATTAATTGAGATGAGGCTGACACTTCAGAAATCACTCTAACCTCTAATTATGGTTGTAATGAAGCACCAGTTTAACACTGTTTGGTTTTATTCTTCATTAACAATTGAAAATAACCGCTTTTTCTAATCCTGAAAATAGGCAAGTGCAATTTTTCAGTACTGGAAATTTAAGAAAGAGTTAAAATATCATAAAGAATGACAAAGGCACTTTCGAGAAAAATGGTGTGGCTATCACAGTAGAACATTATTTCAGAGAAATAGCGCACATTTGATGACTGTCAGAATTTACGTAACTTACTCTGCATGAATTAACTATGAGGCATAAAATCAACTTTGGCTTAAACACACACGCAGTAATTGTCATGTGACATTTTGAGGCATTGTGAGTATGACATCAAGGTATTGCTTAAATCACCAACAAAAATATGACAAAAATGACTGTGACATATGACCTTAGTGCCCCAATAGGTTACTGGGGAAAAAATATGATCATGTCAGTAAAAGAGCTGGAACAAAAATGGGTCCATATCTGACAGTACGTTTAGGACATTCTAGTTGAAATGGATACTTGTCAATTGAGTGTCCATGATCATCGCTCTGATTTATTAGGGTAACAAACTGGGCTCACACAAAATAACTTACAGATATCAAAATCTCTCAAAATTATGAACCGTGAGGAAAATCAAATTCTAATATTTAACATCTGTCTTAGGATTCTTACCATTTATCTTCTGATCAAAATTTCAAATGGTGCCAAAAAAAAAAAAAATCACGAAGTCAAAAGGACTTGGTGGGGGTATCTTTGTTTCTCTCCCAAAGCCTAAAAGTTATACTCAACTGCAGCACAAAGAGTAAAGAGGTTGTTATTCATATTAACTACATTTACATTCCTAACGCAACATCCAGAGAGCTAATAGTGGGGTTATTAACATAACAAACGTAAATGTTCTATATAAATAATACTGTTTCAGGCCAGCAACCGCTCATCTGACAGCATTTAGGCACAGGCTCAACATCTGTTTATGAACACTTTGCCTAATGATATCATCAGATATCATTAAGTGCGGCAGAATACAGCATAGAGGCAGGTGCAGCTGCCTTCACAACCCATCACAGAGAAAGAAAAGAGCTGCATTCCCCATCCGAAAACCCATCATTAGGACAATTTTCTTCGACAAACCAGCCCTGTGATTTCAATCTGTATATCACCTGTAATTGTAGTTTTTAGCAAGAAGCTGATTCTATACATTTAGCGACGAATCACGTTGATGGCCTGAATACTGGAAACACATTTGTGGTACCAGCTGCGGCAGCTTTTTTTAGAGCCTGTGTTAACAAAATACTGCTAACAAGGCAATGCTGGGAGTGCAGCTTTGTTTCTCTTTCTTGTTCATAGTGTTTAGATGTGCATAATTATGGAAATTAGCAATTGATTGCTTCTCAATAATAATTGATTACTGGTCACTGAACTCTTCTGTAGCACTTTACCGAAGGTGAGGACATGAGATAAGTGAATTCTTACCAGTTCCAACCATATAGAAAGAAAGAGACCAAAAAGAACTCTCGATTTGTACATCAGTTTCCATGATAAACAGACCAAAGGGATAATAGAATATCCCAGAATCTAGTTTGCCCTGAAGCAAATTGTAGAGATCATAGCAAGCCTGCAGAATTCTCCCTGTGGACCATGTAAGAAACATACATCATTTTTATATATGTCAGTTGGTCTTTGATTTGAAAATATTTCTACCCATTTAATTTATCTTTCAGTCAGTTTTCTTAAATTGTACAATTTAAGGGTTATATCAAAAAAATGAATACCAATTTTCAACACCTCTCAAATTGAAACAAACTGACAAAATAATGTGAAGTCTCTTTTTGCAAAGAGGTACAAATTCAGAAGCCTATCGTCTCAGACAGATAGCGAGCACTTCAAAATGATTCTCCTCTTTTTGATCTGCTGTATATCCATCAACATTTTGGTCGGTGCCGACTGACTTGTTTCAGTATAGCATAATGTAGGGAATGTTACTTGATGCTGCAGCTAACATTTAAAGGAAAATGCACTTATTTTTGGCTTAATCACTACTGTCAATTTGGACATAACATATCCAATTCAAATTTACTGCAGTACATGGAAGCCTCACAGACAATAAAGAATCCGTGGTGTTTGTGAAATGGGAAACACCGTGACTCATGGTGTTTCAAAGATGGAAAGACCAGTAGGGAAAAAATTAACTCTTTATTTTGGAAGAATAATGAGCTTCCGAGTGTTCAATGTAATCCTCTCCCTGGTGTGTTTGTGAGTGTGTGTGTGTGTGTGTGTGAGAGAGAGAGTGTGTGTGTGTGTGTGTGCTCATTTGTACAGGACATGACTGTATCGTGGCAGTCAACTTTACAACCTGATTCATAAAAAATGCAGCTTGGTTAAAGTTAGTATGCTCAATTTCAATAGTGTTTTTATCCCAAAATGGGTAGCAGATTGTACAATCATGACTCAAAAAAATATGCACAAGTTATAAGAATTAGGCAACAGTTTGAGAATAAAACTGAATCCCTCCTCTCTGCCCACAGAAGGATTTCTCATATAATGAACAGGTGCAATTTCCAGAGATCTCTGTTCACTGAGATGGCAAAAGCCACTGTTTGTTGCTTTCCCCAGCAGCAACACAAGATAATATGGTGATAAAACTGCAATCAGAAACTAAAAAGCCACATCACATATATGTACAATTCTATTCTCTTAGTATACACCTTGCAAACACAAATTCATATGCCTAGCATTCTAGCTCTTTCTTAAAATGTATGCACTGAATAACAATTATAAATTTTTGCACTACTCTGTACCCAAAGCCTGCAAAAAAATGAAATAAACGGAATTTAGGCAATGTGTGTGAGTCCATGTGCTTACGCCATTATGTTAGTGCCAAAAGCGTTAAAAAAAAATACAGACAGATTCCCTGTAATTTATCTCTGAGTTTATTATCAGCATGACATTTTAATGTGTGTTATTAAAATTATATTTTAGGGGTTGGGGTGGGGTTCAGGTGGAAGAGTACTTTGGAATATTGCAAGAAGTTGCACATAAAAATGATTTTGGTAACCTAGTGATGTCCTTGACACACTTTGGCACTACACAGTGTATCTGCTTAAAGAGACATATGGCTGGAATGGCAGAAGTCAGAATTTGAAGGGTATTAGTAAAACCATGTGGGGGAAGCTTGAACTGATACTGGCTTAGGCTAATTGTAACTCTTCTCTGATTTCACATGCTCCAAACCCGTAAAATAATTTTAACTACTGAAACCATAATTTCCATTTTTTGAGATAGTTTTAAATCACATTACTAGGAAATGAAATTGAAAATAAATCCACTTGCTAATAATAATGCTGGGTGACTTTAAAATGCTAACAGTATAAAGTTAAAAAATGTGGTAAATGATCAACCCTAACCTCTGAACTGCTGGTGTGATTTGTTGCTGTTATTGCTGAATCACACCTTGTTGAGGTAAGAGAGGCCTTCTGAGAATATCAGAGATCAACTTCAAGTCTTGTATTCTCAGCAATGATTTTCCGACCGCTTAAGAGCCCTGCAGAGCAGCCCTGCAGCCTTCCTCATTAGTTATATTTTCAGCAAAGCCCTTTTGACTATGTGATATTCCTTGTAGTTTACTTGTTTATTTGTTTATTGCCTTTCTCCTCTTTTTACTGAAGTGTAAGTGCTGTCACAGAAGGGATCTTGCTGGTCTTCACTCCTCTCTGCCTGACATCTATAAGACACCCAGTAAAAAATGTGCAAAATGAATAAACGTGATACAGTGTTCTTTTCAAGCCATGGTCTGCATAATATTCTCAACTTTTCCATGGAATGGTCAGAATTTACTAACCTAGTATAAATTTGTAAATAATTTATGCTGAAGTTTTCACAAAATATGATTTCATTAATGACAAATGAATTCTTTTTTCACATGGTGCCAAAGCTGATTTATATAATCTGGCCAGAGAGAGGTTTTATTTAATTAAAGAAAATTAGCTCAGTACTTCCTTAATACACACTCTACTTTACTGCTACCTAAACTTTTACTTGAGTAAATAATTACATAACTAAAGGCTTAGGTCAAAAGCATTTTTAAAATTAAGCCAATTCTTACATCTTAAGAAACTTGTTGATATTTACATACAAATAGCAGTTAAGAGACAATCTATACTTAATTTCTGCTCTTGATAAATGCATTAGTTATATCAGGCTTTGAAAGAAAGAATACCAAATTGCCTATACTACTTTTCTACTCAGGGTTAAAGACGCTAACCACTTTCAAACAACCATCTGAGAAAACTAATTCCCAACGTATTGGAGTAGGTGAGAGAATAAAAGGTGTGTTATTGAAAGGGAATTTGGAACAAGTAATCATTCTGAATGTGTGTACATCAGAGACTCCTCAAAGCCTGCCTGGCAATCTGTTTTTTATGTAAGTTTGTTTTTATCTGTGGTGGGGAGTGCTAATATTTAAATTTGCATTAACTACTTTCCATAATGAATAAGAAGTACATAGCTAAACCTGATTTATAGCAAATCAATTTTGGCAGACAGCAAAAAGTAAAAAATTGTTTTTGTTTTTAAAGTAGAAAGCTTCTGTTTAAGACAGTTAAAGATTTTCAGAGAAAAGAGATTATTAATAGGAGTAACCTAGATTAGCGTAATGGTAGGAATAGTTGCAGAAATAGTAAGAGGCTTAGAGAAAGCTCCCCAATTTTAATGCCCTGAAAAATTGGGTGCAATCTTGTCTTCCTCACTAGAGCTGCTCCATCACTCAGTTATTTATTTTCTCAATCTGTCAATATTTATAGTAAAGCTTGAAGAATCACCAAATTGTAAGGTCTAAAGTAACGTTGAGAAATCATTCATTAACTCAACAAATATCGAGTTTCTATCCATCCCCCCACACTGCCAACACAGTGATCTTTCAAGGGCAAATCTGATCTTTCCACTGCCCTGCAGAAAGCCCTTCAAAGATTTCTCATTGCTGTAAGCCTGAAATTTAAACTTCTAACAAAGATATAAAACATTCTTAGTCCAATCTCTACCTGTTTTCTGATCCTTTCAGTAACTTTTTTCTCTGACCCTTTCTGACCACCCCACCCCCTGCCAAATTCCCTTGACACCTGTTGCCTTTATTCTCTATCCCAGAACTGACTGCCGTTTTTCAACATGCGTCCTCATGCTCTGTAGATGCTCTTCTCTCTTCCTGAATTAGCCTCTCTCCATGCTCCCTTGTCCACATGGTGAGCTCCTACTTATCCATGAAAACTCAGATTAAATATGATTTGCCTGTGAAAACTTTAACCAGTGCGGGATTTATCATTTGTGCTATCACATCATCATAAAAATCTACACTACTACTAATTATACTGTCTTCATCACTCTCTAAATACTTATGAAGCTTGTTGTAGGTTGTAGGAACTGAGAACACATCACTGAACAAAAATAGATAAAATTTTCTAATCTCATGAAATTTTATTCTCAACTTGCAAAATAATACAACAAAAAAATACTAATTTACACACACACACACATATATATGGTTAGGTAGTGTTAAGTTCTTACAAAAAAGATTAAAACAAGGAAGGAAAGTGTGTGGTATTGGAAGAGGTGATTAATATTGTCAATATTATTGTTAGGGAACAGCTCACTAAGGGGAGAGATTTTAAGAAAAGGTATCTAGTGATCATATATTCACAACGGGTCTTATATGTATGATGGGACTCATGCTATGAAGCTGTTATACAATTTTGCCTCATCCAGAACCCAGCATAGTTTCTGACACATAGACTTAACAAAGAAATAATTCTACACAAACTTAAAGGTTGTCAGAGCAACAGGTGGGATGTTATAATTTATTTTAGCCTTTTGGAACTTCAGTGCTAGACATAAGACCCTGTGTAAAGCTTATAGCCTTTAAAATGCAATTACTTATACAATAACACTGAAGAATCATGTGTCTAGATGAATACCCTATAAGTAGCCAAATTACTCTATCGCCATACAGGAGAGAATGATCATGGCATATTCACATTAAAAATCCCTTTATTAAGGCTTTATTAATAGCACAAAAAGTAAATCATATTTCCTATTTGAGACACTTCTTTTTCTTATGAAATATTATACTGCTAGATGAGTATTTTTTCCCTCTAAAGACTGGTCTGTCCTACATTTCTAGACATATAAACTTCCCTTATGAGTGTTCTTTCTTTTTGAGAAAACACTAGCAATACCCATGATTCCCATGAAAAGCCCAGATAGTATCTGTTGATGCTTAGGATATAGCTTTCAACTTTTATGAATCTCCAAATCATCATAATTTTCTATCATGTCGTTATGTACAATGGGTAAAATTCTGCTCAATAGACATTTAGCTCACAATAAGTCTTGTGGTATTTGAAAACAAATATGGAGTTGTCTCCAATTCTACCATTAATGCATGGGCATTGTGAAGAATGTTGGATAAGCTAAATACAAAATACGGTTTATATGTATTTTTAATGATTAAAACTATTTCTTAAAGTTTGAAACAATATAACTTTTTATATCATCTAACTGAAAGCAAGTTATATTTTGAAACATTTAAGCAGCAGAATTGCTGAGAGTTTAAGAATAATCAGTATTTTGTGAAATTGTACATTTTGCATAATTTTAATAATAGTTCTGTGACTCTGATCAGGGCAATGTGGGTCTACTAAGTTTATTAAATAAGCAGAAAGGGAAACCAATATGTACTATGTCTTTGGCTGGAAATCATTGGGAGACATTCCATATGTTGTAATTTAGCATTAATGCAGAGTAAGCAAGAAATTTTAGGAACTTACATGAGTAGGGGAAAAAGAATGTTTTGGTGAGATGAAATTTGGTGTAGAATTCCTTGTTCTGTTGCTTTCAAATGCACATGTGACTTTAGACTAAGCATAACCAAAACCGAAAAGGAAAGAAGAGGACATGGGGAATCTGAAGCTGGGACAAACAGATTGTATATTATTTTAAAATAACTTCCAGAAAATGCATTAGGAGTGGGTTTAAAGGTGTTATTCGTCCTAGAGGAAACCTCACACATTGCCAGAAACTTCTGATGAATCTGTTAGCTTCACCTATAAAGTTGTTATATCAGTGAAATCCTAATATTTTCACAACAGCAGTGAATAATGTGAAAGATCTCAATTCAAATATGACAGTGTCTTAAAGAGTGATTTGATGAGTAGGCTATGGTTCAGGGGCTATTCTAAGATAATGAATATGAAAGAAAAAGGGGATGTGGTTCATCCCCTCAATGAAATTCCAAAAGAAGGGATGCCAGAGAGGTAGATAAATGCCATATCTAATGGATGATGTGACAGGACCACAAAAGCAGGACCCGCAGGCTTCTATGTGTTCACAGAGAAGAGAGGAAGGGACTTCTCTGCATGTTTTTAGAGAACAAATCATCAATGGACAAAATTAAGTCAAATGAATGAATAAATACTCCCAAAACGGTAAAAACAAAAAGCTACCTGTCTTATGTTGGCCAAATGATAGTGAACATTTCAGTATTCTGATTTATTAGATCAACTTCTATTTTTTCCAAGTATAGTTTTCCACTTAGCAGGTTTTAATTTAGCATTGCCAAGTCAAAGGTCAGAAAAACAGAAAAAGAAAAATATTTTTTCAGTAAGTGTACTTTTCCATTGTGTGCCACCAACCTTTCCACTAGTGCTAGGGTTTCATCATATGAACAGAGGAGCAAATCTTGCCACCAAAGTTGCCTTCTTTCAGAAAAGTAAGCCTATTGGTGGCCTTTGTTATGAGAATCAGCATTCCGGCAATCTCTGCTCTTAATGACACCCTGAGTTTTCCGATTTAGAAGTTGCCAGATTTGTGGTTTATGAACAGCTTGAACAAAGGTGCTTGCACACTGCTTGCCCATAAAAAGTATTTGTTTTCTTTTAAAATTTATTAAAAAAAGAGAAAAAATCTGCCATCAAAAATTTAGGATAAAATCAGCTATAATAGACAGCAAATGAAAATTACATCACTAAGACAGAGAAAACCTTCAAAATCTTTCCCCAACTCTGTCTCAATATCTTACACAGTGGAGCACATGTTAAAATTACCCTGTTCATTCCGTCAAAATTTCTCAACACTATCACATGAAACAGCACCCACAGGCCTTTTTTTCTTCCAGTCTCTTTCTTCTTGCTTTGCCTGGTTTATTACTGGTCACTCTCACCCTGAAAAGTTTCCAACCTGTCTTGGTTCTCTTTGGTTCTGCAGCTTAAACAGTTATTCCAATAAGTAAAATAAAAGTATAGAAAGCCTAGACTGGCAGGTATCTGCCCAAACGACAAAATGTCCCTCTCTTAAATGAAATAGTCCTATTTTTTTGTCTTTTTCATATACGTATTGCTTCTGTATATATGAGCAGTATGTTTTAAACATACTGATTGTAGTTTTCAAAGAGAAAGAAAGAACACTAACGTTGGGTTATGTGAGTCTGAGACGTTTAGAAATCAAGAAGGAATAAAATGACTGGTTTGTTGAAAGAAGGTCCTTATTGATTTATGGGCCATCTACAAAGTTGTATGAGAACACCCAAAATATTCTCTAGAGAGTTTCACATAGTAAGTGAGACACAGGATTAGCTTCAATACTATAAATACAAATTACAGTGATGATGCTGAATAGCTGGCTACATTTTAAAGTACAGTGTGCTATTTTATGTGAACACACATAAAGTATAACTTGAGAATCTTAGTCATAGATTGTCAGTAGACAAAACCATAGGCACCATGGAGAAGCAAGATGGAATCTAGGATAATTTTAATAAAATGGACAGAGGTCTGGGTTTCACATTTGATGACATGGGAGAAATAGGTAGGAACTGACTTCTTTTGGTGGCCTCGCTGCCAATAGAGTAATTCCAGACTGCTTTCCAGGCACCCAAGATTGTCTGGAATATAACATAATCTGTCTTCATAGTCACAGCATCTCTTTTTGTAGGTTTGCTTGATGTTTCTGATGAGAAGTATTACCCACTCTTCCTATAATTCATCTTTGCTATCCCATTATAATTCATTGCTGTATCCTGTATCTGACTATCAAAAGTCTGTGAATCTGACCCTATTTGTGAATAATATCTGGCTCAGTGTGTTACCTAGTCTTTCCTTTTAGAGATAAGAAATTGAGTACTCAGGAGTAGAGAAAAGAGACTTGCCCAAAGCCTCCAACCTGGGAGGTCTGTGCCTGCCACCAAGGTCACACATCCTAGTTCAGTCATCTTTTTCACTACCCAACACTCCGCTACAGTCAACAACCACAGCAACAAAAACAACAGGCCCTTTCCTGCTCTTCAATTAAATATTAGAAGTTGGCATGACATTTAAGGGGCATATCCTTTAGAATCAAGTCTGACATATAATGGGCATTCAATCAATATTTATGAAAAAAAAAATGGATAGCTATCCCCAACAGAGAACACATTACCTCATATTTATTGCTTGTTATGGCATTCTTTCTTGGTTTTCTATTATCTAGAATGACATAGTGGAAAGAACTTGAATTTTGGAACCCAGGATTTTTATCAACACAGTGAGGGAGGTACTATTAGTTCTAATTTTATAAACAAATTGAAATTTAGAAAGGTTGAATAGCTTGTAAAGGGTAAGCAACCTATCAAGGAACTGAAGAAGAATTTGAACCAGGCAGTCTGACTCCAGGGCATTGGTGCACAGGTTTTGTGATCTTTCTTTTCCCTGATAGACATCTGGGTCAAAAATCATGGCTTACAGTGAAGTTTTGGTTTGGTTGATTTTACCTTAAAGAGTTTGCAAGAAAAAGCTACTTAAATGGAAATATATAAAGTCATTATTCTGACAGTCTCTCTACTCTTATTGTTTAAAAATTTGATACTAAATTAGCTGTACAATGCCTTCTTTTCATCTCCTACTTCCCATCGAGTAATCAAATAGAGGATCCTGATTCTATTTGTTGGAGAGATTGTGGATGCCTTTCACACATCGTATTTTAATGACACATAGGCTTGCACTAACAAATTCTAGTCTCTGAGATAAATAGTTTTGCTCCTTGACAATAATTTTCCTTACAATACAAAGAACCACTGAATCTGATCCACGTGAGTTGAAGGTACTAGTCTTTTTCTTCTTCTGTCCACATGTTAGAAATTTGTTAGCTACCATGAAATATACAGCTCTACATTTATTTCTATTTACTTTCAAGGCAGGTTACTACAGTACTTAATCACTCTGCTCTTGATTGGACTTCTTGGGTTAAACCTCTACTCAGCACTTACTCACTGGTATACTCCCCTAAGTAAGTTATCTCTTCTAAAGGCTCTCAAAGAATAATAATAGCACTCCTACTTCATGGAAGTAATTGTAAGGGGAAAATGAGATAGAACATATAAGACTTAGATTAATGCTCACCATATCTTAAGTGCTCAGTAAGTGTTTATTATTGTTACTAGACACATTAAAGGTACATTTGAGAACTAGAAGTGAAAGGGAGGAGTAATGCCTTCAAAAATTTACATTTTAAGATGTCTAACAGTACTATATCAAGAAGAAAACCTTGGGGATTTAAAAGTCAGAGAATTACTAAATAATTTCCAGCTGAGCAATTAATTTAATGCTGTGTTCTCCCCTTCAATTTAATTATCATAGGTCAATGGCATTCTACCTTCCAGTGTTTTGGTAGGATTTTGCTATCGAATAAGCAGCACACCTTCCACTTTTTTTTTTTATGTTTGATATTTTCCCAGTCATTGCTGAATTTAGTTGACCTGGAGTTATTCTGAAAATAAATACTGTGATCCCAAAAGTACGAAAACCTAAAAGAGAACTCCAGAAGGTGTTAAATTCCTAAAAATCCCTGAAAAGAAGGTATTGTACAGCTAATTTCATATCAAAATTGGTAACAGTAGAGAGACCTTCAGAGTAATGACTTTATATGTTTCCATTTAAGTAGCTTTTTCCTTAATGTAATGCAGAAACCAAGGTAGGCAAAATCCCTGAATCCAGAACGTAAGGCAAAATTTGACATATTTGTCATATACAGCCTATAGAAACAATACCACATGCCAAAAAAACAACATCATGCTGCACTGCCTTGAGTCATTTCGTGGCTTCCCATTGAACTTCAAATAAATATGAAATCTTTAACTCAGCCATCAAAACTGCAATCTGGCCCCTTCCTCCCACCTCCCTAGCCTCCTATCTTCTGCTACCTTCTGCTTTTTCTCTCCAGCTAGACCAGCAAGTTGGGAAGTCCTCAAATGGACCATCTTCACAGCCCTTTTGCACACTCTCTTCACTCAGTCTGGAGTTCACTTTCAACCCCTTACCTCCCCACCTATCCAAGCTCCACCTTCTGCCCATTCCACCTCACTGAAAACTCCCTCCCTCTGTCCTCCTTGACCAGATTACCTGCATGCCTTGGAGGTTTCTCTCCCACCCCCTTCCACCTCCTGAAACACTGCACATTGGCAGCTTCATACCTATCTAGGGCCCTCTTCCTTACAGCCTGTAAACTCCTTGGTGATAGGAATCTTATCCATGATCACCACTGTTTTCCAGTCTCCAGCCTAGGGCCTGGCACAAAGCATGCTCTCAATAAATATTATAGAGTAAATAAATAAAACCGAAATGTGACAATAATTCAAAAAGAAAGCAGAAAGCCTTCTTCAAACACAAAATACTCCAGTTAGCATGTTTGGCTAAACATATGACTTCTCACTATTAAGAATGATTTTCATACTCTGCCTCCTCTCCTAGGGCACACCTGGGCCTGGGAAAGAAGGGAGCTAAGTGGAAAGAGAACTACAGGGTAGTTCCCTGGGGCCTTTCATACCCACATCATCACCAATTAAACACAGCCATGCCTGCTTTATCACTGCATTTTTTTTTAAACTGCAGAATCCATGGGCAAAGGATTCCAAGGCTAAAAGTAATTTGAAAATCAATTATTAGAATAAAACCATCTAATAATTATTTTTTCTTTCAATGTCGTAGTGAGGATGAACTGCCCTCTGTCAATTTTGCTAGTTGACATAATTTTTCAACTCCCCAAACTATTTCTAAACTGGTCATGTTCTTATACATTCAAGCACATCAGAAAACACAGATTTCAGTATTCATCTCTGGCTGTTTCTCTATCACTCATCTGCCTCTCCCCTTATAGATGTATGCCCTTCAGTGGTTTCCTCTATTGCCCAGGGAAAAACATCCAAGTTTGTGGCACAACATTTACAAACTGGAGGCTGGGCAACATGGCGAAATCTTGTCTCTACAAAAAATACAAAAATTAGCCAGGTGTGGCGGTGCGCTTCTGTGCTCCTGTAGTCTCAGCTACTTGGGGTACTGAGGCAGGAGGATCGCTTGAGCCTGGGAGGTCGAGGCTGCCGTGAGCATTGATCACACCACTGCAGTCTAGCCTGGGCGACATGGTGAGAACCCTGTCTCAAAAAAAATAAACTACAAAATAATAATAATAAATAAAAACTATCATTATTTTCATTTACTATTCCAGCTTCCTTCCTCTCCCCTGGAGCTTTCTATTGGAATCATGAAACATACCATGATTTTCTCCACACCTGTGCCTGTCTTCTTGGAGTGCATTTCCTCTGCCTGAATAATCCCTTCAAGTCCTTCATGAACCACCTCAAATGTGACTATTGGCTTTCCCCAGTCTGGGTAATTTACTCAGACTCCTACCACATGCACTTATGGGACTCTGCAGTTTCACCTGACACCTTAAAACACTGAATGACTTGCTTTTTTGTCTGTCTTTTCTGCCTAGGTAGTTATACCCCTAAACACAGATTCAGCTTCATGCCCTTCCTTCCTGGGTTATTGCTCGGCATAAGTATATACTGAATGAATAGAAGAGTTCCAATAAGTTTTAACATTTCCTTGGCATTTAAACATTTAATATTTATAATTTCACCTCCTTATGAAATTCCCCAAAGCGTGTGCCATACAGAAATTTGCAGAATCCCAAACAAAATTATGCAAGCAGGGGGACTACTACCCACAGACACCCTTTAGCTGATTAGTCTAGTCAGCCGCTCTGACTCAGCATCTAAAATGGTTTTCACATTTTTACTTAAAACAGTATTGTATCACTATAATAATTTAAGAGGATTTTCCATTATTGTGAAATATACTGGGAATTATAAGGACATTTTTAATTTAGAAAGTTGAAGGAGGAAAGTGATTTTCCCACTGCACAGCTAATCAGAGTTGGTGCTGGGTATAGGTCAAGATCAGTATTTCTCAAAGTATGTTCCAGGACTCACTGGTCCCTTGGGATTCTCGATAAGAATGTCCATGATCAGATATGTTTGGGAACACTGAATTCCAGGTCCTTAACATATTAAATGCCCTGAGAAATTCTCCAGTCAAGATATCTATTTATCTTTGATATGCTCAACATTTCCCAAATTCCTTTGATCGTGAGTTCGATGACATTATAAAAACTCACTATGGAAAAAGCTAGTCTTGATCACCAAATTCTCGTCCCAATGTTTGCCTTTTACTTACAGTAGTATGCGCATAGCAAAGTCGAGATCTGAAGCAATTATTTGATCTCGAACTCCCGACCTCAGATGATCCAACCACCTTGGCCTCCCATAGTGCTGGGTCACAGGCATGAGCCACCACGCCTGGCTGTTGAAGCAGTTATTTGGGATACATTTAGTTACCAATTTTATTTTGCAGGGTATATATAAATATGAACAAATATTTTAGATGCTTCTTTGCTTATTCTTTAGTATAAAATATTTGAGTGCTTGATTTTCCTCTTTATGGTGATTAGGCATAAAATAAACAACCTCTTTGGAATACGCTACGTAACAGGAAAAAAATCACATTGATTGTTTTTCACTGCAGTTTCCTCCCACACTATTATTAAAGTTTTGCAATCATGCTTTACATCTTATCACCATTGGCACACCGCAGCAGCAGGTTATAGTATTTTAATGGCATGAATCTTAAATTTAGATGAAATTTAACTTTAAAATAGAAAAAAATGGACACATATGTGTGTGCAACAGTTGGCATCTAACAATGGATACCTTTGTGAGTCATGTAAGATTAAGTCCAGAAAAAAATAAGGTATATCATAGCTATTCTCTTTTTGAACACTCCATGTTGAGAAAAAAGGTATTTTCTGTAAGTTTTGGTGCTTCTTATTTAGACTGCAAAACAAATTAGAACCAAACAAAAAAAAAGGAACTCTTATTGTTACCAGCTTAAGAAAAATTAGAGAGATCTGTGATTGTTGGTTTTCTAATAAATGTAACTATATTTTCTAGATTAATTCGGCTCCTACCGCTTCAGTATGGTCTATACTGCAAATGTACAAGGGGAAGCTTCAACTAGGGTCCTGCTTGATAAGTAGTGTAAGATGGAAGTATCTGAACACTTAGGGTGTCACCTTAAAACAAATTGTCACACATTTTTCTTCACACATTTGAAACCCAACTTATCAACCTTAACAAGTGTTGTTATCAAAAGAATTTTGGTGCCTTTGTTCTTTCCCTCTTGCAAGTAAATTACACTTTTAGGATTTATTAAGACAAGAAACAATTTTTGAATAGCAGGTCAAAACTCTCTACGGAAAAATTCTCATTACTTTCTAGCCTGAAGCAGTATTTACCACCCAATGTATCCATCTTTTTCCTGTTTCTTCTATATCTATATTTCCCGAATCTTGTTTCTGTGCCTAATGCTATAACATTGCAGCAGTTTGTTCAAAGCAACACTCTTATTTTTGCTCTTAGCCGGTGCTATACAAACCCTGATCAATTATTGAAGTAGAAGCCCCGAAGTAACACAGCCATTACTGCAGGAGGCGGATAAAAATGGAACACTTTGAGCTACAGTATATTTACTTTTGAGTTTCAGCAAACAAACCAACAAGTTAAACTACTTTGTCTTTCACTTTGTTTGATGTACTCATATTTCCTGCTTTCTCCAAAAGCCGTTTTCTTCATAAAGCAGGTCTCTGAAAATTCGTTTCTTTTTGGAATTGTGGTAACCTTAACATTTATGCAAAAGAGTACTGCAACTCGGACAAGAAGGGCTCGAATGAGTTACATAGACATAGCATGCCAAGAGCTGTATGGCATTTGATAAAGTTCACCGACGTGTCATCTTCATATGGTAATAACACTGCAAAGAGTCCACAGTGATATTTAAAACAACAAACAGTCTAACTGAGGAAAGTATTCATTAAAGCCTTTCAGAAAAGTCATATTAGAGGTGGAGAAAATTTCTCATGAAGAGCAACCGCTAATCACATTTGGAATTTTTCTCTCTCTTCTGCTTACTCCATTATTCACAAAGGATTGCCCAAGATGTTGTAATTTTATTTTTTAAACTGCTCCGTTATTTAATTATATAGAATATATCTGGTCAGGTTGCCAGTGAAGGCTACAAGTATTCATCTTCTGACGATGCCAACTTGCATCTGCAGCCTCAATATAATGGTAGCTTTTTTTTTTTTATTTTAAATGTCTGTTCTGGGTTTTAAGGACTAAATGATAGTGAAGATAACTGGAAATGTTCCAAGGTTTTTATATGTACTATGCAGTCGAAACAAAAATTAGTAGTTATACTCCAGAACTAATAATATTTGACACTTATTCTTATCATTGCCTGAAGTTTGGGTAGAGAGTTCCAGCAAGTTTCTGAAAAGTAGCTAAGACAATGTAAGGAACTGTTTTGAAGTGTTATGTATCTGCATCCCACTCAGAGCTCTTCTTTTCCAGCCAAGCAAATAAAAGCAATCTGCATAACCTCTAAGCACCAAAGGTGAGCAGATTATGAAAAACACTTTCATGAATTCATAAGTATGTCATCAAAGCCACTTGAAGCACTTTGATATTTGAATAGAAAAGCTGTGAAGAAAAAAGCCATATGCATTGGGAAGCTTTCATAATTTAGGATAGTTTATTTCAATGTCTTGTTATGAAGTGATATTCATCTTTTCCCTCATATACTCTTCATTTGTGAATAGGCCTATTAGATACAATATAAAGCATAAAAGATCTCAACTGAAAAATACAACAGATGAAGATCTTATCAAGCATTTTTTAAAAATATGAGTATGTCTGTACTTCTAGTATTATGAAAGGCAGTTATATCTCACCATTGAGACGACCCCAGGAAGACTGTTTTGTAAAATTTCAGGCTGCCTTCAGTGGGTAGGCAATAATGTGATATTTTATTATTAGTTCCCTTTCCTTCTACTCATTTCAAAGAGAAGAAATAATGTATTTGTATAACCAGTTCCTAGGACATCAATTTCTTTGTTTGAATTGATACCATGATCTAATTATTGTACAAATAGGTGAAAGGAAGGGTACAATTTTATTTACGTACTAGGTTGACCGAAAGAGAGATGGACCACTTATGACTCAAAAATCTGCATTATTATTTTTTAGGGTTTTGTGGCAGGTACCTCATGAAAATTAGCTAGAATGACAAGAAACAATTTGAAAAAAGGCACAGAAAGAACTCTAGAAATGTATGCTTTGTAAAACAGTTCTTTAACATGGCTCTGGATAGTAGAAACAAGCTGACTAAATTTATGAGGTGTGAAGCTTACGCCTTATAAGATGTAATAATGATTAACATTAGAATCACAAGTTAAACCTGAGGTCAGGCTTAAGAAATGATATTAACCCTACCTCTACTGCTAAAATATCCAGCCATTTCTCTTTACCTCAGAAGAAAATCTTAGCCTTTCTAAAGTAGCTACATGTTTCAATTTTTTTCTCATGTACCTCTTAAGAGCACTTTGTTGTTTTCTTAACAACAATATTTCTTTCAGAAAGATATATGGAAGCAGATGTGTCTATATAATCCTTGCTTAGAGCTGACTGCTAAAATTTTCATTATTCACTCATGCATTCATAGATTTCTTTATCAAAGGATAACATCAAAATCACTTTATTGAATGATAGTTACTCATTATGTGCTCTGCTGGATTTTAACAAAACAAATCATGTACCAGACACTGTTCCTGCTCTGAAAAGTGGACAGTCTAGTAAAGGAGACAGAAATAAACAAATATGTATAGTTAAGTACCAGCATAAAGTTATATAGGTCTATGGTACACTACTGACCTAAAGATGGCATGCTTTTTTTTTTATAAAAAGTTGGGATGGGAAGAAGAGCGATCGGAGCAAGGAAAGCTTCACAAAAGGGATCTTAAAGGCAATCAGTGTATAATGTCCAGAAGAATAGAAAATAATGAAAAATATATTGCTAAAATGTAGTTCCCAGGGGGAAAAATATAAGTTTGTTATGTATTATAATAAAGTAAAAGACAACTCTGGTTTATGTATGGGCTCATAGTTGGGAAACTCCTTCATTCACATCTGATCTTCCTAGCCACCTCTTGCTGCAGGTATGATTTCTGTCCTTTTGAAGCTGAAATAAATGATGTATGATCAACTCAAAGGTCCATACTAAATGAAGGGCCCAATGAGGACCATCAGCTTACAACTCAAACCAAAGAAATGATCTTTAGAGAGAAAGCGACAATGGTTTAGTAATATTTACTTGAACATCCTCATAAGGAAATCTAAAGAGTATGCATATAATGTAGGTTATTTATGTTTAATGTGCAAATAAATACTTTCCCTATGGACATCCACATTGATCTGGGGACATTGACAGTTACCAAACATATTACTTTAGAAATGGAAAATTACAACTCATCCTGTGTATATTTATTGCCTAGAGGAGTTTTCCAATATATCACTGATGGAGAAATGAAACCTTAAGGACAAACTGAATTAGAAATCATAATTCCATTTGGGTAATATGTTGAAATTGCATAAACCATGTAGCAATATCGTGTATGTGCAACTTCAAAACTCTGAAGGCCTGATTCACTAGGTTTCTTTGCCTTTTTACAATGTTCTCAAGAGACTGAAAAATATAGATTTTATTCATCTGTAAAGTGACAGGGACTTAGGAATCATACATGGCTACTTATGAAATCTTATAAACTTAACACACAAATTATTATGGGTATTTTATGTATTTGTCTTATACAGTGCCACGTGAGAATTTTGTTTCTATTATGCAAGTTTGTTTTGTATATTAAAATTTGATGGGAAAATGTTAGGAGAGTTGAAAGTTATATCTACAAAATTTTTTAGGCAGAACGTTAAAATATTAACATTACACCATATCATTTATATTTTACAGATCTTTTAGGCCAATTTTCACTTAAACTCTTCTGTCTTGCTTTTGACAAATAAACACTAAACATTTAAGTTAATGCCAATTTTCCCTCTGAAATTATTAATCATTAGTTTAGTTTTTTTTTTTTTTTTTTTTTTTTTTTGGAGACAGAGTCTTGCTCTGTCACCCAGGCTGCTGGAGTGTAGTGGTGCAATCTAGGCTCACTGCAACCTCTGCCTCCTGGGCTCAAGCGATTCTCCTGCTTCAGGCTCCTGAGTAGCTGGGACTACAGCTGTGTGCCACCATGCTTGGCTAATTTTTTTTTTTTTTTTTTTGTAGCGATGGGGGTTGGAGGGCAGGGGGGCAATTTTCTTAAAAATATGTTCTCTCATAACTTTTGTAGAGTGGCTCCACAGCTTCAGTGAAAGTTCTACAATTAAAACTCTAAGTTAGTGATGCTGCTGCTGAACTAGAGAGGGGGGTGTGTATGTGCAAATATGTATAAATTACATGTGTATGTGTATATGATTTCTACATAAATTGACAAGTTTTATAGTGCATTGGATATAACTTTACATTGTCTGTGGCTGTGTAACAAATTGCCACCAATTTAACAGCTCAAAACACAGTATTTCTTATTTCACAGTTTCCATGGGTTAGAAGTCTGTGCACTGATGAGCTGGGTCCTCTCTTTGAGATCTCACAGGTTGTAAGCAAGGTGTCAGATGGGGTTACTCTATCTTCTGAGGCTTTGGGGTCCTCTTTCAAGCTCATATGCTTCTTGGCAGAATTCACCTCCTGTGGTTGTGAGGCTGAGGCCCTCACCTCCCAGAGGCCACCCCTCTCCATACTCAGAACATAATGTGGCTGTTTTCTGATTTGAGGCCAGTAGAAGATTGTCTCTCACATCTAGACTCTCTTTCAAAGAACTTACATGATGAAATGAGGCCCACTCAGGATCATCTCCTTTTTGAGTAAATTCAACTGCTTTGGGACCTTAACTGCATTTTCAAAATTCATTCACCATTGCCATAAAATGTAACCAAATCCATCATCTTTGCCGTATGATGTAACCTAGTCACAGACTAAGACCTGGGAACAGAGATCATGGAGGCACTGTTAGAATTCACCTGCCACACCTTACTTGAGCATAGTAAAGTTACTGCTTTAACACTTGTGAGGGCAAGGTTGTATCATTGACAAATCAAGGAGAACCTTAGAGAATATAAATGTACAAGCTGCTTTCATTTTGTCACTTTTTAAAAAACTTTTAATTTTTGTGGGTACCACAGTAGGTGTGTATATTTATGGGATACATGAGATATTTTGATACAGGCATGTAATGCATAACAATCACATCAGGGTAAACAGAGTATCCTTCATCTCAAGCATTTATCATTTCTTTGTGTTACAAATATTCCAATTATACTATTTTAGTGATTTTAAAATGTATAATAAATTATTGTTGACTGTAGTCAGCTGGTTGTGCTATGAAGTAGTAGTTTTTATTCATCCTATTTTTTATTATACTTTAAGTTCTGGGATACACGTGCAGAATGTGCAGGTTTGTTATATAGCTACACATGTGCCATGGTGGTTTGCTGCACCCATCAACCCGTCACATACATTAGGTATTTCTCCTAATGCTATCCCTCCCCTACTCCCCTACCCCCTGACAGGCTCTGGTGTGTGATGTTCCCCTCCCTGTGTCCATGTGTTCTCATTGTTCAAGTCCCACTTATGAGAACATGCGGTGTTTGGTTTTCTCTTCCTGTGTTAGTTTGCTGAGAATGATGGTTTCCAGCTTCATCCATGTCCCTGCAAAGGACATGAACTCCTTTTTTATGGTGGCACAGTATTCCATGGTGTATATGTGCCACATTTTCTTCATCCAGTCTATCATTAATGGACATTTGGGTTGGTTCCAAGTCTTTGCTATCATGAACAGTGCTGCGATAAACATACATGTGCATGTGTCTTTATAGAATGATTTATAATTAATTGGGTATATACTCAGTAATGGGATTGCTAGGTCAAATGGTATTTCTGGTTCTAGGTCCTTGAGGAATCGTCACACTGTCTTCCACAACGGTTGAACTAGTTTACACTCCCACCAATAGTGTAAAAGTGTTCCTTTTTCTCCACATCCTCTCCAGCATCTGTTGTTTCCTGACTTAATGATTGCTATTCTAACTGGTGTGAGATGGTATCTCATTGTGGTTTTGATTTGCATTTCTCTAATGATCAGTGATTATGAGTTTTTCATATGTTTTTTGGCCACATAAATGTCTTCTTTTGAGAAGTGTCTGTTCACATCCTTTGCTCACTTTTTGGATGGTTTTTTTTTTTTTTGTCTTGTAAATTTGTTTAAGTTCTTTGTAGATTCTGGGTATTAGCCCTTTGTCAGATGGACAGATTGCAAAACTTGTCTCCCATTCTGTAGTTTGCCTCTTCACTCTGACGATAGTTTCTTTTGCTATGCAGAAGCTCTTTAATTAGATCACATTTGTGAATTTTGGCTTTTGTTGCCATTGCTTTTGGTGTTTTAGTCATGAAGTTTTTGCCCATGCCCATGTCCTGCGTGGTATTACCTAGGTTTTCTTCTAGGGTTTTTATGGTTTTAGGTCTTATGTTGGGTCTTTAACCCATCTTGAGTAATTTTTGTATAAGGTGGAGGGAAGGGGTCCTCTGTTGTGTTCCATTGGTCTATGTATCTGTTTTGGTACCAGTACCAAGCTGTTTTGTTTACTGTAGCCTTGTAGTACAGTTTGAAGTCAGGTAGTGTGATGCCTCCGGCTTTATTCTTTTTACTTAGGATTGTCTTGGCTATACAGGCTCTTTTTTGGTTCCATATGAAATTTAAAGTAGTTTTTTCTAATTCTGTGATGAAAGTCAATGGTAGCTTGATAGGAATAGCATTGAATCTATAAATTACTTTGGGCCGTACAGCAATTTTCGCGATATTGATTCTTCCTATCCATGAGCATGGAATGTTTTTCCATTTGTTTGTGTCCTCGCAGTGGTTTATAGTTGTCCTTGAAGAGCTCCTTCATATCCATTGTAAGTGGTATTCCTACTAGGTATTTTATTCTCTTTGTAGCAATTGTGAATGGGAGTTCACTCATGATTTATCTATTATTGGTATATAAGAATGCTTGTGATCTTTGCACACTGACTTTGTATCCTGAGACTTTGCTGAAGTTGCTTATCAGCTTAAGGAGATTTTTGGTTGAGATGATGGGGTTTTCTAAATATACAATCATGTCATCTGCAAACAGAGACAATTTGACTTCCTTTCTTCCTATTTGAATTTCCTTTATTTCTTTCTCTTGCCTGATTGCCCTGGCCAGAACTTCCAACACTATGTTGAATAGGAGTGGTGAGAGAGGGCATCCTTGTCTTCTGCCAGTTTTCAAAGGGAATGCTTCCAGCTTTTGCCCATTTAGTATGATATTGGCTGTGGGCTTGTCATAAATAGCTCTTATTTTGAGATAAGACCCATCAATACCTAGTTTATTGAGACTTTGTAGCATGATGGAGTGTTGCTTTCATTTAAATATCACAGGGTAGAAAAGTCAGGAATGCATACACTCAGAAATAATATTGGAAAATACTGTGTGATTAAATGTCAAAATGAGTGGCATGTACAGTAACTCAGAAAATTGGTCACTTGAAATGAGTTAATTGTTGGAGAAGTCACTATTAAAGAAGAGATTTAGGCTGGTTCCTAAAAGATACAAAAGACTCAGTGAATGAACAAGGACTTTAGCTGATAAAGCCGTTTATCATTCTTTCTCAATAGTGCTGTGTAGAGCCAGGCAGACATGAGTTTGAATTCCAGCTCTGTCAGTAAGTAGCAGTGTGACTTTGGTAAGTTATTTGAACTCTCTGAACTTCCATTTTGTCACTTAGAACAAAAGGAGTAAAAGCAACTACTTCATAAGTGTTGCTCAGATAATAGTAAATCAAATGTTGTTGTTTACTCACAGGATTACTGGAAAGAATATATAACAACATATTAAATGAGAAAAGAGCTTTGAAAATAATAAAGTACCATAAAAATGTAGGTCACTCATAGCATAAGTTCCCCAGTGATGTTTTTCTGTTTGGTTAAGTATCTCTAATCTATTGCCTTATTGTATTTGATATAATAAACATGTAAGTAATTTTAGGATCAATCTGAAACAAGGAAGTTTAGAAATAGACAAATACAGCAAATAATAAAATTAGCCTTTCAACTGAGACCCTATAATTTACCACCACAAAGTGCAAAATAGTGTGGAATTTTCAGGGACCATGAAGATCAGTGTGGGCAATATTTAGGGAAAGGATTTACTTTTGTTTCCTTTTTTACTTATCATCATTCTTCCTGGTGATTATTTCTGGCATATAATAAATAGTAGATGTAATAAACTTTCATTGAATAAGTGCATTATAGATGGAAATCAAGTATTTAAATAATGAAAGTATAACCAACATAGAAGCACTGTTCATTACAAATGTACATTCCATGGAAAGAGAGGCTTAGAGTGATTTTTTCTGAAGTATACAACAGCTCAAGGTCCCCAAATAAAGGACTTAATGTCTCTAAGTAATTAACTTGGTTTGTAAGCTCCCAAAAGTTTTAATTCATGTTTTGCATTTTTTGGAAAAGGAGAACAACCAAAATAAAAACGAGGTTTCCTCCTTGGATTTCAAATATTTTCCATTTGATAATCATTGCAAGGAAGGTGACTAGGGAGGACTCTGGGAATATTTATTGAACTGTGAAAGAAGAAATCTGACAAACAATATACTTAATCATTTTCCATTTATCATCATTATCCTGTGACAGGATATAAAAACAACTGTACTAAAATGAGGTGTTTTGTTGAGGAGGAGGCTCTAGAGTATTAAAAAAGAGGATTTATATTTAAGTAAATAAAATTTTGCTGGAACCAGAAATTGAAGAGTATTTGAAGAAATGCTCTGAACTATGGTAACTGATTATTCTTCATTTATAATGTCTGTTTCAAGCTGTCTTGAACATACGGTCCAAGAAATTTTGAGTCAAGACAATACACAGCTAGGGACATACAGTAACTTTTAAGTTAACTACATATGAAATGAATTTTCAGAGTTGTCTAGGTAAACTGAAAGTGGTGTATGTTTAGCTGGCTTTCCTCTTTGATAGTGATATCTCTGAAAAAAATTGTGATTCATAAGAAATAATAAAACCTTGAGATTGACTAGTAAGTGTTCTTCTCCAGCCATGACTTGTGACCTATTGTGCACATGCTAGAGAATGAATCTAATTTTGAATATTCATTATAATCATGTTTTTTAAAAAATACATTTTAATGTCACATAGAAACAAAAGCTGTTCACGGGCCACAGCCTAGTCACTTAGGTTTACCACAGAGTGATGAAAATTCATCAAAATGTCAAGAGATCTGTATTTACCAAGTTTGATGAAGAAAATCTGACAAATACTATTTAAGATAAGTGGCATTTTTTCCTAATTGTTTTCATATGGATGAATGAAAATCAAGTGCCCTGTTACTTTGATGAAATGCTAAATTGCTTAAAAATTCATATTTACACAACGGACCAGCATACAAAATCTGAACATAAGATTATGGCTTGAAAACCAATGTACAGATTTTTCCCAGCTAACCCTGTACAGAAATGAAAGTACTAGTGAATGCTTAAATTTGAACAAATTCATTTCTACTCTCCCTGCATTTCCTCACTAAAATACGGTGCAAATAAATATTAGGTTACAAACTAATAAGTATTTCTTCCATGGAAAATATGTCAGACTTTCTATGTTGGTGGCAGCCCACCAAACAGAAATACAAGTCATTTTTAGCATGTAATTCACCTCAGGAATTAAGAATGCAAACACCAAAAGAAAACCATTGACTATTTTTCCAGTCCACATAGAATATGCTATAATTCTAAGGAACAGGAAGAAAATGTTAGAAAAACGAAATGTAAAACAAATATTAACCTTAGTGGATGTTATAACTAAGGAAAGAAATGATTACATATGAATCTTTGTTCTCCTTGTAGTTTTATGTGTGGGTATGTTCCTATGTATGTGGGTGCATTTATAATGCAATTTTAAACCAAAATACCATAGACTGAACTATGTAAGTAGTAGTAAAACTAGTAAGTAGTAGAGTTGACATTTGAAGCCCAGATCCATGAGATGGGATAGCACATGGCCTCGACCTCTTCTTCATGCTTATATCTCTTCAGATAGTTTTTCCAAAGCTAATTATAAAGCATTTTAAGGAAATCCTAATGTTTGAAATTGACTGATACATGGCCGTTGTCTGCCTATTCAGAATTTTTTTTTTTTTTTTTTGAGACGGAGTCTTGCTCTGTCACCCAGGCTGGAGTACAGTGGTGCGATCTCGGCTCACTCTGCAAGCTCCGCCTCCCGGGTTCACGCCGTTCTCTGGCCTCAGCCTCCCGACTAGGAGTAGCTGAGACTACAGGCGTCCGCCACCACGCCCGGCTGATTTTTCTGTATTTTTAGTAGAGACGGGGTTTCACCGTGGTCTCGGATCTCCTGACCTCATGATCCACCCGCCTCAGCCTCCCACAGTGCTGGGATTACACGCGTGAACCACCGCACCCAGCCTAGATTTTTTTTTTTAATTAGAAAATATAATAAAACAGAATGGGCCACTGAATCATTTTTGAGGTAAGACTGATTTTTCAACGTTGAAGTAAATTTCCTCACACTTTCAGACGTTTCATCCCTGTCCGAAGTGTTTATAGTTTTGTGTGCTAAGTAAAGGTGATCATCAAGTCCAAGTCAATTCCCACATTCATAGACTTCTTAAGCCATCTTTGGGCAATGCACATATCCAGCTTCATCAGATGCTAAAGATTCCTGAAGAAAGCTACTTTTATGACCTCATTCATTACCCATTTCCACTGATTTTGGTGAGCAACCCACTGTTTCAAAACAAAAAGCATGTTCACTATTTGTGTGATGGGTTCACTAGAAGCCCAAATCTCAGCATTACATAATATACCCATGTAACAAACCTGTACGTGTTCCTTCTGAATCTATGAAACACTCTCACACATAACATAAACGTAGCTTATCTACATTTTCTAAATAAAAACAATTTATGCAAGGAGGCACAAAGTAAAAAGTACACTGAAAAACATACATCAACCCAAGAGAGTCCTAGGCAAACTGGAAGCTTTGGTCAAGGCAGGGACAGATGGATACAAGCTTTTAACTATTCAGCACCAAACATTATTTCCAAAGTCACCTAATTTTCATTAGTCTAAGATAGACAACCAGTTGGTTGATAATTAAAAGTACAAACATTAAAAGATAAGGAATTAAGTTCATATCATTGCAAATGGAATAGTGTTGCTTACTTACAACATTAAACCTTCACCTTAGCCATTCTCCCAGTTATCAGGACAAACATTTCACTCATGAATTCCTCCTCCTCCTCTAATCCAGTACCACATCGAAGCATCATGCAACTCAGACGGGAAGTAAACAAACAATTCAGTAACAGCAATAATTAGGCTAGATCCTGAGGTCATTCTATCCACGGTAATGCTGACCTTTGGTTTTTCCCATCAGGCAACAGTTTAAAATGGAAAACTGCAAAACTTATTTAAGCCTCAAAATTCTAACTAAATGAAAATGTTTAATTTTGTGGTTACTTGCTATTATTAAGAATATCCCTTTTGTTGTTATTACATTATTGTATTTCTACATTTAGTAGGAAATCCATCATGGCATTTTAGATTAACTATCATTGTTCTATTATTTCTGTGCCATTCATTTCACAAGCTACTTACGGTGGGCTCTAGAGAATTACCGAGAAGGTAGCCCACTCTCTGATTAAACTTTTTAATTATGAATAAAAGTAACACCTTAAATAGTAAATGTATTAGCTTATTTATGCTAAGAAAGCAGCCCCTTCTACTTAGATCATGGATTTTCTTGGCAAATCAACATAGTATCTCCTAAGTGCCATCAGTCAGCCTGACAGAAACAAACTGCTTAGGAGTCCAGCCACTGAGAGCGCTCAACTCTGATACAGATCTGCAGTTGGGCATGGCACGGAGTGGTTGAGCGGCCTCACTGGAACTGTTCCAAAAACAGTAGAAATAAAGAACACTGGGTATGTGCAGGAGAGAGAAATTTTAAAAGGCATAGAATCCAGGAAAGATGAAAATTAGCAAGAAAAGAAGTAATCATCTAGATAGAGTGATTATTATTACAGCTTGTATCTACTTATGGAGGTTATCAGCAAGTCCCCTACGACTCCATTAGGAAGATAATTGTGGCCAAGGCAGGAGGATTGCTTGAGGCCAAGGCTTCAAGACCAGCATGGGCAACATAGAGACCTGTCTCCACAAAAATGTAGCAGGGTGTGTACCGGTGGTCCCAGCTACTTCTGAGGCTGAGGTGGGAGGTGGCTTGAGCCCAGAAGATTGAGGGTGCAGAGAGCTGTGACGGTGCCATTACACTCCAAAGTGGGTGACAGAGCAAGACCCTGTCTCAAAAACAAAACTAAAGAATTGTAATAGATGTCTCTCTCTAGCTAACTTGCACTCCTTCCTTGGAGGAAGTACTCTCAGAATATGGGGCCCAGGCCCTTCTCCATGTCTGGCAGAGGATCTCAGGCCAGAAGAAAATTTTATTTCTCTGCTCATAGTTATTGGTTCAGGGAAGGGCAGGTGACCACAGCAAGGCCAGTGAGCAGCCCTCTTAGGACTTTCCCCCGGAAGTTACCAGAAGTAAGCACTCTCTCCTATTAGCTGATTGCCTGAGTGCTAAGGAGGAGCACATTTGTGTGAACCGACTATGAGAGCAAAACTGTTTATAAATAAAACCAGTGGACAAGAGGAGAGCAAAGGGACTTAAGTCAGTTTATTCCCTTTTATGCTTCCACAAGTTTGAGTTGAGCTTTTGTCACTTGCAATATAAAAGGTCCTATACTTTCCATGACCTAACATTGGACTGGGGCAGTTACCATGTGTTTATATGTTTTGTATACACTTGAGTGTGCTTGTTCTAGTTCTCTGAGGCCTTTTTCCTCTTTTCTACATTCACACGATCTTCATTCTGAAACTGTGCTCTTCCCCTGTGAAAAATGCTCAGGATACCAGGAAAATGGTAGTGGGCCCTGAGAGCCAGGGTAGGCATCCAGGCATCCAGGGGTACCCATGACTATCCAAGGGCCGTGGCTGTGAATCCCCCCATAGGAAGTGGAGGCTGTTAGGCCCCGGGCAAAAGCCTGGTGCTGGCTGCAAGGTGGTGTTACAGCTAGGAACAGCTGTACCTAAGTACAGAAATCTAGTCTCACCAGGTACATCCGTTGTTACCTGATAGAGTCACATTGCTGCAGAGCACGCAAAGCTCTGCAGCAATATGACTCTTAAAAAGTCACTTTTTATTCAAAATCTCATCCTGTTCACTTTAGGGCTTTAAAAACCCAATCCATTAACCTCCCTCTCTAACCCACCAGGGGACACAACTATCCAATACAAAGAACATGCAGTTACCCTATTTTTGCTGGGAGAATTTTCCCAAGCTTCCCTGCCTAGTCTCATTTTTAACTCTTTGCTATGATCTTTTCTCCCAGAGCAGCATCTTGTTGATTCATCCCTGAATTCCCCCTTTGCTTAGCCCAGTTAGATTGTAGGGTCCCGCTTTGCTTAGCCCAGTTAGATTCTAGGGTCTTCTTACTGCTTTCTCTCAATTATAGTCAAGTGACTTCCAGCATATGTTTGCCCCAAATTTCTGGGCCCTGGGTGAATGCTGTGCAAATAAATGTTTATCATAGGATCTCTGGTGGGGGGTGGGGGGGGAGTCCTGATTTGTGGCATTTATCAATTTCCCTACTGTGAATATTCCCATTGCGGCCAGTTTAGAGCTGACATTATGTCACGGAATGTGGAGTTCAGAAGAGATGTGCACAATCAGCTCTGCAGCCAGCTCCAGCCCACCACTGTCCTGGCCCCTCCTTTGTCTGGTAGGACTTAAAATATGGGAAGACAGAATTGATGCAGCTAAAGAATCCTAATCAGGTCATGTAGTTTATATTAGCAAGTTCCTCATAGTTTTAATTATCTTTCATTGAGTCCATCTGTCTCTCTACCTACCAAGAACTGGGTAGAGATGAGGACAGAGGAGAGGTTTCATGTTTGGTGGTGCAACACAGACACACACACTTATAATAATATTTATTACAATACCTTTCTGAAAAAGTATAGATAAGTAGAAATGTTTATTTTTTATGATTAATAAACAGCATGATGTAGTCTATTAAATTTAACAGTTGAAGACCATTTACATTTTTACCGAACTTGGTGTACTCTATGTAGAATGTTTCTGACATAGCCTTTTCCTCTTCTTTGAAATGCTCCATTCCTAGTGAGTTATATATTTAGCTCTCCACCTGTTATTTATTATTTTTGTTTACAGAAAACCATAAGTGCACAGAACACATAAAAGGCCCTATAAAGATGACTTTTCTAATCCAATTAGGAAGATAATACTTTGGGCAACAGACAAAATGGGCAAAGAGATGAAAATATTTTTATAGTGCAGATCAGAAAAGAGTTTCATAAAATAAGTAGGAAAGAAGAATAAATAGAAGAGAGAATACAAGGGTTGGGGAGCACAGAATATGGGAACATATTATGTTATTTAAAATAGAAATTAACAGCATTAAATAAAACTGGAACCTGGCCAGGTGTGGTGGCTTATGCCTGTAATCCCTGCACTTTGGTAGGCCCAAGCGGGTGAATCACCTGAGGTCAGGAGTTCAAGACCAGCCTGGCCAACATGGTGAAACCTCATCTCTATCAAAAATACAATTAGCCAGGCATGGTGATGCGCCCCTGTAATCCCAGCTACTCGGGAGGCTGAGGTGGGAGAATTGCATGAACCTGCGAGGCTGAGGCTGCAGTGAACTGAGATTACACCATTGCACTCCAGCCTGGGCAACAGAGTGAGACACCATATTAAAAAAAAAAAAAAGGCGGGACCCAATAAAGAAAATCTTTTGCCATGCACAAGAGGGGAGTGGAAGGGATAAAAAAGGAAATGGAGCTATCAATCTAAGAGCATTGAAAATATATATCCTGGCAAGTAATCAACAAATTGTGGTTTAGGAGATAAGAGACAGATGGCTAAAATGAATATTATGGGGAAAAGTAGGTAACTACACAAATCTATAGGAAGAGAAATTTGTGGGCTAGAAGAGATTAAGAAAAAATTTCAGGACTGCAGTTGAGGTTCATTGCTATAAGATATTTGCACGGGAGTTTTCAGAACCTGATCATTTGAATGCTTATTGGTCAATGGTTTAAAAAGTCATTATTTAATTAGTGCAAACTCAACAACATTCATTTATTTGGCAAGCAGTTATTGAGCATCAATGTTGTCAAGATACTTTTCTAGGTGCTGGGGGAAAGAGAAGGCAACACGTATTTATTGACTTTCTACTCAGGCATAGAGACTGAGACTTAACTTAGATTATGTCATTTAACCCTCATCATGATCCTACCAGGTCGATTTTAATATTCTCATGTTGGGTTAAGAAAACTGTTGCTCAGAAATAGGAAGCAATGAAGATTAAAAGACTTGTGCCTGTAAGCAGTTTACCACCCAATAAACGAAAGTTGCTTTTGAATATACGAAAAGATTCTTGTCTCTTGTATTGACTGTTTGGAAAAAAAAAAAAAAAAAAAAAAAGGCCCTTAATCTGGAAGTGAAGTGATGGCTTTTTCTGAGAAGATAATAAACTCCTGTTTTTAGATTCACAATTGCCAAGACTGCTATGCTAAATCATTTGAGCCTTAAATCAACAGGAAATGATAATATCCATAATCACTGGAAGGATTGTTATCTACACAGCTTATATTAGTACCCTTATCGTTCTGATTGTGTGAAAGTTTTATGGGACGGGCACAGTGGCTCACACCTGTAAACCCAGCTCTTTGGGAGACCGAGGTGGGCAGCTCACACGGTCAGGAGATCGAGACCATCCTGGCTAACGTGGTGAAACCCTGTCTCTACTAAAAAAAAAAATACAAAAATATTAGCCGGGTGTGGTGCCACGTGCCTGTAGTCCCAGCTACTCGAGAGGCTGGGGCAAGAGAATTGCTTGAACCCAGGAGGCGGAGGTTGCATTGAGCTGAGATCGCACCACTGAACTTCAGCCTGGGTAACAGAGACTCTATCAAAGAAAAAAAAACGATAAAATTTTATGGATAGTTTTATGTGCCATAATAGTGATGAAGGTGTTGATAGCAAAAAACAAAACAAAACAAAAACCCTATACAAGTAATATGCTATCTGCTTTTCTGAAACTTAATGTTATTAATTCACTTAATACTTTAAATTCCTAATACCACATTTTCACCCAGGCTACTCTTTCCACTTCGGATAAGCAATCTCCTAACCAGTTATCTGTCTCTGCAGCCTCTTAATCCAGTCCATCCTGTATGTTGCCTTTACGTGATTCCCCCCAAACCACCGTTGTGAACACATAACTATCTTCTCGAAAATATTGTCTACAGAATACAGTACAAATTCCTTAGTTTTGGAGGTAAAGCCACCAAAAGCTAGTCACTAGATGTCTTTCTAATGAACTGTCAATTCCACAGGTATGCTGTTTCACGCATAATACTCTAGATATTTCAGCCCTAAAGCTTGCTATTTGCCCTTGTGATAATGTCATCACTATATCACCTACTTCTCAAAACAAGTCTTCTTTCTTCTACTTCATGCCACTGAAATCATCCTTCAACTCCCAAAGAATTTATTTTGTGCAATATATGCCTATTGTTTATTCATGTATTTCTCAAAAGCATATATTTTATGTGCCATTTTTTAGTCTGCCATAGTGACATATATTAGGTGCTCAATGAATACACTTCACACTCAATGAATAACCACACATGCACTGAATATCCTAGCTCACTAATTTGATTAAACATTCACTCATAAATTATTTATTTGCTTCCTGTTTTTATCTGGTACTCTTGTAGGCACTGGGGGACAAGAAAGACAGTGTCTATTTTCTGGATCTTATATTTCCAAGTGAAGACAGGCAGTAAACTATTTAATAATATGACACAATTGCTTACAAAGAGTGATGAGGACCACAGGACCCTAAAGGAAAATGCAGGGTAAAGTTGGAGAGAGAGAGAGAGAGGGGGGTAGACAGGAAGTTTAGTTTAAATGCAATAATCAGGAAAAGTTTATTTGAGGCACTACCATTTGAGCAGACACCTAAAGTACATAAACTATAACTATGTAAGTTCAATTTTGAATGGGAACAATAAGCCTAAAGTCTTTCAAAGTCACTGAGCTTGATTACTTTTGGAAAATATACTATAAGAGGAGTGAATATAGAAGCAGGGACTGAGTTAGGAAGTGATTTATTGTAATCTAGGCTGGAAATAACGGTGAGATTCTAGCTACATTTTGAAGGTTGATGCATTAGATTATTTGATACTTATAGTGAGATTACATATTTGGAGACAGAATTGATCAGAGAATCTCATGATGGATCAGAGACAGTAGCCAGAATTAGGACTTTGACTCAAATGCAAATTCAAATGAAAGCCTCCAAAGTCGATATGTTATATATATTAAAATATATATAACATATATTTTAATATATATGTATATATTACAAATAGCGAGATTCTGCCAGGCAAAGATAAATCTCTGCACACCTATATTGCTTCTGGGTACTCTAGCACCTAGCTTGGATGTGGGCACACACAAGTGCTGGGGAGTTCTTCTCAAAGTTTATTGTGCATTCAAACTGCCTGAAAATCTTGGCAGAATACAGATTTTGATTCAGTAGGTCCAGGGTGGCCTGAAATTCTGCATTTCTAACAAATCTCAGCAGTTGTCAATACTGCTTGTTTGAGAGTGGCATTTATGCAGGAAGGTTTGATGATGATTGATTGGTTGGTTGGTGATTTCCTACCTAAACTAGGAGGAAAGTCTGATTTTCTTAAATAATGCCCCGTCTGGAACAATTTGAATTAAAAAGTATTTGATCCTTACAAATAAATATTTATTTATTTTTATTTTTATTTTTGAGACAGAGTTTCGCTCTTGTCTCCCAGGATGGAGTGCAATGGTGCCATCTTGGCTCGCTGCAACCTCCACCTCCCAGGTTCAAGCGATTCTCCTGCCTCAGCCCTCTGAGCAGCTGGGAATACAGGCACACACCACCACGCCCAGCTAATTTTTTGTATTTTTAGTACAGATGCAGTTTCACCGTGTTGGCCAGGCTGATCTTGAACTCCTGACTTCAGGTGATCCACCCGCCTCTGCCTCCCAAAGTGCTGGGATTACAGGCGTGAGCCACTGCTCCAGGCCTAAATAAATATTTAATATATATTTATTTCTTAAAGGATTAAGGTGATTCAGGAATATATAACACGACTTGTCATTTTTTAGGTTAAAAAATGTTGGAGAGAGTAGATTTTAGTCGTGTCTTTATTGGTGGTATTGTTCCTATAATAGTTATTAGTATTATTCTGTAACTGTTATTTCTGGCTAGTAGAAACTATGCAATGGTAGCATTTTCTCCCATCCTGCACAGGAGCACCTGGGGAGTTTTTATAAAATACAGACAGCTGTGTCCCACTCCTTGGCAATACAGTTAGTATTCTGGTATCTGTATTTTTCAAAAATTATCCCAGCAATTCTTATGTTTAGCTGTGTTTGGGAGCCACATGTATATCAAAGTAAGCTATTGTTATTATAATAATATCATGATTCTAAGATGACAAATTAATAGAATTGGCCTAGGATAAATTAAGAATTCCTAATTCCTTCTAAAATATATTCTATAAATAAAACCCCAAATATAGTACCGTAATGTTATATGTATAGGGAACTATTTTAAAATATGTATAAGGCTATAAATGGTGATTATCAATTAATAGCATCTGCTAGTTACATAAATCTTTGTTTTATGAAAGTCTGATACGTTAAAATTCTACTTGCTTAGAAAAGTATTAAGTGAAATATAATTGTTGCTTCAAGAACTCATTGTAATCTGCAAACCTCCCTGAAGGATTAAATAGGCTCCCTAAAATGTATTCATATGTATGCATGTGTGGATACACACATACATACATAAAAATAAAGATACATACATATATATTAGTCCATAGCAAAATTACATAATTTTGTCTTGCATTATATATAATGAGTATATTTAAGGTAGGACAGTACAGGGATATTAGATTTACTTATTAATGAATTGATTTGTCAAAGTGTTTTAGCTGAGGACAGATGAGTGAAATTGCGTTGTGATGTCATTCATTATCTTGAGCAATTTTCTTAAGAATTTCACATTGAATATAATTGCCAAACACACTTTTGCAAGGTCATTATCCTTTCAGTGTTAAACCTTAAATATTTTCCATTATCATCTAGATCTAATTCATTCAAGTTGTTTTAGAGGTAACAAATGTATGTCTAAAAATGTTTTCAGGAAAAACTTAAGAGATGTATAAGCTTCCTAAGAGTCTTTTTTTTTCTCCCTTGAAAACCAGGAAGTTTCATTTATCTTTGAGCATCTTATTAACTGAAAATAAAACTGGTCTCATTCCAATTATGTACCAGTAACTCTCTTACAAACTTTGAGCCCTGAGCAAATCCTGTGGGATAATGTGCTTCTGCACGTTGCCAAGAGATCGAGTGGCAATCATCATGGTGGTCTTTCACTGCCCAGCCTCATCCCAGCCATGTGCTTGCCCTGGTACAGTGAAATAACTATCTGGTCCTGATAAGAGTTAACTGTAAAGGTGAGTTATTTGGAAACACTTTTCTAGCTTTAAATGTCATCTAGCATTTTTGGATGAGAAATGCAATTTTTTAATTAAAAATAAAATAAAATTCACGTATGTTGAAGTATTATAAAAGATTGGTTTCTTCCTTAGCAGAATGTAGGCTCTGGCAGAAATATAGTTTCAGGTGTGGGTGTAGGAGGGAACCAAACTTGGATGAAACAGGATTTTATCTTCCTGGGGTGGGCTGCCAGTTAAATTTCTGCAAATAGCAATGTCATAAAGCATGGTTTGAGAGAAAGACCATGTGCTTTCTAGAGTAGCAATTGGGAGAAAAACAATAAAATTACAAGGAGGCTGGAGGCTAAATGTAAAGACAAAAAACAAAACAAGAAAAAAAAAAAGCCCTCTCCTCATCCACCTTAAGTCTAGCAGAATAAAAATGCATTTTAAAAATATACTTTGTACAATAACTCTTAAAAATCAAAGTACAACAGCATGAATCTTAAAAGTTCCAAGTGCCTGCTTGATGAACTCTGCTATCTGGGTACTAGGATATCAAGGTTAATTAAAGAAACGACAATGTGGCTACAGAAGACACATTAGCAAAGCCACATACAAAGCTGAACAGCAATTAGAGAGAATCAAAAAACAGACACACAAAATGGAACCTTTGGCAAACCTAAAGATAGACTCTACCTCAGCATCTGTCGTTATGTTACAAACATCTAAAAACCTTACGTTTCTGATTTTTGCTTCTTGTTCCACCAACCTACCCTCCCATACACACACTCCTTGCCTCCACACTTTCCCGTAGCATGGTTTTTATGGGGGAAATTGGAGGCAGGGAAAGGAGTTAGTGTTAAAGGAAGTTGTCTGAGGTGACACAGGGGAAATAGAAGATAAAGAAAATCAGGGTTTAGTGGAAAATAGAAGTAGTTTCTCTATTAAGTTATAACTCTGTTGAGTTATAAGAAGCAGGTATTTAATTTTCTATCCATAAAATATCTGGCATCGTTTACTTGCTTTTCTCTTAGCAAACAAATCAACAGTCTTCTTGGGACTTCATGTAAGTCCGTCATACTTCAAAAACTCGGTAGTTCAGTGGACTTCCTGTTTATTTATTGTTCTGTCTTCCATATTATGCTACCCAAGCTAAGTTTTTCTTTTTTTCTCTCTCGTCTTGTCAGTATTTTTCTTTTTTAACTCTCCTGAGTCATTTTTAACATACAGTTAGGATTTTTTCCAGCCACTTGAAAATTCTATACTCTTTTCCTGCCATTTAAAATACAGTATTACAGTAAATTACTGCTACTGGGAAGAACATTCTGACTTGATCAGTGCAACCATGGTGTAAAGTGTGACAGACAGAATTCAAACACTAAGAGGGCAGTCTTAGTTTTTATATACCATTCTTTAGTTATAGATGAGTAGTATATTAGCTGTATTTAAATTAAGACATCAGAAATATATTTGTATATAGTTGATATTAATTTGTTAACTACAATGGCAATTTCACACAGAAACCCTTTTGTTGGAAACTGAATTTCTCATGTAATAATTAGCTGTGGAATATTACCCCAAACAGGTGTCTGTAGCCTGTCAAAGTCAGAACAGGTGATTTAGAATTAGCGTATTAAAAGAACTGTGAATTAGCGAAGCAAAAACGTGTTAATTTCTTGTTCCATCTGTTAATATGAATTCACTGCCAAATATTTTACTTTGTAGAACTGTGCTGGGATTGGCAAGAACATACACTATAAAAAAAGTTTAAAGGCCTGAATGTTTAAAAATCATGACATACGTTACTGCAAAAATAACTTCTACATTTTTGAACATGCTTTTTTTTCTTTTTATCTTTGAAAAAAATAACTGCAGAGATTGCCATATAATATAGAAAGTTAACTAAAGAAAACATACGATCAAATGTTAGACCTTTAAAACAAAAATTGGAAGGAAATGTTATTCAAGAATGTTTGATTATAAATGAGGACTAATTCTTCAGTGCTACTTCTCAGATGGATCAGAGAACTATTCTGAATTGCCGAAAGACGTGGAGAAAAATATCTGCTGCTACCATGTAGCTCATATCCAATAATATCCTCTTATACAGAGATGCCATTATAGAAAGATAAATCTCTTTTTCTATCCAAATACTGTAATCTTTTAAAGGATTATGGTGCAATTTAGGTCACTAAACCACAATCTCTGTATAATTCTGAAATCTTTTGTTCATTAGCTTAGTTTTGTTTCCTCCACCAAATTTTACTTGCATGGATAAAATCAAAATACATTATACCCTTAACTCCATATGCATGTGTGTAACCATGTATGGCAGTGGCAGGAGTAGAGGGTGAAGAGGGAAAAAAAAAGGAAGGCCCACAATGCAACGTAAACAGTTCTTGAGGCGCATTGCCATTCCAACACATAAAGGAATTTGGCCTGCAAATGGACACGTTTTTATTCTGAAAACCCTAAGAGAATCCAGGGCTAATGAACTGTTGAACCAGTTTGCCATCTTTGTATCTCTTTTCTTTGCAGGCAGATCCATGGGAGAAGAAAGAAATTTGAAGTGAATTGAAATTTGTGAGCTTAGACATATGCTAAGAGTACAGTTAACTTGAGTTACTTTTTCCATGCTGCTGAATTGGGTCCTGAATGAGGCAGTTTTGTGACTTAAACAGATTTCACTAATTTTCCTTCCTTGCACATTTAAAAAACAAACCACACTCTCCCATATTGCTGTTTGGGTTTTAACGGAGCTAAGGCATGCACACCCAATTACTATAAGCACTTTAAGTAAAGCTTAAAGATATGCAGCATGTTCTTAACTGCAAATGATATGATAGGTAGTGTCTTTCCTCTCTAGTTTTATGTCACATCCAAGAGATTAATCCTCTCATGAATCATCCATAATGACTAGAATAATTTGGGGAACTGAATGAAATTTTTCAAATTATTTATATCATGAACTCACAAGAATATGAATGGTGGGTTATGCAAATACAAACCATGCTTACAAAAGCTAAATACAAAAAAAAGGGGGAAGAGGATCAAGTTTATATTTCTAAAACTGGACGTCTTTGAATTGATACACCGTGTGCTTATTACTTTACTGGTGGGTGATTCCTGTTACAGTTTATGAAACATACAAGGGCAACTTTTATTGTTTCCAACATTTGAGTAGAAAAATATGAATCTTTTGTATAAGGTTACAGTAAATGTACCAAATTCTCTAAGGATTAAGATGTTCATATTATGTGAAGTTCATATTTTGAGAAAAAATAACAACCCTTAAAAATAGCCAGAGATATGTTTTTCTATTTGAAACAGACTGGGCTTAAGTTCTGTAGGTTTTCCTAAACATGAAAAAGACAATTCTCTATCATCATATTTAAGAAGTATGGTGTTACCATATAGGAATCATTAATGAAATAGTTCCAAAATTCTATATCCTCAGCCTAAAAATTCATATAAACCTATACAATACATAAAACATTTTATAGAGTTTTAGATTATACAGTACATCAAAGTTTTAGTTGACTTATCTGAAAAGACATTTTTGGTTTGCAAATAAAAATGCAAAGAGAAGAACCTGTCAGAAAGTAAATAAAGTATGTAAATTAAATAAAAGGTAAGGCAGCTACACTTTTTATATAAATAACTGTGTTAACAGAGCTTTATGCATATTACAATATACTCAGATGCATAGCTTTTGCAAAAATAAATTCATTGCTCCTCTCCAAAGAATGGATTAAAACAATTTATTTCATAAAATTTGGATAGATAAGAAATGTAATAGCCATCCATGGAAAATAAATATAAAAATTATTCAAGCTCCATCTACTTTATGTTAGTAATGAGATGCACTTCATTCAAATTCCTTTCAATTGAAACAGTGCTGAGGCAGCAAAAACATGATTCTGTAGGAAATGATTTCTAATCTTCATGATAACATACCGATATAATACAATTATTTACAATTGACTAAAAGTTAATTTCAATAGTATAACATCTTTCTTGCAAAAATGTCAGCTTTTATTGATGAAACAAACTAAGAATAAAACATTTTTACTTGTAGTATTACAGTGCTGTTTTTCATTCTGTTAACCAAAACAACACAGTAATACTGTAAACAAAAAAATAACATCAGACTGCTTATGTTTGCATGATTTTATCAAGAACCATAAGCAATGCAATGAAGTACATTAGCTGTAATTTTGGAAAATGCTCAATTCTTTTAGACCATATTCATGCTATTTTCAAAATAAGTGACCATTGGGCTAATTGTGTTAATTATCTATTATGCCTTGAAAGAACATAAAATTAATAATTGAAAATAATTGATCTCGCATATTCAAAGTACAATAAAAGCAAATAATATGCAACAAAGCTATTATCTATCATCATCATGTGTGTATACACACACACACACACACACACACACACACACACACACAAGTTCATATATGCCTGTGTTTCTCAGATGGGGTCTAAATGTTTGGAGATATTTTTGGTTGTCACAACTTGAGATTCCACTAGCATCTAGTTGGCAGAAGCCAGTGATGCTGCTGAATATTCTACAATGCACAGGACAGCCCCCACAACAAAGAGTTATCTGATACAAAATATTAAGCGTGCCTAGGTTGAGAAACCCTGATACATACCTAGGGATTTTATTGTTACCACCTCCCCTTTTCTAATTGATAAATATCAAGTATTTGTATCAACTAACCCTCCTTAGCCACCAAACTGGTTCCACCATCACAGAGGAATAGTATTCATTCTTAAAATGTATTTGTGGAGTGTATCCTCTGTACTAGGCCTTGTTGTGGGCATTGACATCAGTATAGTACCATTTCTTCATTTAAAGGTTGTTAAATAACTATCCAAGTAAGTGTAGTGATCAGCCTACACTCACTTTGGTGTAGATGGATTTGAACTGAATTTTCTTGACTCTGAGATTTTAGGCTAATCTTTCGTACATGGGAACCTCTGCTCTCAGCAGAGCCAACAGCTGCAAATGGTATCTGTATAATGTTGATTTTTATTATGTGTGTATTTTATGATGTATTGGCCAAAGTTCCAAATTGCTTTGACTAGGCTCTTTGTTGCTAAATTTTAAAAATAGAGGTATAGCATGAAGGGAAAAGGTTGATTCCACAAGAATAGGCCTCATTAGCTGAACAAATCTCCTTCAGTGTGTCATCTTTTATTACGCTCTAATTTTTCTATTAACAGTCCTTGATAGACTACAAAAATGAAAATACCTTTAGCAATGCACTAACATACAAAGAACAATATGAGATAATATTATCAGAATAAACTCCATAAAAAGTTTTCTTTTCTTAAAATATGTTATTTTCTTCCTTTTTTTTTTTTTTGGCTGCCAGGAAGGTCAATACCAAATACAAATTTCATTAGCAGCACAAATACTAGCCCTTATGTTTAATATATCTGTTTGCCCTTTTTTCCTGATTTACTATCTTTTCTTAGGATATGGGAAAGTGTAAATAAAGTATTTAAGTAGAATCAGCTTCTGTTTTCCCAGGTAGTCTTACTTGTGTCATGTAATAACAACATTATAATGGTCTTTAAACCAAATAATTAACGTGCACTTCTCCGTTGACTTAACTCAATGATTTTACAGTTATCACATTCCCCAGTATTTCATGACAGGTTACCAGGGATGCTTGTTCTATCATATTCTTGCTTAAAACAATGTATATATGCCATTGGCAATATAAAGACTCATAATTACAATAGTTACCATAGCTCTTTCATGTGCTAGGCACTGTGTATTGTGTAGTGTGTGTGTGTGTGTGTGTGTGTGTGTGTGTGTGTGTGTGTGTGTTTATCAACTCAATCCTGCAAACTGGGTACAATTACCCTTGATTTTAAAGAATAGAATCTTGGACAGGGTCAGTCACTTGCCTAATATTATCCAGTGAGCTAGTGCGACCTCAAGAATCCCATGGTGGTTCTTTCTGGCTACAAAGTGCTTGCTTATTTCCCCTTATCGTTCTCTAAATGCATAAGAAAAGTTGAAAATGTTTAATAGAGTATGAGATGAAACTCTAAGACAGAAATTTACTTAGATATGATTTAATTCTAGTTATGGTATTCTATTTTTATTGAATCAATTAAGTAATGATTAATTTCATTCCCATTCTGTTTCTCTCTCCATTCTCCCCTACCTCACAGCTATACCAAAGACCTAACAGCATAGCTTACCATCTGAAGGATTTTTTAAAAAATTGCTCACAGTTAAAAGTTTGCATATTATCTCTTCTTAAATTTTGCTTAAATGTACCTGTTTGAGGAAAGAGGTTGTGAATTATATTCTTTTCATCAAGAAAGGTATAAAACTGTGTGCTGTATCTAGTTTCTTGTTCATGAAAGACTAAAACTAAGGCTTTTCAACAAATATAAGAATCCGTGAATAAATGCAGTGATGCCTCATTTAAATGGAACTTTTTTTCTTTTGGAGATGGAGTCATAAGAATTATATCATAGAAAAAAGAAAATATTTCAAATTATGTAATTTATTTTACCAGCTGCTTGATTGAGACCCCCTAATGTTCAGCTCTCTCAGCCCCAAGTCATTGGAAGGTAAACTGGATAGACTCCAAACAGTAGGTATTTGAAATTTTTTTTCGTTTGAATGAGGGGCAAAGTTTCTTTTTTCTCTCTCTTTTCACACTGAAAATATTAACCAGTTACCTCCAGACCAACCTCTTTCCCTGATTATTCAATTTGTAATATGGGACAGAAGGTTTTGATCAGAATGATCAGAATGTATTAACTGATGATACCTCAGTTGCATGTTGATATCATGTTACTACCTTTATTGAGCCTTAGCATTTAAAACTTATCCATATTGCCAAATGAAATGCCCTTTATTTAGTTGAAATAGTTTGGAGGTGTGGAAAACAAAATTCTAATATGGTACCCAAAATTATAACCCCTTGGCATAAATGCCCAATATAATCCTCTCTTTTCACTACAGACAGGACCTGTGAATATGAGGGATATCACTCCTGTGGTTTGGTGAGGGGATTTTGAAGATGTAACCATGGTCCCAAAGCCATTGACTTTGAGTTAATCAGAAGGCTGCTTCTTCTGGGAGGGCTGAGCTCATCAAGAGCACTCTTTAAAAGATGATCAGCCCTTCCCCAGAAAAAGGGCTCAAAATAGAAGCAATATTCTCCTGCTGGACCTTGAAGAAAACAATCAGCTATGTCATAAAGTGTATGGGACTTGGGACCTCAGTCTACAACCACAGGTAACTTAATTCTCCCAACACCAGTGAGTTTGGACGAGGACCCTGAGCCTCAGAGGAGATCACAGCCCCACTGACGACTTCATAGCAACTTCGTGAGACCCTGAGCAGAGAACCCAGCAAAGCTGTGTCCAGAATCCTGACCCATGGACACTGTAAAATTATGTGTGTTGTTTTAAGCTGTCAAGTTTGTGATTTGTGATGTAGCAATAGAAAACTAATTCTAAGGGGTCAGAAAGTTGGTGGGATTTGGGGGAAAGGGATGGAAAAAGTGAGAGGAAAAAGGCTATCCAAGGGCTGCTCCCACTGAGGAAAACAAAATCCTTCTGCTACTGAAGAGGTGGGTGAATTAAATGGAGGTCTGGATTCAGAGGACTTAGGTCTGTCTTATCCAAGGACAACCCTAATGGTCTTCAGACTAGTTATACTTGTTTTATAGATCCTCTCCTAAGTAATTCTAAGAAGGATTAATGTTTTTGTTTGTTTGCCAGGCACTGTGCAAGGCAATTTGCATATATCATCTATTTTGATCTCCATAAGCACCTGAGGTCTATTATTATATATGACTATTAGCCCTATTTATCAGAAGATATAATCGATATGTGCGGGTTACATGTGCCTGTCATTAGCTAGTAAATGACAGAGCCAATGTTCAAACACGGATTAGCCAATTCCAAGTCTTATGATTTGAACACACTGCAGTGTTTACTCTCCTCTAAGCAGGCAGTCGTCTCCCCCTATCTCTACAAATCCGAGCACTGTAGTAACCACTGTTTTCTTTGATCTCTGTCCATAAGTCTCAGAACGACTTTCTATGTCTTTCTCACATTTTTGGTAAATATATTAAGGCATTTTTCTGTCACGCAGTATTGTCATTTGAAGAGATGTGCCATATCCTTATATAAGAAATTCACAATTTGCCCAGTAATATTACTGAGATTGTTCCAAAAGATTTTAATAAAGAAGTGGGAAAACAGGTGTTTGAAAAATATTTTTTCCAAAATTAAAAAACAACCTTTGTTAAAAATTCAACATAAGTACCTCTCACAAACTATTTTTATAATAAAGTGATTTGTTTGTAAGATACACAGTGCACTTATTTGGCGAATATCTTAAAGAATATAGTATTAACTAGTTTTATTTGATTGACATGCTCTTGGCACTAAATTTTATTTATATATTTTAAATTACCCTTAATTTGTTTACAACAGTTGCTAAAATTCCATTTGTATAGAAGAACCAGTTTTCCTAAAGCACCGACATGCTACTTGCTTCACTTTAGAGATTTATTTTTTCCAAAGAGTTCATTGACAGTTAAACGCTGCAATAAGAAGATTGATTGTATCTCAAGTTTGATATATCTATATTATTTGGGTTTTATAATTTTACCACTATTATATTTAATTTTGATTTTGGAAGTGCTATGTTTTGTAAAGGTTTAGAGAGCCAATATTTGACCATTTTAAACTACAAAATTAGTAATTTCATTTGGTTCAAACAAAACTTATATTACAAGTCTGATGAAGCACCCATAAAACTAGATGAGTATTGCTTTAAGACCGGTCATACTTTTTTTATTATTATGGGTTCTGGGATACATGTGCAGAACGTGCAGGTTTGTTACATAGCTACACACGTGCCATGGTGGTTTGCTGCACCCATCAACTCGTCATCTACATTAGGTATTTCTCCTAATGCTATCCCTCCCCCAGCCCCCGACCCCCTGACAGGCCCCAGTGTGTGATGTTCCCCTCCCCGTGTCCATGTGTTCTCATTGTTCAACTCCCACTTATTAGAACATGCAGTGTTTGGTTTTCTCTTCCTGTGTTAGTTTGCTGAGAATGATGGTTTCCAGCTTCATCCATGTCCCTGAAAAGGACATGAACTCATCCTTTCCTAAGGCTGCATAGTATTCCATGGTGTATATATGCCACATTTTCTTTATGCAGTCTATCATTGATGGCATTTGGGTTGGGTTCCAAGTCTTTGCTATCGTGAGCAGTGCCACAAAAGACATATGTGTGCATGTGTCTTTATAGTAGAATGATTTATAATCCTTTGGGTATATACCTAGTAATGGGATTGCTAGGTCAAATGGTATTTCTGGTTCTAAATCCTTGAGGAATTGCCACACTGTCTCCCACAATGGTTGAACTAATTTACACTCCCACCAACAGTATAAAAGCATTCCTATTTCTCCATATCCTCTCCAGCATCTGTCATTTCCTGACTTTTTAATGATCACCATTCTAACTGGCGTGAGATGGTGTCTCATTGTGGTTTTCATTTGCATTTCTCTAATGACCAGTGATGAGCTTTTTTTTTTAAATATATTTAATGTATTTTTATTTTTAAATAAGTGATATTCATTTAAATCACTTGCGAATAAATATATTTACAATCAAATGGCTAAAGATGAATGCAAAACTCTAAGTTCACTTTTTTATTATATACTTTAAGTTCTAGGGTACATGTGCACAACATGCAGGTTTGTTCCATATGTATACATGTGGCATGTTGGTGTGCTGCACCCATTAACTCATCATTTACATTAGGTATATCTCCTAATGCTATCCCTCCCCTCTTCCCCCACCCCACAACAGGCCCTGGTGTGTGATATTCCCCTTCCTGTGTCCCTGTGTTCTCATTGTTCAATTCCCACCTATGCGTGAGAATATGCAGTGTTTGGTTTTTTGTCCTTGCAATAGTTTGCTAAGAATGATGGTTTCCAGCTTCATCAATGTCCCTACGAAGGACATGAACTCATCCTTTTTTATGGCTGCATAGTATTCCATGGTATATATGTGCCACATTTTCTTAATCCAGTCTATCATTGATGGACATTTGGGTTGGTTCCAAGTCTTTGCTATTGTGAATAATGCCACAATAAACATACGTGTGCATGTGTCTTTATAGCAGCATGATTTATAATCCTTTAAGTATATACCCAGTAATGGGATGGTTGGGTCAAATGCTATTTCTAGTTGTAGATCCTTGAGGAATCGCCACACTGACTTCCACAATGATTGAACTAGTTTACAGTCCCACCAACAGCGTAAAAGTGTTTCTAGTTCTCCACATCCTCTCCAGCACCTGTTGTTTCCTGACTTTTTAATGATCGCCATTCTAACTGGTGTGAGTTGGTATCTCATTGTGGTTTTGATTTGCATTTCTCTGATGGCCAGTGATGACAAGCATTTTTTCATGTGTCTGTTGGCTGCACAAATGTCTTCTTTTGAGAAGTGTCTGTTCATATCCTTTGCCCACTTTTTGATGGGGTTTTTTCTTGTAAATTTGTTTGAGTTCTTTGTAGATTCTGGATATTAGCCCTTTGTCAGATGAGTAGATTGCAAACATTTTCTCCCATTCTGTAGGTTTCCTGTTCACTCTGATGGTAGTTTCTTTTGCTGTGCAGAAGCTCTTTAATTAGATCTCATTTGTCAATTTTGGCTTTTGTTGCCATTGCTTTTAGTGTTTTAGACATGAAGTTCTTGCCCATGCCTATGTCCTGAATGTATTGCCTAGCTTTTCTTCTAGAGATTTTATGGTTTTAGGTCTAACATTTAAGTCTTTAATCCATCTTGAATTAATTTTTGTATAAGGTGTAAGGAAGGGATCCAGTTTCAGCTTTCTACATATGGCTGGCCAGTTTCATATATTTGTTGGCCACATAAATGTCTTATTTTGAGAAGTGTCCATTCATATCCTTTGCCCACTTTTTGATGGGGTTGTTTTTTTCTTGTAAATTTAAGTTCCTTGTAGATTCTGGATATTAATCCTTTGTCAGATGGATACATAGCAAAATTTTTCTCCCATTCTCTAGGTTGCCTGTTCACTTGGATGATAATTTCCTTTGCCCTACTGAAGCTCTTTAGTTTAATTAGATCCCATTTGTCAATTTTGGCTTTTGTTGCCATTGTTTTTGGTGTTTTAGTCATGAAGTCTTTGCCCATGCCTACATCCTGAATGGTATTGCCTAGGTTTTCTTCTAGGGTTTTTATGGGTTTAGGTCTTACGTTTAAGTCTTTAATCCATACTTTCAGCCCAATCTGCCTTAACAAGTTAAATGGACAAGCCAGGGATTAGAAAGTGATTCTAGTAGCCTGTGAATGTGCATATATACCTTGTAATTTTATACTTATTTACAGAGGAGCAGAATTATTATATTTATCTTCAAAGATATAAGCCCTTTTGTTTATCCTCACCAATCAGGGTTAGATTACAAGAGTTTACTTCTGGTCAAGCTCACGATTTATTCAATTGAGTCTTTTCTCTTTGATAAAGGGATCATTTTGTGAGGCAGGACTATTCCTCCTGAATTCACATGAAGGGAATAGATATGCATATAAAATATATTAGTTTAGCTTTCTAATGGGCGGGGGTGGATAGTTCACTACCTGGGAGAATTTAGAGTCATCTACAAACTGGAGAATGCTTGATCTCCTTCTGCTTTTAGACAACTTTTGTCATAAAATTCATAAAATAGAATTACTTCTGCACCTTCCATATATCTGTGCCACTAAGTTAAATAAGTATTTTCACCAGAAATGCAGATTTTTCAGCCCAGAATTTCACACCACATTGGACTGAAATTTTCAAAAAGGATATAAAGTGTCAGAATTATTTTTAGTCAGAGCAAGAAGTATTATTTATACCTTGCTATAGTTTTTTATGTGAAAGTTTAAACAAAAAATTAACTTGGGGAGAAAGTAAAATCTGTCAGTTGAATTAAAAGTCCTCTTTAACAGTCTTATAGGGACAAGAATGGTGGTACTGATTGTGGAGGGGGTGATATTTTAAATGTAGAATCACACAGAAGGAAAGAGGAAGAAATTGATGGATATGGAACACCAAGAATGCAATCTATAGACATCTGATATTCATATCTTACGTGATCATTTCAACATGCCTATGTAAAAGAGGTTACGTCTACTTGGCAGGTGAACAAATTGAGGTTAACAAAATTAAAAATTCATTCAAGGACATGCTTATAGCAAATATCAAAGTCTAAAACAAAACACTGTCCTATTTTAGAAACAGAGAAGTTCTTAACTTTTTTTATAAAATTACCTTGGTTGTTGCTTGATTAGATTAACCTAGTGGGATCATATTCATTGTTTAAAATCCTTAAAGAGCATTGATTCTATCTCTATGTCTCTATCATCTGTCTCCATATATATGTTGTCCCCATATATATGTTGTCTCCATATATATGTATATACATATATATCTAGACGGATGTATATAGATACATCCGTCCATGTATGTATTATACATACATATGGACAGATGTATTATACACATATATACACATATGGAAAGATGTGTTATATACAAATTTTGTATACATATTTAATCCACACATTCACTGAAATATTAAACTCTTTGCAACCCAGAAATGGTGCTACATTAGCATTAAGCAAATTTCATAATGAAACAGTTTTGCCCTTAAAAATATTCTACATCATAAACTCTATGAAGATATTTTAAAGAGACAATGGTGGCAATATGTGTATCTTGACCATCTATCAAGTAATCATAGTGACTTGAGGAGACAATTTTTATACACATAGCTAAAGTTTATCACATATTGACTGTTGCCTTCTTTATTAGTGCTTTTGTCACCTTTAAGAAAATGATAAATTGACAAAGCTGAATATTTTTTGGCTAAATTCTAAATGAGTGAATATGACAAGAGGCAAATACTGATGAGATGTTCCTGAAGTGTAATAAACAAATGGGCTTTGTTTATTATCTTCAAAACATTATTAGTGTAGAGACATTGAACAGCTCTCCTTTAATAATCTAAGATTTAACAAGTAAATAGTGAAAAGGAATGCAAATATTAAGTTTCATCTCAAATATATATTCTTGGTGTTTGGGTATTAGATATAACACTTCAGGAACATCTCATTCATATTTGCCTCTTGTCATGTTCACTCATTTAGTATTTAGCCAAAATATAGTCACCAGGAAAGGGCGAAGATGATGGTAAAAAACTAAGGGTATTGTTTTAGAGTTCATGTTGAGGGTTTGACTTATAGAAAAAAAAGTGTAGTCAGACATTGCATACACATTAAGGTATTCATTAATATAGTTATTCCATCCATACAATGGTGCAGTTGCTACCAAACTTGTTGGTTTGATAGTTCCCTCTGAGAGACAGGTCCTGTAGTAATTTAATATGTAACACACCCAAGAGTGCCAAATTCCTCTTTTCTAACTTGTACACAACTGGACTCCATTTCCCAGCCTGCCTTGCATTTGGAGTAACCACATGTTTACGTTCTAATCATTGGAATGTAAGGGGATGAGATGTGTGCTATTTATGGGACAAGACTGGTATGTAGCTGTGTGTCTTGTCTATGTTCTGTCTTTGGAAAGAAAGGATGAGGCCTCAGGAGCAAGCATAGCCACAGAATGCAAGGTACCAGGGTCCCTGAATCACTGCATAGGGGAGAGCTGCCTAACCAAGAACCCCCAGTGCTTACAGGAATGTAGAGTTCAAGGTCTGAATGTTTGTTTCAGTTAAGCAATTCTACATTTCTGGCTCATTTGTTGTATTAGTTAGGGATATACCAACTCATACACTGAGGATCCTATATGGACAACCAAATGGATGCTTAGAGATAACTTGAAACCATATGTAAAAGTATATACAGTTTACTAAGTTTTCATATATGAAAAAATTATGATTATATATAGTATTAGCAATTAATTCTTCCTCACCAAGGCCACACCTGATCCTGAGGTCTCATCCTGTTCAGCTTCATTTTAATCTTTGAATGTGCCAAATCTGTTGACCAAATTGAATGATGTATTTCCATGTGCCACACTGGTACCAACAGACCTGGTCCCTTCTACATAGGTATCAGGTTAATCACACTCCTGTAGGACGTTCCCAGACTTTATGCCCCTTTGAATAGGTTTTATAGTTTGTCTATACACATCTCAATTTTCCTTTTATAATCCCAGATATTTCATTTATCAAATGTTATTAAACAAAATCACATGAGGTAGGTATCTTGCTGCTTCATTTACAAGTGTATTATAGATTTTTGTTGATACAGGAGGGAGAAAAACGGAGACTTTGTTGGTTGATATCTGCCTGAAAGATGACAACCCTTCCTCTTTAATATTACCCAAATGCCCTTTCCAACATGGTTGTTTCCAAAATATTCCATGAATATTTCCCAGGTAAACAAACTACTTGACCTATCTTAATTCATGGTAAAACAATTTAAATTTTCACCACTTATGACTTACACATTCATGGAAAACACTTGTATTTTGCCTACAGAAGAACTCTTTAGATCCTCATTAAGGACTGTGAGTGTTTATTTTAGACACAATTTTAAGAAAGTAGTTTTCTCAACTTGTAGCCAAACGGGAAAAGGAGAGGGAGTACCATGGAAAGAAGCACAAAGCGTAGAAAAAAGTGGCAGATAAGGGTAAGACTAGAAGGTGAAACTTCATATAATAAGGGGAAAATTCAGTGTAGGATTCAATAATCTCTCATACCTCAACGATAATTGAGGGCCACTCTGTAACATTACATAATGTAATATATGTTTATAATGAGATGTCATCAATAAAGCATTATATTAAATTAGATACAGACAAGGTATGAGAAAGTGTGGTAAATATTTAGAGGATTTCCATCCAAAATGTTGGCTACTATCTCGATGCTTAAAAAGGAAAATCTGACTCACTGGGAAAATAGAACCCAAACAAATTTTCAGAGTGGTGAGGTTTGACTCTGTCTCTCTAGACTTACATAAAGCATTTTGCATGCTGATTTTAATTACTGCAGTGTGTATTTGTTCAAGTATGTTTCATAATGGATAAGTTGAATAAAAAAAGTTTAATCCTTCGTTATTTTTTAGACCTTGAACTAGAACTTAAGAAAACTCAGTACTTGCTTTTTATATCAGACACATACTCTTGCTCTTGAAAAAACAATGAAAGGAAGGACCCAGTGCTGGAAATATGAATCAATATGACATTGTAGCAAAGTTAAAAAAATAAGGATTTTAGAGTCTATCAGAAGTATGTCCCAAAAAGCTTTTTGCTACACACGCATTACGTGACCCTGAGCAAGTCACTTTTCTCTGACCTTCAATTATGATATCTGTAAAGTGGGGACAAAAATTCTCATGTTAAATAAGATAATAAGTGTAAAGCAACTAGCACAGTGTCTGCTATTATTTGAATTACTTTGATAATTTAATTATTAAATTCAATTTACTTTGATAATTTATAATATGTAAATTATTGTGATAATCACTTCCCAAATATTGAGATCCATAGACACTATATCCATTGCCATATATGTGAGGAGATTAAAACCATGCATGTGGATTTTATTAACATATTTTCTGATTAAATCTTTTCCTAAAAGTAGTATGAGACTGACATTAATAAGACACTCAGTTTGTGTGGATTTGCTCAAATGATATTCAAATCGATTTAATGAGTTTAAGTTTGAAAAGTACCAACACGTCCTAGAAAATAATTATTAGGAATTTTCTTTATGGCACTAATTTTCCATTCACATGAATGAGGCTTAGCGAAGCTGTCATAATCATCTTTTAATGATACAAGTAGAAATTCTTACAGATGATGTTATAATGATAAGGTAAAACAAAGTGCTGTCAATACCATGGTGTACTAAGAGGATAATAAAGAGTTTCAATATTATGAGATGCTAACTAGGGATTACATCAATTTGAGGTGTAATCCTAACATTACCTTTTTTACCATTTTTTCCACATGGGAATTCATAGTGTGGATTGAAGTACTAATATCTCTACAGCAATACATACGTGGATGAGATATCTGAGAACTTGATGTGATTTAGAGCCAGAAGAGAAGTGATAGGGAACAAATCAACTCTAGTTATCTATTTGTTTTGGCAATTGATAGATAAATAGATGCCAGGGAATAAAAAGATGAGTAACAGGTTCCCACTGGAGAGAATGATACCTATGAACCCAGGGCAGTATAATTTAACAATTAAAATGGTAAGTCTACAAAATGACATAGGAATGTAGAGGAATGGGCCGAGCTAAAGGTAGAAGATCACATAGAACATTTGTCACTAAGATTAAATGAGATACTGTGTTCAAAACGTGTGGCCTAGTAATAGTCCTCAATTATACTGTTATGTGGTGGGTTTCTTTTTTCTGTATTATTTCCTGACTGCATATACATGAAATATTCAGGCTCTCTGCTGAATATTTGGCCTAGCCTGGAATATAGCACTTTATTTCAATAATTGTAGCTCTTCTTAGTTTCCATGGTTTGAGAGACATACAAATAGTTATAGGAAGACTTTTCCTTTTAATTTTCCTATAGTGCTTGTGAGTAAGACTGGCAATAGCTTTCCTCACTGTGCTCCTTACATTCATCATAACAAACCTGAAACAGAAGGATATACCTGTAAGAGAGAAGATCACCAGTGTCACCTGAAAATGGCTTTGATTTGCTGCTAAAGACTAAAATGTTTTTCCACACAAAGGGGGTAAAGGAGAACAAGGAAGAAACCATGACCAGACAACAGGCAAAAGATCAGGATGACAGGGTCTAAGGAGCCACCCAGCAGAGAGTTATCAAGATGACATTTGCACTGTGGGCTGCTACAGGAAGGTGCAGAGTCAACCATGTTCACGTACAGAGTACTGCAGACCAGTACATTGCTCAAGTTCAATGCATTATGGATGGTGTGCAAACTTGTGATCTCTCAGCATAGTACAATCAATTGCTTCCCAATTTTGTAACCTGTCCATTTAGTGTTAAAACTACTTCAGTTATCAAAACAACTGACTTTATTTGGGCTTAAATCCCCTCTCTTGCTAAGGCTTAATTGTCAGAGTTGCTCTTACTATTACAGTAATAATAACAAATTTAGGTCAATTTGTTAGTTCAGTCATAGGAAAGGCTCCCCCCAGGAAGATACTGGGGTACGTTTTTTCTTTCTGCTTCACTTTGGACACTAGCTTTACAATCTATAATATGATTTCTCAGATAGAAGAAATACAAATAAGCATATAACCTAAGGAAAAAAGGTATATTTGGCTATTATCCTTAGCAAACTAACTCAGGAACAGAAATCCAAATACTGCATTTTCTCACAAGTGGGAGCTAAATGATAAGAACTTACGAACACAAAGAAGGAAACAGCAGACACTGGGGTCTACTTGAGGGGAGAGGGGAGAAGATCAGGAAGAATAACTATTGGGTACTGGGCTTAATACACAGGCAATGAAATAGTAAGTACAACAAACCCCCATGACACACGTTTACCTATGCAGCAAACCTTCACATGTACCCCAATACCTAAAGTAAAAGTTTAAAAAAATGTGAAGATCAAGTTTCTAAAAAAGGTATATTTTATTAAAATCAGAGCTGGTAAGACCCCCATCTCATAGACCAAAATGTTCTGAGATCTAGATTGGGTTTTCACTGAAGCTTAACTTTTTACCCAAAGGTTTCTGAGAAACTACCTTACCGGATGGTTTCCACTTAGGAAGATATTCTTAGGGTGCAAGTGCACAGAAGCAGTTTAGATTCTATTGTGCTATTACATTGAAAAACTACTTCTAAATTCTCATTCACCTTCTACATCACCCAGCAATATGCTTATGAAAGCTGTTTTCTTTCTTGTAACTACAGGTGTCAGATGCATCACAAAAGCAGAAGTGCCCTTTCAGCTCTTCTCTGTGCCATTCCTTGTCAATTTCATGCTGCCTACAGCAACAACATAATACTGCAAACAGCCATGATGTCACTGGAAGTGCTCTGTGATTGACAGAGAGGGGCAGTCGTAGTCAGAGGTGGCTCCTCAGAGAATTCAGAACTCACTGGCTGTCCTCCAGGGGCTCATCCCTTGATTTGAGGGAGGGATGAAATATTCTCTGCATGAGAGAGCAGAGATGGGAAGTGATATAGGTATGTAAGGATGGTCAGTTACTCTAACTGTAGTTAGACAGGACAGCCAGAATACCGAGGTCTTGGTTAGGTCCTCTGTAACAAGCCCTAGAGGCCCAGAAATGCGGTGACAGCGAGGCACATTTCTTAACTCTTACACTTGTTGAAATGAGTAGAAGGTGACATTTGTTTGGAAATCCCTCCCCAGCCTTTGTTCCCAGAACTCAGTATTCATTTTCCTGTGCCTACATACGTAGTTCCTTAGATAAACACTACTACTGCAACAAATCATAGAGTGCCAGGCATTACCAGATGGTTACATAGAATTAAAAATATATGCAAAAAAATAAGTTCTAAAGTAAAAATGGATAAAGATGTAACTCTCACTAATTCCTAAAATTGCTTGTTATTACAGACCGGCTGCTACAAACACCGTGTCTTTATCTACCCGAAACTTTGTTCTCAGCTTCCTTCTCCTCTGACATTCTCAGTACCTCTCTATTCATGAAATCCTACCCATTTATTAAGGACCAGCTAAAGAAGAACATCCTTCATGAAACTTTTCTTGGTAATTTATGTGTGGTGATTATAGCCTTTTCTGAAATCCTATTGTCTGCCTTTTATTTGTCCTTTAATCTTGACTGTTCTTTCCTACCATTTTAGGATCTCTTTTCTCCTCAACAGAATCTAACTTCCTTGAGATGAGAGACCATGTTTTAAGTTTTTCCCTCTTCTGAGCCCACATGACTTGGACAAGGTAAGAAGTCATAGGGAAAAGAACAGGGGCTTTCAAATCTACAGGGTGAGAGTGAGTTGTACAGAATTACAAACTGTGTAACTTAAGCCAAGCCTAATTAGAGAAAGTTTCTTTCAGGAAGAAACCTTTTCTCTCCATTTTCCCCTTTGTTTTCAAATGGCATTTTTCTATCTTTGATGGAAGATAAAATAATCTGTTGGAACCAGACTACCTAGACTTGAATCCAGATTTCAACGGATGCTTACCATATGGCTTTGGGAAATATATTCACAGCCCCATGCCTCAGTTTCCCCAACTGTAAAATGGGGCAACTAATTTCCTTTAGCATCACCCTGAGTATTAACCAAACTAACATATATAAAGTGCTTAGAGGAATTCCTGAGACATATTGAATGCTCAATAAACACTGGCTATTATTTTGTTATGATTACATTTCTTGTCATTAGCTTAGAATTCAATTAAATTTTCTTCTGGTTTCTCTCCAAGTAGAGCTCACCTATTTGCAGAAAGAGTCCCACTGGCTGGAAAACAGTGATCCAGTAACAAGAGCCTTTGGTTGGATGTTAGAGAACCTGAATCCTCCAGTCACTTCTTTGGACTAATCACTGACATTTTTGCATTTTGGATTGCCTTTGGCAGATGATGCTGGAAAGTGGCTGTCCCCCAAAGGCTACACTTCCTAGTAAGAAATAAGCAGAAGTGATGTGTGTCACTTCCAGTCTAAGTAGGACCCTCCTCCTCTTCATTCCTTTTCCACTGGCTTGATGTAGAGAAACAGTGGTCTTAGAAGCCACATGTTGAAGACACTGGGTCCATCACATGGAAAGAGTCAGGGTTCCTGGTTTAATGGCTGCAGGAAAGCAGCCTGCCAATCAACAATGTCCATGCTGAACTTCACATGAGTGCAAAATAAAATTCTATTTTGTTTAAACCATTATCTATTTTGGGCTTTGTTACAGCAGCTAATATTATGCTAACTAGTAGGTCTGGAGAGAAGTCTACCAGTCTTGAAAAAGTTAATTATCAATCCATTAAATGTCAAAATGTCAGCAGCACTAAGTAAATGCATGTGGCAATATTTTCTTGTTTACCTAGTGCTTATATTCAAAGAACATTAGGTTACGCTTGCATAATAGGTTGGTGGTTCAAACCATTCATAAATTTAAGTGCTGTGGGTTCCAGAGTATGTGAGAATAACAACAGAGACTGTCTTAGAATCTTTAAGGTGCTTATTGAGTAGGAATTCAGTTATGGGGAAAGGAAGGGCTTAGAGGAGATGATCATTTATCATTATGACAAATACCAGAAGAGTTTTAAGTAAAGAAATTGACTAAGACTAATGTACCATTGAGTTACGTTTCCAGAACTTTATTTTTGTCAAATGGACTTAGAGTAATTCAAATATTTATCCTTGATTTTGCTGTTGTCTCTGCCTTAACTATAGAACTTTCAAACTGAATAGGCAAAAAAGTAGAGATTTTACCTTTGAGTTTTTGTGTTAAACATTTGTCACCAAATGATACCTAAACTTGGATTTGAATATGAATATCCCATGATCACATTATCCTTTTGACACTTAATAGTTGCAAAACATATATATTAATATTACTTTCCATTTCCTTCCTCCCAGAACACCCAGCCTGAAGACCCTTACCTAAGAAACTTTTAGTCTCTGCTTTTCATCAGGTGCTTAGTAAATTGTGCATCATTAACAAAGCCTGACATCTTTGACACATTGATGTGGTTTAAGACACCAAAGTCAGTTTAATCTATCCTCTGCCAAAATAAATAAAATCACACTCTTAACTGTGCGAAATGGATATGTTTTGGGGTAGCCTTTAACATCAGTGGGTCTAAAGACAAGAATATAAATGGAGATGTGCAGACCATGTGTCTAAATATTTAACAGTTGTAAATCCAGCTAACAAACTTCACAAAATCATTTTCAGGAACACTTTGTTGTGAGGACTAAATATGTTAATACATGTTAAGAGTGTAGAAACACACCTGGCATGTATGAGGACCTAATAAATGTTAGTTGCTAGTGATGAGGATGATGACTTCCTCTCCTCTAGAGCATCACTTGATGAATAAATGACTCAGTGAATGCTTATTGGGTGGTGAAGATTCTCGAGACCATTGGGTGCCTTCTTGATTAATAATAAAGTGTCCAAGAGGGTGGTATCAATACAACCAGACCCCAAATGCATACCAAAGGGACTGTAACAAAAGACTTTAGACACTGGAGCTTCCATGGGCATTAATTCTATAATGTTTAAAAATGAGAATTCTAAGATAATTTAAATTTACATTTATATTTCTGTATGATAAGCTAAGTGAAAGCTAAGTGCTAAAGGAAAAGTTCGAAGAAAACTGATTACAATCAGTAATTCTGGTACTGTTGGATTAATACTTTGGCTTAGCAATGTTATCACTTAAAACTAATGAGGTCAATATATATTTCTAGAAACAATCAACAATAGCTTCTAAATTATAGTTGTGTTTCCTAGCACTGCTAAAATAAATGGTCTTGTAAAATTCCTATTATAAGAATTATTTTCAAGTACAGAAAACTCTGCCATAAATTATTTTACATAAATAATTATTTTTAAAAATCAATAAGACTATTTTAAAGTTTTGGAACTAAAATAAGATTTTCTTAAAAATTGCTTTGGAAGTGATTCATGAAAAAAATCAACCTTTCTATTATAATAATTTTTAAAAGGACTGTCTTTTCTATTAAAAAATTTAATTTAATTTTACAGGCTGTTACTCTATAAATAGAACAATCCATTTTAAATGGACAAGGTGAAGTGTATAAATGACATTATTAGTGTTGCTACTAACAAGTTTTGAACTATGCATATTTACACATAAATAAAACCAAACCAAAGAGGATACAAATCTTTCAGTAAATGAATATTAGGGGTGGCATACCAATTATTTCCTTAGTTCAAGGTATAAGTGGATCAAAATAATTGAGTAATATTGACATCTTCCTGCATTATATATTGAAAAAATACATTTGTAAATAATTAACTAAAAAAAGCAGCAACGCTTATATAAAAACTATTACATTTAAGATTGATCTTAACTTTCTCCTTTTATAATATTCTGTTATTGGCTGGAAGCTAACAGTCACCCCAAAATGGCTGATGAAATTGAAAAATCATTGCAAAACTCAAGCTACTGTATTTTAAAATAAGAATAGGATGTGCTTATAGTACAGAAAAGCCCACTATTATTTATACTCATTGTTATTAATATTAATTTGGGGCACTTGGCTGTAGCTGTCTAATAGCACCACTGTGAAATAGCCATCGCATTAGAGGTAGTTATGGCTTTTCAAAAGTGTCTTAAAACTTCCCAGTTTCTAAAATACTTTTATTCTAAACATTTTAAATATGCTGTTTCTATGTAACTGAGTTTTTGGTTAAATTTCTCCAGTGTCTGGGTACAACTCTTAAAAGATTCTGGAATTCTTTACCAAGAATTTTCTTTTTAGCGCTAGTCTCAGCTCTATTCTTGGTGAAGTGAAGGTGGGCAATGATAAAATGGGTAGATATAGAGGGGCAAGGTTCAAACCTCATCAATTTGAATTCAAATCAGCCCATTCGAATTAAAACATGTAACTCACTGAACGTTTGCTGAGTGCTAGTCTTACCAGGTTTTAACTAAAGTGGCAAGAGAGGAAGATAATGGGATCCTGTCTGGATTGCCTGGCATCTACAAGCACACTGCCTCTTGGCCTGCTGTTGGGGTTCTCTGAAGAGAACCCACCTGGTAATACACTGCAGTACTTTAGAATTAGAGAAAAAAACTATAACATTTGATTTTGAACTATCATATATGCTTTGCTTTTATGGCACAACACTTAGCAAGCATTAGAAGAACACACACAAATGTATGTGCCTGAGTGTGTCTGTGAGTGAGTGAGTGAGGAGGGAGGGAGGGAGGGAGAGAGAGAAACGGTGTTTGCATGTACATGTTTGCTGCTTTTCCATACAGATTGTAAACACCTTGGGCCGGTTGTGTCTAATGTATCATCATATTCATTGTCATCCCCAAGTACCCCCCAAAATACTTAATCGAATACCATTCAAACTGTCTTTAGTACATTTTGCAAGTGCATTGAATTCAGTTAACCAATTTATTTGGTGTATTTCTGATAGAAATTATCAAGCCAGGGTTAAATCACCTGGACTTTCAAAGTCAAATCTGTTTGAAACAGTCTGTTGCTCTCAATAATTCTCTTAAAAATCTATACTTAGGGCATTCTGTTGTGATCAGCTCAATGCCACTTTCAGGCCACAGAACAGTACTGTGTATCCTCTCACTGATCATCTCACTGGCCACTTCATAACACCCTGTCTTCTTCCTTCTCTTCTGTCGTTTAAGTCCTTTCTGACAAATCTCTTATTTCTTGACAATATCCACACTTAGCTGGCTCTGTTCTTTTCTACCTGGTTACCTGCTGCCGGCTATCATACTCTACTTGAGAAGTGAGTAATCTGTGTTTCCCTCATTTCTAAATCTCTTTTGTTTCCTCAGCCTAACCCATTCCAGCCATTTACTGTTAAAAAGTATTTGAATCTGATGATTACCCCAAACAGTTCAGGCTCCCTGTTCCTACTCCTACATTGTGTATCCATTATTACACACTATCTGATTATGTCAAAAAAACGGTTGCAACTTGAAAGTGCATGGGCTAAAACAATTCTCAGGTGTATTTGATTGGGTTCACATAATGCCACATCATGTGTAATGTTAAAAAAAATTTTTCCAAATTTAAATATATTTTATATGAAAATCCAGATTTCTGGTTTCTCTTGGAAGACCAGAAGATTTGGCAATATTGCTCCACATTCTTGCATGCATCAGTGGGCTATAGTTGAATAGCCGCTGCCCTTTTTTTTTTTTTTTTGGATGGGACAAACTCGAGTTTGGGCTTGTTGCCATCATTTCCTATTTTCCTTAATGCTTAAACACCACCACTTTATTCCCTTACATTACCAGCCGTAAGCGCTTTAGCCTGTGGTTCCTACTTTAATGTGTTCTGAACTAATATCTTATTTAGCTCTCCTTCCTCAATACTTAGATCTTCTATTTTACTGAACCTCAACCACCTCACTTTCAGCATTCCTTTTCTCTACCCTTCTCCTGATCGTAAATAGCTATTGGGAAAGTCATGGAGCTGTGTTGATCAAGCCCACTAGATAGTTTGCTATCTGCTTTGAGCTTGGCTGTTGCTTGGTAGTTATCACATTACACTCTGACAGTTTCATTAATTATTCAAATTGCTTGTAAACTCCTTAAATATAGGGACTCAATTGTTTATGCCTTTGCAGCTTGAGTACCTAAACTTGCCTGGGTATTTAAGAAAGTCCTTTCATTTAGATATTTATTCAAAGTTTATTATGAATGACTATTGTAAAGAATCAGATTGTCTAGTTGTTAGGTTTCACATGGTATATGAAAACTAGTAAAATTTAGCAGCTGTGAAATAATTCTTCTTCCTCTTTTTTGGGTTATTTTTCTTCTGGCCTCATCTTAGACTATGTGAAAGCCAATAGGTAAGAATTGAAAGGACAAGTAATAAGAATAATGCATCACACCTTTGTTAAGAGGGCACCAGATTTAAGGTTTCTTTACTTGTCCTTTATATAAACATCTCAGAACAAGTGAGACCCTACAGATGCTGCATATTGCAATTCCTGGGCACATCTGGGTGGGATAAGCAGGAAGAAGCTTTGAATCTCTCCAGCCTGTGCCCTGCTTTCCAACCAGGGTTTTCCACCCTGTAAACTGCTATCGTGTCTACTGCCTTGCACAAAGATTTGAAATTCATCGAACAGACAAAGTGTATACTTAATACTCACATGAGGGAATACAGAATGCCTTTCAATACATCAAACTCCTAAACCTTTTACATCCTTCATTTTTAAGCTACATGGATTTTGATTTGTACAATTTTAAAAATATTCTGAAGCCTAGTCAATCTAACAGTAAAAGCACTGTTGCACAGTAAGAAATCAAGAAATACAATTCAGCAAACCTGGTATAGTTGGTCCCCAGGGAAGCTTTGTTCCAATTCGGTTTGTCATAGCCCAGATCCATCATGTCATGCTAGCCTAACTTACTACTACTGTCTTTCATTTTTTCCCCCTTTTTGGCACACTCCAACTATTTTCTGTTAAACTAGTGCTGTCACAAGAAAACATATAAAAATGCTCTTTTGCAAACACACTGTTTGGTTCTCTCCTGAACTCTCCAGAGCTACGGATTTCTCTCACTGTCTTCATCAAGGGTGAATGTTGACAGATCACTGAACCTTACTGTCGGTGGTGACAGGCTTGATGCTGTCTTGTGCAAGGTGGAGAAAAAACAAAATAATAAAAAAAGGTTTCTGTGCCTTGCATCTAGAAGGTCCCTGATTCAACAACAAAGGCTTATGTTCAAAGATGATTAGCTTAAAGGCATTTCAGAGATTTCTGATTGTAGCAGCAGTTGGGTGTCTTGCTAGTGGGTGAAATATGTATTCCCCCGAGAACAAAGGCAGCAGCAATCCTCTTCTGCTGAGATGGCACCTTTAATAATTCCATGTATTTATCAGTATGTGTGTCAAGATCTTAGGGATTTTGCCCTTCAGGTGAAGCTAAGAATAGATAGAGTGGATAGGGTCTTAAACAGTCCTTTAAGGTGTCTGCAGACAAAAAAAAAAAAGTGTCCCGAGGAATCTAAGGGAATGAGAAGAAAATATTTTTCTTGTGGATGAAAATGTACACAGCACAGAAAAATAACTTGGAGGTTTCTAAAAGGAAGACTGAATAGCCCTTAGGTTATTCAGAAAGACTTAAGATAAGCTATTGCTCAAAAAAATTGTGCAACACTATTTTTTTCAAGTTTGAATCAAGTAAATCTCAAGAATTACGTGTTTTAAAATTTAAAACTTTAGAAAAGGTAATTTTTTTTTCCAAATACAATCTACTAGCTATGTGCTGTTGCCATGGATTTCTCCTACATAACCATTCTGCATGTTGTGTACGTGACTCCAAGGGGAAAATGGTCAGTATGCATTCGGAAGTGTAGGATGTGCACAGGACTGAACTGAGTGTGCATACATATGAGTGACGCTCTCCCTGTGGCCTGTGGCCTTGAATGACACCTTCTGTCACCATGGGAGGCCGATTTATATACTATTGAATCACATGGCACTTTTTCCCATATGGGCTTGCACTGGTCCTGCTTCTTTGTGCTTCTCATCAAATGCAAAGAGCTTTCATAACTACATGTGCAAAGGTGTATGAGTTCTGAACCATCAGGGGATACCAGGGACTTGAGGAGATAACTTTTCAAAGTATGACTCTGATACAACCTCTTAAAGTTTGGAAGATCAGAAAGTCAGTCTGAATGGAACATTCAGCATCCTTCACCTGAAAGGCACAGCCTGTAGGGGTGAGATAAGTCTGGGCATTCACCTCCCCTGGAGAGACCCACACAGCAGAAGTCTCAGACATTTCTTTTTTTCTTTTTCTTTTTTTGGGACAGAGTCTTGCTATTGTCCCCCAGGCTGGAGTGCAATGGTGCGATCTCAGCTTACTGCAACCTCCACCTCCTGGGTTCAAGCAATTCTCCTGCCTCACCCTCCCGAGTAGCTGAGATTACAGGTGTGCACCACTATGCCCAGCTATTTTTTGTATTTTTAGTAGAGTTGGGGTTTCACCATGATGGTCAGGCTGGCCTCAAACTCCTGACCTCAAGTGATCCACCTGCCTCGGCCTCCCAAAATGCTGGGATTACAGGCGTGAGGTACCGCGCTGGGACTCAGACATTTCTTTAAACAAGATCAGAGGCCCCCGAGAGCCCATTCTATCTTCCTCTTTGTTTTGGAAGTGAACTTTCAATGACACATCTGGGATATCTGTTATTTTCAGGGTGACAGGCTGATGTCATAAAGTGCGATTTCAAGTTTACAGTGAAACCGAGCAGAAGACAAGATGGATTTTGAGAAAGGAAGAAAGCGCTTGTCCTAAGTATCTACGAGAACAGATAATTAGATTAATCTCTTCCAATGTGTTTTGGGGCACATTTCATTAAAGTCAAAAGCAGACTTCCCTTCTAAGGACTAATATAATTTATTTTGTTATTAGTCAAATTTTATATCAGCATTAGACAAGAATAAGCTATATGAATACATATGGAATAAGTTTACGCCAAGAAACAGAAACAGAATTATACATTTGTTCAATTGAGTATTCCACTCTCAAAAACTCAGGTCAAACCATTTCACCTCTAGAACTTTAGACTCCTAAGAATTATGTATTTACAGTCCAGATGGGCTCTACCCACATGGCTATATATAGCCATGTGCCACATAACAATGTTTTGGCCAACAACAGTCCATATACTAAGGGTGATCGCATAAGATCAATACCGTAACATGCCGTATAAGTTCGTGGCCTAGAAACAATAGGTTCCATCATATCACCTAGGTATGTGGTAGACTAAACCATCTATATTTGTGTAATTCCACTCTATGATGTTCACACAATGAAGAAATCGCCTAATTATGCATTCCTTAGAATGTAATCCTATTGACACATGACTGTATTTAAAAAAAATAACAAATTTATGATTTCCTGCCGATGCATTTCCATTTTACTAAATCCTTTGATTCCTGTATAGTTACTGAGATTCTCTTTTTCTCTATTTTCTTCTTAGAACCATGGCAATTTTTCTGAAGAAAATAAAAGGAAGCAGTGCATTTAATTGTATAGGAATTCATTACATGTATACATATGGGTGAGCACACTCACATGCAGATGCACACAAACATGAATATGATTTCATATTCGAGTTATGCTATGCTTAGACAAAGCTGGGATTTCAACAGAGTCAAATTACAAAGAAAAACTAAAAAATTTAGAACTGTTCCATTTACCTTGTTCTCACGTATTGTATGTGTGTAAAATGGATAGAGGAAAAACAGATCTGATCAGAAACCAGCATAGCACATTGTGGTCTGTTAGAAATAACACTCTGGCTGGCATTCAGAGAACCAGAGCTCCAAGCTTCAGTCCTACCATTTATTTCTGGTTGTGTGGTGATGAAGTTGGTCATTCACCTCCAGGAGACTCTTCTCATCATTAAAAGTACAATAACACCACTTTTCACAAAAGGCCATAGTGCAGGTTAAATGTTGTATTGCATTTGAAAGCACTTTGTAAACTCAAATACAGACAGAAAATGTAAATGAAAAAGATTAAATCACAACAGAGTTTGTTCAAAAAAGTTATGGGATATTTGGAGTAGACATTTTCTTCTTTCATAATTTTGTGCATCATGAATTTTCATTTCAAATTTCAGAGAATTTTTAAGTTTTTGCTAAAGTCAACATTTAAAAATATTGTATGGATGTAAAATTATTTTATCTACACTTAAATGGTATATAATGGTTTGATGTTTCAGTTTTCATGTATAACTTAAGCCTTGTTCAAACACACTAAAGACAGAGTTTTATTAGGACTGGCAAGAATGATACCAATATATATTCATGGACTGATTCCATCTGTATGGAATATGTAGATCTCACTCTAAATATAGTTTTTCAGTGTTCTGAAATGCTTGTGCTAAAATCTGAAGTACAATAAACTGATACTATATTAACATGAAATTTAGTTTCTCAATTTAAAGAAATATGTATCCTCTTTTCACAAAATATTAGCTGTTTTCTAATTCAGAAATGAATGCGTGCAGATCAATGGCAACTCAGAAGAAATTCAAAAGCCTTTATGCTATAGTATTTCATAGAATGCATTTTTCATCTTTATGCTAAGATATTTCTAATCAGACAATTTGGCCACCTGACCGAGGTAAAGATATTGGAAAATAAAATAGTATTTCTAAAGCAAACAAAGTACAAGTTTCATATTATTTACTGTCAATTGCCTGATTTATATTTCACATAGATTTTGTAATGATAGTTTGAGTGTTTATATATCTTAATGTTTTAGTATATTTATATTTTGCATTTCCTTTATGTTTATAAAAATACCCTTGCCAGTATATTGAAAAAAAAATTGAATTAGTTAAGTTTCCATAGTTTCTTAATTTTCTCAATTAGTATTGGGTTTACAAGTAAAAATCCCAAGTGTGAAGGCAGTTAATCTAATTTTTATTTTTATTTTTTAAGTAACCATTGGATAAATTTATATGTGCTTAATTTCATCTGCATATGTCTTTTTGAAATCTTAAGCGATCTTGTCACAAAGATTGCTTTATGTCATCAATACATGTCTTTGACTGGTGTATGTCTTTGGCTCAATTTCCACAAGTCTAATATTAGAAGTCTGTAATATTTATTTCCAAAGGCTTATATGTTATGTAAAAACCCAAATGTACATTGTCTTTCAAAAAAACAGAACAAAGTAAGAATTTGAGACATGGGAACCATATTGTATATTCATTGAAATCTACCACTCTTAGGCTGAAAATTTACTTTTCATGCCTCAGAGCACCTTTAAGGAAAGAAGAATAACCTGAGGCTTATTTTAAAAGAGTCAGGATTACTTTTTGTAGTCCCTGGATGTTTGATTTTTGCTTCACTGATTTACAATGTGTGATGTTTAATTTCAGGTTTGTGGGTTTAGCTCAATGTTGGTTATCTCACTGATGAAATTAGTTTAGCCTATTTTTCAGAACACTATGTAAGTGTCCTAAAGTCTTGGGACGCACTGGAATGGCTCCATTCTTTTGGGTTATCTGTGTTAGCTCTAGCATCATTATCATAACCAAGAGGACCTGCCAGTTACTTTTTATTTATTTATATATTTTCCAATTGTCTTTTAGCTCAGCTGATTTCGTAGTGGTCACAAATTGGCAGCTCTTGGAATAAACATACTCATATATAAACTTCATATTGCTTCCAGAGTGCTGCATTTTGTTTAGCAGTGACAACGTTTAAACATATTGATAAATTTCACTATAAAATTGACATTTATATTTTCCTTTGCAAAATTGCATCTGGCAAAAGTAGGCCTGCCTTTCTAAATGGTGACCATTAGGTGGCGCTGAGTAAAACAGGGCCAAGGCCCCAAGTCCATACAGCTGAGCCTGGCTCACCGCACTTCTGTACGTTAACTCCCGTTTTTTGTACGTCTTTGCATTGCCATTCTTGTGCCTTGGCCCAAAGTTTCAAGTATGGATAATATTCATTTCCAAATAAATATTCGGAAACAGGTTTCTATTCTTGAAAACAAAAACGAAATCAGGAGCGGGAGGCGATCGAGGGGTGGAGAATTCAGCTTGTTTATTTTGAAGAGGGGGCAAATCATCAAAGTAGAAATGTCCAGTGAAGAGTTGAAAATAAATGACTGGTGCTTAGATGAGGGGAAAGGACTGGCATAGAATTTTGGAAATCATTCAAGTAAAGGCATAGCTGAAGCCATGAAAATGGATGAGTTATCTGAAGGAGGAATTAGATATCAAGAAGAATGAAAGCCCAATAGGTGAACACGGGAAAATATTCACAGTTACAATTCAGGCAGACAAGACAGACCTGGATAGAAAGACAAAGTTTGAAGAGAAAGAGTGATGAAATCTACTGAAACACTGGCTCACATTTATTGACGTTTTTTAATGTGGGGGAAAAAAGAAAGGTATGCATCAAATTAATGTTGAACAAGTAAAGGCTTAATTTTATTACAGGTGGAAGTAAAATGTCTTAGTGCCTTGGCATGACAGCAGTGCAAAGCCCATCTGGGCTCTTTGCCTAAGTCCTGATTTGCAACAAAGGCTGACAGCATCAGACACAATAAGCAGAACACCAAAAATATTTTTGGGTATGTGAACATACACAACAGGATAATACAAGAGTAGAGTCATGCATGTTGCTATTTTGTAAAATTAAATATCCAAAACTAAATTTTTGTCTTACTTCAAATTTTTGAGCACAGACAGATCATCTCTACTTTAAAGATATCACCTATATTTTTAAAAGATGAGGAGAGAGTTCCTTACTTGTCCCTTAAATTTTTTACTTTCTCATGTTGGCAGTTTTAAACTAGATAGTGTGTACATTGAGGAAAGCGGTGAGAAGGGAACAGTGTGAAATTATTGATCTCTTGCCTTGTGAAGTTTCACGGGTCCTGGCAAAAATTTACAAGTTTGCTGCAGGGCAAAATTTGATCATTTTGGACAGGGATTGAATATTTTGCCTTGAAAAATGTTAGCAAAAAAACTCCTGGGGAAAAATCACAAATTGTCAAATCATTTGGGCATAGAAAGTCATCAACTTTATGTGGTGAGTGGCAATTTATACTCTATGCTTAGCTTTCACGGAAAACAATGACAAATTTAGAATCAATACTCCTAAACGATCTACTCCCAACAAGAACTGATTGTTTTCACTGATTGTATTGAAGGGCTGGCTACAGCGTAACGCCAAGGGAGACCAACAGGAGGCAGCACTTAATGATTTGTAAAGTAGAGGAGGAAGCCTAACCAGAAAAGGGCTAACCTTCTAAACAGCATGCCAGTGTGAGAAGAGTACAAGTTGTGAAAACAGATCTGGGTCCAAATTTTGGCTCTGTCATTTATCAGCTGTGTGAAATCCGGCAAGTTATTTAACCTCTCTGAATCCCAGTTTTCTCACGTTTAAGATGGAGCAATTAATATTTACCTGATATGGTTTGGCTGTGTCCCCACCCAAATCTCATCTTGAATTGTAGCTCCCACAATTCCCACATGTTGTTGGTGGGGAAACAGTGAGAGGTAATTGAATCACGGGGGTAGGTCTTTCTTGTGCTGTTCTGCGCATGTCTCATGAGACCTGATGGTTTTATAAAGAGGAGTTCCCTGACACAAGTTCTCCCTCTTTGCCTGCCACCACCCATGTAAGATGTGACTTGCTCCTCTTTGCTTTCTGCCATGATTGTGAGGCCTCCCCAGCCGTGTGGAACTGTAAGTCTATTAAACCTCTTTTTCCTTATAAATTACCCAGTCTTGGGTATGTCTTTATCAGCAGTATGCAAACAAACTAATACACCAATAATGATGTTATACAATGAGAGATGGATGCATGCCTTATTTTTGGTGCTTCTGTAATTATAACATTATTAAAATTATTATTAAAGTAATAGAGAAACTTCCATACGAGGGCAGATTAAAGTCTGTAGACTTTTAGGGGGAAATAAAACTTTACATATATCATAAACAATATGATTCTGATATTTACAAATTTATTTACAAGTATAGGAGGATTAGAAACACAATTTTAAAGTGATAACTCCAAGAAGTTACTAAAACTGAAAACTACTAAAAGAAAAAACTCTTATGAGTACTGTAGATGGTAACTTTATTCAATTCCATCTATAACAAGTTCATTTAGTCTGAGAGTGAAGGAAGAGTTACATAAGCTTATGAATACTGGATTCATAGAAGACTTTAAAAATATTTTTGGCTAGGTAACACTTTCACATAATTCAGCAATCAAAAAGCATAAAAAAGGAATAAAGTGAGAAATGTTTTTCTTCTCTTTATCTCAATAGTAGGATTCTTTAAAATGGAAAGTAGAATATTCGGAGTCTATCATTGCTAATGAAGATGAGGTATCTGCAACACAGGTACATTTTAATAAAGTGTGAGGGTGATGACTGGCCATTGTATTACCATAATGAAACATCATCATTAACAGTTGGCCAATGTAAAGAGGACCTGCAGCTTCATTATAACATCTGAGAGATTGGGTTCTTAGGCCCGTTTCCCGGGAGTCCACATTACCTATGGAAGAGTCATTTGAAGTATCTCTTGTATTTAGCTGTTGCTTCCTACCTGAACTGTTGCAGGACCTCATGAAGCATGCTTCTATTTTTAAGCAAATCTTAATTGCAAAAACATCCTAACAATCAGTCATATCTTATCCTGCTATTATATTATATCCTAATATAAAACTCATCTTGCTATGCTCCTTAGCACTTTCCATATAAAAGACTTCATCCAAGCTCTTGATCTTTTTATATTAAAGTAGCCTAATGGTGTCTTGTGATTACTGTCCTTCCTATGTATATATTTGATGTATTTTGAAAATCTGGAATTAGCATTTATTATTTTCCACATTTTAAATTGTCTTCATTACATGTGTAGCAGAGTAGTCAACATCAAGCCATCTGTAAATAGATCGCCCTAGCTCTGGGCCTGTCTTTTACCACTTACTAATTATATGACCTTGGAAAAGTGACTGGAATCTTTGTTACTTTTCTTGATTTGTAAAATGGGTGTAACTGTCTTAGTGATGTTTTAAGGATTAAGCATAAGTTCTTAGTGTCTAGCATGTAGTAAGTAAAACATGGCTCTACTGCTAATTAGCTGTACTACTTTCTAAAAAATCTGTATCTAAATGTTTTTTCTTCTAGCAAAATATAGGGGTGTTCTTTTTGCATTTGTCATCTCTTTGTATCTAAAACTATAGATACTTTCTTATAAATTGTCTGTTATTCATCATTTCACTTTATTTAATTGGTGGAATGAGGGTGGTAGTTAAGGATGTGTTTGAATTTCAAAGCCATGATTCTCCTTTCTCAAAACCACTCAGTGAATCCTTCATCAAAGCCTTAAAACTTAGCTTTTTAAGCTAATGTCAGCACTCCTCTTGGCTGTGAATGCTTCACAAGAAGGCACCATAGACAGATAATACATTTTGATGAATGAAGCCGGTAACACTAGGAAAAGCCATGTTGTCACCATACGGGGAAAAACCATTTCTGCCTTCTCTCATGCTAGGCCCATGTTCACTCACCCTCATTTCTAGCTTCTGCCAAGAGCAGAGGAGTTTATGATGAGAAGGGTCAGGGCCCAATACCTGACTTAGGTAAGTGGTTGGTAGTGCAAGTCTTAAGTGCACTATTAACCTCTCTTTATTGTTTCTTCATGTGATAAATAGACCTAGAAATGACCTGACCCTTGATTTTCTTCTTCACTCTATCCTCCGGCAAGGTAAAGGCTTTTCCCCTAATGACACTGTGCTCCCTACATCCTTTCTTGCTCCTATTGAGTTGCCCAGTTCCTGATGCCTGGCAGATTGAGTGAGTTTGGTATTAGTCACTGAGTCAAATTTGACACTCATTTCTCATCTTTTCCTTTAGAACTGGAAGAAAAACAAGAAATTTTATCTTTTTAAAAGAAAGCCTATAAATATGAAAACCTGATTCCAGTAAATCATATAGCTATGCTTTTGCTTTGAAAGAATCTGTCATTTTGACTTGTGAAGAATTATAGGTTGAATTCATTTCTAGAAAGTGTGAATGATTGAAGGTGGTCAAAATCTTCTCTAAAGTGTTTGGGGGAAGTCAACCTGGCTGTTCCCAGCAACAGCCACTTCCCAAGCTCTCCCAAGATCTCCAGTGGATCCAGTGACTCGCTGGCTTCTCAAACTACTGTGAGAAAATAAGCCCATCTCTATCTGTAATGAGCTGCTGCACCACTGACCAGAATGCAGACTTGTTAACATCAAGTAGCAGCTGCAGTTACCAAAACACACAGGGACGTGCTAACTCAATTTCTAAACAGGAAACCATCAATGTAATAGTTAATGAAAGTGTTCAATGTCCAATAAAGCAATGTAAAAGGCAAGCATACTCAAAGCTCTGTAAAGTGGATCATAGGTTGGGAAAATTGTGTACACTTAACTATATAACCAAAACTGAGAATTCTTGAAGGATAGAATTCTGTAGTCTAAATAAAAAATGTATCGCTCAAAAGAATATTTAAATATAAACTATTTAACAAGATTTATGAGAGATTCAAGATTTTACTATCAATTTGTCTTCTATGTCCAAAATGACCTGACTTAGATCATGCGGATTGGAAAGGATCTCAAAAATAGGCCCGGGTCACATTCTGCAATGCAGTCATGGCTTGTTTTTACAAATATTGCAACCAGATTCCAGCATATATACCAGTTTGCAGGATAATGCTCTGAAATATTCAGTGAAACTCAGGAATGTACTTCCCATCATCAGAGGCAATACTTGAAAATCTTTTCTCTAAGTGCAACTACTTGAGAATGAGAAGGGTCTCACGTGATGAATTAAAATCCACAAAATTGGCACTTCAGCTGAATAAGAGGAAACAATTCTAGAAGTGTGGACAGTCCATAAAAGAGATACCGCTTCATTCTTCCCTAGAAATAATAACATCTTTTACATATACCACTTCTCTCCGAGGAGCTTTAAGACTTTATCTAATTAATCCTCCCAGCTTCCCAGAGAGGTAGATAGGGGGCAGGTATTATTAGCTGAATTTAGCAGTGGTAGAAATTAAAGCGTCCTGATTAAGTGACTTAGGTAGGAGGCAGCATTTGTACTTAAGTAAGTGGCCTCTAAATTCTCTGCTATTTGAGTAAAAACAGCACCTACAATGTATAATAAATCTGCCTTCTTTTAATCCATCTTACATGTAGCCTGGCCAAAAAAAAAAAAAAGAAAGAAAGAAACTCTTCAGTGTAGCTAGGTACAAAGAACAAAATATCTGTATCTCAAAATGTGACTACAAATTTCACAGTGCCTTCTAGGCTCAAGAGGCCAGAAGTTATTTTTATTAAACTATAAATAAGAAGATTTCTTGTATTTTTAAATTGCTGTAGTAGTCAATTTAGTATTATTTAAGTAGTTGTATATGCATTGTACCAGAATAGAAATATTTGAGGCACTATGGAACTCTACTTTAGGGAATGGAAAAAAACCCTGCATTTGGACTAGATAATTAGATACTTGGGGTAAGAAATGTGAATGACAATAGATAATGCCCAAGGTCAGTGTCTAAAAAAGGAGCCAAATTTAGCAGGCATTCTCAGTTACCTACTCAAAAGCCATTTTCTTCTTTACTAGTAGAGCCTTAAGCTGGGGAAATATCAGTCCTCCTTCCTCGTCAACTATGGTACCTCCATTCCTGTCGCAGGTTATAGGGTTAGATTGTGGGGTGGGCATGTGATCAGTTCTAGTCCAGCAAGACACAAGAGTGCCTGCTGCAGACCATCTGGGAGAAGCATTTTTTGATCTTCAAGAGGTATAAGAAAGAATCCCTCAATCTGTTTAACTCTGTCAGGTCTTCACGAACATTCTGGACCGGCAATAGGCAACATGCAGCCATGAGTGAGAGAAGGTGACACAGGGGATGACAGGACAGGAAGAAGGAACAATTCTGTGTTGTCAATGATGTCACTGAGCTATTGAATTAACCAACCCTGGCACTGTTTTTATCTTGGCATTTTCTTTCTACATAGGATAAAATGTCTATATTGTTTAGTATATAAATATGGGATTTTAAAAAATATAAATGTAACAAATACAACCTGGAGGGAATTGTTTTCAGAATTACTTCTGCTAGAGTCTCAGACCTGCCACTATCAACCAATGTAAAAATATTCAGATAATGAACCCAAGCTTTGTAAGATGCTGGAGATGCATAGTCTACATCTATAAATTTCCTCACAGAGTATAAAAAATATTCTCTGTACTTTTCTCTAAATAAACCATATGGAGAGAACTGGGCAGGAAAAGGCCCCTACAGAAGCTGGTGAGAATGGGACAGCAAGAGGAGGATGCAGAGACAGAGAATTTGAAGAAGGAATCATGGCCCATTTTACCTCAGGCTTAGAGACTAATCAATCTAAAGATTATCCAGCTGATTAAAATGGGTGTTGTGACCCCATTGCACCATGTAGGTATTATCACCAACTTCAAGTTTTGTCTATAAATAGGTGCATTTAGTAAACAAAGCAGGGCAGTACAGTCTCTGGATTTGTCTCATTGGCTTCTGCTTGAAGGTTTTCTGAGAAAGATGCCCAAAGATGGCTATTATTACCTTAAGACGTAAAAGTTCTACCTGTCCAAATACCCAGGCAGACATTTCATCTATGTGTCAAGCACATATATAATTCTAAGGCCTGGGGGGGGGACATTCCGGATCCTGATATGAGTCCCTGAATCTGTCCTTCTCATATTCCTTTTTCCAAAAGCAAACAAGTCATGTCTGCCAGTTACACTAAAGAAATAAGAAACAAATGATACGTAATGAAACTGCCCATTTTTTCTTACTGAGGAGTGTGCAACAAATGAAAAATAAACGACTTTATTTCTTGTTGTTTGAAAAGAGAATGGCTAAGAATGAATTCATTTCCACGCTTAGGTTGCCTGGGCATACTAGAGGGGGAAAAGCAAAGAAAGTTCAGGAGGGTGTAAGGAAGCATTTCAGCAAATCCAGGATCAAAACACAAATGACAATCACAGCAACAGAAACAAGACAACTACAAAGAACACTGAAATATGAGGCCTCAGTGCATAGAAAGATGATAAGATGGTGTGGTGGGGAAGTCTCCAATGATGCAATTTCTAAATCACTCTGAAGTTTTTGCTCATTTCTATTGTGTGCCTAAAGCTAAGCCAATGTTTCAGCAAGGTACAAAATTAAACCAAACAAAGAATAAACATACTATTAAGCATCACCATGCAAGAAACTATGCTAGGCACTAAAGTTTTTTTGTTTTGTTTTTTAAGAGACAAAATCTTACTCTGTCACCAAGGCTGGAGTGTGGTGGTGCCACTGCTGCTCACTGTAGCCTTGAACTCTTGGTGTCATCCTTCCTGCCTCAGCCTCCCAAGTAGCTAAAAATACAGATGTGAGCTGCCACACCTGGCCAGAAGATTTTAAAAAGTAGTTGTGGCCCCTGCTTTACAAAGATGCAAAATGTAATGAGAGAGGGAATATGTAGGCATATGAAAATATGCATAAAAATGCCAGTTAACAAAAAATGTCTAACAAATGGGATTAATAATTCTAATAATGCACAAAGACAGCAAAACTGTCATCCAGAAGTAGTATTAAATAAACATTAGCCATGCAGGCACTACAGGCAACCCACCTCTGTGTTTAAACCCTGATTTTGCCATAAGAGCTTCATGAAATAGGGCAAAGTAACTAACCCCTCTGTAAATTCTTTCATTTAAACAAGAAAACAGACCAAGCTATACATTTGGTAAGTCGGCTGCAAAGAGTAGAAATGATACACGTGAAGGATCTAACAGAGTGCTGAGATTTCACTACAGTGTTTGGTAAAGGGTAATAAGATTAGAAATGGTGGGCTGAATAAATGGTCTTCATAAACGTTATTCATGCTTACTGAACACTTGATGTGGGAGCCATTCTGTCTAAGTTATGTTTAATTTTCACACCAATCTCTTTAAGGTTGTATGTACTACAGAAGAGTAGAGGTGGGAAGAACGATTCTCGCTATGGAAGTCAAGGAAGAGTTCATGAAAGAACTTGTTGTAAAGGATGGGTTTATGGATTTGTCTTGTCACTTGAAAGTTGTCTAACAAAGCTGCCCAAAGATACCTAATAGCTTAAGATTTACAAGCCCTACCTGTTCAGATAGCCAGGGTCTTGGAAGAGAGGCAACGTGAGGGCACACCAGGAGAGAAATGGCTCAGCATTGGGAAGTCAGACAAATGAACAAATGAACAGTGGTGTTAAAGGGTTTATCCATTGTTTCAAAGCAGTCACATATCACCAAAAGAGTACAGACACAAGCAAACCAGCGTATCAGAGGACTACCAGGTCCAGGGAACTACATTATCGTAGGTTAATAGCCCTGGAAGTTACCTTACATAAAAGAATCTGGGAATTCACTTGATCATCCCTCTGGCATTGGTAACCTAAAGAGCAGGAAGCTTGCCTTAAGGTAAAATTGCTCAGTGGATCTTTTCAAGTAAGTAATGAGAATAATCTCACATATACGAACTTAACCAGGTGGAGGAATGAATTCAGCTCATCAAATAGTTAATTTATTAATGTGTCTATTTGAACTGTTTCAAAATTACTGTTTGCAAATTGTCTAACTGCAACTCACCACCACCAAGCTCAGTAATATGTGATAGAGACAGCAACGTAACACGTTATTCCATTCCCTTACTAGTTAATTTCCATTTTTTGCTATCAATAGTTCTGTGATGGTGTGGCAACCCTGTGGGATCTCTGGGATCTCTCCACAGACAACTTAGTAGCTACTCTCTGCCAAGGTTTGACAGCGGCTGACTAGAGAACTTCCATATTTCTCCTAACTCCTCCTGCCCCATCAAGATAATTGCCTTTTTAGTTTGTGGGTGGTTTCTGCTTTTTTGTTTTGTTTTGTTTTTGAGATGGAGTCTCTGTTGTCCGGGCTGGAGTGCAGTGGTGCCATCTTGGCTCACTGCAACCTCCGCCTACCAGGTTCAAGTGAAAGTGATTCTCCTGCCTCAACTTCCTAAGTAGCTGGGATACAACCAGCTAATTTTTTTTTTTTTTTTTTTTTTAATTTTTAGTAGAGATGGAGTTTCACCATGTTGTCCAGGCTGGTCTGAAACTCCTGACCTCGAATGATCCACCCACCTCGGCCTCCCAAAGTGCTGGTTTTGTTTGTAGGTGGTTACATCATTGCACAGAAGAGTTTGATTCGGGAATTTTACCAAGAGTGGTGGCCTGCTTCATTGTGACATTTTCAGTTATACATTGTTAGGTTCTCAAAGACTGTTGGGCAAGGTGTCCTGGGGAAATCAAAACCTATTAATGTCGTTATGAAATTCTGAAATTAAGACCAAGACCACCTTACAAAACAGTTCAATTATAAACACGATGTGTTGTCTTGTGACCCAATCAATTGTCTGGTAACATGAGACAGTTATTAGATTGTGCTGTGGAAGTCTAACTTCCTTCTCCTAATGTGATGGAATTAATTCATACAACCTGATAACAAGGCTATTACAATGTGAACAATGGTTTAAAAGTGGCTTGTGTGGAACAGCCAGGCACCATTGAACATTTCAGATCAAAGGTCTATTGAACAGAAAGAACAAATAGAATCAATTTCTTGAACTGTTTCTGCATTTCCAAACTTGCAACATTATACCACAGAATGTGACTTAATGAAGTACAGATGAGAAGACCAGAGAAAAGCTAGTTCTAATGTAACAATGAAAATTAATGAAGAGCTTTGGATTTTTTTTTCTCTGTGGAAACAAACTAGTTATTAAAGACAGCTTTGTACTCCTAAAATTCTGAACTTTAAAGACAGCCAGGACTTAGATAAGTCACTAAGGCGCAGATAACAAGGAGTAGAGAGACATTTGCCACTTTTCCTCGAAGCTGCAAAGTTGTTATCTAATATATTTATGTTTATACAACAGAGTACTTAATGAGGCCATCTAACTGACAAAGGTAACAAGATTCACAGGACATTTTACTTAAAAATTTTAAAGGATAAGTAGTGATTACAATAAAATGGATGGCCACCAAATGCAGAAAGCCATACTTTTCTGGAAAGTTCACGTATCAAATTCAGATATTTTCCCAGTCATAATATAACAGAAGAGTTGTTAGAATTCCAGAAAAAAAAATACAAAATATATTTATTCATTAAAAAAGATTTGAACTCCATGAGCCAGACTATGTTCAATAATCTTTGGATTCATCAGGAAATAAATTAGCAATAAATAGAAAATTACTAACTGGATGAAGTTTTATAGGAATAAAATATGGAAATGAAATTTTTGGAAATGACTAGCATTTAAAATAGGTTAAAAATTAATTTACAAAGTAAGATTAGCAGAAGAGATTTATAAAATTAAAAAATTGTACAAATAAAATATTAGCCCACACTGACGTATTTAATATTTTTTAAAATGTCATGCAACATATGGCATAAGGACATGCATTATGATTTTTAATTTGTAATATATTTCATCCAACTAGTAAGTGGCCTGTTCATATACTTATTAACTAGAGTTAGGGTAAACATTTTATATTATAAAACCATTTAGTACAGATATTCTCCAATTTATGATGGTATTACTATTTTTTTTGACTTTACGATAGGTTCATTGGGGTATTAAGTGCATCTTTAAGATATTTTCAACTTACAAAGGGTTTATCATGAAGTCAGCCCATCATAAGTTGAGAAGTATCTGTAATTATTACCAATCATCATCAAATAATTCAAAAATATGTATTAGTTCCTATTAGAGCTTGTTGAATTTTTTTTTAACTAATTTGTTAAATGAAAGTATTCCCACCCAATTTCTTTCACTTTTGGATGTCAACAATTTGAAAATGAGGATATTAGTGTAGCAATATTTTAAGCAGAAATGTTTAAAAATAATATAGTGTTCACAAATAGCAATAGAATAATGATGTATATAGAGAAGTATAAATAATTTATTTAAACTAATCTAATCTTAAAACAATTTATTGAAAAGACACACAAGAACAATGAAATTATAAACTGGCAAACATATCAAGAAAGTACTTGAAAACATAAAATAAAAATAGTCTATATTGACATCAGTACTTTTCCATTGTCAAACTTGGAGATGACAATGCCAAAAATAAAAAAAATTCCATCATATAGAGTTAAATTTAAATTTAAAACACATCCAATTAAAAAGCAAGATTCTGGATCGACCTGGTGGTTAAGTACCTATTTGATTAATATTTTTCTACTGAAAACCACATGAAAACAAAAGAGGTCAGGCCTTAGTAGTACTGAAAATCAAGAATATCGATTGGCAGTTCTCTCAAAGAGAGAGAACATAATACTCTCTAAATACTTTATATCACCTGGATTGAGATGAGCAGCTAATGCATTTCTAGAATTTTTTATTTTTTTTTGCGACGGAGTCTCATTCTGTTGCCAGGCTGGAGTGCAGTGGCGCAATTTTGGCTCACTGCAACCTCTGTCTCCTGGGATCAAGCAATTCTCCTGCCTCAGCCTCCCGAATAGCTGGGATTACAGGCGCCCACCACTATACCTGGCAATTTTCTCTTTTTTCTTTTTTTTTTTCTTTTTTTTCTTTTTTTTTTTTTTTTTAGTAGAGATGGGGTTTCAACTGTGTTGGCTAGCTGGTCTCGAACTCCGGACCTCAAATGATCTATCCACCTCAGCCTCCCAAAGTGCTGGGATTACAGGAGTGAGCCACTGTGCCTGGCCCGTTTCTAGAACTTTTCAATGAAGAAAAAGTATGGATGTTAAGCAGAAAAAGCAGAGAGTATGGATGTTAAGAAAGCCCTTGTTAGCTCTCCTCCCTAATATGTTCTGGCCTGCCCTGCTCACCGCAAAGCCTCACAATCATCAGCCTACCATGTGTGACCTGTTTTCTGGGGCCACCAGGACCATTCACATTCCTTTTTATCCCACCTTCTTCACCTGCCACCACCATCAGCTTCTAAGGAAGCAGCATGAGAAGAGGATAGATTTCACTTGATGTGTAAAATCAACAATGACCGGCGATTTAAAAGAACACAAGGCATAGTTCATTCTTCTAGGGAATTATAGATTCATGCCCGCATTCAAGTAAAAAAGGAACTACAAACTGTTTGAAATTCTACAAACTATTTAAAATTAAAATACATTTCAATTTAATTCTCGAAATAAATCCATCTCCTTTTAATGAGCAGAACATGGAAAAGGATATTTGACACATCGATTTTCCTTCAACTTTAAGATGAGAGTGAATGAGTTTGTTAGAACTCAAGTAGATTTGAAAGTATAAAAACCTGTAAGAAACGGCCGGGCACGGTGGCTCATGCCTGTAATCCCAGCGCTTTGGGAGGCCAAGGCGGGCGGATCACGAGGTCAGGAGCGAGAGACTACCCTGACTAACATGGTGGAACCCCATCTCTACTAAAGTTACAAAAAAATTAGCCAGGCGAGGTGGCAGGCACCTGTGGTCCCAGCTACTCCGGAGGCTGAGGCAGGAGAATGGTGTGAACCCGGGAAGCGGAGCTTGCAGTGAGACGAGATCGCGCCACTGCACTGAAGCCTGGGCGACAGAGCGAGACTCCGTCTCAACAAACAAACAAACAAACAAAACCAAAAAACAACCATATATCAACCTGGGTCCTAGAAAAGGTGTCCACAAACTAGAAGAGAAGAAATCCTTAAAAGATACGGAGAAAATGTTTATCTGGGTTATGGGGGAAGGTAGATTTATTACAAGAAATAGAAACTTTAGGAATGTACCTGGTGTTGACCTCTCAGTAACAGAAAACTTGTAATTTATACTGCCAGAAATGGAAGATTTGCTTTTTTAAAGGGTTAATACCAAATGTAATGCACATATGGCTGAAGAAAGGTAAAGAATCAATGCAGGAGAAATCTATATACAGTAGCAGAATTAAAATCTTTATTAAAGAAAGAAAAGAGCATAATTAATAGTGCATAAAATTGTGCTGACAATGGAAAGGAGAAACTTCAATTTCTAATACGGAAGAAAGACAGATGGAAATTTTGAGATAGAAATGGTACACATGAAAAATGGAGAGGAGCTATTGGACAGAAAGTTTGAATTTGTGAAGATTGAAAAACATAACTTGATCATCAGTGATATGAACATTAATACAAATAACTTGACCTCAAGAGTTTTTGAATATACATTAAAATATTTTGAATATGACTGATAAACATGTTTTTCTAACATTTTCTGAATGAAGATATAAACACAAGTGCCAAAGAGGTTACTTACAAAAGCCAAAATCAGGTTGTTTTCATACCATACTAACAGTCTGAGAATACTATAGCAATATTGAGATATTTTGAAAAGAAAAAGCTGACCAGGAGACTTGATTTTCTAGTAGTTATAATAAATTATATGTTTAAAATAACTAAAACAGTAATACTATGTCAATACCAAAGAAATAAAATGTCTCTGAGATACATTTATTTAAACAGGAAAGTAGTATGTAATTACAAATAAGCATCACGAAACATTAGAAGAGCAATTCATTAATTACCAAATGATATTGAATGTTCAGAGTACTTGAGTTACTTCATACTACACAGCAAAATAAATTACGAACATATTAAATATCACCAATGGGTCAAATAGCTAAATGCTAAAAAATATTGAAGTTCTTTCAAAAATAGGCAATACAAGTGAAAAGCTACCGATCAGGATGGGTAAGAATTTTATTTTAAATTGTAAATACCAAGAAGATCATATTCAAAGCAAAACAGAAATGTCTACAAGGTTGAAGACTACTGTGTGGCAACATTATAAGCAAAGTTAAAATCAAATGAAGTTTTATAAAAAATATGTAGTTGGTTAAGAATATGTGTGAGGCCGAGGCAGGCGGATCACCTAAGGTCAGGAGTTAGAGACCAGCCTGGCCAACGTGGCAAACCCCATCTCTACTAAAAATACAAAATTAGCCAGGCGTGGGGGTGCGTGCCTGTAGTCCCAGTTACTCAGGAGGCTGAGGCAGGAGAATCGCTTGAACCCGGGAGGTGGAGGTTGCAGTGAGCCGAGATCGCACCCCTGCACTCCAGCCCGGGCGACAAGAGCGAGACTCTGTCTTAAAAAAAAAAAAAAGTAACACAGATTAATATTTAATGGAGAAATATTTTTCTTATAAACCCTCAACAAAACATATGTACCTCATTTTAGAAAACTTCTGTAAAAAAAAAGGTACTGATACTTGCATGTAATGGGATGTGTACACTTATCAATTAATAGGCATGATTGCAAGATTGGTAGCATAAACCTGTGGCCAGTATATCACTGAGAATGATTTATTTTAAATAATTTTCCTCTTGATTTTCTCAGTATAATCAAAGAATTAGTAAAAATAAATATTTTAAAAGTAGCTTGACTTTAAAAAAAACTAACACATTTATAACTTATAGGAAGTGATTTGAAACACTTTTTCCAAATGGAAGGTGTATATGCATAACCAACTCAGAGATTTAAAATTCAGGATTATTTTGTTCTTTATCTTCATGGAAAATGCTCAGAGCCTAATTGGGTAAAAGATAATTCATTCTTCATCTTACTAATGAAGGATGACTCATTGAGGCTATATTAATTCAGAGATCAAGAGTCTCTGCCATCAGCTGAAAAGGAGTACTGTTATAAAAAATACAATAAAATCACTATGATAGTGAAGTTTAGGAACTGAAGAGCAAGTTGATTGTAAGGATCATGACTTCCGTAAGACTCATTTCTTTTATATGTGACAAAAATTACAGCTTTAATGGCAAAAATTCAACCTCATGTGTTAAATATCATCTAAATTCTGAAAATCCCTAAATCTATATCTTTATCTCTGACCGCTCTCCAGACTTTCAAAGTACTTTATTCTCTCTTTAGAGACTTATTAATGGAAAAGTTTGAGAAGCATTACTTTAATAAGCTTTTAATTTCTATATAAATTAGGGAATTTGAACATAATGAACCCATATTTGAAGATGTTAGCATAGAAATATTTGGCATAGGAAACATGCAAACCATAGTCTTTTCTCTTTCTTCAAGATATCTGCCAAACACACAGCGTTTTAAACAAGAAAACATTTTATTTCCTTGAGAATCTAAGATGTCTAAATTTTTATAACACTTTGGAATATATTTACTTAGGAAAGGCAGATACAATAGGGTCTTCCCTTTCCATTGTACTGCATAGTTTTCTTTTAATCAAAGTTATAAGAGTTTATCCTAATTGAATCTTAGAAGTGCCAATTTCTTCTTCTATCTTACTCTTAATTTGAATATTTCTCATCTTGATATTTTCTACATTCTTTAACAGTAATATACGGATTTTTACTTTTAACCAACTTGGTTGTCCAATGTATATTCATACATAGATCTAACAACCATCTCATACATTTATCCAAAAATATTACTAACAACTATCTGTCCTATTGCTATTTTGAGGTAATTTAACTAGTTACATTTTCAAACTCTAACATGTGTAATTTTTTAAAATAAACTAGTACAATGAGTTTTTCCTTGACTTTCCTCATATTTGTTCTAAAGAAAAAAAATGATTTATACAAGGTACAAAAAATCTTTTACTTGTTCTGCTCCAATTTGCAGCCATATATAGAACTATTTCCCATTCTTTTCTAACATAAGACTCATTTTGGTTTTTTATATTCTTGGGAATTCCAATCAGTTTAATTGTTTGACAGAATTTTTCTGCTTTTCCTCAGAAGGTGTAAATTTTTCAAGTGCCAGCCACATATCCTAGAATATTTCCCAGGAGTGGCAGCTAATTGCAACTTGGTTTACTGGGACTGTTGTTTGAGGGCCTTTTTGTTTGTTGTTTTAAACCAATATGCTCTACATTAGAAAAATAGGATTTAACACCAATCTCTTCAAAGTGGAAAAAAAAAACCTACACTCTATAAAATTAGTTTGCCATGATAGTTACATACATAGAGTTGAATTGCAATCATTTTTCACTGACTCTAGTTGGTACTTTTGCTAAAATTAGAGTCGTTTTTACTTGTTGTATCAAATCTAGAGCATTAAAAATGAGGTTTATGCCTCATTCTGAAAATACAGATGGTTTTTTCCCAAGCAAAATGTGGGGTTTTCTTTCTTTTGAGCAATTTACATTAATGGCCATCATTCTATCTGCGATCCATTCTAATATTATCACTTTAGTGTACATGCCCATATGGATATATTTCATAAAACTAGCTAGAGAAAATATTTTTTGTGCTAGATATTTGTATACCAAAAAACAATTATTTCAATAACAAAGATACTCAACAGCATATCTTCTCAGCAGAGCATTTCCCAACATGCCAAAAACATCTATGTAGGATATGTATGCACTTTATATCTTTAAAAATGGTATACAAATATCTGTGAATAGAATACCAATTCATTTGATGATGTATAACATACATTCATTTACTACTGGAAAAAGGACTAAACCTATTTACATATTTCAATTACTGAAAGCAAATACTTTTCAACCCTTACCTCATTTTTGTCACCTTCAGAAAATACTTATTTCACCCTGAATTCTTTGACCTTCAGCTCCTAACCTTCAGCTCTTAAGCATCTGCCTTGGACTTAAATTAATTATTGATGCAAATTTCCCATATTCCCAACACTTCCAAATTTTAAAAATAGATATGAATCGGCATGCAGGTTGACATATGTTGTTGAATAACTTGACACTTAACAGTGTTTATCAAAGGAGCTGAATGGTTCTTTTAAATCAGTCATTATGTTACCATCAATTACAAGTACTCAGTAAATTATGTTAAATGTGCTTTTATCTCTGGAATGGCTTTATGAAAGTTTGCCTCATTTAAACAACAGCAACAACAACTATGACAAACCTTTATTTAGATTGAGCAGGTGATCTGAATATTTAGTTGTGTAGGGACTGTGGTAGGGTCTACAATTCTTTACCATGCCAACTAGTGTTTCTTCCTGTCGTCACTGTACATATGGAGGGATTATGCATTTGTGCTTTGTTGGCTCTGTGACTTCCTTAGTCCCATGAAATGAAGACAGATGTGACATATGCCACTTTCAGGTAAGAGCTTTAAAGGCAAACATGTTGCTTGTCACACCCTTCCAGAAAGAGACTATTCCATCAACCTGGATCTCAGACTGAAGACAGTATGGAACTGAACAACAGAAATTTGTTCTCAAAGCATAGTTTAGCCTATTTTGCCTGATACAGGGGCCATACATGGAACTACGATAAACCAAAACTCCAGTGTTACTTGGTCCTTTGTATTGTCCTGTTAGTATTTTCTTCATTAACTTATTTTTATTTATCTTTTATTTATTTGGAAACATGAGTGAATCCTGAGCAAAGTTTATGAAAAAAAGTGTAAGAATTTTGTCCATACTATGGAAACCCTATGCAAAATAATTTAAGGAGAACTCTATCTCTCTGTCTCTAAATCAGATTGGAGTCATTAAAATAGAAAATTATCTCAGAAATGTTTCATTTTTAATAAGTAAACTTAAATATGCTAAGTGAACAAAATAAGAAACATATCATAGATACATATCATTTCCAAATTATATCTTTTGTAAAAGCAATCTACCTTCATACAATGGCAACTACCAACCACCTTTAGTCTGCCCTGTTTTGGGGCCCAGCAAAGCAGTATTCACCAATAGCAAGTAAGCACTCTACATAATCCAAGTCTTAGTTACTTTCTTAGAGCTTGTACTTGAAATATATTTCACCTACCTTCTCCTATCACTGAAATTTTCACCATAGTTTGATTTGTATTATATTGAAAAAATTAATTTTGCTTGACTTTAGAAGATAAATTGACAGTATTATCAAAAGGGCATTTTATATGAAGTGAGAAAATTTATTTAAAGTAACTGTGGAACAAAGGACATAGTGGGAAACAATGGGAAATAGTTGAATGTTATTCAGTTTCCTAACCATAAATTAGACATTTTTGAAAACTGACTCTTCCAAGTTTCTGGAGCTCTACTCAGTACTATGAAAAAGTAATAACTGAACACACAGTTTCTAAAATAACTCTGAAAAAAAAATCACTTAACACCTAGAGTTTGATGTAACTGAATAATTTTACCCCGTTTTTCATCAGTTTCTATTCCTGAAGTTAACCTAAAATAGATTTAGAAATAATATATATTATTGAAATTTTAAATTTTAATTTAATTGAAGGAATTCAAATAAATTTTCAATCCAAGACAGAACAGACTTAGCGTTATGAAGCTTTAACATGAATACACTATGCTTATCTTGGGTTTATTTATGTCAGAAAAATTCAGAAAGAAATAAGTTAAACCTTTTTGTTTATATATTTTGGGAAGGAAAAAAACTAAAAGTTAACAAAGGCAAGTCTAAGAATTGCATGTTCACCTTACCCAAATAAATATCATTGGCCTGGAATATCCTATGAAAACTCTCCAAAATAATAGTAACACTTTCTATGTGTAGTTTTTAAAGTTAAGAAATTATTGGAATACTTAATTCCAAATGCAAACAGACTTCATATTTTTTCTAAACTGATGATTTTTAACGTGCAAGGTCATTTTCAACTTTTAGAAACAAATAGCAAAATACCATTTGCAATAAAAACATGTCAAATACAATTTTCTCAGGTAATTTTTGAGCTTTTCCATCAGCAACACAGAAATCAAATTTCTTTTCTTTCCCCCAGAAGCTCTTGAAGTGCCAAAACTTTTAGACTATGTTTAGATTTTCCAACTGTATTTCTATCTGCTCCTATGTCTTACAGCTCAATTTTGGGGTTAGAACTTCTACAGTTGTTGGCCTAATAATGATCTGTGACAACCTTGGATTCTGTTGGGTCGTTCTATTAAAAAAAAAAAAATCACAGATATACAATTTTCTCTGATTTTCAGGAGGCCAAGAAAGATCCTATCTTGAAGACTCTGAACACCCTGTTCCATGAGCATTTTCTGACATTTTTTTCCCTTGTAACTTTTCAAGCCAAATTATATTGCCTCCACCTAATGTTGCAAAAACTTTGGGTGAAAGCCCAATGTGATTCTAAGACTCTGGTATGATTCCGTGTAACCTGGCATCCTTCCTAGAAGTTAACTTTGTTAGGCAGCTATTTCTATAAACAATCTGAATAACAGAAAAGCTACATGACCAGATGAAATGGCACCACCTGCATGTTCTCTACAAGCCTCTATGGAGCTAGTGCTTGGTAATTAATTATTAGAAGCTGACACCAAGAACTGTGGTCTCATTACCTTTTTTCCCAAGGTCCGTTAATACCGGTTGAACTTGACTTTCAAATATGTCACCATTTCTTGTAAAAATGAAACTACTGTATCTGTAGACATATTACTTGTATCAACTAGCTATTGCTCTGTAACAAACCGGCCCAATATTCAGTGGTTTAAAACTACCACTATTTGCAGACAATCAGGAATCTGGGCCTCACTCAGATATTCTCATATGGTGATATGACCACAAGCCCGGGACTGTCATTACTAGATAAGTTAGTAGATTGGACAGTAGGAGTATTTCTGAATGTCATTCATATACCAGGGTGGCTATTCATAAATACCAATGCCTGCAGCAGGTCCAGGCTGTCATGTGAGCTCCTTGACTCTTGGGAATATGATTCAGAAAATTTAGTGAGAAAGTGAAATATAATATCACTGTGGAGTGTGTGGTAGGTTATACTAACAGCCTCACAATGAAAGTCTTTAAGGTTCTGGAGGAAGGCCTTACCTTCCACAGCAAAAATATCCTTCCCATTTGAGAAGTAGCTTCTGGCCTATTGCTGGGTCAGAATAGAGAAGGAACATCTAATTATAAGACATCAGACAACTCTATGGCTTCAGCTTCTCATGATGACCTGGGTATTTTCGAATTCACTGAATCATAGAGTGGACAACAATCCATGGATTGAAATGCTATATTCAGAATTTGGCCCAAACAGGTCTAGAGGGATTAAGAAATTTCCATGAACAGATGGCTCAAATTCCCATTTTGCTTGTCACTGTTAACACTGGTGCCTCTCCCTGAGTTCACCCCTAGGGCTTCATGGAGATGCTTGAAGCCAGCTGATGAATGATGAAAAAAACCCTCAAGCCTGATTCATGGATGGGTTAGCTCAGTATGTTGGTAAGCACAAAAAAAAAAAAAAAAAAAAAAAAGACTGCAGCTTCACCGTAGACCCACCCAGTCATCTTATAGGACTGTGGTGAAGAGAAATCCTCCCACAGGACAGAGATGCAAGCAGCCATCTTGAGAGGAGGGTAGCCTGAGGTTAGAATATAGACTGATTTCCAGGCAATGGAAGGTGACTTTTCCTGCTCTTTAGAGGCCTGGAAGGAGACAGTCTGAAAGATTAGAAACAAGAAGCCTGGGAAATGTTAGAAGATTCATAAGAATGTGTCCAGAGCATGCAGACCCTTGTCTACATCTACCAGAAGGTAAGCCAATGTACCAGATGACTGGTCAGTTGAAGTTCTTTAGCCTCTCTTTAGTCACTTAGAACATGCACAATAGGCCCATGAGTGGAGTGGCCATGTGGCAGAGATGGAGATGCTGCACAGACTCAACATCATGGCTTTTTCTCCCCAAGGCTACCTACCACTGATTACATGATCTTCCAGCAGCAGAGGCAGATACTGACCCCTTTAAGACAAACCAGGTACTTGATAGCAAACTGACAACATCAGACCCCTTCCATCCTTGGGGAAACAGTGATTCATTCTATGGGTTTGCTTTCTCTGATTATGGTGTCTCTGCCTGCCCTACCATTCCAGATCTTTAAGAATGCTGAATTAGCAATGTGGGGTGATTCATGATCTTGCCTGAAATCAAGGAAATGAGGGAAATGAAACACCAGGCACATGATCTTAAGATCTGCCGTTCTTACTAAATGTCACATCACTTGGAAGAAATCAACTTGATCTAATAATGAAGTGGCCTCTTAAAGTGTCTGCTTAGGTAGTAGTTTGGAGACAGGATCCTGTTTTTTGGGGGTTCAATATTCCAAGTTGCAGTATATTCACTGAATCAATGCATGGCACACCATTGATACATGATGTTACATGACATGGTGTCTCCAGTAGGTGGAATATATGGGTCTAAGGACCAAAAGGTAGGAGTAAGAGTAGCCCCCGTGGTAACCTATCTGCAGCATGTATGCTTCTGGGTTTTGCAACTTTGGCTCTGCTGAATTAGATATTCTTATTCTTGGGATATGGGAGAGTTCTGCTTCTAACAGGGATTAGTAAGTATCATGAACTCAAAGCTGTGACCACTGCATGGTAACTATGGATACTCATGATGTGTACAAGAGGGCAACTAAAATAGCTACTATATTCATGGGGATAGCTGACCCTAATTATAATGAGAAAGTAAGGTTGCATATGCACAGCAGCAGGAGGAAGAATGAATCTGGAAGTCAGATGATTCACTGAGATGTCTTGTGGTACATCTAGGCCTGATGAGAGCAGTGAACTGTCAACTACAGTGAACAGGGCATGACAAAGTAAAAAAAAAAAATCAAAGGTTCAGACCCCGCATATAGAAAGGTCCGATTGACTCCTTCAGACAAACAAAACCGACTAAACTCCTCCTGGCTGAGGATGAGGAAAATCTAAAATGAGTGAAGGTGGTAGATGATAAATATCAAATATGGCCTCATAGTTGCAGTGGAGGAGTGGAGCTTTTTATTTTTTAAACAAAAATTTTTATTAGCTCTTTTGTAGAGATTGAGGCCAGCCATCATTTTGAAGACATGGCAACAGATTAGATTTAACATGAGATAAGTAAATTTGAATATTGCAAGGGGTAAATTGCATCAGATGCTTCCTGTGCCCTGCCTCACATCCTCTTAGCTGTGTGGGCGTCACTACAGCTGCAGCTGGTGCAACAGTTCTGTGTGGACTTCAACTCCTTTGTACTGACTGCATCTTGCCTCAGCACGCGTTACACATCTTTTACTATGTGCTGTGGATATTTCCTGGTTCTACAGGGTAGGAAACCTGAAAGAGCCTTCTTGACACGCCCACCCATGAACAGCCTGAAACTCAAGATCTAAAGACATTATCTCCACCCAGAGGCAACCAGAAACCAAAGGCTCAGGAGCTAATGAACAAATGCTTCATCTTATCTATCCTTGGGTGGAAAATTCTGGCAAGTTGTCCTAGCTACCCTGTGACCAACTCAATAATGGGTTCTGCATTGGCTTTTCTTCCTTCTGTTTCACTCTTGCTAGTTCTTAATTTCTGCTTTCTTCAATCAAATAAACTGCTTGCACACAATTCCTAGTCTCAAATTTTGCTTTCAGGGGAACATAGCCTAAGCCAGAAGGCAAGTATGATGAAACTATTTGCTTAAAAAGATTTGAAACTAGATTCCTATGAAAGAAAAGGGTCGGCCAGGCACCGTGGCTTAGGCCTGTAATCCCAACACTATGGGAGGCCAAGGCTGGCAGATCACCTGAGATCAGGAGTTCGAGACCAGCTTGGCCAACATGGTGAAACCCCGTCTCTACTAAAAATATTAAAAAAAAAAAAAAAATTAGCCGGGTGTGGTGGTGGGTTCCTGTAATCCCAGCTACTCAGGAGACTGAGGCTGGAGAATTGCTTGAACTCAGGAGACGGAGGTTGCAGTGAACCAACACGGTGCCACTGTACTCCACTCAAGCCTGGGTGACAGAGTGAGACTCCATCTCAAAAAAAAAAAAACAAAAACAAAAACAAAACAAACAAAAAAAAGGTCATTCCTCCAAGATACAGCTGTCACTGTCATAAAATTTAGCATAAACAAATACACCATCAAATGTCCCACTATAAAATGTAACATCCAGCAATTACATAGTAAAGGATTTAAGGTGACATCATTCATTACAGTATATGAATGATCCTCCTGACTAAATGGGAATTTAGTGTTAAGTAGCTGTAAAAGCTGCCAAAGAGCAAATGTTATTGAAACAAACATTAGCAACTTATGACTAAAACCTAGGGCATCCTGACCATAGCTACAAGGTTTACTATCTCTATTATGGAGCCATTAGAAACCACCACAGGGTTGTATCCAAGTCTATTAGGAGAATAATTTAGTTGAAATTTTATACTTACAGATGAAAGAGACAGGGATATAATCATTATTGATTTTACTTTCTTTGCAAGGTTTTATTGTTGTTGTTGTTCATATCCTTCCTAAATGTAGGTAGAATGGAGAACAGAGGAAGGATGGGGAATCGAGCCATCTTCCTAGAGAAGATGAGCAACATTCTTCCATGAGCCAAATTACATATTTTGAAGAAGGAATTATTTTTAGTGGTAGAAATAGCTATTAACAAAGGGAATATCAAGTATGTATTCACAGATTGAAAATCTTACCCACAAATTTAAAAATGAAACCCAAAAGTCTTACTTTCAATATAGGCATTTCCACATTTTCTTGTAAAGGATAATATTAATTCAGTATATAATTCTCCAGATTTAATGTAATGGTTCTTTGTTATCTGACTTTTACTAAATCAGAAGGCAGTTTAATGATACAGGGAAATATTCACTAGAAACTGAATATTAACTATTAAATATCATCCCTGAGAATTCAGAAGAAAACTTCAGCTTTCCTCCTGGGGCAATTTTAACTCATTATCTCCTATAATCTTCAAAGACTTGTGATCTATATAAATAGCCATTTAAAGGGTCAAGGTTTTCATTACATACAAGGAGACTTTCTACAATTATTGGAAACTTAAAACCGTACTAAAATTACAGAGATATCCTAATTCTAATTGGTTCTTGTTAAGAATGAGTTAATACACTGATGCTTGAGAATCATCAAAATTTCTTAAATTTTAACTATTTTATTTTCAACAAAAAGTGCGATGTGAACTGAATAATATTTGTCGTTTAACTTGAAAATTCATGAAGAAGGATTACGAGTTTCTGAGTCATTAACAATCCTCCCATTTTAATATAACAATTGAATAAATGGGAAGAAATTTATGAACCTCTGTACATTTTCTTTTTTGACATTCTAAATTATATTATTTCTAAAGTCAAATTCAGTGACTGATAACTTAAAAAAATTCATGCTTAGATCCAAATGAGGGATTAAAGCATCTCATGTATATTCTTATTTAAGCAAAATAGCATATCTTTAGATTCAATAAACCTTCTTAATATTTGGGTATATACTTATTTATTTGCCAACAGAAATGAATGTCGATAAAATTCATCAGTCAACAACAGCCAAGAGTAACTTCTTTAGATAAGCCATGTAAAATATACTTTCACATTCAGGACAAAAGATATCCAAGTATCTCATTTCCTCTCCCTGAATCCTCCATTCCACAAGACAGGGAGAAAGGACTGCCATCAGATGAATGACATGTAGGGCCAGAGGATGTCCACATTTATATTTTACCACTTAAAGCTCTTCTTTAAATACCTCTCGAGAGCACCCAGTCAAATCGAATCAGAGAAGCCAGTGTTGAAATGCCAAGTAGCCACCAGATGGCAGCAATGCTTTTATGAATAATGCAGCATTCTGTGCAGTCCATCTAAGATTTCCTATGTTAATAATAGAACAATCCTTACTTTAGTAAAAGGACAAATTTGCTCGTAATGAAGCCAGCATTTTTTTCCATACTGCTAGTTACATTTTGTGGGGTTCAATTGTTTTCTAGTATTTGCCCCCTCCAAATATTTATTTTCATATGCATTAAACATTAAATTGAGGTTGAATTTCATATTGATACTGTAGTAGAAAATGCCTGAAGCTTGAAACAAATATTTTCCTTTCTGATGGACAAATAACATCTGTGGTTGTAAATGTTCCAGTATAGCTGTCAAAAGAGAAGGGTTTCACATAATTTTCTGCCACCCCTATCAGTACATCCTACACATCAAAAGAGTATGTTCGTAACCTCCCTTTCCATGAATTGATTTCAAATCTATCGCAGATCTCAAATAGCAGAAGCTTGTCTTTTACTTGATCAAGGGCATGGGAATTTTGAAAATGAAGCATTGCTTAAAATTCAACTTCAAGAAAAAAAAAAAAAAAAAAGACCACAATCAAGGTCTTTCTAAGTTACTTGGGAAAGGAATCCTCAGTATTGGTATTTCCGCTTTCAAGGTGCTTCAGCAATTTGTTAATTTTGCCACTGTAATTTTTTTAGTTTACACTTGTTCACCCAGAAAGTGAGACTTTTAGAATTTCTCCCAGTGCCGGAAATGCAATGTTAGGTAAATTGATGAGGCTGAGGTTAAGAATCTAATAGCTCTCTACTAAAAAGAAATGCATCTAAACCCTCCATGTGAACACCTCTCCCTTGATTAAGCCATCTCATACCCATCAGTGTTATCTGAAAAGAGTTCAAACAGCTTCCTTCCTGATTTCTCCCCAACATCAACCATTTCATTTCATTGTTTCACTTAGGCCACCTCTCAACATCCTGTTTTGTTAAGATAAAAGAGCAGCCTCCTCCCCTCTTCAAATACCAAGAATCCTTAACTGCCCTGCAGTGTTTGTATATCCTTTTGAATTTTTTTTCTGCTAAATGTTTAGTAGTATGTTTAACTCTTACATTGAGAGACTCTATGCATAGATGCCATAAGTGGCCTTTCCAGTTATGCATAAGTGTGGGCATTTTCCTTTCATCTTGAACTTATTTTTCTGTTCATCTCAAGCCTTTGTTTATGGATGCTTGCTTTGTTATTTTCTTATATTGCTTTAAACATTGCTCTGAGGTTTCAGCTTTGCTCACCACTGCCCAGATTTTCCTCCTGCTCAGTGGCTTGTGGCATATAAACACTGAATACATATATATATATTTTTTTCTCTTGCTTTCAGATCCAGCTTCATTACCTTATGATTCTAAAAACTGAATAGCGTCATCTATTTATCAGCCAGTGATCCTATGCTATCCAAAAGCACTCAATTTTATTTCACCCTGTGTCATCCTTATGGACAAGCTGTAAAATGTGATACCATTTACTGGCCCCATCTATTATGTACCAGCTTTAGGGATTAAATTGTTCCTTTTTCTGGAATAGGTCTGTTTGCTATTAAAAATCATACACAGCATGAAATACACGTGGCTGCTCTCTTTAAAAATAAAAAATATTGAAACAGATATGAAAAAGGATCCCTTGGCTTGAATATTGTCTTGCTAGCATCAATATAATATTTTCTATACTTTATAAATGAGATTAAAATAACAAGTAGAAAAACCATACACTTGTTGATTCTACCTTACTCCATAAAATTCCCCAGTGGCAGTGGTTTCTTTTGCCCAGGTTGGAGTGCATCGTGTCAAGTCTCAGGTTTGATCTCCATGTGGCTCAGTTAGTCTCATTCTGCTTATGGGAAAACAGAGAAAGTGCGTTGCAAGCCACAGGAGCCCATGGATGGCATAAAGACTACCACACTAGCTCTACCAAATCATCAAGAAACAGAATATGTTCCATGAGAGGAAGGGATTCACAATATGATGTCGGTAAATGAAGAACAGCATGGTGCATTTAGCCTGGTGTCAGACTAAAACCCAGAATTTATTCCAACTGCACAACTCATATCTTTGAGCTCACATAGCCAGCTATTCCAGAAGGCAATGTGAAGTGAGCTATCCAGTTGTCTAAGTTCATTAGATGACATGCATCCATTCTTCTGCTGAAATGTTAGAAACAGAAGAAGCCAAGTTGACTTTTTTTTTTCATTTTTCTTTTGTTTTATGTTATTTTGGAATTACAAAATTTTGGTTCCCTTCACTAATTGGGGACCAAAACGTACTAATACTACTATTTTCAATCTTTACTGTCATCCGGTTGCATGCTGCTTTGATAGTTCAAAAAGAATGAATCTAGTAAGGCAGCATTATGCCCGCTAGTAATGAAACAATGAAGGTGTGCAAATGAGCATACATCCTTGATGTCTAAGGCTTTGACTAGTGAGTTTCACGGGATCACCCAGGCAACATAAAGTTCGTGTTGTTTTCCCTAACGATACACTTAGTTTATATATCTTAATTCTAGATGTCTAGAATATATTTTTTAAAAAAGTTTTATTTCTTAGAAAATTAAACATGCAAAAAGACAGTGGTTCCCAAGTCACATTATCTGAACTAATAGGCATGTTCTTCATTTGCAGAATGTACTTTCCATCCATCTTGTTTCTGTTTCTCCTTTCATCAGTCAAAGCTAACATGGTGTCTTGATCTCATCTAGATTCTTACAATCAATTTTATTTCCTGTCCCCAGATTCTATCATTTGCACTCAATCTTTATATACCCCTGACATTCATATTCTTGAATCAAATCTCTAATTATAAAATTTTATGCCTCCCTCTGTGCAAAATCTGTGTGACCCCATCAACAAAAGTGAAGCTAAACATCATACAAATAATCATGTCTCTTTCCCTTCAATCAGAAAAACAGTATTGTACTGATACCTCAGTAGGGGAGTAATAAGTGTCACTATTTTCCCTCTTTCACTTGGGGCATAGTTACTACACTTGTTTCTATGTTACTTTTTGCAAGTTTCTATTAACAGCTTGGTAGGGCTTTCAAGGTGATATGCTTTTAACTATTAATTTGAATATGTCATTGATTAATTAATTGGATATTACATTAATGCCACTAAGAATAGCACATTAAAAATAAGATTAAGGATCTATATTCTTAGTCACACAATAAAAAGATTTTCATGTTGTGTATTAAATATCGGTCTATTAAGTTCAGAAGGCAACAGAAAGACCAGAAGTAGAGCAGAAATTCTGAGTTGCATTTCACAGATATTTACCTCTCTCAACCCTATTCTTCTAAAATCCATATCTGGAATTTCCCTCAAAACATTGTGAGATGATATGGTTAGCAGATGAATAATGAAAGTCTGCTGTATTTATATTAAAATCACTTCTTTGTAGTTGCTCTCAAACAAACATACAGGATTGCTTCATTTTAGTATTAACACAGATGGGCAGGTGAGGTGAGGACTGTCATCTCATATTTCCTTGGTGTGACAAAGTTGGAGGAGGATCCTGCTGTGAGTTCTGCATAAAGTTACAACTGACATAGCCCAAATTGGAACACACATCCCCAGACCCATGTGTTCTCTCCACTGCACCTCCTGAATGATGGATGAATATCTAATAGGTAGATGAAACGACTGGGGACAAGTTGTAGAGCAAAAAACAACTGTGTTAGACATGAATGTTTCTCTTACTCTGGTCTATTTTTAATGCCGTGTCTTTTAAGATACTTTAATTCTCTAAAGTGAAACCAGCTTTACTGGAAATCTAATGCATGTATGAATGTGAAGAATCATCCTTTTGCATTTAGTCTAACTACAAGCACTGAAAAATGAAAGAAAATTGGTAAAAGCTCGGATTTATTTTAAACCACCACTTGTAACACAAGGAAATGGATAAAAGCACAATACCAGTAGTTTTCCTTTTGGCTTAAAATTATGTTTTTTTTAAGATGTTATTAAATTATCTTCACATTAATAAACTTAAGTAGTACTTAAACATTTTAAGATAAGACATATTCAGATCAGAAAGATCAAATTATGTTTAAATGTAATGCATATCCATGGAGAATATTACATAAAAATGTTTAATATACATAATAGTCAGAAGGCTCCATCCAAAGTCAGAGAAGTAATATAAATAATAAATCTATTCCGAGGTTTACTTTTAGGGACAGAATCTGTCCCCCGAGATCTATTTTTTAATATATTGAAAAAGAATCTTGAAAAATAATCTCAAATCCAGGAAATGTGACCATGATATTTGTTGAGGTTACAAATTGGTGGTGGCGGGGGGAGGATAACAGACTTTCATCTTCTTTAGTCATTTAATTTTTTCTGCCTTTCAAGCAGCAAGCAGGTAATTGACATATTCCTAATCAGCCATGATTTATTAATTGGTAGAAATATCCTACTGAAAGCATGAAATCTATAGAGGAGCCCAATGTATGTTTTTAAAAACTTTATTTTAAAGGAAGCTCAGGAAAACTGAGGCCAGTCACTGTCTGGCTCTAAGAAAACGTAAATTTTTAGAGTAAAAATGATTTAATTATCTCAAATAAATAATGCTGTCTTATAACCTGTAATGAAAAAGACCCAGGGAACAGTTATCTTCTTCATCTTTACTTCCTATTTTACACCCTGGAAATTTTGGAGTACAGGGCCTATATTGTGGATACAAATTCCTATTTTTTTTTTAATAGGAGTGAATTTGTTTTGTTTTACTAAAGGAATGCAACTCTACCCTTAGCAGTAACAATTATTCAGCTAAGAAGTGTTCAGTCTTCTGGCTTAATAAGTAGAAGACAGTATGGGATATAGTTTCTATGTATTTTCTTTGGGGAGACAAGACTAATTTGCATGACAGAATATTTAAGTAAAGAATATTTAAGTACTAAATTTAATGACACGGAAATAATTATAGTGCTCTGAGACTCTCATATATTTAATAAGGGGGTATCTCCTTGGACATTGGGAAATTTTTTAGAGATACATCAGTTGTCTATTTGATAGCCATGTCACGAACTTCCTTTCCCTAGGCTTTCCAAAATATTTAACTCAGAAAGGTTTGTGTTCAAAGGAAAAGACAAAACCTAACTGAAAAATTTCCTTCAACTTAGAAACAAGATATAAGAGTTTTTTTTTTTTAAACAAACTTGTTCTAAATTATTTTGCAGCCATTTTCTCAGTTGAACTTCTTTATTGAAAGACTGTAACTGCCTAACATGCCCAGCCAGGAAACAGAAGGTGACAGTAGCCCCGCTTGTGTGAGGGAGGCTGCCTGACAATGCTGCCATCCTTTCACATGGTTTTATTTAGTTATTACAACTATCTCTCTGTAAATGACATTTAGGATTATTTAAGATTATGTTGTAATCCTTTTAATCCTTAGTGCTTTAAATTTCAGGCTAAACACCAAAGAGCAAACTAGCACTTAGCAGGAATGTTTAAAACATGTGGTTTGAACATAAATCTTTTTATTCACTCTATCCCTGATGAAGACCTAGTGTTGCTGTTAACTAAGAAAACTCGTACCCAGCTCATTATAGCTGAGTTGCTAAAGGTTTCTCGAACTACATCAAACTTGTGACAGTCCTTGACAATGAACATAAATGCAGAATTAAACAAAAGTTAGCAGCAATGGACATTTACCACTTTAACTTAGAATTTGTATGATCTTTTATAAATGTGTACTATCTTTCTGTATTTGTGTGTGGAAGTGCTTACTCTATTTCCTAAGGTCAAGCTATTAGGTGTGTATACACACAGGTAGGGTATATATACATATGTATATTTGCATATATATTTTATGTATATAAGTATATATATTTTATACATGTATATTCATGTATATATTTTAATATAAATTATAACATCTAATATATACTTTATTATAGAATTCTTTTATTATTTATTGTTAAGAAGTATCAATTAGGCCAAAGAGTGTGCTGTTATAAAATATGGAGATATTCTTAAACTTAGCAAGCGAGCATCATTCTGATTTACTGAAAGTTGTTGAATACCAAAACTTAACAATTAATGTTGTCATTGTTATGTTTCCACATAGCAATCAAATAAGATTCAATCCATGTCAACAGTTTGATCGGATTTCAACTAGGAAGGAAAATTTGGCTTTCAATACAAAGAGAAAACAACTCAAACATCCAAACAGCATATATGAACAAATGAAATAAATGAAATCTGTCCATTTTTGGTTGTCACAAATGTGTGCTTCTGAGACTTGCAAGCATCTCTCAGGCACATACAATTTTTTGTTTGTTTTCCTATTCATTTTAAGTTCAACTTCTCTGCAGACATTGTAATTACATGGCATACAATTGCTAATCCATCAAACTTTTTAAAGACAGATTTCAAATTTTAAAATATTTCTAATTTTGCTCTTCTTTGATTTTCCTTGAACCAAAAATCTCAATAGTCATTTGCTATTTGTAATCTATAATTCATAGACTGAGATTGAACACCAAGCCTAATTCAAACTTGGAATTCTAAAGCTATTTCCAATGTAGCACATCAGCTGAAGCTATGATGGTCTTTTTCAGTCAGGAAGAAACACTTCATTATTCTGTAGGTAATGAAACCATTGCACACACACACTCCAACGTCCAACAATGCCTTAATACCATGTTTTTAAGACACAATTATGTTTATTCTGATCATTTGAGAGTTCGACCAGCTAATGTATCTAATCAAATATTGATGCAAGTCATCTAGATTTAGCTCTCTGGCAAATCCTTCCCGATGCTTTTTTGTTAACAGAACTATAGAAGCTATTTATATTGTTCCTCTCAAAAGGCTTACTCTCATAGTCTGTATCTATGGATATGTATTAGTCAATTTTACCAAAACTCATGCATTTAGGTGATGAAAAGATTTCAGCACGACAAGGAAACCAAGGGATTCACTCAAAAAGAATGAAACAGAACATGAAACTTGAATCTTTTCTTTCGCTTTGTTATTCACAATATCCTTATGATCACCTCTTGTTTCTCTAAAAGTACAAGACTAAAAAAAAATAAAGTGTCTGTAAGAAGACTGAGGCCCCATGAACTGTTCAATTACATTACAAACAAAACTAGCTGGCAAAATTTTCACCTTCAGAAAGCTACCAAAAGTGAGAATAGTTTTTAATATCTTTGGAAGGATCTACATTCAAAAATATAAAAATCAAGTAGAAAATTGCAACAGGAGGTGGTTAGTCATATCCTGAAAAGATTGGGATGATACACACTGTCAATATAGGTGGCTGAAATGTCTATCTGTGCATATAATGTTCATAGTTATATAAAAATGTACATAATTTTTTCATCAATGTTTTCAGCCCTGTATGCATCAAATATAGCTGTCATCCTCATTTGTGAACTAATTTAACTCTTCATAAGATTAACAGAAGAAACTGAAAAAGGCTGGCTTAGCCCATCTCCAAAGAATTGCTATTGTCCAAGAATAATGTCTATGACAAATTTCAACATCTTTTACAATTTTGGTGATTAGGATGCTAAATTCACAGTACATAATAAGGCTTTACCACTGATCTTACCCGGTCTACTTCAGAGCTTCTTATGTTGATCATCTAGGTTGTCATAAGGCTAGAATTATAACCTCTAAATTGTTATTTATGGTAGAATAATAAGAGTAACAAATTGGGGAAAAGGGGAAGTCACTGATCTATAGTTCCTCCCTTTAAAAGAAAGTTTATTTCTCCTTCTTGATTCTGTAAAGCCACATTTTAGTCACTTTCAGCTTTAGAGCATTGATTTCAGGACAAGCGTGTTTGGTTTTCTTCTGTCTTTTCTCTCTCCCTTTTATTTCCTTCCTTCCTTTTTAAATTTTATTTTTAATTGACAAATAATAATTGCATATATTCTCTCACTTTCTTGTTTGATAAAAAATCTCTATACCTAAGCAAAATAAAACTAGAACCAGAAAAGTAATTTATTCTAGAATGTGTTAAAATATTTTATGGACTCAAATTATTTGGATATACCTGAATAGCATCTGGAAAATACAAACCGAACTGGAAACCAGCTTCTTCCCCTCAGTGAGAGTGTCGGTAGAAGATGTCACCTACCTATGCTTCCATAGGACCCAATATTAATTTCAGCAAAGCATTTAAGAATAGAAGAACTGACTTTTATTCAAGGGCCAATATGCTCTCAGAAGACATTTAATTTAAAAAATAATTATTATAATCTATCTCTCTTCTACTAAATTATATAAATTCTAAAATATACCTAATTACTGGTTACTTTGGAAATATAAAATTAAATTTCATATAAAATAGAACAAAAATCAAACTCCAAGATCTCAAATTATTAATTGCCAGATAAATCACGCAAATTAGGTGATTTTGGTAACGTGTGAAATTACATTTTCCAATTTTATCTCTCTCAAGGATTTCATCTGGTTCTTGCCATTCAATCGAATATGATTGTAATTATTAATCAACTTTTTTTCAAAAAACTAAAGTAAGCAATATGAAAGAATCTATTTTTTATAGCTGTTCAGCCCTCTCCATTCTTGTAAGTTACACCGGTAAATGTAATTAATGACTGGAAGGCAAGAGTGTCAATGAATGTAAATAGCTTATACTTGGTGAGTCTTAGTTTGTGTGCATCTGAAAATTCTAGATCAAATCTAGTTAAGTCAAACATCCCATGTTTGAACTCCAGACATCTATCACATATACTGCAAACTTCAATGACTTTTGTGTGTTTATATTAATCAACGTGCAACATATATTTTGTGTTTAGATAGCAACCAGTCGCCAGAAAAAAAGCAACAAAACCAAAGATTCAACTGGGAAGAGGAGTCGCCTTTCATGACCTTCAGACAACGAGTTCATGTACATGAGCACATCACAAGAAGGTAGTCTTATTTTAGTTACCCAAGAGAGCTCAGATTTAGAGAGAATAGGAATAAATTGAATATATGTAACATTCTTACCTGAAAGACATTCTTTCTGCTCGATTTTTCCTTGGCCCATTCAATGTGTGCTCCACACAAATCCACACTTTCTGGTTTGTGCCCAGTTTTCTGTAATCACAAAAATGAAGTAAGAATAAGAGGATGCAACACTGTAGATAGATGTCAGAGAAATAGGAGTTTATTGAGTTAGCAGCTATACATATTTATGATACAATGTCTTTTTTGTTTTCCCCAGGGGAAACCTAATTTGTAGGAATTTTCATTTGGGACCTAATTTTTTTAAATGTCTAAAATTAGAGACTTATTTTTAAAATTATTTAATTAACTATAAACCATAGGAAAAATTAATATCTAGAATACTGATATTTTGAGATGGTATTCTTTAGTAATTTAAGAATAATGAAAGTTTTAAAATCTGCTATTTAGTAACATGGAATATTGCTCTTCAATGTCTAAAGTAACATAAAAGCATGTTAAGTTATATTACTTTTAGACCTAACAGTAAAAGAAAAAATTGATAAATCATAGTGCAATGCAAAAAACTGTTACAGAGTTTTAGCTTTGCGACTATAGTAGAGTTGCTTTGAATCTGACTACATCATCTAGAAAATTGAGCAGGTGGATTAATCTCCAAGTCCCCTTTCAGGTTTGTGTTTCACATGTTAGCAAATTCAATACATATTTATTAAGTGTCAACTATGCCTTTTAGAAATTCACTTTTCAGACTTTAAGACTATACACACAAATATAATTTCATTTGGTAAATTTAACTTAGACTAAAAGGATTATAATGTGTGCTTCCTATTACACAATTACAACGTGGGTATTACTTAAAAGATGTTTTTTTATTTCAATAATTCACAATAATCAATAGGAATATCACCCACATTTGTCTTTTCATATTTTCACTTGATTCAAGTTAATCATACTTATACACCTTTACATTGGCATACCTCCATACCACCAATTATTTTTTAAAAAGTTTACCAGTTGAGAATTTCTTTACTATTTTTTCAAGAAGTTTCTCCACAGATAAATTTTCTAGGTTTCTCTATAGATTCCATACTTTTCTCAAGTCATTGTCCATAAAATACTTCAGAATTTTAGTATATGAAGCTTATAATATTTTTAGCCAATGTTTTTAACATTATGAACATTAGGATAAAACATGAAATTATGAAAGAATGGTAAATATGTTTTAAAAACATATTCTGTCCATGTTTGTTGCCTCTTAGCCATTATATCCAATTCTATAAGTTCAACATAAATAGGCTTTTCCAGAAGCCAGAAATTTGTTTTTTTATGGTAAATTATGAGACTTTTTTCTGGCAACTGAATTTTTTTTTGAAACATTGTATAACTTTCCTACAGGATAAACCCAGCCGGCAGGATAGAATTTGATAGCATATCTACCTTTTTTGTTGTTGTTATTTAGTAACCTCAGGAGAAACCCATCAAAGTGAGCCATGCTCCTTAAAGAGATTTTGATCAGTGAAAAGTTTTTATTGTTTCACTCACGCTCTGCCACCCAGGTGATCACTATTTTAGATTTCAAAGCATGATAATGATAGTCTTTGTCAAGTGATTTATGATGTAGAAAAATTAACAACAACATGCTTCTTATAGATTTAATTACATATTCTTATAGATTTAATTACATTAGGGGATACTCAGAGCCAACGAAAATAATCATTAAGAGTACATAACAAAATGGCTTATTTTTCCCATACAGTCAAGTCAGGGGGAAAAAAGGTATATTTATTTTAAGAAGCACTTTTTATGTTCTAGGTACTTACCTATGTACAACAATTATTGATAATTCGTTTAGTGTATAACCTCTGTATCATAGAGAGTTTGTGGGCAATTATACAGAAGTCTAAGGCTAATATGAGGAAGATTCCGTATTTTCCTTGCCTCTGGAGTTCTAGGGCCCAGCACAGTGGCTAACACATTGACACAAAATAAGTGTGCAATAAATATTAACCAAATGATTCTGTGAAATCTTACATTCACAACTGTATGAGGTTGGTATTACTTTCACTAAGTTGTAGGTAAGAAAACCTGCCAGAATAGTTAAGTAAATTTCCTCAAGGTTACCCAGCTAGAAAAGGAGGGGCCAGGATTTAGATCCAAGCAGTGTCCCTGCAGAGACTGTTCTTAACCATGATGCAGCCCTTAAAAATTGAATAGACACTGTGATCATATGCTAAAAACACGTAAGAATTTGGGAAAAGCTATGGCTTTCTCACTAGACTCCAGAATAGACATATTTATCTTGTTTTTGTCCTTCTCTGTTAAACGTGATCTTGCCGTAGGTCCTTTACACCACCTGTTTACCTGGAATACCTCCCAATCTTCACACTGCTGGCTCCTTCTTATCCTTCAGTTCCCAGTTAAATGTCACCTTGTCAGAGGTCTTCTTTGACTGTCTTTTATATAAAAGAGCTGTACTCCAGTACTCCTGGTTACTCTCCATCCCACTACTTGTTTTAATTTCACTGCAGCCCTCCTCCTAACTGAAATTAACATATATATTTTTATATGCTGACTGTCTGTGTTTCCCCCACTAGAATTAAGCTCCCTGAGCTAGGGCCTTGTTTGCCTTTTCCTCTACTGTTTTTCCCCATGTATGGAACAGTGCCTGGCACATAGTTGTTGTTCAATGAATATTTGCTGAATTCATGAATGAAGGAAAAATACCAAAATGCGACTAGCTTTTGTGCTTTGGAAGGAAGACTTTAGTGTCTTAAAATTCCCAATTTTACAGCAATTAAGATTTGTATTTTTTTTAAATGGTTAAGCAGTCTTTGTGATTTGGAAAAGTGAGAAACAGTTCAACGGACTCATATTTGGATTACATGTGAGATTACACAAAGTCACTCAATTAACATTTATTGCACACCTACTATGTGTCAATGTGTTACCCACTGTGCTGGGCTCCCTGAACTCCAGGGATAAGGGAGATACTGACTCTTCCTTGAAAAATCTCACATTAGCTTTAGATTTCTGTGTAATTACCTACAAACTCCATATGCTATAGAGCTAAAGGAAACCTGTGGGTAAAATAGTCTAAGCTTTTACAGTTTTCTCATCATCTAGCTTTGTCAATCTCAAAATGTTCTCATCAGCATCTGTTGTGCTGAATCCTTATTAACCCAATAGGGCTGAGGTTCAAGAGGCCAAAGATGAGACCCAGAGCCAGCAAACAAGATATGGGATTTTAAGGGTTTACATACCGGGGAAAGAGGCCAGTGGTGCCATGTTGGACAGGAGAACCATCTCACATACAAGAATGCACCAGCAGCAGCGGGCTCCACAGCCCAGTGGCGGAGGGCTGGGCAGGAAAACCACAACCTCTTGCTACCAGCATGCAGTTTATATAGCATTTTCACTTAACGCCCTCCCCTTAAGGACCTCCACCTGGCAACCTTCATCCAACCCAAAACTCAGAGCCTCATTCCCCTGTGCAGCCTGTGATCCACGAGACTGGATGAGGGCTCAGGTGTTCCTCACGGACAAGGAACGAATCTCCAGGTTAGCTGTTCCTGGATTCCCTAGCTTGAAACACACATTCAGGTGTGTCTGCCATAGAGGGTCATTCCAAAGAGATTGTTAAGCTATTGCTATCAGGTGTGTTTACCCTACAGCCTCCTAAGGCAAATTCCACAGTACCTGGCACGGGTTTATCACAATCCAAACCCTGTCTGTGGCCGTCCTCTCCAGGACCTTGCCCGTCTCTTGCACTCCTTACAATCTCACTCCTTCACCTTGTCTCCACTTCAGTGATTTTCATTCTGCTGCTCATCTGACAGATTCCATTTCTGGAGATTTTCTTATCCCCACCCTGTTACATGTGTTTCTGATGCTATTAAAATCATTGACCTTTGTGCCATCTCCCAGTCTCTGAATTCCTTCCTGGCTTCACTTCCTTTCATGTCCAGGCCTATATTCCTGATTCCACAGTCACTTCAACCACCCCCTCCACCTGCCCTCTCCTCCAAGGATATTGCTCTCATCTGCTTGCCCCTCCATAATATTCCTCATATCCCCGAATACTGGAGAAATAACTTTTGACTACTTAGGGTAGCAATATTACAAATAATGTCTACCTTCTTCAGCTGGGCCTTTGACTCTGCTTAGGATACTTTGTATGTGTTCCTAGTCACTTTCTCTTCTTCCTCTTGACACTGCTCTCTGAAAGCTTCAACCCTTATAAGTCCACCCCACGAAATGGTTTGTTCTGACTTCATGGAGATCACAGTCCTTGTGCTGGAACAGTCACAACTCTTCCCACTTTCATACTTAGTCTGTGTAATCCAAATAAACAAATGAATATAAAGTTTAATGATAGCTTCCTCTATTGCACTCTGAAAGCTTAATATTGATTTCTCATTTACTTCTTACAACAATCTTGTGAAAATATTACCATTGCTTTCAACTTATACATGAAGAAACCCAAGCAGAGAGCGGCCAAGTGCCTGACATAAGGTCATGTACTTAGAAAGTGCCTGAGCTGATACGAATTTACTTTTATCGGATTCCAAGTTTGAAGTTCTTGATCACAATGGAATCCATGGCCTCCCCTCCACACTCATCTTTTCCTCCTACTAGTTCACCTAAAAATGGCTTTTTCAGGTCCAAGAATAATCATTCACATTTTCCATTTTTTTCCTGTGTCATTTCCCACTTTGTCTTCCAGCCCCAAAATTCTGGGGCTGTGACTGGCCCATCTGTCTAATAAACTCCCATGCCTTGGCAGGACAGTGGCCTCTGTGAGTGTCAAAATTACCTGACCTGTCAGTACCATAAAGCACAAAAAGGACTCACAAGGCATGTCCTGCTTTGCTTCAGAGGAAGAGATACTCCTTCTGCCCAAGGCTTATTTATCTCTAGTTCCTAATTTCATCCAGTCTTGTCCCTCATTTCCTGAGTTGTCCAAGAATAAGAATTTCACATTTCCTTCTGCTTTCTCCCCCTCAAATAGATTGTGTCCTTCAGCCTCTAACCATGTTCATTACCCGTTTAAAAAAAAAAATGAAGAAAAGCAAGCATCAACTCCACACCCTCACTTTTTCTCAATCTCACTTATTTCCTTTCCGTTATTGCCAGATTTGTCCTCCTCAATTCGTGTTCTCTGTTTGCTCAGACTCCATTCTCTTCTTCAACACTGCAGTCTGATGTTTACTTCCTTCTTTGACTTTTCTAAAATGTCTTAACCATTAAGGTCAACAAAAACAATCTGATGCCTTGTTTCCCATCTGTATCTGACTTGAACTCTGCACTGTTAGATTCTGTTGGCCCTTCTCCTTAGAGCCCTCTTGTTTCTTGGCCATGGAAGAATTTCACCTTTTATACTCTTCCCTTTCAGCTTCTTCCACTGAGTCCTCTTCCTCTTCCCGCTTTCTAAATGTTAGTAACCCCAGGTTTAGCGTTCTAGGCCCTCATCATTTCTCCTCACTCATGTGATTCCTATGGGTTTTGGTCTTGCCCCTAGTCTTGTCCCATTACCTGCCATATGTTGACCCCTCAATGGGTGCCTCTGGCCTCCAGCTCCCTCTGATGTGTCAGAATTATATTTTCTACATTAACATGAGAGTGTAGCACAGTCACCTCAGTGAAATCATTATCTTCTTCTCCTACCTGCCTCCTTTTCTCTATTGCTTGTCTTGCTTAATAATCCCTTCACTCACTTCAGCTGAAAGTTTCTTAACTCCCTCCTTTCTTTCACCATCCATAATCAAAAGGCACAAAGTCCCGAATTCTGGAATTAGTTCCTTTTTCTCCGTCTCATGACCTTAACCTCAGTAGAGTTCTTATTTTCTCTCGCAAGAATTCTTCTACCTCTTGCCTCTGTGGCCAGTCAAAAACCCTTGCAATTCATTCTCTGTATTTTGACCTTTTTTCATTCAATGTGAGACACAAACCTCACATTGTTTATTACGGAAAATTTATCTACAGGATAGTGTCCAAATCCCTTGGTGAGGTATACGAGCTCCTTTCTGTACTCCTCCAACCATCCCTCTCGGTTCTATGCGTTCTCCCATTCTTCACACCAGCTACGCTACATCCGTGGAAACATACGTTTCCAAAATGCAATGTGTTTTCACAACGCCAGACATTTGGGATTTGAGTATGCATTCATTCTTTTCATCTGAAATACATTTATCTCTCTCTTCAATCTACCCTGCTTGCCTACCATCTGCTGTAATCTTGCTCATTTTCATGACACAACTTAAAAAAAATAAAAATATCCATGGGGAGAATTTTCCCTCTGCAGGTAGTCACTCACTCCTTCCACCATTTCCCCTACTTTGAAACATACTGTGTTACAACTCTTGTTAGTCACACATTGCTACTCCTTTTTGGTGTGTTTTTTTCCCCTAGCTATCCAGTAAGAGAATGGGTTTGCCTTATGGTTCTTTATTTTTCCAGAATCTAGCAAAGTGGCCCCAAATAAGTGTTCAACAGGTATTTGTGAACTATTGAAATAATTGAGGAACTGGATAGAGAATGACAATGAAAAATATCTGGATTGATTCCAATGCATTAACAAATAAAAATAAATAATACATCTCAGAATGACAGTTTACAAAGTGAGAAGTACATACGGGATAATATTTCCATTTTATACCAACTTTAAGTAAGAACTGATCATATGGTACAATCAAAGCTAATAGAGATTTGGGGTGAATTCAAAAGTATGACAGATAAAAAAACAAAGTTATTAAGTAATAATAAATATATTCGCTTTAAAAAGAGAAAACTAGAATAAGTAGCTGGAGGATTGTGTAAAAATGGTCCTAATAAGTAGTTCATTTTCACAAAGCTACAGCAGAAAGACCTATGCCTGAAGAGCAGTTTTAGGGAATCGAGATTATTAGAAGAAGAAATTCTCAGTGTTTAAATGTTAAATACTGGAATAAGTAGTTCAGAAAAGTTGTAGAATTTATTTGGAAGACAATCAAGATTTTATTCAAGAAGCCTGAAATTAAAGAATCCTTTAATAGAAAACATATTTCTGATTCTACAGCTATAAAACACAAGAAAAAGTCTGCTAATGAACAGCATGATGCCAATGGATCATATTCTACATCATTATAAAAACACACTTTTTTAAAAATGACTAAATATGAATTTAAATCTAAGAATGTACACACCATATCTCTTCTGGGGTAAACTTAAAATAGAAATGACTGATTTTAAAAATACTTAAATAGAATTATTTAAGAGTTACTGCTTTTGGACAATAAAACATAAAAGCCTCTTTTTTAGAGGAATGTGAAGTCATTAAAAATTGACCCTAGGTCTCTTGCACTTCTGATTTTTATTACTCTCTTCGTCTATCTTCACCATTTCCCAATAATAGCTAACAAAGTATTTTCTCTGTAATACTTTTTTCTCTGACTTAGATTAAACCTGTGGGATTAAGTTTCCCATTTTTCTTTATGGGATATTTGGGGTCCATAGTCTTTTAATGTATATTAAGAAAATATCAAAGGCCAGATGCTCTTTAGCTTGATGATAGCTTCCATGATGAAGATTGGGCACATACGCAGGCCACAAATCATTTGGCCGCACGGCCTCTTACGCTTATCACTAGATGTGGTTCAAAAAGAGAGACAAAGCTCGGATTTTATGAAATAGGTTATTAGCGCCATTTTTTATTTTGGATTAATTGCTATTCCAGAATATAGACTCAGATTGTCCTTATCATTTTGAAACACGAAACACAAAATCTGTTTAGAGGAATTAAGTTTTATCACATAACTGGTTTTGATTCTGGAAAATCGTTCATGGAGGAGGATAAAACTCATTTATATATTCTCATTTGGGCAAAATGATTTAGGAAAGAGGGCTGAATGGATACCTGATCTTATTAATGTCTAAAGTATGGCCCCTGTCAACATAAAAGAGGATACTTTGATTATAAGATGTGGGTTTTATGTATATGAATATAAATGATGTTAATAATAGCAGAAATTGTTTCTACAGTGAAATTTCTCAGTATATTACATGACCAAATCAAACCACATTTTCAGAAAAATAAACCTTTGTTAGTGATTGTGGGCACTAGAATGTTATGTGCTTTTTGTTTGTTTTTGAGGAGAAAGTATTCTACACTTTTCAAGAAATGAGCACCTATTCTATTTGTTTCTGAATCAAAATCTTGCTGGAATAAATATAATTATTATATTTCTCAACTGATATAGTTTTACATTTACATTAAAAAGGCAATTTATTTCTGCAAGGTGAATAGCTTGGGTACACTTTTGATGTCTCAGGTGCCTCCTCAGAGTTTCCTCTTAGACTGTCATCCACTCAGTCAACCTCAGCTGTCCCTGCAGATGACCAGCCCTGCCTGGGCAATGCAGTCCACCTCTTGAGAATGACCAGCCACCTTCTTGGAATACCAGACTTTCCCCCTAGGCTGCCAGACTATAGAAGGGCCTTTGGCTTCTTCCACCACTTCCTACTTTAGATGAAATGCCACTTTGCAGGAGTGGGACCTGGCTTTCTGAGTAGCCTCCCATGGCTGAGGCAGGTCCAACTGATGCAGGCAAGTGAAGACTCTGGGTGGTGAACTTTAATCAAAAGTGCAGGAAATAGGAAAAGTGCAGGAAATGGGAAGAAATATGGGAGATAAATTCCTTTTCCTTCTTCTGCTCCCTTCCTCCCACAGATTGCTTTAAGCTTTCACCAGTGTACTTGCAGACTCCTTTCTCTCCGTCTCTTTGAAGGTCATTGTAGTGGGGAGCCAACATGGTAACATCCCTGTACCACTGCCCATCACTTCTGGCCTGACTTCCTTTTCACTACACTCTCTTGTCCTGGATTTGTACCTCCCAGATAAAGTCAGGCTCTTAATTCAGGCTTTGTCTTCCAGAAAACCAGGATTGAGACCACTGATGTTGCTCTCGCTGTGGCAGAGGTGAATCGTTCTCCACCAAAATGTGTGCTGTGCTCCCTCTTCAAGTGCCTTGAGTTGTCATTGGGAAGCAGCTCGCCAGCTGAAGACTTTATTCCCAGCTCCATTTGCATCAGAATGTGGCCAATTATTTATACTTACCACTGGAATGTGAGCGAAAAGACTTCTAGGCACATGCAGATCTTTTCCACATTCTCCCTTTACCCTTCCCTCATCTGCCACTACTCCTAACCACTATACTCTATTGCTTCATGTAGTAATAACGACAACGATAAATACAATTAAGATTTATTATGTTTCCTCTGTGTGAGGCACATTGCATCAATTTTCTCACATATAGTTCTATGAGATAGTCACCCTTGTTAATATCATATTGCAGTTGAGATAGCCAAGAAATATGTGAAAATAAATTTATCATTAATATTTGAAAATAAACTAGAGCAACAAGTAAAATATGAACCTAGGATTCCTAACCCAGGTGATCTGACTTGAAAGCCCCTGTTTCTACCTAATGTGATACTGCTTCTCAGAGCATTTCAATTTAGTAGTGAATTTTTAAGAAAGACTATACATATACTCTATAAATTAAAAAATGCACTGTGGGGTAAAAGCTCATTTTATCTTAGAGAAATGCAAGCTCCAAAACAGATGCATTTCATTGGCCAAAATGACAAACCACAGAGAGACAAGTTTCATAATTAAAATAGTTTTCTGAGAGAGCCTAAGGTGAGGTTTATTGAGGGACAGTAAGCTCTGATCCATTTGTAAAGAATCCTGTCAATTTCATGGATTTTTGTGGTTATTAAAAATTACGTAAGATACAGAATTTATTATAGTTAATGGCCAAAGCTAGAAAAAAACATAACCAGAGAACATGGCTTCATTTATAGCAATATCGATCACTTGATTTTTTCCTTCCAAAGTTTACATTAATAAAACACTGAACTTTAATTTCCTTTTTTTCTTCTCTGTATTTCCATCTCTACCCATTATCCTCCAGATTTTGAACTGTAACTTTTTTTTTCTAATCATTAAATGTATGATGAGGCCATATGATGGTGCAATCTACAGCTATACTAACATACTGCATCAATGATAACCATGCTGATGTGGCAAGAGTACTACTATTATGAGAATTAAATGATTAAACAGAGATTTTAAAATGCCTTCATTAGTCTAAGGCTGATAGATCTTTTGTTTGCCCCTCCATTTTTTCATGATCTTCTTAAGCAGGGGTCTGAATAAGGGCTCAGTACTCACTCTACAAAGATAAAATCATTCCATATTCATTTTGCACGGAATATTCAATAATTCATGAATAGCTTTCTGATTGAAACTATTTTCATCTTTTTGCTAAATCACATCATTTTCCCTCCATAAATAAGTTCATTTTGTTGTTAAAGTCATACTACAGTGAATGAGCATTAGATATATTGCATTATTTAATTAATGTGTGTGTTCATTACTCATATTGAAAGTAAACAATATTTTTAAAAGTAAACAAATTATTATTTATTTTATTTTATTTTATTTTGTTTTATTTTTTTAGAGACAGAGTCTCATTCTATTGCCTAGGCTGTAGTGCAGTGACTTAATCATAGCTCACTGCGGCCTCAAACACCTGGGTTCAATTGATCCTCCTGCTTCGGCCTCCCTCGTAGTTGGACTTACAGGCGCATGACCACCATGTGTGCATGTGTGTGTGTTTTTTTTTTTTTTTTTTTTTTTGAGACAGAGCCTCACTCTATCACCCAGGGTGGAGGGCAGTGATGGGATCTCGGCTCACTGCAACCACCACCTCCTGGGTTCAAGCAATTTTTGTGCCTCAGCCTCCTAAGTAGCTCAGGTTACTGGTGTGCACCACCACACCCAACTAATTTTTGTATTTTTAGTAGAGATGGGGTTTCTCCATGTTGGACAGGCTAGTCTCAAACTCCTGACCTCAGGTGATCCACCTGCCTTGGGCTCCCAAAGTACTGGGATTCTAGGCATGGGCCACTGCACCCAACTAATCTTTTAAAAAAAACTTTTGTAGAGACAGGGTCTCGATATGTGGGCCAGGCTGAAAACAAATTATTTTAATGAGGCCTTTTATGTTGCCCATTTTTGCTTTCAAGGTTATGGCTGAATGAGTGGTTTGGAAAAGTTGATAGTTCATTAAATGCCTTGGAAGAGTTTTCTGTTATTAAAAGTAAAATTTTTATAACGTCAAACTCATAGAAGCAGAGAGTAGAATAGTACTTACCAGGGTCTGGGGGTTTGGGGGAAGGGTATGGGGAGATGTTGCTCAAAGAGTACAAAATTCTATTAGACAAGAATAATAAATTCTAGAGATCCATTGTACAGCATGGTAACTATAATTAATAACATCCTATATACTTAAAAATCACTGATTATATTTTAAATGTTTTCATTGCACACAAAAAATAAGGTAATGGAAGTGTTAATAGCTTGATTTAATCATTCCACAATGTATACATGCATCAAAAGATCACATTGTACCTTTTAAAAATACATTTTTTTCCTTCCATTTTTAGGTTCAGGGTACATGTGCAGGATGTGCAGGTTTTTTTTTTTTTTTTTTAGATGTATATAGGTATCTTATAACATATTTTTTTATTTTATTTTTTTTATTATACTTTAAGTTTTAGGGTACATGTGCACATTGTGCAGGTTAGTTACATATGTATACATGTGCCATGCTGGTGCGCTGCACCCACTAACTCGTCATCTAGCATTAGGTATATCTCCCAATGCTATCCCTCCCCCCTCCCCCCACCCCACAACAGTCCCCAGAGTGTGATATTCCCCTTCCTGTGTCCATGTGATCTCATTGTTCAGTTCCCACCTATGAGTGAGAATATGCGGTGTTTGGTTTTTTGTTCTTGCGATAGTTTACTGAGAATGATGGTTTCCAATTTCATCCATGTCCCTACAAAGGACATGAACTCATCATTTTTTATGGCTGCATAGTATTCCATGGTGTATATGTGCCACATTTTCTTAATCCAGTCTATCAATGTTGGACATTTGGGTTGGTTCCAAGTCTTTGCTATTGTGAATAATGCCGCAGGTTTGTTACATAGTTAAATGTGTGCCATGGTGGTTTGCTGCACAGATCATCCCATCACCAATGTATTAAGCCCAGCATCTATTAGCTATTCTTCCTGATGCTGTCCCTCTCCCCACCACCCACCTCCAACAGGCCCCAGTATTTGTTGTTCCCCACACTCTATCCATGTGTTCTCATTATTCAGCTCCCACTTACAAGTGTGTTTTTCTGTTCCTGTGTTAGTTTGCTAAGGATAATGATTTCCACTCCATCCATGTCCCTGCAAAGGTCATGATCTCATTCCTTTTTATAGCTGCACAGTATTCCATGGTCTATATGTACCACATTTTCTTTATCCAATCTATCATTGATAGGCATTTAGGTTGATTCCATGTCTTTGCTATTGTAAACAGTGCTGCAATGAACATACACGTGCATGTGTCTTTATAACAGAATGATTGATATTCCTTTGGGTATATACTCAGTAATGGGATTGCTGGGTCAAATAATATTTCTGCCTCTAGGTCTTTGAGGAATCACCACAGTGTCTTCCACAATGATCAGATTAATTTACACTCCCATCAACAGTGTAAAAGTGTTCCTTTTTCTCTGCAACCTCACCAGCACCTGTTGTTTTTTGGCTTTTTAATAATCGCCATTCTGACTGGTGTGAGATGGTATCTCATTGTGGTTTTGATTTACATTTATCTAATGATCAGTGATGTTGAGCTTTTTTTCATGTTTTTTGGCTGCATATATGTCCTCTTTTGAGAAGTATCTGTTCATGTCCTTTGCCTACTTTTTAATGGGGTTGTTTGTTTTTTCTTGTACATTTGTTTAAGTTCCTTATAGACTCTGGATATTAGAATTTTTTCAGCTGAATAGATTGCAAAAATTGTCTCCCATTCTGAAAGTTGTCTGTTCACTCTGATGATAGTTACTTTTGCTGTGCGGAAGCTCTTTAGTTTAATTAGACCTCATTTGTCACCATTTGCTTTTATTGCAATTGCTTTTGGCATTTTCATCATAAAATCTTTGTCTGTGCCTATGTCCTGAATGGTATTGCCTAGATTTCATTCTAGAGTTTTTATAGTTTATTTAATAAATGGTGCTGGGGGAACTGGGTAACCATATGCAGAAAATTGAAACTGGACCCCTTGCTTACACCATATACAAAAATTAACTCAAGATGGATTAAAGACTTAAATGTAAAACCCAAAAATATAATTTTTAAAAAGTAAAAATTGCCAGTTGTTGGCTCTGATTAAAAATACATATTAGTACAATGTAAAATAAAAAACATAAGAGTAGCAAAAAAGTCCCTTACACAACCAACATATAGGCTTTCTATTGAATATACTGGCTTTAGAATCACACCATTTTAGGGGGAAAATATTCCCTAAAATGTTTACAATGTTTTTGAATTTATATCAAAAGTGACACTAAATTTTCTGAGCAGTATGTGATGAATATAATAGAAACGGTGGCTCTCATCCACCCAATTGATGACAATGAGTTCCACAGCATCTGATTGTTAGTGGAAAGACTTTACACAATGCATTTGTTTAAGTAGGGTGTGACACTAAACAGATATTCTGGAGTCAGATGAAAGCACCAGTAGGTTTGCAACGGGTGCCCACTGAGATGGTGACACACCTAGTTCTTGGGACAGCATGTTTTTAGCTCTCCTTAGATGGATAGCTCTGCTTGTTCTCTTTGCACTAGAACTTCTTTAGAAATGACCATACTGTTGGAGGTCAGAGACATATGAGAATATCAAAATATTTTGTCAGTGAAAAGATGTCCTGTGATTTACTAAATGCATTGAGCCAAAATGATGACAAACAGCCGTTTTACAATTTTCTCTGTCGTAAGAGCTCAGGCCTTATTGCTCACATCTATTTGCATAAATTTTTAGAACATGTCTCTCAGATAATTTACCAAGTCCCGCATGTGTTTTTAAGTTATATATACACAAAACTAAGAGAGACTTAATTTTATAGACAACTGATATATATATCAATTCCCCAAACATGTCTCTGAAAACTCTGAGTCTCTCTTAATTTGAGAATATTTCATATTGGTTACAAAAAACATTACCTACAGAATGAAATGATCTCTTCTCCCAATCCTGTTCAAAGTCTTTCATAAACCGGTTCCACACTCACTTTCTAACCAAATTACACTGTTTGCTGTTCCACAATGCTGTTCCGCAACTTAGTCTGAAGCTATTCCTCACTCCCAGGCAACTTAGAGAAGAAACACAAAATAGTCTGGACTAGGAAATATTCACTCCAGGCCTCAGGGAACCCCCCATTAAAACATTTCGAGATCAGTGACTAGTACACAGTGCATGGAAGAAGGCAAGAGATCAATATGCATCTGTAAAATAAACAAAAAAAAGAATTTTCCATATTTCACTATTAATTACTCTCTTATTAGTACATAAAATATCTTTTGCCCCCTTTTACATCAAAATCCTATTCATCCTTCAGAAATGTGCTCAAATGTCACTTCCTCCATGAATATATTTCAAATCCTGTCCAAATGGAAGCAATCACACTCTTCTCTTGAGTTATCATAAAACGACCCCATGTCTCTGTTCATGCCATTTTAGGACAACTACCAACATCCATTTCTTCACTATACTCAATCTAAGGCCATACTTTCTATTTGTTTCAGTCTGGTTCATTTTTTATCTTTCAGAACACCTATCGTAGTGACTTAAACATAAGAGATGCTCAATAATATTTGATATAATAATATCAAACAGTAATATTTGAACAAAAGGAGAGATATCTAAGCTGAACATTACTTGCAACAATAGTTTCTCTGGAAAAAGACTACCTATAGCTAAATCTATGGTTCCATGGCATGTTGTCTAATATTTTTTAACACTTTAGTCATGGTTTTATTACAATAAACCTATATAAAATTATGTCTCTTTTACCATATTGTGAGTACTTTAAGAGCAGGGATCATATACTATTCATTTGAATATTTCTGTTGCCCCTAAGGTAAAAACAAAACAAAACAAAAAGAAAAAAATTATGTGACACCTGGTAGGAGTTGTTAACTGTTGAGAGAATAAATGAATGGATGTTCTACATTGCAGAGCTTCTTCTCTATGATGCAATCCATCAAATGGGTTTTGTTTAACCAAAAATGGAGATTTGCCAAATCCCATGCACATGGTCAGGTGCCTCCTGAACACATCAAGCAGAAGCTCTAAAATCACAAAGTACAGCAGGTACTTAGGAGTCAAGCTGCAAATGAAGTGCTAGAGTCAATTGAAATACTTCACTGATACTAAAATAGGAAAGTGTATCTGAAAAATACAAGGAGTGTGAGTCAAGGCCTGAGAAGATAAATCAAACAGACAACTCCTGATTCTCTAATACTTCTTTAGCACCAGATGAAACAAACACTAGTGTGGGTGCTTTTGAGGAAAAAGTTTTCACTTCTGCAGTAAATGAGATGAAGAGCCTTGAAGAAGGATCATCCTCTCTTGCTTTGGCCCTACAATAGGCCTGGCTCTTTTAAGACACATACCACTGACTAGTACTGCTGTTCAGTATATGTTTGTTAAAACAATAGCCATGACAGATTATTCCAGAATGAAGACACCCGGAGAACGCTAACACTACTTATTAAAAATTTGTCACTCACAGCAAATCTCAGGCCATGAAACTCTTCTCAATCCTTTTCTCTTATCCTATCTTCAAACCAAAACAAAAATTCATTTCTCCTTGTTGTACACAGGCTCTGTCCATTCTCAGTTTTATGCCATTGTTCATGTTTTTTATCCCCCTGCACTCCCTCCCTACAAATCTCCACATATTCAAATTATAACTGTCCTACAAGGCCCAATTCAAATCTTTCACAGATGTGAGCTCGCCTTCTTCAAAATCTCAGCGGAAAAAAAAAAAAACAACTCTACTATGTTTCTTATTTCATCTCACCCTATTTTTTGGCAGAGATTTTATAAAGCAAAGACTATATCTTGATTATATCTCTATGCCTTATATGTAGCCCTAACGAGCAAGCTGTTCATTGTAGAATTTCAATACATATTCTTATGAAGTCTTTTCCCACCAAGATTTATATAAATAGCACAAACTTGATTAACCAAATGCATACTTAAATTAAAGTGAGGTAGATTGTAATGAGAAACTATGTTTTTGGATCAACTCTCCCACTGAAAACAATAAAAATGCTGGATAAAATATTTCTTTCTAAAATTACCCCTTAAAAGAATTGAAAGTCTGAAAAGACAGTGGGACTGCCACTGTAAATAGTTTTTAGGGGTGGGAATATGAATTCAGTGAGGGAAGCTGAATATCAAAGTAACACAACTGCATTTTTCCTGAGGTCATTTGTTTATACTACACATTTGAGCTTTGGTCAATCAAACCCAGAATAATGGAGCAAGGTCCTGGCCAAAGTGTTATAAAGAATAAGGGAGAACCGATAATAAACTTGTGGCCTTTCTCCAAACCGAAGGAAATATAAAGAAGACTGTTTTGGTAGATGAGCAATGTAAAATAAGAAAATAAGAAAAAGTGAGGCACAATCTTGTCCCTGAGAAGTGGCAGGATAGCTACAGCCCTCCTATTATGTAGACATAATTGGAGAGTTTTATACTGTTAATTTAGATTGAGATAGTCAGTCTCTGGGAATGTCCCAAACCTCCTGAGAAAAATCTAAAATACTCTGGAGTAGGACACATTTATCCTAGGCCTCAGAGTGCCTCCCATGATAATATTTCAATAACAATGATTAGCACACAGTCAAAGATAACCAGACACACAAGAAAACCAAGCAACGTAAGAACCAGCAGAAACATACTGACACAAATTTAGATATTAGAATCACAAAATACAGATTATAAAACAACTATGCCTCCTAGTTATAACAAAACAAAATAGAGTCTTAAAAAATACCTGCAGGAAAAAATTAACTCTAACAATATACATAGTACATTTTTAAAAGAAACAAACTTCTAGAAATAAAAATTACAATAATTGAAATTAAGGAGAAAGAAGAACTGGAAGAGAAATTATTTGCAATGCAGCTCAGAAAGACAAAAATATAAGAAAAATGAGAGTGTAAAGCATTTAGAGAATACAGTGAGAAATTTAACATGGGTTTAACTGAAGGTTTAGAAGGAAATGAGAGAGGGAATGTAAAAGGGGCTACATTTGAAAAGATAGCCATTGGGCCTGGTGCGGTGGCTGACACCTGTAATCCCAGCACTTTGGGAGGCTGAGGCAGGCAGATCACTTGAGGTCAGGAATTCAAGACCGGTCTGGCCAACATAGTGAAACCCTATCTCTACTAAATATACCAAAATTAGCTGGGCTTGGTGGTGCGTGTCTGTAATCCCAGCTACTCTGGAGGCTGAGGCTGAGAATTCTTGAATATGGGAGGCAGAGGTTGTAGTGAGCCAAGATCATGCCACTGCACTCTAGCCTAGGTGACAGAGTGAGACTTCATCTCAAAAAAAAAAAAAGATAGCTATTGGAAATTTTTTGAAATATATTAATGACAGCAATCAATAATTTTAAGAAGCATAACAATCCAGGCAGGAAAAATAAAAAGAAACTGACATCTGTATGCATCATTTTGAAACTGTAGAAAAACAAAGGTAATGAGAAAAATATTATGAGCAATCAGAAAAGATCAGTTATATTAACAGGTGATTTGATTTTAAGAATGGATAACAGAAGACAGTGTAATGATATTTTTGACATGCTGACTGAAAATGACTACCAACTAAAAATTCTATATTCAAAGAGAATATATATTTCTAGGATGAGGGAGAAATAGAGATTTTTTTCAAGTAAGCAAACTATGAGATAGATTGTCCCTGCAAGACCCTTAGCACAGGAATTTCTCAGAATATATTTCAAGCAGAAGAAAAAGTGATCCTAGAAAGCAAGTCCAAGGTTCATAGAGAAATAAATAGCAAAGAATGTGGCAAATATTAGGCAAATGTAAACAAACATTGACTCCATAAAAGATAATAATAATGTCTGGTGGTATTAAAAAAATTGAAACACCAGATGGTAATAACATATACATTGAGAAAGGGATACATTGATTAAAAATATTCCAAGGTAACATCTTAGTAGAAGGTAAAGGGTCTCACACTAGCTTTATTTGTTGATAAGTACTAATGCTGTAACCCTAGGCTAACTATACTAACAGAGCAGAAACAAAGTGTATCCTCCCAAACTAGTAGAGGAAAGAAAAAAATGGAATGATAAAATATTAAAGGACAGAAAAAGCAAGAAATACTTAGTGAAAGAAGCAAGAAACAAAAGAAACATACACTAGGATTCCATTTATATGAATTAAAAAACACCTAAATTATATTTTTAAGGTATATAGCTATAGGTTTGAAAATAATGAAAGGCAATGAAATAATGACTAAAACGCAGGTTCTTGGCTAACTCCAGAGAAGGGAAGAGGCTATGATGACAAAGGGACAACTGATAGGGGTTGGGGCTTCTGAAGGGCTGGCAGAGTCTATAACTCGTCCTGGGTAGTGCTTATGTAGGTGATTGATTGATACTTATTAAAAATACACATAGATGTTTTATACGTTTTACTTAAAATGGTTTCTGCATTATTTTATAATATTTTAAAGATTTTAAGTGAGTTATAAATAAAAATACATTAAAAATATGAGAATATGAACACCATCCTTTCCTTCATAATTCAGGAAATCTGGATCTAGGGACACGAGTGGTTTTCCTCCTCACTGGAGGACCAGCCAGTCCCAATCCACCTGCCCTGATGAGCAAAAGAGAGAGTATGTTAGGCAAATAAGGGGGACCGTTTTCTTTTTGGTAAAGGGTGTCTTTTATTCTGATAATTTTATCCTTTCTATGTTTTGGATTGGGTATTTTATAATGTCCTTTCTGTTATAAAATGCTGATGATAGTAGGTGGTCAGTTACGATTTAATGTCCTTTTCATAAAACAAGAACAGAATAGGTCATTCTTCCTTCTCCTTTACTAACTCACTGAGGTACCTATGAATCTCTATGAAAATAAGCAAAGTGATTCTGTGCTTATTTGCACAGTAAGGCTGCTTTTGATAAAAATGTGACTTGGATATTTTTAAGGATTGAATGTTTGTGTTACTCTAAAATTCCTATGTTGAAACCTTAAACCCCAGTGTGATGCCATTAGAAGGTAGGGCCTTTGGGAGGTAATTAGATCATAAAGGTGGAGCCCTCATGAATGGGATTAGTGGCCTTATGTGAAAAGACATGAACGTCTGCTCTCTCACTTTCTGCCCTCTGCCATGTGAGGATACAGTGAGAAGACAGGACAGATGCAAATGAGGAAGCAGGACCTCAGCAGACACCAGATTCACCTGTGCCTCGATTGTGGACTTCCCAGCCTCCAAAACTAGGAGAAATAAATGTCTGTGGTTTAAGCCACCCAGCCTTTGGTACTTTGATGTAGCAGTCCTAACTAAGTAAGACAGATATGAACTGGAAGAACTTCAGTGAGAAAGGAAAGTAGCCAAACACAGAATGTGGGGTCAGGCAGAATACTTTGTAACATGCTGTATTAAATGTGAAAACAGTAAGGGTAAGAGCCAAAGGAAGAAGATGGAGGCACCGGGAAACTTTGTATGGACATTCAGGAGGTTAACATCTAGAGCCCTAAATGGATGGCTGGCTTTATTTTCAGTATTAGTCATTGCTCTGAGACAGCATTTTATGCTACTTCTGGATACATTCTTTTGGAGGTCATGCATGATGGAGTTTCTTGAATTAGTATATTCTCTCTTCTATAAATGTCTGAATCAGGTCAAGTACAAAACTAATGTAATAATATAATTATACTCTATATTGTGTACTATAGAATATGCTATATTTCTGTATTTAATAGCATATGATATAATAAAGCACAATAATTTTTTGGTCATTATGTATTTGTTTTTACCAATTAATTTCATTCCTTACTAATTCTGTTGACAGGTATCACTATGCCCATTTCACAGGTAAGGATTCTGAAGCTCAAAGAAGTGAGTAATGTTATCAGCTAATAAGTGGTTAAAAAAAAAAAAAAAAAAAAGGAATTACATCCCCTAGAGTCCAATTTCAAAACTGCTCTGGCTGGTTTTGTTGCCTTGTCTCACTGCTGCATTAACACTTAAAGATCATTTGTATAAGGACTAAAATACCATTTATTCTTTTAAATCACATTCTGCACTCACTCAGGCAGCTTGTCTTGACCCCTAGGAGGAAAGCGCAGACTTTTTTCCAGAAGCACAATGAGCAACACCAGAAAAATTCTAAGGGGGTGCAAGAGAAATTCAGAAACTTGAGCATAAATCTCTTTCAAAATAAAACCACAGCATCTTTAATCAAGGCCTGGCAATCGTTGTATCATTTCTCTAAGACTGGAACTGGTAAACGTGGGCTATCCCACTAGGCCTTTAATACTGGGTTAGAAATGGATCCAAGAAGTTGACTAGCAAGTCAATTCATGCAGCACAAACATAAATCTGTAATTCTCTTACCCATTACCACAAAACACAGTTAGTTCCTGCCATGAATTGACTTTGAAGACAATGAGTGCCTGGTAGAAACCATAAGAGCATTAAAAATGGGGCCAGAAGTAATAAATAAGGACTGCTAGGAAAATGTTAACAAATTTCTTCTACAAGTCAAGTCTATTGTCAACTTACAACAGTTCTGAAGGTTGAACGAGAGGCATGCAATTAGTGAGCTAACTTGCAAGATTTGCCTGCAATCAAAAAGGGAGTTTTCTTTCACCTGTATAAAATTTAACAGCTGATAATTATATCTCATGGTATAAAGAGATTAAAATAATAAAATAAAAATAAACCAAATGCTTTAAAATATGGAATCTTATCTCTCCCATTATCCCACACATTCGCATAAACTCTCCTCCCAATGGAATTCTTCTCACTCAGCAGGGGAAGATCATCTTTTCAGCAGCCAAACTCAGCAAGGCCAGCGACTTTCCTCCCCTCCTGACTTCCCCCTTAGAGCTCATTCAAAGGGAAGACAAAGGACCTGCAAGTGGATGGTAGTTGTTCTGTGCCTGGCCCTTAGCGGTACTTTATTTTCCTTAAAAAGATTATCTCAACCTTACTGTATCAAAAAATAAAAACAAAATAAAACCCTAAAACAAATTTCTGAGGCAGTTTAAATTAAAAATACAAAGGACTGAGATATATTTTTAATTTATTCATAATTAGTTTACAGATCGGACAGCACTGAGACTCCAAAATCAGCAAGCCACTTGGGGATAAAGGCTACTGCGGTTATCAGAAGCAAGTCAAATGCTACCTTTTGTTCTTACTAAAATCTTCTTTTAAGAAAAATCTCTTAGCAAATGATTTTCTATTTTCTATTTAAAGAGGATTACATAGCAAACACAACTAGTGGCTGGAGAGCAAAGAACTTCCCATCGTTTTATTACCTGCCAAATACAAATTAGTTCATTGTGGGTAACTCCTGCCAGGCGACCCCTTTCCTTGTCATCCATCAGGCCGATGGGCTGTGGCAGGTTAGTTCCTGCCCGGAGTCCTTCCTAATCAGGAGGCTGTCAGATATGTTGCCTGCCCACTGTCTCCTACATCTTGTGGCAGCTCTTGTGTTTGGGCAGCAAGGTTTTGAGCTTGAATTGCCCCAGTAACTGGCTCCTAATTGCTCTTACTTATTATCACTGTCAAATCTTTGTAGGTATATGTGAGGCCCTCCTCCAGGTACAAGGAAGAAACCCTACAAATTTCACTTTGTAATAACTACAGGGTACAGAAATTGTATTAGCTCCATTAGATGGAGTCATAGAAATATTCAAAAAGGTTAGCTGGATATAGTGAACGTCACAGTTAGACGAAGATAAAAGATCACCTGGCTAATTTAGAGTGTTTCCTCATTGGTAATACCCTATATTAAGGTGCCATTTATAAACAGTTTATTATTATTTATTAATGTCTGAAGCACTTTATAGCATGCTAGATACCAACTTAAATTCATGTATTAAAGATGCACATACATGGTTTAATACGATTTACGTCTTATAATATTCTTTAAAACAGCTTCCCATAGTATCATCCGTTAAGCATTTATTACTAATGCATTTTATAACATACTTTATAATACATTATTTGAGCAAGTAGCTGCATTTAGTGGTCATTTCATAAATAAGAATGAGGCATTTATAAATGGCACCTTAATTTAAAGTGTTACCTTCGCATTACTACATAGCTGCTCACCATACATCTCATTTTGTGATTATTCTCCAAATGCACCACTTAATAAAACAGACACTAAGTTCTATTTTCCCTTCATCTGATTAAAAGTTTATTGAATCATTTTCTCCATCTGTTTTCAGATGTTGGTAGCTTGGAGGTTTTAGTGTGATTTCTGATAAAACCAAACTTTTAATTCTACAATATTTCTAAAAAGATATTTAACAATAGAAACAGAGAATTACTTACCATATTGGACAGAGCCTGTTGCTTGGATTCTTTGTAAAATTCAATTTTTCGACTAGAAAGAACAATCCAGGAAGTAGACCAGTTTTTCCTTAAGAAAAAAAATAAAAAGGAAAGAAAGCATTATCAGTTGAAGAAATCATTTATAGATACAGTATGAGCAACATTTGGAATGAGTAGAGACCATCTTTATTTTTAACAGTCTTGCTAAAAGTCTCCTCTTTATTAAAATCTATAGGTGGTATGGAATTTGGGTAATAATAAAGACATTCTGGAATTATTTAAAAGTATAGCATTTATAGTAAGAATTTCTTAATTTATAGATCCTCCTAAAATCTTTTTCAACTACCAAAAATCCATTTTTTGTGTATCCATGTGCATCCTTCCCATAAAAAGTTTATGTTTTTACAGCAAACCAAAAATAGCAAAGTAAAAATAGGAATCAGAACCTATTCCTTCCTTCATTGTTTCTTCTCTTCATTGGTTTAGTGTATTTCAGTCTTAAAAACTAACCAGCCTCATGTGTCATTGCTTAATTCAAAATATTTTCATAATGTTGAATCTTACTAGAAATCAAAGAAATGCAAATAAAAATAGTGACATGCTTTTTCCCTCTTTGTACATCAAATTGTCAAGGAATAAAAGAACTAACATCTGATAACATCTAGGGATAATCACAGTGTAGGAAATAGATTCTCTCATACACTATTGGTGGGAATGCAGACTGTTGCTTCCTTTCTGGAGTGCAATTTGAAAATGTGCTTTTTAAAAATCCCTAAAAATGTGTATATCTTTTGGCTAAACATGCCCATTCCCTACAAATTTAAATTTATTCTAGAGAAATAGTCTCACAAGTCGCCGAGTCTGTGTGCATAGAAATTAATTGCATCATTACTTGTTAATTCCATACATAAAATATAAAAAAGATTGGTTAAATAAATTGCATATAATAGGTCCATATAATGGAATAATGAACCCTATGCTGTAGAAGAATACTGATGTGGGAAGGTTTTAATGCAGACCATAATACACGTAGTTTATAACCGTGCTGTGCTATTTACCTAGGACTTTCTTCACCCATACACTCCTTCTGATTATTAGTTCCATTAATTAGAAGTCAAAACATTGCTTTGTCATATGTGCCTTCCATGACTTCCTCTCATACCACTTATGATAAATTTAAAAATATTTTTCATAAATTTCACCTCTATCCTCCATTAAGAAATGAGCCTCGAGATGGTAGAAATCAGTTCATCTTTACAAAGGTATCCACAATGCTTAGCATGGTGCCTTGGACAGAATAGACACAAAATACATATGTATTGAGTCAATGACTGAACTTTGGCCTGGAAAAAAAGTCTTGATATGACAGTAGTTAAATCAAGTGGTAAAATCGCGGCTTTTGAGTCTCCTTTGTATTTCTTGGTGTTTACCAAGTTTTCTGCATTGAACACATATTGCTTCTATAGTTAGAATATATATATGTTCATGTCATGAAGGCACTCTTTTGTAGATAGTAAAGATATTAAGGAGATTAATATACATAAGTTTCTACCCATTAGAGCATATTGCTGCAGTTTGCTTCAGCTTAAAATTCACTTCAAAATAGTTGAATTCATTTTACAAAAGTGATTTTTTTTAAAGTTTAGGGAAAGACTTTATTCAGGTCAATAGAAAACCACACCAAAATACTTTTTAAATGACTATTGAAGATCTTTGCGTAATTTATTTCCACTTGTCTTTTAGAAACTAAGAGCTTGGTTGAAAGGACAGCTTTGATTCAGTAAGGTTAATATTTACAAAAAGAATTAGGTTGCTCTTATATGCCTGGAGCTTTCTTAATGATACACCATTGTGTTAAAAAAGAACAGAATAAGCAGACACACAAGAAGCACAATGTGTATTTTTCAACATCCAAATACAAACACTGTGTTCTTGGACCCACTTGTCTTTAAATGAAGAGTATCAATTTTTCAATTAAATGATGAAAAGATGAAAAAACAAAACCCAGAAAGAAAACCACACTGACGTTTCCTTCTGCCCTAGTGCCTATTTCGCCTTTTAGGTACCAGCAGCAGCAGAGTGAATTGAAGCAGCAATAGCCTTCTCTTCATTCAGGTCATAATAATAGATTACTCCAAACAGGAAAAAGAGAAACATTATTAGAAGTCTAGTCTGGGCATCTTTTAACACCACCCTTATTTTGACCATATGTGGTCAGGGAGTACAGAACACCCTCACACACGAAGAATCCATATTTAACCTACCTATTATATTTCCCACTATACATTTCATATTCTCACAAGGAGATACTATACCTTATTTGCATCCTATCTATAGTAAGTCCTGGATAAATGGCTCTGATTTGGATCTGTTTCAGATGTTGATCATTTATAGAACTTGCTGGCAAAAACTCTCCCCATCCTTAAACTTGGAAATGGAAGTGGTTAGAGCTGAAGTTGCATGAAACGCAATTATCTCATTGTTCTTTATAAGGACTTTGAACTGCTGTGAACTGTGTCCCTGTTAGGTGAATTGGATGAAAAAACTGAAGAGGGTAAGAACTGCAGGTCTCGAAATCTTAGCAACATGACTTGCTCTGACACCTTATGTACGGTGCTACTTGGTTTTGAATTTATAAACTATAAACACTGTCTATCTTCTCTGAATAAAAGTGAAAGCTTTTCCATGGGCTCAGTGTTATTGCTTGAAAAGAATTTCATTTCAAAACGAAGAATAATAATGCTGCTGACAACCTTTTAGATGTCCTCTTTCATCTCGATTTTTTCCCATGATTCTTTTAAAATAATAATTAGCATAAATTATTTAGAATACCTAGCATAAATCTGATCATCTAGTTTATGCTTAGCTTCACACACAAAAATGATGAAAGTACTAACATCTCTATTTACTAATATGAAAAATGAGGCTCAAAGGGTAACTTAAGGCCTTACACTTAGATTTAAAGTTATACCCAGTTTATCTAGCTCCAAAACCTATAATCTGTTCGTTACTTTATGCTGTCTGGTTTTTGTTTTGTTTTGTTTTTTGAGACGGAGTCTCGCTCTGTCGCCCAGGCTGGACTGGAGTGCAGTGGCGCAATCTCCGCTCACTGAAATCTCCGCCTCCTGGGTTCACGCCATTCTCCTGCCTCAGCCTTCCCAGTAGCTGGGACTACAGGCACCCGCCAACACGCCTGGCTAATTTTTTGTACTTTTAATAGAGATGGGGTTTCACCGTGTTAGCCAGGATGATTTCGATCTCCTGACTTCGTGATCCGCCTGCCTTGGCCTCCCAAAGTGCTGGGATTACAGCAGTGAGCCACCGCGCCCGGCCGCTGTTTTTTTTAATCCAAATTTTTTAATTTACTTTTTAGGGCCTCAACACATATTTTTTTGAATAACTGAAAGACATGAGTTTACACCTATCTGCCAGTGAAAAACAGAATTGGGTACAGAATTTGCAAAACCCAGTGCGGAATAAAAATGCACCATTCTGTGTCCAAAAATTATGAAGTATTTTAAGACAGTAACAATCTAGCATTAAATCAAGGGCAGAGTCCTTCTGAGCATGGGGCCCTGGACGCACACCGGTGAAGCCAGCCCTAACTACATTATGACTTTACAACAATGGCCAAAGAATAATTTCTTTTTTATATACTGTTCAACTCCCACTTATGAGTGAGAACATGCGGTGTTTGGTTTTCTGTCCTTGGGTTAGTTTGCTGAGAATGATGGTTTCCAGCTTCATCCATGTCCCTGCAAAGGACATGAACTCATCCTTTTTTTATGGCTGCCATGTCTGACCCATTGTGTTGCCCATAGTTCTTAGCATATCAGGGGAATAGCTTTTTCACCCAATTACTTTAACATGGTGACTCTCTCGTAAGGCATTGTCAGCTCTGCAGTGTGCAAAGGATCACTTGGCAAGGTTTTACCTTGACTTAAGGATCTGATATTTTCTATACGCAACCAAATCACTGTATATGACCCTTATTCAATATATTAGGTGACATTTCAGGAAGTGGGCAACTCATACAAGCTTAAAAGCCTTAGCCAGGATAGGTGTGTCCAGCAGTTTCTAAGGAAACTTTGCAAATAGACTATTTTCTAGGATAAACAGAGTTTTTGCACTAGGAAGTCCCTCTATGCCCCAAGCTCCCACAAAGAAGTAGAAACCACCTCTATCCTCTTAAGAGCATTTCCAGTACTGGGCATACTGTTTGACATTTAGTAGGTGATTATTAAAGATTTTTTGAGTAAAAGAGTATATGGCCTTTCAAATTTCAGAAAAAATCGAGATTTTTTCTGCTCTATGTTTGCTGTTCTTCATTAACAACGACTAAAAAATTTCTTTTCCTTTCTCTGTTCCTTAGTTTCCTAGTACTTTAATAAGGTATTCTTAGCATTATTTTTTCTTAACTATCGAACACTTCTGATACAGGATATTTTTTCCTAATTTATGCTTCTAGTGTCCAATACCTGAGCTTTCTCCAGAGGGCTTCCCACCCTGAGCTTGCACTGGCTTCTGCTCTGTTCCAGGTATGCCACCTGGCATTTTATATGCACTATGTGATTTAATTACTAAGCTGGTCACATGTCTCCATTAAATATTTACCACGTGCCAAACACAATTCTAAGGGCTGAATAGAGATGGAAAATAAGACATTCCTCAAAAACTTTACTTCTAACTACAAGAAGATGGACAATAAACATGGAAACCAAGTCTTCTGAATGAGCCTAGGATACCCCCATATTACAGAAGAGAAAACTGAAGCCCAGTAAGGTTGCATCCTAACCAAGGGAAAACAAGCCATAAAGATGGGATTCAGGCCCCTGCTCACTCCAGTGTCTCCATGGTCTCTCAGCAGGTGGCATGCAGCTCTCTCTGTAGTCACTCTGAGCATGCCAGTTGAGAGCCTCACGAGAGGAGCAAAGAGGGGGAGATAAGGAACAGTTGTCAGAGAAGTACTAGAATCTCTTTATCTTTGGAGCAAAGCCATGTCTTAGCCTGACCTGGGCCATCCTGCAATGCTGAACTGCAAGCCCTTTATCCATGTCTTCCACCCCTATCATGATGGTCAGCAGGCAAATTCACCCATTGACCAATCAGTGCCTCCACATTTCATCATAACTTTGAGAGAATAGTTTTCTATTTTTTCCACAGAGAGACAAAAATTAAGATGTTGGATAGACTAAAGGGGTAACTAAGACACACAGTTCAGGAAATATCTAACTTTAGTAAGACAGTCCAAAGTGCCAAGAGTAAGGGAGACAGCCATCAGTTTCCACAGGAATTTACAGGTAACAATCAGGTAAGGGTTTGATCCTAGTGATTCCATGCAGGAGACAAATCCTAGGGCAAGAAATGCCAAGTGTTGGGCCAGGTGCGGTGGCTCACACCTATAATCCCAGCACTTTGGGAGGCTGAGGCAGGTTGATCACTTGAGGTCAGGAGTTTGAGACCAACTTGGTCAACATGGCGAAACCCAGTATACTAAAAATACAAAATTAGATGGGCATGGTGGTGGGTGTCTGTAATCCCAGCTACTTGGGAGGCTGAGGCAGGAGAATCAATTGAACTAGAGAGGCAGAGGCTGCAGTGAGCCAAGTTCGTGCCACTGCACTCCAGCCTGGGTGACAGAGCGAGACTCAGTCTCAAAACAAAACAAAACAAAAAAAGAAATGCAGGTATTTATCTTATCTTTTGACATACAAAACAAATTACATCTAAGGGGAAAAGGGGTGCTAACTACAATTGGGAAGTAGGGAGAACTAAATTTCTATGAGGGCATTTATGTACCATTTATGCAATTGGTGGGACATTTTATCCAAGTGAAACACTTCAAAAAACTTTCCTAAAGCAAATCCTGAATTGTGAAGTTGGAAAAATGCAAAAAAACTAGCAGACAAATAGAAGTACAAAAACAAAATCAAAGCCCAAACAACAACAACAACAAAACACCCCCAAAACAAAAACAAAAACAAAAACTCAACAAAGCCATCAGCTTGGCATTCTACAAAATGGACACCGGATGGCAGCACATAATAACAGCAACTTTGATTGTAACAGCTTATCTGGAAAATGCTTGATGAAAAATGGCTCTTAAAATATTCATTACCGTTATAAGAATCTGTTAGCTTAAACTCCGGGTTTAACACATTCATTTGCTCTAAACACCAAAAGCTTTATATCCTACGCTTACCTTTCTTTTGCCTTCTTTAGGTAATGACAGAGTGGCAAACCAAAAAGTCAGAAGAAAATATATGTGAGGTTCCTTGACAAATTTCAGCTTCTCTTATTTGGTCCATCTGCCTTTGTTACCTAACTTGGTCATGCTAGATTTGACTTGATTCCACACCAGTGATGGGAGTGAAAGTAATTTATTCTAATGTCCCTGATTGATTTACCGCAAAATCACTCAGACACTGTTAAATGTACAGACTCATTCTCAAACTGGTTGGTCTAGGAACTTACTTCTTCTGTCTCATATTCTAAGCATCTTGTAATTTATGACTGCTAAAAGGTGGGTCAAAAAGACACTGAGGTGTAAAAATACCCATCTCTGTCAGTATTGCAAGAAAATGAAGAAAGATTCAGCCTGGAAGAATTTATTGCGATACTGAGCAGAAACTACTAAAGAAAAAATATGATGACGTTAGGAGCACACCTTAGTCTCACATTCCAAAGAAAGTCCATTCTGAATAACAATTGTTAAAACAAACAAACAAAAACCCAACCGAAGGCCTAGTAGCTGTGGGCCCTAGGATGAAAGCAGGCACTAGTAGACGTAACCACTGAACAATCTCTTTTCTGCATTTCTTTTCATAGCCATCTTCTGGCCATATTTTCACCCCCAAGTATATCTTTCTATGTCCATCTAAGGAGAGAAGAATGTGACTCTATATTGTGGTAAGATGCGCAGAGCCACACAGGAGCTGATGACGGGAAGACCTAGATGCCGAGGGAGAAGAAGGTTTGTGGTGTTGAAACTTCATAAACATACTGTCAGGTGTCTTTTGTAAATGTAAGCATTGAAAATAACTTTTTACTAAGGTGTCATGGAGTTTCAGAGAAGCCAGGGTCACTTACAGGTTTGGGGACGGAATTCCCCAAATGAAGAAATTCCTATGGTTCATCAGAAAAGCTGAGGCATAGTTTCAGTGTTCACAATTAAAAATTAAAGTGAATGCTGAATGTATTCTGTTTTCAAGCCTGTCAGTGTATTGTTGGGGAAATGTGTATAACCTCATTTCAAAATAAGGCTAAAGGTATGGCCTCTTATGAATGTCAAAAATAGCCAATAATTTATCTTTCTTTTTATCATCTCCTGCTTATATTCAGAGATAAGTTAAATTTTCTTTGAGAGAAAGAGAAAATACATTAAAGAGACAAATAAAGACACATAAAAAAGAAGAGAAAGAAGGAAAATAAGAAGACAATACAAGGTATGATGATCTATTATGGATTTATAAGTAGAAAACTTGATAGAAATTAATCAAATAATACTTATTAAGTGGCAATTGAAGTACCTGGTACTGTTGATGGCGTGAAATAAGAGGACCATTTTTGCTCATTGGTCTCAAATAGCTTAAAGCAAGAGAGATAAAGCAAACGTGTTTCAAGCAGAGGTCAGGGCTAAATTCTGTGATACTAACTATATATAAAATAAGATTTGGGAGAAATAAGAGGTTAATACTGTTGACTGAGTTTCTCCATTTATACAATAGGAAGCAATAATAGAGTCTATATTGTAGTATCATTTAAGTATTACTGATAAAGAATTCAGCCAAGTGCTTGACAGAGTAAGCATCTATTAATATTGCTTATTAATTCATTAAAATTTATAAAAGATATAAAGGTCCTTGATAAATGAAATGAAGGCTATCAAATTTTATATAAGAAGCATAAATTATAGTATGTTATATTATTTATTAGTTACCAAACTATCAATGGGATAAAAACTACATAATTTTTCAAGGTTATGACTAAACTGACCATTTTTGTTGCTAGTGATAAAAGCATATACACTCCTTGGGTAAGCAATATGGCAATGCATACTAAGATTCATTTAAAATGGTCGTGTAATTTGATCAAGTAATGCAGGCTTAGCATTTGTCTTTAGAAAATATAAAAGAAGGCCGGGTGCTATGGCTCATGCCTGTAATCCCAATACGTTGTGAGGCCAAGGTGGGTGGATCTCTTGAGCCCAGGGGTTCCAGACCATTCTGAGCAACATGGCGAGACCCAGGTCTCTACTAAAAATACAAAATAATAGCTGGGCCTGGTGGTGTGTACCTGTGGTCCCAGCTACTCATTTATCCCCGCATAAGGTGGGTGGATGGATGGGGGTGGAGGAGGCTGGCATCACTGCACTCCAGCCTGGGTGACAGAGTGAGATCCTGTCTCAAAAAACAGACAAAAATATAAAAGAAAAATTGACAAGCAACAGGAGAAATATTGCAATGATAACTTCTAGTAAAAATAATTTAATATAAATATAAAACCAGACTCAACTTAAAAATCAAGTAAAAAAAGATGTAGGGATGATTTGGCGTATTATAGCCTATCAACATAATGGGATTATCATGTTCTTAAACATGGTGATTACATATACAATGTTCAATTTGTAAAGTATTTACAACAAAAACAAAACAAGCCCCATAAACTTGGAGGGGATATGTACAACACGTAAAATTGACAAAGCATTATTATCTCAAATATATTATGAGTTTCCTCAAATTATTGAATAAAAAAGCAGGAAACTCAATAGAAAATAGTCAAAGTTTATGAATAGACTCAGAATGCAGAATCTGAATGTCTCTAAACAGATAAAGTGATCCTCAGCTTCAATACTTATCAGTGAAACACAAATAAAAGCAACATTAAGGTAATGTTCTATGGATAATTAGATTGGATGATGCTACGTGCTGATAAAACTGTGGAAAGTAGACTCCCTTCTGTATTGCACATTGAACTGGTGTGAATTGGTGCACTCATTCAGGAAAAAGTGTGACAACAGTAGTCAGTAGATTTACAAATGTGTGTGACTTACCACTGAGCAATCCTGTACTCCTGGAAATATTCCCCTGAGAAAATTCCTAACAGGTTCAAAGGAAACATACATGTGTGATTTATTGAAATGTTGTTTGGAATGAAAGGAGTTAGAGGCAACTTAGATGTCCACAGCTGGGAGACTGGATAAGTAAAAATTCATATACAGTCATGCTTCACTTAATGATGAGGATATATTCTGAGAAGTGTGTCGTTAGGTGATTGTGTCACTGCAAACATCACAGAGTGTACTTATACAAATCTACATGGTAAAGCCTACCACACGCTAGGCTATATGGCATAGCCTATTGCTCCTAGGCTACAAACCTGTACAGCATGTTACTGTACTGAATACTGTAGGCAATTGTAACACAGTGGTAAGTATTAGTATATCTAAACACATCTAACCATAGAAAAGGTACAGTAGGCATCAGTTTTATAATCTTATGGGACCACAGCTGTATATGCTGTCCATCACTGATCAAAATGCCACCATGTGGCACATGACTATACATAAACGATGGCAAAGTGGCCAGCAATTGGAAGAAATGAATTAGATTTAAAGACGTTCATGCACTGCATAAAAACGTTTTAATCCACAATGGACGACATATAGATAGTAGTCCTATGAGATTGTAATGAAGTTGAAAAATTCCTATTGCCTAGCGACATGGTATTCTTCATAACGTCATAGCGCAATGCATTATCGTTTCCATGTTCAGGTATGTTTAGATACATAAATACCATTATGTTACAATCACCTACAGTATTCAGCACAGCAACATGCTGTAAATGTTTGTAGCCTAGGAGCAATAGGCTATATCACATACCATCTAGGCTTGTGTAAGTATACTCTATGATGCTCACATGATGATTAAATCACCTAAGGATGCATCTCTCAGGACATATGCCCATCATTCAGAGACGCATGTCTCTATAGCACCATAGAAAGCTGCCCAAGAGCTAACATTGAATGAAAGTAGTAAGAAACATAATAAGGTTTATGATACAAAAATGTTTATGCTATATAGAACACATTCGCACATATACAACTATACACTATTTTTTGAATGCCACATATACAGCTAAATATAGATATATATGGAGAATGAGTTTGATAAACACACATTAAATACATTAAAATGAAGGTCTACAAGGGATTGAAGCAAGGATTGGAGACTGATAATAAAATAAAACCAGCTAGGGCTCTTGCCCAGAATGATAATAGCACAAGGCCACAAACCGAAGGATATAATCAACTCAATTCTGTGCACCTGGGGTAACAACAACAGCAGTAACAAAAAAAAAAAAAAAAAAGGAAAACTAAAACATATAACTTTAAGTGGAAAAGGCTGAAAGAATGCATAATGGTATGCAAAGTGAGATAATAAAACAGAGTACAAACAAATGTTTATATTAATTTAACTGTAACACGGAAATTGTATGCAAACAGGAAAGTAACAGCAAATAAAACAAAAACACAATAGTATACAGATTGAATAAAACTACCTAAAAACATATTCATGTGAGTTGGCTGGGGGAAGGGACCTGTTCTTCTCTGCTTCCTCTTGACACTGCCTTCTGTATGTTATAAGGTTGGTTTACAGAGGGGTTATGGACAAGGATACTTTACAAAACCACACAGTAGAACCTCCTGCTTTCTTGAAATTATTTCATTTAGGATCTCCCCTACTTCCTTGCATGAGGCTGGAGGGTGGAACTGACCAATGCTGTCACCTCTATTCTCCTACTCAGCTCTAGTGGAGGGCTGAACTGGCTAACTTAGATAATTTTGAAGAAACTCTTTATTCCACATGGCTGCTGAGGGAAGAAAGGGTCATGACTTACTCATCTTGGGGAGAGGCATCATTGTACCCTCCACACTCCTTCCTGAGTTGATAAGGTCGTGATAAGGTTTAGGGGAAAGGAGAGCACTCGGGCTGGGCTACTCAAAGACTTCCTCCTGTTGTTCCTTCAGAACCCAATTCTCTAAGCCCGATTCACCACTGGGGAAGGGACTAGCCAAGTCTCTTAAAGCAACCTTGCATTTGATCTTGTCTCCTGTGCATCTCTCTCCTGAACTCTTCAAGGGAAGGTGGCTGCAGGGCCACTCCAGAAAAACAGTCCAGGCAAAGATTTAAGGCCTTGTTCACTATCCCAGAATAAGACACAATATGGAGAGAAAATAGAGCTTGTTATTTACAACTGAAATAGCTATTTTAAGTAGTGAAATTATGGATGATTTCTCCACCCCCCCCAAATTTTACATTGTTTAAATAAATATATTAATTCATTATAACCATCAAACAAAAGCAGACTTTATTCTCTGGTGTTGACCCAGAGTGTCATTCTAGTAATGAATTGTATTATACAACTAACAGGTGTCCCATTGTGTAGCTAATTAGTACATTTATCCTATATAATTTTAATTGTTAGTAATACATTTAAGAGTAAATGCCTTGTCTCTCAACTTGAGCATTTTCTACAAATTTGGTAACTTGCATATCACCCAGCACAAAGCTAAATATGTAACAGAACCAATACGAGAAATAGCAAAAATTCTAAAATGGAGGTGATTATTTCTAAACATACGGTATATACCACACAATTATCTTCTTTACCGTCCTATCAACCTTACTTTTTTTCTTCAACATTTTTGTTGTTATTGTTCTCTGAAGAGTTCTTATTCCCTTTTCAAATTTCTCTCACCTCTGAATATGATGTTACTTTTATTTTATCAATTTCTATTTTGAGCTACAAAAGTGGTTCAAATCTTCCATCCTTCAAGAAATTATTCTTACAAGGTATTGTACAGAGACTTTTCTATGTTGCAAATGAATGCATTCATTCTCTAATCTTTCAATCACAGAAATCACAATCCATTGTCTTATTTATTTTCATTGTTTTATGAGTTCAAGTCCAAGGAGGACAAAAAGCACCTCATTTATGTGTTCTGTTCAACAATATAGAATGTAGTGCCTTTCTTTAAAAACTGTAGTTCCATTAAAAATAATGTTGATCATAGCAGTAGCAGAGGAGACTGTTCTAGTCTGGTACCATAGGGACTTGCATCCCAAACAATAACAGTGGCACAAGTTGAACATATGAAGAACCAGCATAGTTATATAAAAGTGAATTAAAGAATTTTATTACCTTAGTTTCTTTCCTCCATCTGCAATTTTAGCTTTTTGCAGATAACCTTCTTTTTCAACCATCTGCAAGAAGAATGCATATGTTAAAACTGTGACAAACTACTATGCATTGTTGATTTGAATAAACCTATGCTTTTCAAGAGTCATTGCAGTGATGGAAGTTTTCAGTCATAGAACTTTATTAATAATGCATATATAGCTTATGGGAAGTGCCTGCAAAATCATAGTCATTACAAGCTGTTAAATATCTAAAAGACAGACTATGAAGAGGAATGTGAATGATTTGTTAGATAGTGATACACCTTTATTGACTTTTCTTTCTGGGCGTTGAAGTGACTTGTTTAAAAAATTGATTGCAAATGGTAAAAGAAAGACAAATTGAATGCCTTCCTTTATTCTACCAAGTATCCTTAGAAAAGTTCTTCTTTTCAAGCCTCCCCATGTACCTTCTGAAGCCGGGATAAAGGAAGACTTCAATGGGACCAGGTAACTGAGCTAGTTGAATCATGGAAGGGCATTTAAAATAGCAACATTTCATATATTTTGGTCAATTGCCAAGATACCCTGTAGTAGCAGTATCTCATTATCTTCTTGCATGATGTAGGATTGCTTCCTTTTCCTATTTGCATATACTGTATTGGCTTTCATTTCTAATAGAGCTGCAAGTTTCCTAAAGGAAATTCAACAAGTCATTATAACTCCGCAGAAGTGTTTGTGGAGGTTTTGGCAAAATAAATGCACAATGCAAATTGTGATGGGTTGACTCCCTGCAAAGTCTATACTAGGTGTTTCAATTTCTTAGCATCCTATTTCTACCCTCCTGTGTCTGCCTCACATGCCCCATCCCAAGTCGTTAGCCTTCATCTTTCACTCTTAGTGAATTGCCCACACCCTTCTCCCTGAGCTGCCTAGTATCAGAGGACCACACTCCCTCAGTGCCACCCCATGTTATCCCCCCAGCTGAAATAGTCCACCATGACCATGTCTTCATCTCACAAAAGTCTTAAGTATATTTAATCTACTTCAAAATTAAATTAGTAAAACCCAGTGCGGTGGCAAGTGCCTATAACCACAGCTGTGTGGGAGGTTGGGGTGGGAGAATCTGTTGGTCCTAGGAGTTTGACACCAGCCTGTGCAGCATAGCAAGAACCCCATCTCAAAAAATAAACAAGAAGAAAACCAAATTTTAATATGTATGTCTTTTTATTAGAGGGTCTTTCCATGATTTCTCTGCCATCTCTTTTAGGTGCACCATCCTGAATCTCCATTTTCAGTTTGCCATTGTCACTGTGACAGCACATATCAGATCATGTTGTAAATGTCCTTTTATTTATCTGTGCCTGCAGGCAAATAATGTGCTATGAGTCCATCAAAGGCAAAAAACTGTACCTTTCACACCTGGATTCCTAGCTTCTGGAATATTTTGGTAGTGCCAATAGTCAAAATAATAAAATTGTTTGAACAAATAAGTAAATGAATGGCTATTTAAATGTTTATTTAAATATTTATAGTAAACTGGGCAAGCCAAGAAATTTATCTTCAATACTACAAGTGAAAGGAAGAGATATTTAGAGGTAAAGGAGTTGTTCCAAATAACTAAAATCTCACTGGTTAAATGTCTGCTCTGATATAGGTGAGAGTTTTTCTGCCTTGTTTTATTCCTAATACATAGCACGGGACTTAGTTTTAAAATGCATTTGATGAATACATTTTTGACTAAATAAATAATGATAGAGATAATAATAATGATGACTTATGAAAGTGATAGCAAAGTGTTTTTTACTTATATCCATATCCAGAAAGTTTCTTTTACTTCACCATGTTCTCCACAACTCTAAAGCATCTAAGGAAGTTTTCTTGGATAATTTTGAGAACCATGGTATTCACTTGTGCCTTTTTCTTTTGCATTTGGATACATCTATTCATTTGCTTTTTCCACATTTTATTCTATGTATACTGTCCCTTTTTCTTGGTGCCAGGAATTTTATTTTTCTACCTCGTAAAACCCATATAATAAATTTAGTGTTTAACTTTGTGTATCACTGGTATCCACAAATGTTTGGAAGAAAGATGTTTTCAATAGCAATTACCACCACAAAGGAGGTTCCTTTCTTTAGGAATGTATACTGAGAAATTTTGTTGTGTAACTGTAGAAAAAATTTATTGTTTTATTTAAGTTTTCTTCTGATTAACAGTTACCCAAAACCTGGATTTATCTACCAAAAAAACTACAAAAACCTATCAACCCTTCATAAAAATTGATGCATGCGTTCTCTGCTAAAAATATAGCCCCAGTTGTTTTTTCCAAAAATTCACAAAAGATCCCTCGGTAGACATTTGCTACCCACAAAGATAAATTATTGATGAAAATTTCTCTAAAAGAGATAGGAAATGTGAAAGGAAAAAGCTAATACTCTTATAGGGAGAAATCAACATAAACAGGTTTAAGGTGTACATCATAGAATTCTCTTTCTTTGAATACATAAGTAACATTTCCCCAGACACTGCAGGACTTTTCCCAGAATACTTGAGATTGATGCCAAGGGCTGGATTTCTCAAGTTAAGACTCAATAAATGTGACATCATTGTCATCAGTGGCTGAGCCAGTTCCATGGTCTTGGATCAATGCAATAGACTTTTCAGGAATGATCATACAGAGGTCCCAGGAAAAATGAGGACGAACTGAAGCAAGTTAGTTATCTTCTCTTATATCATTTTCCAAAGTCAGGCTGCCTTCCAGGTCATTAGAAGAAGCTAATAACGCTTCTGCTATGTTCTATTATCTACTACACTTGCTACCACCATGCATATTTGTTAAATGTTTACATGCAGATTTCTACATGTAGTATATCTATGTCCTACCACTGTGCACACATTCTCACTTCTGAGATCAGGTGTTTATTTTCCTTCATCTTCTTTATTTTATTTTATTTTTGAGATGGAATTTTGCTCTTGTTGCATGGGTTGGAGTGCAACAGCGCAATCTCGGCTCACCGCAATCTCCGCTTCCTGGGTTAAAGTGATTCTCCTGCCTCAGCCTCCCGAGTAGCTGGGATTACAGGCATGTGCCACCATGACCAGCTAATTTTGTATTTTTAATAGAGACAGTGTTTCTCCATGTTGATCAGGCTGGTCTTGAACTCTCGACCTCAGGTGATCCACCCACCTCGGCCTCCCAAAGTGCTGGGATTACAGGCATGAGCCACCGCACCCGGCCCTTTCATTGTCTTTTTAATACTTGATGTACACTTATTCATTCTTTTCAACACATTTTTAATTAATAACACTTCTTTCCTCTAAATGCCAGCTTCTCTGCTTACAACAGAACTGGAAAGATTAATAGGACAATTTTAATCCTCTTGAGGCTTAAACTCCTGGGAGTTCATATTCAAGATATTCCTGCTCCTTTTCTGGGGGGACGGGATACCATGCCCTGCTTAAGTCATCTCACAGACTCAGGCCATCTTTTAGCCTGGGTAGAAAATTCCAATTATGCTTTCTGCACTGAAAGCACTGCATTGTAAAGGGTCTCATGCTGGCAAGTGAAGTTTCCATGAGGTAGGATTAATTACTTTACTATTCTTTGTCATGATAGTTTGAAATACGTCACCATGTTTCAGACACCAGGAATCAGTTATTCTGGGAGCCTCATAGTGTGCCGAAAGAAGTATTAGGGCAAGCAAAAGATTGCTATGTATTTTGCATGTGGGTTTATATATGGTACCTTATTAATTTCTCTAATAATTATTCCTACTCAATGTTAATCCCATGGTTTGAAGGGACAATGATCTATAAATTCCAGTTGAGCGTGCTAGTCATCTAGAGCTCAGATGGTCTTGTCTCCAGTAATTTACAAAATTACTTACAGCTCTAGGTCTAAGTTTAGGATACTACTTGCCAAATTCTAGGCCAAATTGAAGTTCTTTAAAGAAGTAGCAGTCCCTGAACTAAGTATACTTAAGAAATGTCAACCAATCTTTAGATGCTAAATCTGGCATCTTGAGCTATTTGTCCAATGTTCCTTAGAAGCCCTATTTAACATTAAATGGCTGGAAAGATAAGCAATTTGTTCATATTGGATGCCAGCCAGTCTGCAAGCATTAAGGAAGTGCTCGGCAGACACAGCCGTGCTGAGATACAGATGAGAAGAATGAATGGCAGTGGGATACCCAGATAGCACCTGTTTATCAACCTACGTTGGAGGCGACAGACAAGACATGGGAGCAGAAGACAACCTTTGATTAATGGTAACAATCATGGCAGAAAGACTAGTGTGTTAACTGTACATACACACACTGCATTTTTTTTTATGAGAAGGCTTCATGTTGTTCTCAGATACAATTGCAAATAATAGATTTTCATCTACACCATTCCACCAAAGGGTTCTGTTAAAATAACCCTTTCTGTTTATAAATGGAAATAAACTTAATCTGCAACTTTTACCAGATTTTGATGAGAAGGGTTTGGCTTTTAACACCAGAACCACATGGTCCTTATGCCTCATAACATTTTCTCTGCTGATGTATTTAAGTTATTGTTCTCTTCCCCTTTGTTCTGATAATGTGCTCATTGGCAGCCATCTGAATCCTAGTTCAGCTTCCTAGGTTCTTTGATGTAGAAAGCGGGTGACTTAAATAGTATCAGAATATTCCCTATTATGTACTGTGAGATAGACTCAAGGGATCTTCATCTCAGTAAACACTAATAATGATGATAAATATGATTTTTCTGGATCCACAATGCTGAGACAGGCCCCAGCTCTAAACTGAGATGATCCCTTTAAAGTAGCATCACCCTATGAAACCTTCTGTGTGACTGGCTGACCTCTCTCTAAAAGAACTCTGCATCATCTCTCTATAACTACAACCCTGGGCCACTATAATTATCAAGCAGATTTAGCATTTAATTATTTTCCTATTTAATAATGAGGCAGCTGCTATACTTTCTCTGAACTTTTAATAGATCATAGTACTTTGCTGTTAATCTTGTCTGTTTCAATGATTTCTATTAAAGAGCACAGAATGAGGACACATTTGGTTACATTATTTTACCCCCAAATGATGCTTCACTTTCCTTCTTAAATTCCCGCCCCCCACCCACGCCCGCCATTTTTTACTTCTCCACTATTCATAGAAATATCTACCTTATCTGTCTTTCTTTTTTCTATTGCTTTTATTTATTTATTTATTTTGGCTTTGTTTTTAGGTTGCACTCTTTCTCTTTGGAACTCCTTGCTTACATTTTCTTCTCAATATTCACTTATTCCCATACTGTCTCTGCTATTCATGCTATATTTGATTTGCTCATTATCGGCGAACTCACGGTGGACATAATCCATTAAGAACAGAATCAAAAGCAGAAAAAATACCTTAAAACTCCAGCTTATCTGTACATCATATAAAATGCAAATAGTTTTTAAACATTTTTAAAAGTCTTAATTTTAGAACTGCCTTAAATATAGCTCAATAATGAAATATTATGCCTATAGAGATAGATTCAGTATGATGTTTTTGTCTGATGTAAATACATCATTTACTGCGTGTGCACATTTTTAAGAAGTGGTAAACCAAATATCTAAAGTTGGATGCAATGATTGCATGTGAAGAGGAGTAGAAGAAAAGCAAAGAATGGTTCTGGGTCATACGTAAGTGGTGACAGAAAGAGGTCACCAAGAATTCTCAAAGAGGTCCTTGATAAGCGTGTTTGATTTCAGCATGAAATTTGATTTCAGATTTAGGCATGGTTTACTCATTTCAACTTATTTATATTCTTTAATAAGTTTGTTGAGCAATGTTTTCATGGGTAGCCTCCCTCCCTTACTTTCTCTCACTTAGGATAAGACAACATGTCCAGCTTTGTGGTTATGCTGAATGTCTTAAACCATTTTTCAAATGTTAGGTTTGGCAAAGCACATATTATGTTTTGCCAAGTGCTTTTCCCCATCATGTTAAACCTCTGTGTATTTCAAGGGAAATTTTATCTGTATGTCTCTGATTTATTCACCCCTAACTCATCAAAATGTCATTTTGAAAATGTTATTATTTGATGTTTAAGAACCCCCATACGACTTTTTTTCTGAACCTTTCATCTAGCAACCAGTGTGTTCATTTGGTCACCACCAAGGAATCCAGGTTCTGTTTGGGAAACAGGCTGAGGAAGGCACCCTTTTTGCATCTCAAGAAATTTCTTGAGTCTTCTGGAGGCTTTTACTATAGCTCACCTCTCCGTCCCTCATGCACCACCCAACTTCCACCCACCATTGCTTTCTCTTCTTCCCTGAATTCTATTTATTTGTGTCTTTGATGTAAATATGTTCCTCGTTCTTTGCCTGTCACTGGAGTTCAATGAGAATGGCCTTCCTGGTTACTGTCTGGGTAACTTATTAGTGTAATTCAATTTCTGTGTTATAACTTAATTTCAGTCTAGGCAGTGGGGAAGAAAGGATTGCTCAATATTAATAGCCTTTATTGTTGCTGTTGTGTGTGTTCTTTTTCTCTACTCTAGAGTTAAATGGATTTCAAATGTGGAGCTGGATGGGAGAGGTATTGTCATTTGTTTCTGTGTTTCAGTGGCTTCTGAACTTCTTACCATCACTTCAAGGCCCTTTGCAATCTGGGCACTGCCTCTCTCTCCTCAAAACCCGTGACTCTTTTCCCTTGTTCATAATATTCTGACTGCTGTGGAATTTTTGCAGTTTTTCAGATGTAAAAACTTTGTTCTGACCTGGCGAACCTTGCACTTGTTTCTTTCTGCTTCAACATTCTTCTTCCAGTTCTTTGCTTGGCAAACTCCATCAATCTTGCAAAATCTCAAGTTAACTGGCCATTTCAAAGAATCCGTGTATGACTACTTAATCCAGTGTAGGTTCTCACAGAAACTTGTTTTTTTTTAATCATAGCACATTTTGTAATTTGCACTTATAGAATTATGCCTTCCTTTATTTAACACTTCTGTTCATCCCTAGACTGAACGCTTCTCTAGAAAGGGACATGGCCAGTTAGCATATTATCACATATTCCAAGCCTAGCACAGTGATGGCCTCCACAAATACTTGAGGTAATATACATGCTCTTATTTGAGAAAAGGAAGGGCACATGAAATAATGAAAACTTAGAGATGGTTTCTATTAGCATTATTAAATTATATAACTTATTATTGTTGCATAACTTATTATTAACAGCTTGAAGATCTGGAAGGATGTTTCAGAAAACCTAATTTTGTCCTACCCAAGTAGAATTTTGAAAGACTAAAGAGCTTTTAGAGTTTTTCAGCAGTTTAAGGAAAGCCCAGCTTGATCAATAGAACTATTCCCCCAAAGTCTCTGTCCTTTGTTTTAAAATAAGAAAACACTGTATTCTCACAATGTCTTTCATGCTCAAAGCCCTCACTACTATTAATTAATCCACAAAATGATATCTGGCTCCAAAAGGTAGAATCTGTGACTTAAGGTTTATCTGCAAAAGCCTGCTTTGCCCCCAAGCCATGGCAACTTCCTGAGCTCTGTCCTCAAAATCCTCCTAGCTCAGGAGGTAGCAGATGATTCTGTAAAAACCTGCCACAGGCTTTTGACTCCTGCAGGGTTATCCATAGACATGTCTTACACTCTGTTGATAAAAATAAACAAGATAAAGATTTAACATGTTATAAACAGGGTTCTTTTTCTTGAATGTTTCTTTAAGGGGAAAAGAAAAAGTACCCTGAAAATAATTAGGTCTCATGAACAGTTATAATGTAGAATATACAAGATCAGGAAACAAATGCATATTGATATATTTGATGATTCATGTACAAAACTGTTGTGATATTATAGCACTTTCTAAGCAACCACACCGATTCTCAGGAAATGATTTCCGTCTCTTCTACCGAAACCCTATGGATTTACATACATGTGGCATAAATAACATCATCTGTCAGTGAACTGGGTAGTTTCCATCCTGAAATTTTAGATTCAGATTAGGAATGTACTTTGGCCAATATTCAAAAGAAATAAATGCTTTGTTCTGTTTAACCATGCTGTTTACAATCTATTTTCTTAAAAGGAACATTAAGAGAGGGAGCATGACTCCCAAAGGGTGTTAGCCTCTATGAGAGCATCCAAAATGGCAGATTTCATTTTATAAAGTGAATAATTGTCCTACAACATGGTGGACCTAATAGGACACTTTGATAAATTTGGCCCAAAGCCAAGGTCTCTCATGTTTCCTGCAGAATGTTCAGTAGAGTTATCTCAATATGAGATATAAAGGAATTGAGATTTATATATCCCAACATTTTAGAAATAAATAAGCCTGAAGATCCATACAGTAGAGATGATGGATAATAACTCCAAAGGAAAGAAAGTCATTAATTCTCAGAAGTATTTTCCTGTATATTATTTCATATATGATAGCTCATCCTGGTAGGTACAGCCAAGGAAACTACTGCCAGGACTCCTGGATGACTCTGGAGGCCACCCTAACGCATGGTGGAGGTGAGGAGAGTTGGAGAGATGAAAGTAGGGAACATACCAGAGTGCAGAAAGAGTATGTGAGTCCTGGTAAAAAGAACACAGCATTAGATTAATCAGATGTAAAGAAAACTTCATAGGTTCTGAAAAATAATTCAAGTGTCAGTGTGAACGATAATGAATGGTCTATAATCAATCAGATTTTCTGTCTGGGGGAATGGGTGATTATTGGGGCATTGCTCATCAATATAGATAATTCATAAATAAGAATTTGGGATGAAGATAATGTTTCTGCCTTTAAAATAACAGTAAGAAATTCAATTCAAGTAGAGATTGATGGATAAAAGTTGAATGTTATCCATGTTCACAAGACACAGCAAGATAAGCGTTCAGAGAGATGATCCAGGAAAACCCAAGTCAAGACTAGGAAGTAAGCTGATTGGTAGTTCCAAAAGCTTTTAGAACTCATGGCACTGTGTGTGTGTGTGTGAGTGTGTGTGTTTGTGTGTGTGTGTGTGTGTCAATGGGAGAGGGAGAGAAGGAAGGAAAAAGAGAAAACAGAAAAATATTCAGGTATGCAGCAAAAAAGAGATAAATTGCAAGGTAAAAAATTTAAAAATTATTGTTTTTGCTTCTGTTTAGCAGGACTTCTCGATGTTATTTTTCCAAGGTCATTGGGGCTAAAATAGAGTATTGGGCAAATAGATCTATTATCTATTACTATATTATCTATAATTAGTGATATTCAAAGTGAGTTTCATTTATTTAGAACTGAGGCTGCAGAGAAACCCTACTATATGCAAGTAAATCAACAAATAGCCTTAAGAGTAGGCAGGTGAATTATGAAAACTATTTCTGAATATTCGAATGGTTCTTCTGATATTAGCTTATGCTTGATATAGTGGCATAGAAAATACATAATTAAGAATTATATAAAAATTAATTTTTTAAATAACTATAATTTGGATTTTATATATATTATAATTTTTATGTAAAAAACTTCGGGGCACCTTTAGGCACTGTTGAAATATACGTGCATATATATTTTATGTATAAACATACAGACACACACACAAACACAGACATTTACTGAGCTCCATTTTCAGCCTAACTTTTGCCATGTTTCATCAACTACTTCAGAGCAAATTTTTATGTGTTATTTTTACAAAATAATCCAGCTCTTCATAATTATTTTTGTACTTTATTTTCTGTGTAATCCAAATTTATTTAAAATAAAACCAAACAAATAAGGCATTTATTTTCCTATTTATTGGAGAACTACAGTGTGCCAGCCTTTATACGAAGTTTTAATAGTAAAAGAATAAATAAGACATAGTCCTCCCTTCAAATAGCTTATAGCTCAGTAAGAGTAATAAAGGAAATAGGCAATTTTAGTGTGATGGGGCTGGAATAGAGTCAAGACCCAGCTGCTATTGAGAGACAGATCAAAGAAGGGCTATCTAATTCAAATTTAAGGAATTAGAGGAATCCTTCCTAGAGAAAATGCTCTCTAAGTTGAGATCCACGTAATTAATTTTGAAAACAATATATTAGTATATCTAATTATATTGAAAAATTGGCTTTCACTACAAATGTTAGGCATATATTTATTAATATCTGCAACTAGCAACATTGTTTTAATAAACTTTTAATTTCTTATTACATCAATTCACAAGCATGTCTTTCCTGAACAAGTACTAGTGCCAAAAGCAATCTAAGTAGAAGTATGATATAATAAAGAAAATACAAGTCATGGCCTCTAACTTCAAGACATTTACAATCCAGCCATGGAACAAGTCTATTACCTATGAAATAAGAGTGAGCAACACAAAACAATGCATGAACATGTGCTGGGATGAAAGGACTATAATTGCTACAGGAAATCCAAGCTCCTTCAGGGTAAGAGCCATGTCTTAATCATGTTACTACTCCTGGCTTGAGGGTATGTGTTTGAGAGAGGATAATAAATAACGTAAATTGGGGATCATGATGCTGTAGAAAATTTGAAAATGAAATAATGAAAGTACTATTGAAAGAAGGCTGCTCTGGAATTGCTGCCTAGGATCAGTGGGGGGGATGATAGGGTATGATAAGGTCAGAAGCATTTCAAGGCTTGGGTGAGGGTTTGGGGGTGCACAAGGAGAAGCATATGGGCACCACAACCATTGAGATGTTTCATCAGAAAATGATGACTTATCCAAAGGGCAAGGGAGAAAATAAAGAACATAAAGAAAATGTGTTCTCATCCTAGATATATGTTTGCTACTAATAGAGATGGGCTCAATGGAAAGAGGGAATCAGATTGAGAAGGCAATGATGAAGGGTTCAACTTGAGGGATTTCATTTCTGTGATGATAGAGATGACATCCTAGAACAAATGACTAATTCACAGGAGAGAAAGGTTACAAGCATAGACCTGTGTATCACAAGCTTGGAAGTGAAAACAAAAGCCATTAAATTTTCATTATGCCTTCATTCAACACATACTTACTGAGTCCTTAACATGTTCCAGCAATTATTGTAGTCATGGGAATGAAGTAATGAACACAGGAGACAGTGTCCTTGCCCTCATAGAACTAAAATTCTAACGGAGTGACAAACTAACAAAAATAAATGCTGTAGTATGCCATCTGGTGGTAAGGTCTATAGAGTAAATTAAGGTAACAGAAGTGTACATGGAAATGGTGTGGTTTCTTGTTTGTTCATTTGTAGGTTCCTTTCTGTTTCTTTTTTTTTTTTTTTATCTCTCTCTGCACAGTCTAGGCTCACTGCAACCTCCACCCCCAGTGTTCAAGTGATTCTCCTGCCTCAGCCTAACAAGTAGCTGGGACTACAGGTGAGTGTCACCACACCTGGCTAATTTTGTATATTTTTAGTAAAGATGGGGTTTTACCATGTTGGCCAGGCTGGTCTTGAACTCCCAACCTAAAGTGAGCCCCCTCCTCAGCCTCCCAAAGTGCTGAGATTACAGGCATGAGCCACCACACCTGGCCACTATGGGTTTTGTTTGTTTGTTTTTGTTTCATTTTTTTTTTAAGAGAGATTAGGGAAGACCTATTTAAAAAGGTGATATTAGAGCAGAGATGTAAAGCAAAGGAACATATGAGATATCCAGATTTCTGGGCACCAAATAAATTATTTTGTAACAGATAGAGGCAAAAGCAGGTGGAATGGCCGGGTGGAGGAAGAGGTATCAGCTTCATTGGAGCAGAAGGAGACAGGAGAAGAAAGGAAGAGGTGGACTGGGGAGGTCGATGAGTCTTCTAGGGCCTAGTGAACCATTGGATGTTTCTTAGCATTTACCTGGGGTAGACTAAAAGCCAGGGAGGATTTTGAGTCAAGGAGTGATGTGAGATGGATCGAATGTTTGTTTCCCCTTAAAACTCATATGTTGAAATCCTAAACTCCAATGTAATGTTATTAGGAGGTAATTAGGTCATAAAGGTGGAGCTCTCATGAATACGATTAATGCCTTTTTAAAAGGGACCCCAGTTCTCTTGCCCTCTTTTTGCCGTGTGAGGATACAAGGAGAAGTCAGCTGTTTGCATTCCAGAAGAGGGCCCTCACCAGATCCTGACCAGAATGGAATGCTGATCTTGGACTTCCAGCCTCTAGACCTATGAGAAATAAATTTCTGTTGTTTAAAAGCCGCCTTGTTTGTGGTATCTGTTGTATTAACAGACTGACTAAGATAAGAAACAAAATCTAATTTACATTTTAACAGGATCACTCCCACTGTTGTGTTGAAAATAAACAGTAGAAAGCGAAAGTGGGTAAACAGGGAGACTATTTCAATAAACTGGGTGACAGATGATAGTAATGGTGGTGAGAAATGAACTGAATCTGGGTATATTTTGAAGACAGAGCAAACTGGGTTCTTTGGTGTTCGTTTATGTTACGACTGAAACAGGGGAAGATGACTTTTAGTGTTTTGACTGAAGCACCTGGAGGAATGAAATTAGCATCTTGTGAAATGGAGAAGACTTGTGAAATGGAGAACGGGTTTGGGCAAAAATCGGGATCAGTTTCAGATATGCTAAGTTTAGGATGTATATTAGAACTGTGTGTAAAAATGCCAGAATTTATAGTACTGAAGTTCAAAGCTGTGGTCCATGCTGGAAATAGGAATTTAGAACTGGCTAGTGTTACATGGTCTAAAGCTACAACACTGAATGAGATGCCCTAGGAAATTCCTACAGAGAGAAAAAATAAAAAATAAAAACTGAGCTCCAAAATGAAGAGGGACCAGTAACGGGGATTGAAAAGAGGTGGCTCTCCAGCTAATTGGAGAGCCATGAGAAAGTGGTTACTGGTGGTCATGTGAGGAAAATGTTTCTTTTTAATAAAAAATTTAGATTCAGGGGATATATGTGCTTATTTGTTACATGGATATACTGCATACTGGTGGTTGTTGGGCTTCTAGTGTACCCACTACCCAAATAGTGAGCATTGTACCCACTAGGCAATTGATTCAAGAAGACAGCTATCAATTGGGTTAAATGCTCAGATAGACCTACTGAAGAGAGAACTGAGAAGTTACTGATGGATTTAACAACATGGAGGCAATCGGTGACCTGGATAAGAGGTGAATGATTGAGATAAAAGCCTAAATAGAGTTAGTTCAAGAGACAAAGGGAGGGCAGAAATTGGAAACAGCAAAGGTAGACAATTATTTGGAGAAATTCTTATCCTAAAGTAAAGCAGAGTAAGGAGAAATAGCTGGAGTGGGGATGTGGGATCTGGAACATGAAAAGCAATAGAAAACAGGAACACTGAAGCAAAAAAAGAAATTATTGTTGGTGCTAAGGATGGGACATCCCAAAGAAAACAGGGATGAAATAGCTAGAGATAGACAGGAATGCAGTAATCATAGTGCAATATCCTGTAAGCCAATAAGACTGGAAGCATATTGACCAATATGAAATATAGCAGGAAAGACAAGTTGAATGAGTATAGAGGAAAAGCACATTGTATTTATCAAAAAAGAGGTCATTAAAAGAAAGAAGTATCAGAACATATCAGAAAGGTTGGTCTTACGTGTTTTTAAGATATATATAATACTTTATTCATTCACGTTATTTACAATATTTCAGGTAATCTTTTTGTCACTAGGATATAACAATACACAAAAACATGGAAAAAAGTGCCATTCTTACGGATGTTGAGTCGATTAATTTTTTTTTGAAGACAACAACAACAATAACAAAAAAACTATCAACATTTACAATAAGCCCTCTGTAGTCTCTGGTTCCTGTTATTCACACGCTTATGTTATCCTCTCCCCTTGTGTGAACTAGACTTAATGACTTACTTTTAACCAAAAGAATGTGGCAAAGCTGATGGCGTATTGCTTTTACAATTAGGTTACAAGAGATTTTGACTTCCATCTTGCTAGCAAACTCTCCCTCTTGCCTTCTCATCTTGGATGCTTTGAAAAAGCAAGCTGTTATTTTGGAGAAATCTATGTGGCAAGGAAATAAGGGCAGCCTTTGGCCAACATTCCTGGAAGAACTGAACCCAGCCAACAACCACATAAGTGAGCTTGAAAGCAGACCTTCCCCAGTCAAGCCTTCAAATGAGATCCCAATTCTGGCTGATGCTTTTGTTGCAACGTTTTGAGAGACTCCAAGCTAGATCCCTCTACTAAGTGATGCCTGATTCCTGACCCACAGAAAAATGAGATAATAAGTTAAGCTGTTCTAAGTTGCTGAGTTTTGTGGCAATTTATTTTGTATCAGTAGATGAAGAATATAATGACTTAAACACTCACCAGTTGTTCCAATGGAGGAATGACATCTTTCAAGATATGCTGTGAATGATTCCTTCTATGTCGGGATATCTGCAAATATATTGACATTGGATATTATTACATAATTTTTCTTGATAGAGTTTAGTAAGAATACACATAAAATAACCAATTCAGTGTTATTCAAGCATGTGAATTAAGTAGATATAAAGTGAGAAGTAAATGTTTTGGACATTGACTAATTTAAATAAAATATGTACTCAAAGATGGCTGGCTGCAAGCATATCTCAAACCCAATTCTCTTCTTACCATGTAACCTTGACACCCCTTTCTTCAAATGTTGAAGTCTGTGTTCTCTCATGTGAACCTGGGCAGACCTTATGCCTGCTTCAATAAAAAAGTACAGCAGAAGTTCCACTCTATGACCTCAAAGATTGGAACACAAAAATGTCATACATTCTCCTGTGTCCTCTGAGAACCTTCACTCTTGGAAAATATGTTGGAGGAAACCCAAATCACACCCACAGAGTAAGCACAAGGAAAGCCTTATAGGTTTCCGATTGATAGAAAGGCTGAGGTTCCAGCAGACGGCCAGCATCAACCACCAAGCTTGTGAGTATAAAGAAGTCCTCTATCCTTCCCAGGCTCTGGTAATCATCATTCTATTCCCTATCTCTATGAGATCAATTGTTTTACAGCTCCCCCAAATGAGTGAGAACACGTGAAATAAGAAATGATAAATGCTCGGGTTAGTTAATACCCCAATTACCCTGATTTGATTATTATACATTGTAGACGTGTGTTAAAACATCACACTACCCGTACATATATATGCCCATTATGTACCCCTATTAATTAAAAATGGAACATTAAATTTAAAAAGAGCCCTAGCCTGGGCAACATAGTGAGACTCCAACTCTACAAAAAAAATTTTTTTTTAATTAGCTAGGCATGGTGGCACACACCTATAGTCAGTCCCTAGCTACCCCAGAGGCTCAAGTGGGAGAATCACTTGAGCCAGGATTTTGAGGCTGCAGTAAGCTATGATCACACAACTGCACTCCAGCCTGGACAACAGAGTGAGACCCCACTCTAAAAAAAAATTAAAATTAAAAAAAAAGAACTCCCGATGATTGCCTTTTGGCCATTGAGTTTCCCCCAAACTTCAAATGTCCCAGAAGAGAACTCAAATATATCGTGGGGTAGAAACAAGTTATTCCTGTTGTGCTTCATCTAAATTTTTGGACAGACTCTAAGCATGATAAAAACATTGTTTCACACCTCTATGTTTCAAGGTGATTTGTAACTAGGACAAAATATTTCATATTGAAATTTTTTTTTGTTGATGATGTGAGCTCAGCTTTTTCAGGATCAACATTCTATTAAGTCTCATGTCTTCTATTAGTAACCAGATGTGTTTAAATACTCAAAAATCACACTTTTTTATGTGCTTTTAGAACAAATTAAAATAAATCTTAATGTTCTTTTTCCTGAAGAAGCATAATAGACAGATTCTACAATAAAACATAAAGAGAAAGAGAATTTATAATAAAATCTTACACTGTTTTATAATTTAATCAGAAACTCCCATTAATATTGTTTCATATTTACTTGGAGAGAAAGAAGGAGGGAAGAAGGGGCATGAGGAGGATGAGAGAGAGAGAGAAAGAGAGAGAAAGAGAGAGAAGTGTAAGAAATTAAAGAAATAAAGCAGACCTGAGTACTATGTCTAGGAAAGGACTTTATTGTTTTTGGTTCTGGTTACTGGCACATACAACTGACTGAAGGAATTAGATCAATGTCTGTGAAGATTTTGAGAGAATTGTTCTACTAAAAAAAAAAAAAATCAGAATCCTGGCCTAAAAAATTCCACGACTCTATACAACCTGGAACCCCACATTTGCTCTAGGAAAACTGGGTTATGAAGAAAGTAAAAATCCAAGGAGATAATTTTCCCCAATGTTCGCTTCACAGGTGGCCTATGGAAGATAATTGAGAAGGAACAGACTCCAGAAAGCAGGAGTCTGGCCCCTGGAGAACAGTGGCCATGGGGAATTTCAGAAAGGAGAGCCGGGGACTGTCTCGACTTTGAGGGAAGTTGTCTCACAGAGACTGGCCAGTAGGATTTAATTATTGTTTTGGTCCAGTGACTGTTGGCTGTTTACCTATTTTTCCTTTGACAAATGAGAAAGGTTTTTGTTTGTTTTTCCCAGGTACCAAGTTCTTGCTCCATTGTTGTCTGTTGGACGTGGTAGGGAAAATGGGACAGAGCTTATATCTCAAGCTCTAAATCACTTACCTGGGCTGTCTCCCCACCCCTCCCGTAAAACCTGGACTTTATGGAGAGAGCTGTTTATCACCAGAGATTCTGAAATTTGAGCTTGATGCTGTAACTGGATGGGACTTTAGGCTGTGTCCGTTGGGGAGGTGGACGGATGGTGTAAATGGCTATATGGTGAAGGGTATGGCCGTTCACCAAAATTGTATCCTCTTTTCTAGATGCTACATTTCTCAGCCTACCTTGCAGTTAGGAGTGGCCATGTGACTAGTTCAGATCAAGGGATGTGAGCAGAAACAATGCCAGCCACTCCCTGGCTAAGGCTATTAACCAGGGAGTGTTTCCCCTCCATGTCCTCTCTTTCCTCATACCCTGGCTGGGAAAACAATGAACAAGGCCCTACGGAGGGATGAAGTTGCAAGATGGAAGGAGTTTGGGCGCTGAATCACCATGTGGGGAAACCATACATAGGCCAGTAAAGCTCACTTTGTTTTCTTTAGTAAATTTTTATTGTGGAATAATTTTATACTTAAGAGAAAATTTGCAGAGGGAGTTCCTGAAGAAAACTTCCATCTAACTGTTATATAAGTGAGAAATAAGCTTCTATTTTTTGGAATCTTCATCTATTTTAGAGGATTTTACAGCTGCTGGCATTACCTTAAATATGTTACCCATAGTTGACACTCAATTAACGTCTAAATGAAAGGTCTTATGCATGAGGAAACTGAGGGCAGAATACTTAGTTAATGGGAGTGATCGTAGAAACCCAAAATTCACACTTATTAATTATCCACTGATACTTCAGCTTCTTCTCAGGAGTGGAAGAATATATGCATTTGGTATCTAAACCTCTTTAAAAACGGAAATTTATTTTATCTTGCTATACATTTAGAATGTACTACTCTTAATTACTACTCATTATACTAAGATTTATACTCTCCACTGAAAATTTCATACATACGTCTTATATTTAACTTTCAAGAGTGGAAGAGTTCCAAGATGGAAGGAGTTTTCCTGTTCTATTTCCTTAAAACCCAACTAGATTCCCATTCTTAGGACAAAAGTAATTCTCCTGGAAAGTAAAGAAACTCAAGTTTTAAGTGTTAGAGAAGTAGCAAGTAAATGTCTCCACAATATTGATGAGTGGGCACTTGGCCTTTAACTATGTCAGTTGCACCATTTCTTCTATGGCTAGCTCCATGCCCTCTTTCATCTGACCACTACTAAATTCTTATGGGCATACAGACACACTTGCCTCTTAATATTCCTTCCCACTCACCTATAGAAAGCTTTTATTTAAAGCAGTGTTTGGAAATGTGTGGTGTACATATTATTAGGAGCATGAGAGATTATTTTAGCTGATGAGTGTTTTCATTGTAATGATTTATAAAATCCTAAGGTTTCATAGAAAAATGTATCACACCAAAACCATTTACTAGTGGTATGAATATATTTTATTTTAAAATAAAGCTATTTAAGTTTAAATAATATAATTAAATAAGTAATTTATGGTATGAAATACGGAAAAAACTCACAAACATAGCAAGTGAATGACTGAAGTTTGGGAAACAAATCTAAATAAGAAGACTCAAAATAGAAACTGGGCACATACTTATTTCACCCTTAAAGGGGCCCGTTGAGTCCATGGTACAAATAAGAATGCAAATTGAGAAATTTATACAAAGATAATATTGTATGCTAACATATATTGAGTACTTATTATCTGCCAGGCCTGGTTCTCTATGTTTTTCATTTATTAGCATGTTTAATTCTCACCCAAACCTTAAAAGGTTAATAATATTAACCATTTTTATAAGTATCGAAGTGTAAACACAGTTTAAGTAACTTTGAAAATCCATAGCTAATGAAAGGCATAGGTAGTATTTTAACCTAGATCTAGGAATAAGCTCAACTATGACACTTTATTATTTCTCCAGCAATATAAGTGTGTGTGTGTGTGTGTGTGTGTGTGTGTAGGCAGTCACTACATTCTTGGGGAACTACAAAATTGAGAGCCTCCATGTGCATAAAAGGATATTTCTAAGGTAGAATTTAGAGTCAGACTTATGAATTTGTACACATTTATACAGGATGCTAGAAATCAGGTTCAAATTTGTTGTGAATCATCTTAATACTCCTTTAGGGGAAGTAATATTGCCGATCATTCCTAAATCAATAAACTAGCCAATCTATCATTTTCAACCAGGTTATGAAGATGTTGAAAAAAGAGAGCTTTCATCACCTGTCTTTTGCTTTAATGTTGTTCTCAGTAAAGCATTAGACAAAGAAATATGTGATCACTCCAAATCAGATTATGTTGACTGAGACTTATGACTTAGGAAATTCTGGATCCAAAATGGCTTAATTGTTTTGCATGGATATCAGGAAAAATTAGAATATTTCAGGTTGTCTTTACATAATATACTTAATTGAAATAATAATTATAAAGAAAACTTGGGTCAACCAAAATCTTATCAAGTAAGTTTGAAGGGAAAAAAGTCTCTCCTAAGCCATAGTATAAATAACAGAAAATGTTATAGTACTTATATAGATATCGATTAATAGCTTATTATTATTATTATCTGACAATTTTACAAATTATTATGGGACATGCTCTTGACAAATATTCCAGCTTAAAACATTAGATGTCCTTATGAACCATTTATTTATACCCAGAAAACATTTCACATTTAGTACATCCATATGTCAGTAATTTCTAATAGTAGGTGATCAAAATATACTTGTTTGTTTGTGTTATAAAATCTCTACTACCAGTATTGCAGAGAGAATTTCATTTTAAACAGTAGTTTAAATTCTTCCTCAACAATCTCGGAACTTTTAAAATGTATCTGATATCAAAACCCTACATTTCATTCTTCAAGTTGCTTAGATTAAGTTTCAGAATGCTGACAAAGGAGGGTTCCAACATTTGATCTTCAATCCTTTTTGCTTTTGCTAAAATTGTTCATTAATTATTGAATTTTGAAAACTTGAATAGAAGAATAATATTAGCAGTAGCTTGATACAACTTTATTTCAATAAATTATTTTCTCTCAAAAACAGAAGCATTTCTGTAAAGCTTCTGAGAAGCTTTAATGTATTATGTTTATGCATGTCTCTTTTATTTTGTTTCCAAATGTTTTTATATAGTATATAGGTCCCCCCTCTAAACAGAAGAGAACATGTATATATGTCTATTGCATAATTAAATGTTCACAGCCTCATTTATTTTGCTAGTTATTATATTTATAAATGATGGAATGTTGGTTTCAATATCATGCTAAAATTCCCATTTGAAAAATTTTGTGAATTCCTACTCTTAATTTACTTGCAATATTTTAGAAAAAGAAAAGGGGCCCTGACAATTCTGTTTCTCCGATCTGTTTATTAAGAGTTTCATTCAAGGTGGCATAATTATGTCTTAAATTATTTTTATTACAATATTCTGCATATTAAGCAACTGAGTTTTCCTGATAAATATTTGAACTGATGGTAACCCTTCTTCTGGGGAGAAAAAAAGAATCCAACCTTATCTTTTACTGCGTGTTGGCAATCTTGTTTTCAATGGCACTATTTCCTATTGAATTATCACGTCCTGCAAATAGGAATGATTTGTAACTACCATTGAAAAAACTTGAAATATAAAATTCTTCTGACTTGGATTATTTTGAACCTAGTATTACTGAAAATCTGTGTTTTTCCTTATTTATCACCACCCACCACTCTCTCCCTTTCTACTTCTGTTCTTCCCCTCCCCAGGTATTTAGCTTTCTAATTGTGCAAAGCAAAATGAGAAAAGATAGTATTCTGAATATATAATGCGTATTTTCCTTCAAATTCCTCTTTGTTCTTATTAGGATATGGATCATAATTAAGTTTTTCGGATATATTTTTCTCCAAAAAGAGGAATTAAAAAGTCAGTTTTTCAAAGTGTCTTCATTTTTTCTTCCATTCCTTTTTCATTTTTATCTATTTAAAGGATATGAAACTGATGGGTGGGATTAGTATGTGATATATTACATACTGCAAAAATAACAGAATTTGGGCATATTATTTTCCGTGTGTAGGAGGGTCTACTATGAAAGTTATACATAAACATGAAACATTCCTCATAGCTCTGATTTTAAATAGATTCCCATTTTTGATGAAAGTTTATATCTTGTGGCTTAGAATTGAAATAAAATCACTTGAAGAAAAGCATTAGTTTGTTCCAACATTTTCACAGACATGTACGTTTCTGAGGCGTACCTCCCATTAGCAACGTCCCTGGATACTTGGATGAAAAGCAGCAATAAATCTGTGGTTAAGTTTAGTTTTTATCTCTACAGTTTCTTAAAAGTTTTTTTGGTGTATCCCAATTCTTACATTCAAATCTTCATTTGTTTTGCCAAATTCTATTTCTTAAAGCTATTACAATCAGGAATTAAGGAAAGTTAGTGAAGCTTTTTTTTCTTTACAGTTAATCTTCTAATTTTAACTATTTGTGGACACATGTAAAATTTATCCATGTCCCACAATTATTCTAACACTACCTAAATGCATATTTTCATAATCCTAGTGGGAGCCCATGTCATAAACGAAAGAAAGACGCAATTTTTCTGTTTTGTTCCTTATTAATGTATGATAAGTAAATTGTTTCACAATTCCACTTTCCTCCATCTGCCCACAATATCATTCAATTGCCATAGTGGACATTCAGAAGCAAATATTCTCTCTTTTTTTTTTTGGGAGGGGGGCTCTTCCCTAAGCCTCTTTTGATTGTTTATTATTGTCAGTCAGAAATCTGACACTCTTATTTTCTTTTTTATCCCCAGCACAAAATGAAAGGAAATGATTCAAAAACCTTCTTGAGGACAAATAAAAGTTTATCAGCTTTTAAAAAAATGTGTGGATTTTTTTTTATAAACATCTGCATCACCTGCAGTGCCCACCAGCCTCTCGCTCCTGGCACAAGTCTACCTGACTTTAACTCAGCTTCAACCACATTTTCCTATATCCCAGATAGCCAAAGGGAAGCGTTTGCTAAAATGGTTCTAACTCCTTAATATTCTTTCTCTGCTTTATTTAGTCCCAAACACATGTGTTCCACAAAGAAAATCAAACTGCGTCGTGACCTTACTATTTAAATAAAAATTCGTTATAGATAATACACACATTTTCTTGCTTATTGCTGAATACCATTCCCTTTAGCTTTCCCCTATCTTTTTTGTATATTTTTGCTAGATCGTTTCTCTCTAACAGTTTTCTCAGACTGAGAGGGGTCATTCACATGGAACCTGGACATACCACAATTTTTAGCCTTCAAAACGGCTTTTAAGATAAGAACCACCAGAGCCAAGAAACTCAGAGATGCCTAAGTAATATAATTTTCTTGGTTTTTCTCTGTAGAATCACGTATTTTTTAGCCATGAATTTCTAAATTGATATAATGAGAAACTCAGGGCCAAAATAGACATATAAACATTTTATTCTACTCATAATGTTACTAATGGTATTAGATCTAAGACATTATATAATTCATCAAAGCCAAAGCTATAGTTCCTACCATTAGCAGATAAAATAACTTATTTATCTCTTTCACTCCCAATAATATAAGCACTTACTCTCTTGATATAAACAAAATGAAATAGTTTAGGGAGTAGATTAAGAAAACGTAGGTGGATAATCTTGAACCAAACTGATATTTTCTCCACAACTAAAGTCATATGTTATATTTAAAATAAAAAGATTTAAGACAACAGAAAACAATACCAAGAACTACCACACAAATACCTCATAAGAAAGCAACATAGAAAATAATTAAGGATCTAAATGTTAAAATTATCTACCTATTCCTAACCAAGTAAAACAAATCATTGTCAAATCACCATTTGGCTATGTTTGGCAGAAACAATTTCTATCTAATTTAATGACGTTTAACTTTCTGGAAATTCTTAACAAATTAGAATCAGGCTTTATTTTCAGTCTCAAATAAAAATGTTTCTTTCATTGCCCAGAAAGGCTTTCGTTGAAATAGGAAGTTTACTTCTTACTTCTTCAAGTGTATGTTCCATCACTGAAGAAGAAATTCTCTTTTGTGAAAGCTCTGATCTATGATAGATCTAATTTAATCCATGATATGCCAAGTTTGACAAAGATATCTACCCACAGTCAGCTGTCAGTAGTCTACTGACACCTTTCTTCATATATCACTATTTCTTAATGCAAAGGTGGAAAAGTGTTAACTCACTGAAAATGGTCTGCCTATGTTGAAAGGTCACTTTTAACAGCTTTGTGGGAAGCCAAGCTTTGAACAATTATAACATTCTTTCAAGAATTAACAGGTTCTCAGTAAAAGATTTAAAATAAGCATATTGAATGTCCTCAGTATCTTTAGTCAATAGCGAATAATTGTATCCTCCCAGTTTCCTTTCTTCACTTATTCTTTGAGATTTTCAGAGACCCTAAACTCACCTTCTGCTGCCGAAAAAGCAGATTTAGTTCTGAAGGTTAATCCAACTCAGCAGGATTGAAGGATGGCACTTTTCCTTGGTCGTAAGTATGTTGGCTCAGGCCAGACAGCTGTTAGGACATTCTCCTCTGGGAATCGTGCCCTCAACACCCACCGCTGATGCACATACATGGTCTACTGGCTGCCGACTTCCATGCCCATCTGCTCAAATGGCATGGTGCCCACTCACAAGTTGGCTGGATTCTTGCCCTTAGTGTGTAGGTGCCAGGCAATGATGGGTTTAGATGGGCAGCCTGCATAATACTACAAGTGACAATTTTTTTTTCTTTTTTTCTTTGTACAATATCTGTCCTCTGTGCTTCCCTGAAAGAGAAACTTGTGTTTCTCCACCTTCGATTATACCTGTGGACATATGTGGCCTTGTACAGGTATGTCCAAATGTATCCAACCTGCCACCAACAGTAAGATGAAAGGGAAGAATTCACAGAGCCCCACATGACAAGTGCTAACACTGAAATGGGTTGGATTGTGAAAATCCTGACCACCTGGAGTCTGTCAGAAGATATTTACCATGGGTGTAAGTACAGCAGACCTCTCATAGATAGCAGTGGCATCAGGAAGCAGCTTAAGTTACAGCACTTTTGTCTGTTGCAGTTCCAGCACAAATCATTTGCCTTGCATTAAAAAGGCACATACAACAGCAAGGGAAATAAATCAGGCAAAAAGAACAAACTTAATGGGAACACAATTTATATGTTCAATGACGGCAAGGGTACAAGCTAGGATATTCAGACCTCAGAAATAACCCTGACTGGAGGTCTTAATGGAAAGAAAAAGAAACAGAAATAGCATCTCTCTTTCTAATGTACAGCAAACCCGTGGAGAGGAATAGATTGGCATAGGAGGTTGTGACTTTAATGATCCAAAGCATATGAATGCTTGTTAGCAGACAGCAGACAGACATAAGTAAGAACAACAGTAATGGCTGCATCTGCAGCCTGGCCTATGGCACTAAAACCAATCAGGCAGCATTGGAGAGCTGTGCCGGAAGGTATGTTAAAGCTGCGCTTTCCTTGTGTGTTTATTTAGGGGTGATTGAATTCAGGGTGTTGTCAGTCTGCCTTGGAGAATGGTTATCCAATGTGTAGGCATGATCTTTCTCTCTGAATATGCTCTGTTGAGTCAGTTAGTTATGTGTGACTACTTGATCTGTCCTAGTCTTTATACAGTGCCAACATTCTCCAGTCCAAGTTCCAAAGGAACAGGGCCTAAAAACTTTTGGCTCCAGAATCAAATTAGGCTTCTCTGCTTCCCTAGCCAGAAGTGCATAAATACCCAATGGCCAAAACCAAAGAATTTGACATTGTGGAATGAATAGAGCTGTCATATACCACTAAAGTGTAGAAATATCTACTGTTTGAAGTCAAGACTAGTTCAACATCTTCAGTAATCAGAACAGACTTCTTTGGACACCTTTATGGGTTAGTCTGGCTTTTGATTGGAAACGTTTCTGGCAAGCTGTTGATTCCAGATATCAGAAATGTAAGAACATACGGTTTATAAGAGGAAGTCTGCCATTTTTTTCTGTCAAAAAAATTGTTCAAGGCAGCACATTTTTATAAAAGATGGGTCCTTCATTTACCTCCAGGTTAGCACCACTTACTTAGATGTATTCTAAAAGAGAACTAGTCAAAGAAGAGGTAAATCGGTATAGTTGAAAAAATATTATTTGAAGCTAAATTGGGAGTTAGCTCAGGAGTTTCTGGTGAAAATAGAAAAAAAGAATGACTAGATTGATCCAAAACTCATTAATCTGATTGCTGTGGTATGATTTTGCTATCAAAGTTCCCTGATAAATCATTTCTCTCACAACTTGTCACATCCCAAGATTATAACAGTAAGAATCACATACAACTAATTTCTTGAAAATGAAGAAAAGCAGATGTCCTATCAAGGGACTCTTGAGGGCAAGGGGCATGTTTTATTCATCTTTAAATCTGCAATACTTAGCATAGTGTATAACACTATATTGGAATTGGCCTTTCAACCTTTATATTGTACCTCTTTATACATGTGACCTATTATTTATTTGAATTCACCACAAACTTCAATAGCTTTACCCTAAGATACCTTGTTAGAAACATATACATCATTCTTTTTAAAATACGAACCAACTCAGTTGCAAGCCTTTTCCAGGTGGACTTCCATAATTTCTCTTAGGAGCTTTGACATCTACTCTTACTGAAAAAAGATTTAATTTTCAAAATGACCCCCCACAATGAGTCTTTAATTGAAATAACTGATCCTACTTTGGATACTAGTTCCTCGACCTGTGTAGCATATATAATACTTGGGGCTTATGTTCCTCTTCTAAAGAAAAAAACCTGACCTTTTGATTGGAAATGTTTCTTGGAGAAGAAATAATAATATAGATAGGTGAGCCGGGTGCGGTGGCTCACGCCTGTAATCCCAGCACTTTGGGAGGCCCAGGCGGGCGGATCATAAGGTCAAAAGATGGAGACCATCCTGGCCAACATGGTGAAACCCTGTCTCTGCTAAAAATACAAAAATCAGCTGGGCATGGTGACGCGCGCCTGTAGTCTCAGCTACTCAGGAGGCTGAGTAGCTTGAACCCGGGAGGCGGAGGTTGCAGTGAGCCGAGATTGCACCCCTGCACTCCCGGGGTGCAGTTGTGGGGATGAAGGTATTAATGACAAAGAAGTTAACAAATTTGCCTTTCGCTACAGAATATCCAAGAGGCTGATCACTTGGTAGTGCCTGGTACCACGAAGATACGGTCAAGACTGCCTGCAACAGCCATCATTCAGAAAGGCTAGACTCCCAGGCTTACTCACCCATTGCAAATAGTCAGATGACGGCTCCCAGACCTTCATGAGACAAGATTAAACAAGGAAGCTTCTAGAGTCTAGACTCAAGGTCACTTGGCATTGCAGAGGGAAGAGGTGAGTGTGAGACTGCAAACTAGGGGATTAAAATCTACCTCATTAGCAACAAGACTTTTAGTCCTCATCCTCAGTCAACCTCCCAGATATGTCAGAGGCAAAAATATATCCCTTCATCCAGAAAATTGGAGGAGTCTTCTCTAGCAGAAATGAATGGCTCCCAGGTCCTACAGACACTAAAATTTGGATATCCCAAATGAAAAGTCAGCTTCATAATGTGATTGATTTAGAGAAGACTGTCAGTCAAGAAGTCGGGTGCCCCTGCTCCAAACACAAGGAAATTTTAATCAGCATTTTAAATGCCTCTTTAAAAAATGTGAATAGGCAGATATGAGTTACTATAAATTAACTACTTACTAACTTACAACTAATAATTAAGGAAATATTTATTGTATGAATAATAACATTGAATAATATGTGCAATGTACTGTTTCAAGTGCTAAATAAAACAACCTCTGTTCTCATGAAGCTTACAATCTTTAGAAAAAATTGTGAAATGAAATAAGAATATCAAAATAAGCAAACAGAAAGAAACCCAAAGTAAGCAGAAATAATACAAGAAACAGATGGAAACAAGCGAACAAAAACGATTAGCACTATAATTAAAATAAGAAAATATATAGGATTCATAAAAACAGAAATAGTAAATGAGAGTGGCATTAGGAAAGTAAAAATATAAATATATTTTTTAAATCAAGTAAATTTCTGGAGGAAAAAATAGCTAACCCAAAAATATCAGGAAAAGTGAAGACACGAGTAGAAAGAAAAGATCAAGTCCGGGTGCGGTGGCTCACGCCTGTAATCCCAGCACTTTGGGAGGCTGAGGTGGGTGGATCACTTGAGGTCAGGAGTTCGATACCAGCCTGGCCAACATGGTGAAACCCCATCCTAACTAAAAATACAAAAATTAGCCAGGTGTGGTGGCCCATGCCTGTAATCCCAGCTATTTGGGAGGCTGAGGCATGAGAGTCGCTTGAACCTGAGAGGCGGAGGTTGCAATGAGGAATGAGACTCTGTCTCCAAAAAAAAAAAAAAAAAAAAAGAAAGAAAGAAAAGATCAGGGAATAAAGTAGGAAGTTCAACATCTACCTAACAGAAAAATCCAAAAGAACAATTTTTTTTAATAGCTGGAAAAAGAATTTAACATGAAGTACAAGAGAATGTCTCCAAATTTTACGATATGAGCCTCTGACTGAAAGAGCCTACCAAGTGCCCTGTACAATAAATGAACAAGAAGGACCATATAGTTACAGAACACTGGGGCTAAGAAAAGATTGTAAGATCTTCCAAAAATAGTGTATGTGGAAGAGAGAGGAAGGGGGAACAATCACTTACAACAAAAAGTTGGTAATCAGAATCGTACTGGACTCTTCTAAAACTGACTGGAGGCTAGAAGAATGCTTTCAAAATTTGAGGAGAAAATATTGTCCACCTGTAATTAAATAATCTGTTAAATTATCAATCAAATGATAGCATTAAGTAAAGACATTTCCTGATATGGAAGGACTAAATGTGTTTATTTCCACTATATTCTTGTTTGGAAGCAACTAGGGGAAGTGTTTAGGCAAAATGAAGGATTTGACCAAGGGAAAAAAAAATCATTAGAAATAAGGCACAGGGACCGGCACGGTGGCTCATGCCTGTAATCCCAGCACTTTGGGAGGCCGAGGCAAGTGGATCACAAGGTCAGGGGTTCGAGACCAGTCTGGCCAATATGATGAAACCCCATCTCTACTAAAGATACAAAAAAATAATTAGCCAGGCGTGGTGGCACACACCTGTAATCCCAGCTACTCGGGAGGCTGAGGCAAGAGAATAGCTTGAACCTGGAAGGCAGAGGTTGCAGTGAGCTGAGATCATACCATTGCACTCTAGCTTGGGAGACAAATAATAATAATGATAATAATAATAATAATAATAACGACAAAAAAATAAGGCACAGGAACACAGGAACATAGGAACATGGCAACAAGAAGTTCCATGTTCTGCACTGCGTGTTAGGCCAATAGAGCCTTTAGTTCAAGATGTGTTAAGCAAGCAGTTGGAGAACAATGGGAAGAAATTTTTTAAAAGGAGGCACTACATTATTTAATAATTCAGTGTTTGGCAAAAAGATAGGAATTTGGCAATTTCGTTGATATTTTTGGAAAAATAGCTATAGTTATGATAAAATATAAGTAAAATTAAAATTTAGGCAATCATTTACTCCATCCAAGAAAATTGAATACAAAGAAATTTATGTTTATATAATTATTGACATAGTTGGAAAAATTTAGAAGGTAACAATAATGTCAATTAGTAATTGAACTAAAAATTGTGAAAAACTATGATGAAACAATAGAGGGAAGGGAAGAAGCTGTGAGGTGTAAACGAGATATTAAACTATAGTAACGGAAAGTGCATAATGCCTAGAACAGATAAATCAGGGAAAACAGTATATGCGTAATATTTAAAAAGAAAAGAAGGTTAATACAAAAAAGAAACAACAAAAAAACAAAGCTGTTGAAGGCAATTGCCTCTAGGAAGGGGAACTGATGAATAGACAGGTAGAGAAGTCAGAGAAATGCTATGTTGAATCAAAAGTTTTCTAGACTAATGTCTTAACTTCATGTATAACTTTAATAAACATAAATATTGATTACAATGTAATGTATCATTTTAAAAATAAACTTTTTCTTCAAAAGGTTGAAAGAAAGAGAAAGGGACCAGGCTATTCTCCCACCTAATTGGATAAATGAGAGCTCTCACCCATCAATTTACATCATGAAAAGTCCCACTTCCCTATCAGATCCTTCAATATAAGTGGAATACAAAAAGAATTATAAGTATGATTCAGCAGAGAATAATTTTTGCAAAATTACAATGGTAGCAACTAGTAGATTCAAAGACTGCATGCACCTCTCATCTTTGTGGCTTAGGGCAATTCGTTTAACGTCTCTGTGTCTCAGTCTCCTCATCTACAAGATGGAGACAATAATAGCTCCTATTTCCTAGAGTTGTGGAGCGATCAAATGGGTTAATACTTCTGAAGTGACTTCAAGGGCAGTGTGAAATAAGTGCTTAATGATGTTAGCTACTATTATCGTCGAAAGAACCCCCGCATTCTTTATCCGAACAATACCTTTTTAAAGCAGAGGCCATACCCTTCTGCTCTTAAGGCTTCAGATTGAAGACTCACTCCCTAATGCACCTTCTAAGGGCTGTAAACATAGTCGGGGTTAAAGGAGAAGGCAAAGGAAAGTGGGGACTCTAGCCCTTCTCTAATTCCCTGTGGCCTTGGCTTCCTCTTGGTCTTTGAAGGCATTTTACACAGACAAATGAGTCTTCCCCAAGAAATAGTCAACTAGTGAAATGCTTACATTTGCTTTCTCACCATATCAGAAAAAAAAAAAATCATGCTATTATTTAACTCTATGTTTATCTTTCTAGACACTAAGTGAAAGGAGCTGCAAAATAATCTCTTGGCTGTTATTAGCGGGTGAGGGGCCACTAGATCCTTGGCTCTAGAAAGTCCACAGAAACATTTTCGTATTTCCACTGTTTACAGACATCTACAAAGAAAAGAGAAAGTCATTTCACTGGTCACCTACTTAACACCATTTCATATTCAAATCAAGGGAAGCTGCCAAAATAGGATTAATTTTTTAAAAATAACTCTCTCACTAATGTTCCCCTTGGAAGACTAAAGAGGGAGTCCAATTCTGAACCCATTTTTAATCCTCCATTGTGTATAAACCACAAAGCACGAATTTGCTCATTAGTACTCTCAGCAAGAGCCATCATTTTTAAATGATCAAAGTGTTTGTTTTGGGAGAAATCAGTCACATAGAGTATGATTCCCAAATTGTGGTCCTGGGCATTTAGCGCAGAATCCTCTGTGGTTCATTTAGGGGATATTTTCAGGGAAATGTGAAGGCTGATAAAATATAGGACCAAGTGGGAATGTTTTGAAGATAGACTAACAGAGAATGGTCATTATATTGTTTTGGAGACAGGGATTTGAAATCAGTGGCAATTCAAAGATGAGGAATGGAGAACTAAAATCATAGGACATGAACAGGTGCAAAACATACCTAGGAACCAATGATTTTGGTCACATGCAAAAAGGACATGTTTAATATAAACGAATTTTGTAATACTCTTTTCCCCCCAAGAACAAGAATTATAAACTCTTAAAACAAAAAGCATATAGCTAAACTTTAAAACAGAAAACTTTAACAGAATAACCTTTAAAGTAAAATTTTCATAGTGCAAAAGGCAAACATTTTTGCTCTTCATAAGTCGAGATTATTTAAATAGAGATTCCTAAATTTTAATCATAAACAAAGAAAATATGATTGTATTCTTATTTCATATTATCAAATTTCTCTGGTTATTTGTGGCTTTACCACTAATTTTATGTCCCTCATCTAGCCACAATGAAAGACACACCCAACTCAGCAGCAATAAGAAGAAAAAGTTGAGATTATTTTTGAAATGTTAGCCACAAACTCAACAGAAGCTTAATGGTAAAGTTATTGAAGGAATGTAATGACTATTTATTAAGTATCCTTTACAGGAATTTGGTGGGGGTTTATTTTTCCCCCTCAAGAAACAAGATACATTGTAGGGAGCTCTGGAGAAGTTAATTTGGGGTCTAAAGTTAAAGAAGAAAAGGATTAAGATGGAGGCTGGAAGCATTTGGTGAAACTAATGAATTTGGGGGTTAGAAAATTTTTAAATATATATATTGTCACTTCATGCTACAAAACATCATTTAAAATTTCTGCTTAAGAGAAAGCACTTTTACCTGGTTTATGAAGTCTTTCTAATGGTGCTGGCAAAGAATAAATAGATTTCCTATGATAGCAATTAATGATTGATACCATAGTACATGATGAAGGTGAAGTGCATTCTAACCATGAAACAAGGATCTATCGGGAATGAGGGTCTCTATTATTTTGACCACCCTCAAACACACCTGAAGGAAACACATCTGGAAATGACAGCCACTCATATTGCAGTAATTATAGGATTGGGGTAGCACTCCTAGGGGATATTGCAGAATCTTAGAGGAGACTGCAGTTTGAAGGAAACTTCCATGTGATTATGACCTGGTCCCAGCCCAATCAGAGATTAAAAACCAATCAGAGAACCAAAAGTTTGAAGCAAAGAAAAATACAAGATAAGTTCAAAGTATACAAGCTTCAATCTACGTGTCAATAGTTTAAATCAATGGGGCAATGAAAACTTCAATAGGGACGAAGTAAATTAAAGAGAAAAAGATTATTTTTCTTTTAAGTAGAGACCATATCCACACCATTCTAGTAAACAGATGAGCAGAGCACTTGGTACATAGCAGGCATGGGATAAATGTTAAACTCAATCGGAATGTATTAATAAAAATGTTTCATTTCATTTTTCAAAATTGTTTTACATATATTAAACTCATTTTGTGAAAGCAGAGCACTATATTATATAGAGGAAATTATTACATTCATTTGGAAAATGAGGAAATTGAGCTACAGTTTAAACAAGTATTTCTTGAGTAATTTCTGTAGGCAAAATACTGTGTTAAATACTGTGTTGGCTGAGCATGGTGGCTCATGCCTGTATTCCCAACACTTTGGGAAACCAAGCAGGGAAGATTGATTGAGGTCAGATATGTGAGACCAGTCTGAGCCACATAGTGAGACTTTGTCTCTACAAAAAAAAAAAAAAAAAAAAAAAGAAAGAAAAAAAAGCTGGGCATCGTGGTGTACCTGTAGTCCTGCCTACCTCAAGGCAAGAGGATTGTTTGAGCCCAGAAGTTCAAGGCTGTGGTGAGCTATAAACACGCCACTGTACGCCAGTCTGGGCAACAAAATGAGAACTTGTCTTAAAACAACAACAACAGCAACAAAAGGACTGTATTAGCTAGGCAGGATTATTTTTAGTTTTTTTTTTTTTACCTACCTCCAAAATGTCATTTGATTGACAAAATCAGTCTCTTAAATCAGTATCATTAATTGTTAAATTTATGCTCAAATATATAAAGTAACTAGATATTAGATAACTAGTTATCCAGTCCTATACTAATACACAATGTTTCCTTGAGGCCACATGAGAATCTACTTCCCTTTTACTATTGGACTGTTCCATCCCCAAACATCCAACAAAGATATAGATGGAAATGTGGATAAAGGAATTAGTCCTGCTTTATTGAAATTAAAGTCATCAGAAATAATTCCTAAGTAAGCTAGCTAGATGGCAATACCACTAAATCAGTTCTTTCAGTTTGCTATCCCTCTTTTGACTATACAGCACTGTCCAATTTTGTTGAGGTCATATTATACAGTAAGACTTTCAGTTGATGCTAAAGGCACTTGTCCTTCAGACTTTTGCCTTACCAAGAATCTTGCCTTTTCTTCAGTGTATGCAACCCTTCACCCTGTCGAATGCTATTCTTTGCAATTCAGCTCACATGATATACTTCAAAATATAAGCAAGCAGAGCAACAAGCTGCATCAGCGGCTGTGTCATTTCAGGTTACGTGTTTCTGTCTTTTCTTCCTGAGACTTGGGCGGCTGAGAAGCTGACCTCCCTAGTTGAGTCAACTGCCATGGGCTAATAGTCAAAGAGAAAGAACGAGCTCTTAAGAGCAAGGGCAATCACAGCAGAGAAAATTCTGGTTTGCCTAATCTTACATTCCTGTCTTTTACCCTGACATTCCAACTTGATCATTTATAAAGACTGTCTTTTCATGAGGTTCCAACTTTAAACTTCAGTTTAAGGACAGTTTCTTTTGGTCAATTTTGCTTCCAGTAAACAAAATTGTAATATGACAGCATTTCATCTTTACCTTTAAAAAAATAAAAAAAGGAAAGAAAAATACAATCCAAAACAAAGAAATCTCTGGGTATTTAGAGATTTTTAAAGTGTTTTAGAGTGTCCTATTCTCACACTCGGCCTGAAACTGAGGGACCCTTTCGGCTGTTCTACACGTTTATTCCCCCTTTGTGAGCTCGTATTTCTTATCTTATCCTTTTCAGATACTTTTATATACTTAATCATTTTTAAAAGATATGTTTGAATCAGTACAAAAAAAATTGTAGCCTCTGATGGTGCCCACTGATGCTGTTTTCACTTTCCTGATCGATTGTTGTTCCCACTACCCAGAAAAAACATGGCTTACATCTGAAAGACACCTTAAATCTCTATAATTTCAACAATACAGACCTCTTTAGGCTGATACTAATTAGTCATTGGTCATGAAAAATCAATGTATTTGTTATGAATAAATTACAATACCTGACAACACCTCACAGCCAAGCTGACTTTCTCCTACTGTTGCTTATCTGAAGACCAGCTCTTCTAACAGGCTTAGTTTAGCTACAGAACCAGTTAACAGAAGCCAGAATACAGTCAGGCCCCTCTCTTCTACTATCTTGAGAGAATACATATTCAGTGAGCCTCTCAAGTCTCAAAGTCAGTGAGTAGCCCACTTTGAATCTTTGCTGCCAGTTAGGCCGAAGTGCTAGGTCTAATGTAAGCATTCTTGTAGCCCTTCCCTGTCTCCTTTACCTGCTTCTAGTACTGGCTTAATCTGTTAAGGTTAATCTTCTATTCCTGGCAGCTGGCCTTTGGTCTCCTGATCCTTCCAGTGATGAGGAATATTTACCCTGAACCACTCTGCTTCTTGAAGGGCTTTCTCCCCTGAGGTCCTGCTCATTCTCTTTCCTGGCAGTAGGTTATGTTGTTAGTATCCCTGCTACTTAGTAGGTGCCCTGTTACATACAGTCAGATCTCTTATTACATAACGCCATCTCACCTAAGTCCTTGTGACCTTTCTACTGCCAGGCACCTAGTTCAGCTGTTGCACCTGATTGCCTCAAACATCTCTGAGTTTCTTTCACCCTCAAACATTTGCCTTACTAGGGCCAGTCCTCAAAACTGTATTAATTCTCAACCTTCTAGAAACTGAGATTTGCTGGTGAACGGCAGCAAGGGTAAGTAAGTAAAAGCCCCTACAAAGTTCATGGAGCAAAGTTGATCCTGCAATAACTCAATATTCTCTCTCCTCTTTTCCTCCCCACCGCCCATCTTTCACACATGCACACCCCTTAGGGAAATGTTTTGTGGAGAAGGAAAATATAAGTACAGACATACTTCATTTTATTGTGCTTCACCTTATTAAGCTTCATTGTGTGTGTTCTGACTGCCCCACCAACTGGCAGTTCCCCCGTCTCTTTCCCTCTCCTCTGCCTCCCTATTCTCTGAGATACCACAGTATTAAAATTAGGCCAATGAATAACCCTACAATGGCCTGTAAGTGCTTAAGTGAAAAGAAGAGTTGCATATCTCTCACTTAATTCCAGCAATTTGGGAGACCAAGGTGGGCAGATCACCCAAGGTCAGGAGTTTGAGACCAGCCTGGCCAACATGGCAAAACCCCATTGCTACTAAAATACAAAAATTAGGTGGGCATGGTGCTGAGTACCTGTAATCCCAGATACTCTGTATCTGGGAGTATCTGAGACAGGAGACTGAGGCTGGAGAATCACTTGAACCTGGGAGGCAGGGGTTTCAGTGAGCCAAGATCACACCACTGCACCCAGCCAGGGCAACAGAGGGAGATTCTATCTCAAAAAAAAAAAAATCAAAAGCTAGAAATTATTAAGTTTAGTGAGGAAAGCATGTCAAAAACCAAGTTAAGGTGAAATCTAGGCTTTATGTGCCAGTCAAGTTGTGAGTGCAAAGGAAAAGTTATTGAAGGAAATTAAAAGTGCCCCTACAGTGAACACAGGAATGATAAGAAAGTAAAACAAACTTCTTGTTGCTATGGAGAAAGTTTGAGTGGTCTGGATAGAAGATCAAAGCAGCCACAACTTTCCCTGAAGAGCTAACACCTAATCCAGGGCAAGGCCCTAACCCTCTTCAATTCCTTGAAGGCTGAGAGAGGTGGAAAAACTGCAGAAGAAAAGTCTGAAGGCAGCAGAGGTTAGTTCATGAGGTTTAAGGACAGATGTCATCTCCATAACATAAAAGTACAAGGTGAAGCTGAAAGTGCTGTTGTAGAAGCTGCAGCAAGTTATCTAGAAGATCCAACTAAAATTATTGATGAAGCTAGCTACACTAAACAACACATTTTCAATGTAGATGAAATACCTTTATAGTGGAATATGTCATCTAGGATTTCCATAGCTCAAGAGGAAAAGTCAATGCCTGGTTTCAAAGCTTCAAAGGACAGGCTGATTCTCTAGTTATCAGTGTCTTTAAGTTGAAGCCAATGCTCATTTGCCCTTCCAAAAATACTAGGGCCCTTAAAAATGATACTAAATATACTTTGCCTGTGTTTTATAAATGGAACAACAAAGCCTGGATGACAGCACATCAGTTTACAGCATGACTTAACTGAATATTTTAAGCCCATTGTTGAGACCTACTGCTCAAAAAAAAAGATTCCTTTCAAAATATTACTATTCACTGACAATGCAGCTAGTCACTCAAGAGCTCTGATGGAGATGTACAAGGACAATAATGTTGTTCTCATGCTTGCTAACATCCATTCTGCAGCTCATGGATCAAGTAGTAAATTTGGCTTTAGAGTTTTGTTATTTAAGAAATATATTTAAGGCCAGGTACAGTGGCTCACACCTGTAATCCCAGCACTTTGGGAGACCGAGGCGGCGGATCACGAGGTCAGGAGATCGAGACCATTCTGGCTAATACGGTGAAACCCCGTCTCTACTAAAAATACAAAAAATTAGCCTGGCATGTTGGCGGGCGCCTGTAGTCCCAGCTACTCGGGAGGATGAGGCAGGAGAATGCAGTGAACCAGGGAGGCAGAGCTTGCAGTTAGCCAAGATCACGCCACTGTACTCCATCCAGCCTGGGCAACAGAGTGAGACTCCGTCTCAAAAAAATAATAAAAAAAAGAAATATATTTAATAAGACTATAGCTGCATAGGCAGTGATTCCGCTGATGGATCTGGACGAAGTAATTTGAAAACCTTCTAAAAAGGATTTATCATTCTAGATGTCACTAAGAACATTCATGATTCATGGGAGAAGGTCAAAATATCAACATTAATTGTGAGTTTGAAAGAAGTGTATTCCAATCCTTATGAATGACTTTGAGGGGTTCAGGACTTCAATGCAGAATGTAACTGTAGATGTGGTAAAAATAACAGGACAACTAGAATAAGAAGTGGAGCCTGAGGGTGTAACTAAATTGCTGCAATCTCATGATAAAATTTTAATGAGAAGGTGCTTCTTACAGATGAGCAAAGAATGTACTTGAGATGGAATGTACCCCTAGTGAAGAGGCCGTGAATGTTGTTGGAATGACAAAATTTGGAATATTCCATAAACTCAGTTTATAAAACAGCAGCAGAGTTTGAAAGGATTGCCTCCAATTTTGAAAGAAATTCTACTGTAGGTAAAATGCTGTCAAACAGCAACACATGCTACAGAGAAATCTTTCACAAAAGAAAGAGGCAACCAATGTGGTAAACTTCACCGTGGACTTATTTCAAAACATTGCCACAGCCACTTTGCCCTTCAGAAATCACCACCCTGATCAGTCAGCAGCCATCAACATCAAGGCAAGACCTTCCACCAGCAAAAAGAGTATGACTCTTTGAAGGCTCAGATGATTGTTAGCATTTTTTAGCAATAATATTTCCTTAAATTAAGGTATGCATTTTTTTTTTTTTGAGATAATGTCTCACTTTATCTCCCAGGCTGGAGTGCAGTGGTGCAATCATGGCTTACTGCAACCTCCACCTTCAGGGCTCAAGCAATCTTCCCACCTCAGCCTCCCAAGTAGGTGGGACTACAGGCATAGAAAAGCATGCCCGATTAATTTTTTTTTTTAATTTTTTGTAGAGACAGGGTCTCACTGCATGGGCAAGGTTGGTCTTGAATCCCAAGGCTCAAGTGATCCTCCTGCTTCAGTCTCCCAAAGTGTTGGGATTACAGGCATGAGCCATCACGCTTGGCTCATATTGTTTTTTATACAAAATGATATTGCTCTCTTAATAGACTATAGAATAGTATAAACATAACTTTTATTTGCTCTGTGAAATCAAAATTTTTGTATGACTTGCTTTATTGCAATATTTGTTTATTTTGGTAGTCTGGAACCAAACCTGCAATATATCTGAAGTTTGCTTGCACAGATTTTCTTAGACACAGTTGAGCTATGTCTAGACTTTTCTTAAGACATAAGAGGAAGTTGGAGACTTATAGGCAGGATATAAGGTGGATATTTGTAGCTTTTGAATGCAAGATGACTTCTATGATATAGTGCTCTTTGTTTCATAGGCTGAGTTTCAAAGCAGAGACAGGCAAATATAGGGACTCTTCCTAGATTTTGTTTGTTTGTTTAGCTTTGAGATATCAAACATTTGACACTCAGTAAATAGTAGAAGCTGGATTCTGATTTGTAAGGTCTAGGTTAGGTGCAGGAATCTGTATTTTTAAAAAGCCCTCTAATGATTCTTAGCCAAATTAGGTAATCACTGCACTAGAGAAGGGTGATAATTGCCAGGTGCCCTGGATAATTGCATGCTCCTTAGCATGGCAGCAAATGAGCATTTCTCATTCTAAATGAGCCTAAGGCTTTACCTCTAGGATTTTAGTGTTGCTTTCTAAAGACTCCAAAATCATAGCCAAAGAAAATAAATTGGTGATTCCAGACTGGCGATGAAAAACGGTGCTCAAGCAATTCTATATTGCATTTCTATATTACAATCTGCATCTAATCTAAAACAATCAAACTCAAAATGTATGAAGCATGTACTATGTATGCTCAGTAGCAGGAAAATTAACACAAGATCAGAAAAATGGGCCTGACACAGTGGCTTATGCCTATAATCCCAGTGCTATGGGAGGCTGAGGCGGGAGGATTGCTTGAGGCCAGGTGTTTGAGACCAGCCAGGGCAACACAGCAAGACACATCTCTACAAAAAATAATAGTAATAAAAAATTTAAAAATTAAAAGAAGAAAAATAGCCAACATTTTGTTTGTAGGTTTATAACAACCCCAAATCAGTAAAATGCACTTAACATAATACCATTTTATTTAGCATGAATTCTTCAATACAGACATCATGAACATTTATATGTCACTTTAGATACTATTTTGCCAATATCAATTTCTGATAAGCCTTAGATTTTAGTGAGTTCTTTAAAACTGATAACTTCTCAATTTTTATTGCCACCTTAGAAGTAAATTAATAAGAAAAATTTCATCCTTCAATGGAGTTCATGAATGCCTAAAATTGAATACTTTTGTATTTCTCATTGAAAAAATAACTATAATTTTTGAAGTTTTTTCTGAAAATAATATATAGTCTCTGCCCTCTAGAAACTTAGAGTTGTGTGGAGGACCTTGACCATTGATAGATAATTATGGTGCGGCATAATAAATCTTGTAATCCTCCTTGAAGTAGGCTGGCATCTCTTCTGTACTCAGAAAGCAGAGGCTTCGTTTGCTTTGTTGGATATCACATTTCAAGTTACACACAGGTTCTCAAACATTTTTCACAGGACATTACATTCTTAAAATTTTTTTTAATTCCTTAAAGACCTTGTTAATGTGGGTTACAACTATCAACATTTAGCTTGTTAGAAACTAAATTTGAGTAATTTTAATAACACATATTAAGTAGATACAGTAAATAAATGCATTGCTTATTAACACAAATAGCATATTTTTAATAAAATAACTATTTTCTAAAATAAAGAAAAATTCAGTGACAAGAGTGGCAATGGTTTGTGTTTTTGCAAATGTCTTTAATGTCTGGCTTAAGAGAAGACAGCAGGAAATCTCTTCACTATTGTGATACATGTCATGTAGGCTCTGGAAGGCTTCACTGTACACTCTTATAAAAATCAGAGTGAAAAAAGCAAATCATATGTTAGAATTATTATGAAAATAGATTTGACCTCTTGGACCCCCTGAAAGGATGAGGAACCCCAAGGGATCCCTAGATCACCCTTTGAGAATCACTGATGTAGAACACTCCCTGTCAGAGAGTGTAAGTACACATACTTGAGTGAATAAACAAATGAGTATGCAATAGAAAGTGAAAGGTAGGCAGCAAAATGCAAAAGACCCTTTTCTGTTGTCAAAACTTTTAGTGGATGTTCTTTATGTTGTCTGACCTGAATGTAACCCATACTTGGTGAGAGTGGGGACTATTTTTCCTAATTATGTTTCTGACGAGTACTGTCCAAATTCTAACTTTGCCTTTTAAGCCCTTATTCCCCCTCAAGCTGATGGAGAAGAATTCCTTTTAATTCTACAACAGAGTACTCTAAGCATGTGAACAGCCGGCTCTCATCTTACCCACTTAATGGAGAAAGACTGTCTTAACAGAGGAAAAAGAAGACAGCATATAAAAGAGAGGCAAAGGTGCACAGATAGAGAAAAGAGCATATCTAAATTTCAGTTATGTTGCATATTTTATTTTCCAAGTCATTCACAATACCCCTCACTGTGAGAATCTATGTTCCTTTCCCTTAGATATGGCAGGGCTGTAACTGCCAAGAAAGTGACTCCTTAAGACTTCCAAAACTGGTACATAAAGATTATACAACTTCTTTCTGGTCCTCTTGGAACACTGGCTCCTGGAACGTAGTCCCTATGCCATAAGGAAGCTGAAGGAGGCCATGGAAAGGCCCATGTGGAAGGAAAGAGAGCCCCCTCCAATCTGCAACCCTCGGCCCCAGCTGAGCTTTCAGGAAACAATAGCATTAGCTTTCAATCATGTGAGAGAACTGTCTTCAAAGTAAATCTTTCAGGCCTAAGTGGAGCTGCCCCAGCCAATGAGATGAGCCTTGTCTTGTGAATCCTGCCCAAACTGTAGATTTGTAAGTTAAATACACAGTTGGGGATGGTTTATCAGTAGATCATGAATACGTGTTATAAAAGCAAATACTCTTTTTTCTTTTCTAAACTAGTTCAAATGGGGTTTCTACATTTACAACCAAAAAAGACCTGAGCAGTACATGATTATTCTTATATAGATTGTCTTATTTACTAGTTTTTTTTACTACTTAATATTAAATGACAGAGAAGACAAAAGAAAGAAGATACATCCTCTGCTATCACGTAATAATTTAACTAGCTGACCAAAACTCAAGCTTATTTAGGATATATAATTATTAATTTATTCATAGCATGTCTTCTGCATATGAATATCAATTCCACTTTTTTAATAACATGATGCAAATAACCTAAATTAACAAAGTAGTTAGATTTATCTTCTTATTAAATACTTTTCTCTATTGTTTTTGAAAACTGCAACTAAAACTTTGAGTAAAATGTTTCATTGATATAGGTGAATAATATAAAAGTTTTCTTATATAATTGCTCATTTAATATTTTCCATCAATATTAAATAATTTTTGTAAATCCTTAGAACCATGTGACAAAAGCCTCCTGAAGTATTTTGCTTAAGGGAATTAAGTCATCTCTCTTCCTCACATGACCAATTGTTGATCTGAAGGAATCTTTGAAGATATAGTAACTCATTTGTGTTCAAGCATAACCGTGGAATGATTCCCTTGAAATCTGTCAGTCTTTAAAAAAATGGTCTCTAGACAGACATATGTATTTTATTTTCAATGTATAACATACTAATTTCTTTCAAGTATTATGTATATTATACTATTCAATTATATCACTTTATTTTTTATATTACTCAAATAGACAACACCCACTGTCTCTTCTGATTCTCTGACGTGGATTTAACTCTTTCTTTTTCCATTGAAACCACATCTGCTACTAGGTTGGGTTTTCAAGATGATCATCATTAATAGCCTTAGAGATATTGGTGGTTTGCAGCAGTTAGAGAAGCCTCCCCCAAAATATTGCACCCATTTCTAAGTTCAAGGAAGCAACTTTAAAAGAGTTATAGTGGCTTCTGAAGATGACTTCAGAGAGCGTTAGTCACCCCAAGATCTGTGGCTGAGAATGAGAGTGGTGAGTATCCCCACTACTTTTCTTCACTGTGCTATGCGGATACCTGCTCCACACCCATAGAAATATTGAAGCTTCTGTTTTTCAGGCATTTGCCTCCTCAGGGAAGAAGCACCAATGGATGCAGATCATTATCACAGGGATCTCTGACAACCACAAGGCCTCAAAAGGCTATCAAGTCATTTTCCATGATAGCTTTTCTCCCTTCCAGTCTTTCCGCCCTGGATATTTGCCAATTACTTCCGCCAATTTCTTCCTGTCCCAAAACTTAGCATTTGATCTGTGATGGGCCTTAACTTACTATGCGGTTAATACATTTTCAAATTAGTCTTTGGTTAATATTTTAATAGCATCGAGCACTGCTAATACTTGTGCTCTTCCTCATTTCTTTCATTCGGGTCAGGCTAGAGTCTTCCCAAGACTCTCAGTTCATTGGTTTAGGAGCCCTTGAGATGCATTAAAGAGCTAACGACCCATAAAAACTCAGGCTTGCTATTTTTTAACCCTCTGTGGTTTTCTTTCTATGTATGCATAGTCCACCACTACAGAGTGTCCACTTTCAGATTATGCATCTGCAGGTTCATTGGGAAAATTAATAGTCTACAATATAAAGTTGATTTAAAACTTGGATATAAAAAGTCTCTGTAGTGTTATTACTTTTTTAGCAGTGGAGTGAATAACGTTGATATATCTAATTAATACCCAAAGAGAATTTTCTTCCCATTTGATCAATTACAAAAATATTGTTAATATTTTTTTGGGATACATTGTGTTTGTATAAAGACTTCATTATAGAGTCATTATTCTACTTTTTCCAGGAGGAAATGTGAATATGAAAGAACCATTGAGTAGCTCCATTGTCCCTCCAGATATGGGGGAGACCATACTGATTAATCTGTACCAATTCTTTTAATAAGTAAATCAAATAGGCACTCAAAAGTGCTGCATAATTTCTATCACTTCAACTGAATTTATAACTCATCTCAGTTCTTATGAAATGAAAATGAATAAATTGTTAAAAATCAGGTATAAAAAAATAACCTATAGGCACACAGATGCTTTATATGACCTGGAAAACAAATAGAATAGGTAGGGCTAAGCATACTTGGCAAACACAACAAAAAAGGAGAAAATTTTTCTGAAAAAATAAGTTTCTTTAAAGTATTTTGTATGTTTCTTTTTTTTAAAAAAAATTAAAAGCTCAGTTAGTGTTTGCCAATTATGGATGGGAGAGATGTTGGAACACAGTGCTCTCAAAGGTGGTGATCAAAGTCTTTTCATTTAGCTTTTTGTGACTATTAAGCTGCTCATTTGGTGAAGGTGATCATTAGTGTCTTAATGTGAAACAAAAGCTTCGGGACAAGAACTTCTGGTTGAAGATCAATATGAGAGATATCGTTTCAGTTACAGCTTTAATAATTGTAACTGTAGGGAGCCTGGCAGAGCTGGTATTATGAGTTAATATAATATAGAATCCACCAGGTACAAACGGAGAGTACAAATAAAGGAGGATTGCTAGCAGTGACTACACTGGGAATATTTGGGTGAGAGGGAACTGTTTGATAAATGCGACGTTGACTCAAAGTGGGCTCCAGTACAGTCGCCACAATCACATCGTTCAATAAGAGAATGCATATCTGAGGGGCAAATTGGGGAGGGAATTCAACCAAGGAGAATAAAACTTGGAACGACCCCTTGAAAAGCGATTAATTTTGCACATTCCATTATCCTATAACGTTTCTTGTGGGATTTTTTTCTTTAAGTGGGTAAAATCTAACATACGGTTGACATTTTCATGTGATTTGCTGCTGAGGTACTATTGTACTCTTGAACAGAAGTTACAAACAACTTGGTCCAGAGACTGTTATCAATCTACCAAGGATATAATATGCCATTAACCTTTTCTGATTAATAGAGCTTATCATTTTATCCTGGGGCAAACTGTAAATGAAAAATAAAGTTCAAAATATCCACTCAATTTACTCCAGATAAAATTAGAGTTTTTTTTTTTTAAGTTTTGTGGATTATCTTTATTATCTGTGTGTAACTTCTTTATATTTACCTTGATGTTTGCCCTTTGATTCTATCTTTGAACATTTATTTTGCATGTTGAAGCCAGTTATCATTTTCCAGACATTTTCCTATCCTTTCTGATGTTGCAATGAGATATTCTCTCTCTTGAACCAGGATTGATATGTTTATGGGAAAGTTAAAAGTACAAAATAAATTTTCAGTTTTTCTTTTATAGGAGAGGAAAAAACATTTACAATATATAACAATCTCTAAAATTGCTTAGTTTTAATCAAAACATACATTTAAATATATAATTATAAATACTACTTGTATAACTGTGCATATTTGTATATGATTATAAATTATATCCAAAATACTTGTACATAAAACAAACATCTCAGGTTTTTAAAAATATTTTTAGGTCATATATACCAATATCTACATCTACTAGTTTTGACTCATTTTCAATTCCTTTGAAGTATTTTTGTCTTCAAAGAAACTGAATTCATAGTTACCTAAGTGTTTGTGTGTATGTATATATATTTTTTATTTGAGTCTTCTTGGGCACTCCTTCTTTCTTGAAATTCATGGATGTCAACTGACATCGTCTGGTTCACTCCCACTTTTCCAATCAGTCTTTTAACTTCTTTGTAGGCTTCCTTAAAGGTTCGAGCCCTCATATTTCTACGCTTTGTCTCAATGGGATCTTGGCTATTTCTGTAGCATTAAATACCATCTGTTGGTTGTTGACATCAAAATTATATCTCCAAGGCATATCTATTCTCTGAGCTCCAAACTCACATAATTGATTGTCCCTATGGCACTTTCACTTTGGTGTGCACTGAAATCTCAAGCTTCTCACAACCGAATATGACCCACTTGACATCTCACCTCACCAGATCCCTGTGATATTTGGTTCTTCCTGTCTCAGTGATTGGCACTATCATCCACCCAGTTTCTCCATCTTGACTCTCAGAAGACTCCTACTTTCTTTCTACCTACATCGAACCCCTCTGCAATTCTTTTCAGTTCTATATTGACAATGTCCTTTAATTGTTTTTTTCCATCTATACCCACTCAACCAATCTAGCACAAGCCACCACGATTTATTGAATAGAGAATAGGATGGACAGGCTCCTTAATAGTGTCCCCATTTTCTCTCTTCCTCTCCTAACCTATGCTTTACCCAACAGAGAGACTTATGTGCTTAAAATCCTTTCATGGCCTCTGATTGTGCATCAAATAATAAAATCTAAACTCCTTGTAGTCGACTACAAAGCCCTGTGTGATCTGAGGAATGTCCCTACTCTCACCTCACTCTTAATTCACTCTGATCTTATATTAGCCTTAATCTCTATCCAGTGTTATTTTGTTTGCAGCAGCGAAGTGTCCTGATTAAAAATCACATCTCCCAGTCTTCCTTGAAGCTAAACATGAACATTTGATACCATTTTGAACAACGAGATGTAAGTAGAGATTGCTGAATGGGCTTTCCATGGAAGCTATTTAAAAGAGCAGGTTCATCTTGCACATGCCTTTTTCCCTTAATGCTTGTCTTCTTTCCTGCCTGGAATGTAGCTGAAATGCTAAAGATAAAGCAGCCATCTGCTGGCCATGAGAAGAGAGGCAATAGGAAAAAAAAAAACTACATTCTAAAGATGGTGAGTGGAGAAAAATGATAAACCTGTGTCTTTGATAATGTGTTTAGCCAAGCACAGCAACTGCTCTGAATTATTGTTATACAAACATTTAAAAAGAAAAAGAGAAAAAAACCCACTACAGGTTTATTTATTTAAATCACTATGTCCACTTTTCTGCTACATAGGGCCAAATGGAACCTTTAATGGTTACAGAAGGTCATGTGACCATTCCTGGACTGAATTCATTATTCATAGGGGTGGACGGATTCCTTTCTTAGGGTTAGGTACAGCTTGAGGCAGTTTGATAAGCATTATTCTTTATCAAATTTTTCATCAACAAGACTACTAGTATAGTTTTGCTAGACACAGGTGGAATCATCTCCAACCTTCCCAGCCTGGTTGTCGATGTAAGGTTGTAGTTAGTATACATAAAAAATTAAATCCCCAGCCTGCCTTTCTACTGGTGCTTTCTGTAACTCCAGCTCCATCTTTAGCAATATAATTGTGGTTACTATAATCTCCAGGATGCCTTATTTTACTGCCAGTCCCCCACTCTTCCTGCCGTGTTGTTTCCTGTGACTTCCAGTCTCTAAATGGATATAGAAAGAGGAGCAAAGACGAAGAGCAACAGAATTCTGGCTATTTTAGAAAACAACACCTGTGTAGCACAGGGATGCTTGCCTAGTATTTGGTGGGTTTGCACATCATAAACTCTGAACCACAAGGCAGGCAGTAGAAAAGATAAGCTGCCAATTTCAGCCTCAATGAATACAATAGTGATATCCTGAGGTCACTCCATGTTCATGAGGTGAAGCATAGCTGAACTATTATTTTTCTTCTTTAATTCAGCTCCTTTAGCTTTATGACTATGAGGTATCTCTAAATTCTATTTTTTTGTTGTTGCTATTCTTGTGTTTTTGCCCTCTCTGTGTCTTCAGGAATGTTTTCTCGGAAATTAGAATATTATTAGATGTTACTAGCCACCTAATATTCTAAACCTTTTAAAGTACCTTAGGTTGAAAAAAATTAAATGCTTATTTTCATCAAGGTTCTGTTGAGGTTAGAGAAAGTGTCTGACTTCACGGAGTCTTCATTGTAACAGGGGATCTATAATATGAACACATAAAATGCTGACTAATAATAATGAGGATAAATAAGTTTTTAAAATAAAGCAGAAAGAAATGCACTAAAGTTGTGCAAGGTGAACAATCACAGAATCAATCAAAGGAATAATTATTATAGGAGTTCAGATGAGAGAAAGGTCAGTCCAAGAAAACTAGGCAGGGGGTTGAGTTTTAGTTGGCTCTCTGAAGTTGAATAGAATTTTAATAGGCATAACGGGGAATACACATCTGATTCCCACTCATTCTCTTAGCCACATTGAACATGGCAGAATGTATTCACAAATGCATGCAGCAGGGAGAGTTTCAGGGCTTAGGGTCGGTAACACAGAGTGTGCCCCAGCATGTCGAAAGCTTGAGTTTTGGTTGGTATCAGGTATCTTTAAAGTCACATCTCAGTCCAATCATGTATTTGTTGGTGGCAGTGGTGTGGGATTAACCAAATCTTCTTTACAGGTGCACTGCTTCACTTAAATACAAAGTAGTCTCTCATCAAGTTATAGCACTTAGCATAATGCCAAGTCCATATAGATGTCCCCACATGGTAAACATTTGTATTATTGTAATGTAAGAGCTCACTGTGAATTGTAGCTGAGGATGGAAGTCAGCAGACATTGTTACAGGAAGAATAATAAAACGCAGAGTTGATTTTCCCTAAGAATCAGAAGCTACAATCAATCAAGAACAGGTTGAATAAGAGTTCAGGGTGGTTTAAAATATAATGGCTCAGAATGTAGGTGGGTGTTGGAAGCTCATTTGCTGAAAAGTGATGGTCAAATGGCAGAGTGAGGCACACAGAGCAGCTCGAAGGTACAGAGCCAGGCCTGACAAAAGGACTTTATACAAACAGGTGGCATAATGATAATAGCAATTTTCTGCAATTTTTATAGAATCTGCATCATGAAGATTTACTTGAGGGGATAATTTACATCTGGCTTTGACTTCCTAAAAATATTTCTAATCCTGGCTAGAGTGCAATATTACTGGTCAGATTATTGAACCTGTATCATGCTCATAACTAACAAACAAAAGCATTACTACCTCTACGACACTGGCCACTGACAGTTCTGATTGAACCTGGAGGGTCCACAAATGCTTTCCATATCTACCCATGACTGACACTTTGATTTGTCATTGGCAATTCAAATCAGTGCCCTGGGTGTGTCCCAGGGGCACTAGTGTCTTTGGGAATCAGCAAAGGATAATGTGTTCCAAAGTTTCATTTATGCAAATAGCCACCTGAATACATGAAATAACTATTTCCTCCTATTTCAAAAGCTTCTTCCTACCTAGGAGGCAACTCGGAAAAGTTATACTGAAAGGAGACAGGAGTTTTGCAGTTATCTGCATGACAACTCAGTTTCTTATGGTCCTCAGGGGACATACAAATAAAGTTGGAATGGATATGCTAAAGCCAGCATCACCAACTCAAATGCCAGATAGGTAAAAACACCCCATGAAGGGGGCCTGGCTGGACTGTTTTGAACTAGGGAGAATTTGCCCCATCTAGAGGAGGCAAGAGATATTTAGCTTCAGCTAGTTATTGCCTGCTTCTTGGGGAAACAGCCCCAGATGCCAGAATTTCTGATTTTTTGAGACATGTCACAAACACAAATTTTCATGTGAAATCTCAGAATGTCAATATGTCAGCTCAATTAGAAAGCAAAAAGGAGAAAGCAAAAAGGAGAAAGCACTGTATAGGCAAAATAAAATACATCTTTAGGTGGAATTCAACATGCCAGTTGCAAGTCGAGAAATTCTAAAGAGGCCCTTGGCCGTGTAGCATTATCTTCCTCATGTGAACCTGCTTCTCTATCCATTAAGGCTTCTATTTGGTAAAGCAGATGCTCCCGAAAAAGACATTTTGTCAATGAAGAAGTGAGTGGAGACTGTGTTTGTAGAGTTCATTTTATGTTGTTTCATTTCTTAATGGATGTTACATGTCAATGGAAAAGGAAATAAAAATGCTAACAAACTTTAAAAGTCTCCAAATTAATTAGTGAGAATGTAAAGTAAATGATGATAATTAGATGACTAGTCAAATCGAAGTTGATTTAAATTTTGTATAATATTGTAAGGGTCTTGTGTGATTCTTTATGATAAGATTTACAAGTGCACTGCTTCACTTAAATACAAAGTAGCATCTCTTCAAGTTTTCAGAATGATTAAAGTTAAATCATAGATAACCCAGAGTAAACAGAATATTTAAAACTTGATGACAAGAGAACACCTTTTCCACAGAAAACCATGGTTACTTTTTTGTGTTACTTGAAAGGCAGCAAGATGTTTCTTAATTTATAATAACTTAAGAGACTAAAATTGAAATTAGGACCAGGCACAGTGGCTGAGGCCTGCATCCCAGCACTTTGGAAGTCCAAGGTGGGAGGATTGCTTGAGGCTGGGAGTTCTAGACTACGCTGAGCAACCCAGCAAGACCCCGTTTCTACAAAAAAATTGAAAAATAGCCAGGATTGATGGTGTGCACCTGTAGTCCTAGCTACTGGGGAGGCTGAAACAGGAGGATTGCTTGCACTTGCACCCAGGAGTTCAAGGCTGCAGTGAGCTACAAACATGCCACTGCACCACTACCCTCCAGCCCAAGCAACACAGCCAGAACCTGTCTCTAAAATAATAAATACATAAATAATTGAAATTAAGTCCAAATGAGGAAATCTGAATAACAAAACTCCTGTTTAGCTATGTAATATAAGCTACTTTCACTATCAGTGAAATGTGATAAAGACTACACTTCTAAGTTTATGCTTTATGGCTGTCATCTTCTAAGTTTTCAAATTTATGACCAACAATTGTTATTTTCTGACTTACCACATTATGTCCTCATCTGTGAACAGCCAGTTAATAGAACAGCTTTAAGAATACCAAGTCAAATGTCCTTAGGGCCAAGCAGGTAATGCAACCTGCAGGAAAACGCCACAACTCTAATGAAAGGCTTTCAAATTCAAACTATTAAAAACACCATTCCAACCAAATAAAAAGTACCTCTGGTGATATTGCCTGGGTGGAGCCGCCACTTGATGGTAACCCCTGTTTAGACTCATCATTCTCACCCTAGAGTGTGAATAGTAGACATGAAGTTGTCATTGTTTTTGATGAGGAAAAGTCTGAAACAGGCCTCTGAAGCATAGGTGAAAAAAAGCAACCAGGGTTCTAGGTACATGTTGGTGATCTTGGGGAACAAGGTTTCATCAAAGCAGTCAGACGGGAGATAGGGGGCTCAGAGTTAGAAAGGGCAGCATGAGTGGTGGCAAGCTCAGGTTAACAGTCAAAAAGTGAGAAACCATCGTCTTAAATGCATGCTGAATCCAATCTAGGTTTCCTGGGCCATTCTCATAGAAAGACTGCTGTCCCATTATCCATATGTAAGAAAAATAAGGAATTGTGAGGTCTCAGTAGAGCCTATTTTGTCTCCTGGTTAATGTAATCACCTTTGCTTTGATGGGGTGCACATTAGTAAAATGGCCAGCAAGTACTTTAAAGGCTACAATGGCATGATAAGAATAAAGAATAGATAAGAATAACGCTAATGATAAAAACTGCTTTGGCAAGTTGTAATTAGATCATGTACAAACCACAATCAACCCCATAAATTATGGCTACTTGAAGGACAATGCTCAGTCAGACCCTAGTAGCAAAGATCAGAGTAAAATTTTTAAGTCAAGAACTTGAAAATTTTGAATGCTCTGTAGAAGTTTAAATTATGTCTGTGTTCAGTTTTCATGTTGAAACAAAAATAGTTATAGACATCAAACATATTAACATTTTCATTCGTATTCATAAAAATTATTATTTCAACATCAGTGAAAAGTTTATCATACATTCAAAAAAGACTAAGGAAGAAGGAAAAAGAAAGAATGATGAATGAAAGAGGCATTATAAATCTAACCAGATAAGAATACTAGCAGCTTGACTTGTTACCGAAGAAAGTACTTCAATAGCTTGGGTACACCAAACACAAGACATACGAAATAGGTCAAAGTGCGCAAGGGAGTTTAAAGTAGGTTAAAATCAGGTGGAATTCTTATAATTTGAAGTTTAAAAAAATCAAAGCTTGTCATTTGAGATATACAACACACAGAAATTCATCCTACAGGAGGTGAACGTCTCTTTTTTACAGGCCATTTTTAAGCATGGTGTACGGTGTTTGTGGTAAAATGCAAGGCACACGAGGTGAACGTTTCTTTTTTACAGGGCATTTTTAAGCATGGTGTAAAGTATTTGTGGTAAAATGCAATGTACACGACACTAATACTAGTTTGAAGAGGTGGTGGTGGCAGTGGCAATGAGGATGTCTAGGTAGCTAACAGCAGAGTCTGGGCTATTCCAGGTAAAGATTCTACCTCACTTGAATGTAACCTCCTAGAGGACAGAGAAACTTTTTGGTTTATGTCCCCAGCCTTCAAAGGAGTCTCTGACATACTGTTACTGCCAATAAAAATGAACAAATAAATAAATAAATAGATGAAATGAATAGATGAAACGTGTTCTCCTATTTCCCACTTTGGGGACTCTTAGAGGGAAACACACGGGGCAGGATTGAGATGGTGACCACTCAACGAGCAGGAATTATTAATGCAGAGACCTTAGGACACACCATTAGAGTAAAATTTCCTAGGATCTATAAACTATTAGAGGACACCAGGGTGAAAATAACAACAGCGAGATTCCCTTAAATATAGGGCTGTGTTACCCAGATTGTGTTGTGGATGAGAATAATCGGGATGTCACGTGAATAACCTGTCTAAAAGTCAAAGCTAACTCATTAGCATTTTCAAGACAAGAAAGAAGACATTTTTTCTTTCTTTCTTTCTTTCTTTCTTTCTTTCTTTCTTTCTTTCTTTCTTTCTTCCTTTCTTTCTTTTTTTCCTTCCTTCCTTCTTTCTTTCTTTCTTTCTTTCTTTCTTTCTTTCTTTCTTTCTTTCTTTCTTTCTTTCTTTCTTTCTTCTTTTCTTTCTTGACGTTAAAGGCATGGAGGTTAAGGATAGTACATCCAGGAATGTAAATTTCTTTCCTATTTGATCATGTGTTATTGGCATTAATACTGTCAATAATTCATGGTAAAAGAGGAAGTTGCCATGAAAGGTTACCCATTGTCAGCCTGTAATCAATAGGTAAGACCACAGTGTGTGATGTATTATCAAGTATCAGCCAGATTCACTTTCTCATGGCTTTAAAAACAGTGGTAGTTACACTCAGTTTGTCTAACCTGAGCTAAGCTTATTTGTTCATTAACCTTTCACCGCTGATTACAGAATATCCCTTGAATACATTTTTTTAAGTACAGAATATCAGCTCTTGCTATTTAATTCGTGTGTTCTGGCAGTGGGCCTCTAGGATTTGCCCCATGTTTTGATGTTGGCGTTTACATTAGAGCAAACAAAACTGTCACTTTGTTTTCCTGTCTTCCTATATTGGGTCACTTTGTGCTACATGATATGATCTAAGACAATTCAATGCAAGGAGACACATGTCCCTTCTCATTGGAAATATGAAGACAGCAGCTTTATTTTACCCTGTGGGAAAGAAAGCAGGTTTAGTGTCCAAAAGTAGTGGAGGAAAGTTGGTGTCATCACTATTCTTCCTTCACAGAGATAATGTAAGAGCATAAGGCAAGAACAGCGCTGGTTTCTTCACAAAGGAATAAAAAGAGATCAGTACTTTTGTCATTTATGTTTATGGTACTGTGGAAAGGTACTTACACAAAAACAAAACTACCATTTCTGAACACTTTCAAATACATTTTAAATCTAATAACATCTTGGAATCTCAGAAAAAAAGTTTATTGAAATCACCTCGTAAGGGATACATAAAAAAGAATAATGATTAATCATTTGGCTTCTTTGATTTAGGAAGTAAAAGCATGATTTATTTCCGTTTGATATTCAGGGTTTCTGACATCTAAAACATTTTGATACTTACACATTTATACTTAATTTTGTTTTGTAGTTTCCAAAAATTTCACTAAAATAGTGATATATAAAATAATTTGGACATAAACTGATAACACGTCTGTGTCAGCCAGTGTAATTTTTGTTATCAATGGTTTTTGCACATGGAAAACTGCACCAGATATAACGGTGACTATAGTGCTTACTGGAAGCAACATGCTGCTTTTTCTCCAGAAAAAAAAAAGCATGCAATGTAGTAATAATAATGATGACATGAAATGTAATAATAATAATGAGGAGGAAATTCAAGAGGAAGAGGAGAAAAAAAATCAAGTAACTGAATTTCCCCTGGGTTTTTTCATTTTTCCCCATTCTGTCCTTTTTCTCTGGGTATGTGATTTATCTTTAACTTCAGTACATCCATAAATCTGCTTGACATATGACAACTATATGCCCTATTACAAATCAAATTCCATATCTCTTCCCCCAATAAACTTATTGTCAGTGCATTGGAAGTGAATAGGAATCATAAAAATCCATCACCTCAAAGGAGAAGCATATGAGATTTCATATAGAGAAGATGGCATCATTTCGGTGAGAGTGCCACGTTGCTGTACATTTGCTAATTAGTTGTAACATGCATTAATGTAAAAAAAAGTCTTTGCCTTACATGTTATTGTTTGGAGATGGTTCTGCTTATCAGTTTTTAATATGCTCTTTGAAAACTGACACGTACTTTACCCACATCTCTTTAGGAACACAGGGATTCAAAGGCTGGATAAAATACTTTAATGCTTCCCAACACAAACCTGAGAGGATAATTAAACAGATGGTAACAATAAACCGAATCTGAACACATCAGGGACTGAAGTCCCTTATTAAAAGCCTTGCACACTGAAGGCAGTGGAAAGAAAAAGAATGAAACAAAAAAACAAAACTCTGGGGAAATGTATTAGCAGACAACACCTTTATGTCTGCCTTGACCTCCGAAGCAGAGGCTAATCAACCGTTTAGGGATGGGTTTCCTACCACCTAGGAGAGGCCATGCAAGAGGTCTCCTGCACTCTCTGAGGAGCAGAAAGGCAAAGTAATTGTGTGATTCTCAAGGAATGCAACTGTTCCTCAGGCTTGCCTTCGAAGGTGTCATTTTTAGACACACAAATTTTATAGCTATAAACACACCGCCGCCCCCGCTTATATCGCCTCCTCCAAATAGCAAATCCTTCTAAGTCAGAGGACTTGTGCTTTTCTTCTGCCAAAGGGCAAAAACTAGGTACTATAGATTTCTGTGATGACACAGATATTCTGAATATTTTCTGCCACATTCTTGGCAATAGAATGATCTCTTATTTATTCTATCCTTGAAACATATTGGAAGTCTACTTGTTTCTCTGATCTTATTGTCAGCTTGTCCTGAGTTATATTTACAGAAGAAGAACCTTGAGGCAATCTTGATATTTCAGCTTGTAAATATATATGTTATTATTTTCTCCTGGAATATAAAAATAGGTCCAAATATAAATTATATATAAATATATCTCTCCATATATTTCTATATATCTGTATATAGATATGTATATATTCTATATATCTATATAAAGAAATGTGTGTGTATATATACATATACTACCTGTACACATACATAGAATCTACTGTACACAAGGAAGAGTCTAGTTATTATGGAGGCCTGCGAAAATGTTATTGTGCCATCGCACAGGCAAAGATGCTACCGTGCCATTACATAAGGCACTTACAACTTAGGGGATAATTGAGTCAGTGTTTGCTGTTCTGTTTCTCAACCTGCTTCAGCTCTCTGCTTCACTTGCCAAGATTTTAAAGTGCCATTTATCAGAAACATTCAGCATCAGTACAGCAATGATTTAGCTTAACTAAGTGCTAGCAAGCAAAGGATAATATTTGACATACTGTGTTTTAGGTTAATCAGGGTTATAATGATGATCTATTAAAATACATTTTTGAAAATTGAGGCAGATATTAAAATGGGAAGACATACAGGCATAAATAAATGTAAATTAAATGGTAAACACCATTTTCTAGCTTGCCTTTTACCTGTTCGTGAGTGCACACTGCCATTAAACACTCTCCAGTTTTAATTTTTGGGTGTTAATATCTGGTAAATATGTAAAGAATGTTCCCATCTGCTGATACAATTGTATGTAAAGCGACACATATCACCTTGGGAGTTTGCCATAAATTAAACCTCTCTTAATAATATTGACTATGGTTCCAAAGTTATTTTAAGAGTGAAGAGTATTATAAGAATTAAATAAGAGATGCTGCAAAAATTTAGTGGAAAAGCATAGTTGCTGGCACACAGCGTATTAGGTAACCTTTTTTAATTAGAATGTACACTTTTAGATTACTGATTATGAACATCAGGGGACCCGAGATTTTGATTCATCAGTAATTCTCCTTTATGTCTACACTAAGATGTAAAAATGAGACCTCTGGCTCTAACTCTGTATTTCAGAGTCTTTCCATGCTGTTGCAGAAGCTGTGTTACCTGTAATCTCTAGTACTGCTCTGCCCCCTTGTGCTGCTGCAGTGAACTCGACAGAGGAACAGTGTGCCTTCGTCTTTGTACATGAACTACAGAAAAACCCCACTGTCACTTCTCACTTTTCTGGTAAGTTCAAGGTCAGTGTCTAGCTATTTTCAGCTCATCTCTTCTTGATCCATGCAGAGAAATGACAAGGTAACGTGATTCGGGGTCAGCTGTATTACAGGAACCGTTACATAAACGGAGAAAGTGAAAATCAATCCTAGCTGACAGTGACTTCAGGATAATCAGCGCTCACTGGATGCCTCTGTCAGTTCGCCTGCATCAAACACCGTGTGACTTCTGTCAGATCTTTTTAATAAAACTATATTCTCACTTTCAGCAACCTAAATACATGTTCCACTGGAACCGAATTTTTTAGACTATTTTAGCCCTCTAGATTTGTAAACTATCCCAATATTTCCTTGAAACATCTCATGAATGATATCTGTCATTCCATGGTTTGTTATTGACCTGAGATGAAAGGTGTTACTGTGAAACACGCCACCCTTTGGGTGATCTAGGTGAGCCCTCCTACAGACGGCCGCATCTTCTGCCTTGAACTCAGCACCACAATCTCAACAGCATTTCCCAAATCATCCTCAGCTCTCACTCTTCCCTCCTACTCGGTAACAGAACACTTAATCAATCATTTCTTATTGGGAGAACAGCTTCTTGCTCCGTTCTAGTTGTTCATTGTTGCTTTCCTCTCTACCTTTGTATTTTCCACTAGTTCATTTCCTCCTCATATAGAATTGGAAGCAGTATTTGACAAGATGTTCCATGTTAGAGGCATTCTCGCTGACAGCACCTGATCTGTCAGTCTTGAGAAGGAGCTATTTTATCCCACCAACCTTGTGGTCCCTTGAAATTGTGAGGCACTCAGTACTCAACTGAAGTACAATTTACCATAATATTAGTTGTCAGCAAATTCAAAGACGGAACTCCTAAAGCTATAAAATGGATTAGAAGCAATTTAAAAAAAAATTAACAAACTAGAGTAAGAGTATACTGTCAACAAACAAATGCTCCATCATAGGACTGTAATTTGGAATTTTAATTACCCCTCTGCTCTGTAACAAAACAATGTCTGAACTGGCAGCGATTTGAATCTCTCACAGGTCATTGAGCATTCTAGTTAATTACTCTATGAATAGCCTGTTTTTCTCCCCTCTGGAAACACGTTTCTAATGGCAGTCAAGGTCTGACAAATGTGTCATCTACATAATTAGCTAGGAAGCAACACAAAACATTAAACATGCTTTGTGCCGACAACTATCAAAACATTTCATTTGTTGTCAATTATTCATTACTTTGTAGGTTCTGAAGGGGTTGTTATTATGGAAATAAGTCCAGATGCTAACAAGGTTAGAGTTTTGGATTCAAATTAGTAATCAGAGGACTAACTTTTTAAAAAATGTATCTCATGTACATTCAGCACCGTGTTCAATCAGTAGGAGATTATAAACAAATTTAGCTATGCTCAGGTTAAGATGGAAATGGTGCAGCCACATATGTGGATGTGAGAGCCCTAGCTCTTTCTTTGAAGTATGGACTCTTCACTGTCGTCATAAACTTTCTGAACCTTTTGGCAAGTCCGATTTGTGCTTGGTAAATAGAGTTAAAGATTTTCACAGCATGAGATGGCAAAGGGTGGCATGGACAAGGAAAGAAATCTCCAGTGGTTTTTGAATCTTCTTCTCCCCTGGGGCATATTGTGTGAAAGTCAAAATTCTAGCTAACAAACTTTTTCATTTGTTCTACAGCATGTCTGCAAAATACCTTAGAAAACCTTCGAATTTCATGCTTATTTGTTTGTTGCTGTTTTTAAAATCTTGTTTCTTTTATTATTTTAATATTGTATAGAAAGCACTGTCTTGAAAGCAGCACTCCTAATGTATATAGAAAATATTAAAAAATCTCAACAAAATTGCCCTCCCAGTGGTAAAGAAAATTGCAGTGGAAGACACATTATTGTGTAGTCATATCAGAGGCCTGGATCTTTGGAGAGTCTCACTCCACTGTCCTCCAGCTTTTCCTTATAAACCAAAATGGCTTACAAATGTCATCCACAATAGTCCAATAAAGATTAGGAACAAAACACTGTCCTTACATTGATGAGATAAGAGAGATTTAACTGAAGAATGCAGTGTATAAGAACAGTTCATAAGGCTTGTTCTTGAATCAGAAAAATAGAATTTAAATTATATTTGTGTGTGTCTAGAATTTAATTGAGATGATCAGTTTATTTTCTACATAATGTTTGGTCAGATGCCTGTACTACAGAGCTAGATAAAAGGAAAAGAAAGAAAACAAATTCTATCAGGGAAATCAAGAAGACCCGTTATCTACAGGGTGTGCAAAATATGTCAGGAAATAATTCTACCCTGAGCGCTGAGAATGCCCAGTTAATAAAAAAAGATCAGCCACTCGCTACGAGAAAATAATTGTCTGTATCTATGTTTTTCAAAGCAAAAATACAGACACATCTTACACTAAATAGGACACATTAAAATAAGCTTTAATAATCTTTATGCAGAAGGAAACTAATCCATTTTCAGATCATCCGATCCACAGCAATAAAAGGAAATCATCAAACTAAAAACAATTTTAGAAATGGCTGCAGACTCTCATTTAATTAACATGCAACAGATCATATATTTATGAGGAAGTCAAAATATTTAGGAATCCTATAATCCTGTAAGCCTTAATGTGGTATAAAAACAACAAATAAATGCAAAGTGTTACTGTTACACATGCCTGCCTGATCAATGGTTTTCACATATTGATCTATAAATGGAGTTGACAGTCTGTGTTGGCTGCACATTTTCCAAGCAGCGCTATTTTTGCACAAAACCAATACGGGCAATTACCTTTGTTTGAGATGCCAAGTCTTATCAATTCAATGTGATTTAGTGTCATTTTAATTAAATATCAGGATCCACTTCAGGACAATTTATACAAACAAAGCCTCAAACCTAACTATAAGCTTGATTTGAAGTAAACATGGACAAGCCCTACAATCTCATAATATTTCTTAAAAACTCTACTAAACAGAAGGTTTATATTTTTAGTAGCAATTTTTATGTCTGCTTTTTTGGCTAGCCACAACTTTGGCAAGTATCCTATAATCACAGAAGTAAGAAACAAAAGAAAATTGTTTCCTCTTTTTTCTGATAATATATTTAAAAACTGAACAAACAGTCTGTTAATGGAAGTAAAAGGAATCTTGTATGTTAATGTTTAAAAATGGCTCCACCTAAGTCTTTATCTGAACACCAATAAAAAATATTTTCCTGTTCATGATGGCCATGAATGAAGTAATGCCGTTCTGTGGCGTTTACAAGATGGAAACGGTGAATATTCATACACGTTGTTGCTTAAGACACCAGCATTAAATGCCGAAACTACTCTTGCCTGCAAATCATATGTCTGCAGTTTCCTGATTCGGGCTATTTAAACTCCTCATTAATATCTATTCTAAACTGTGTATTAGGCAGGAGCATCTCTCATAAATAACATCAAGGCCACATTAAACCTTTTGCAATAGCTATTTGCTGCAATGCACATTGGTCTTTTTAGCCCTTAAACAGGCACAGTTCACTTGCCCCCATCTATTGGCCCTCAGCTGTCTGATTTCCTGTTTAGCACATTCTGGTAAATAAGCTGTCTACCTTTAAAAGGTCTCACTCTGGTGCTCAGGACGGGACAACAAATCACTGAGACCAAAGACTGTTCTTTCCCCACCAAAGGGAGCTCTCCAGATCTCTCTTACAGATGGGCGATTTTCTTGCAAACCACTTCCCCCTCTCGAAACTGCCCACCTCTCCAACATTTCCCACGTCAAAAAGTAACTTCTTTGAATTTTGAAAAGGCATTGATTTTATTAACCAAATTTTAGAATGATTATTTGATGTCTAAAGAAAATGATGCACATCACCAATAAAATACTAATGGAGGATTCATATCTGTTTTACTGAGATGCTTTCCTGCAACATTTAGGTTATCAAAATTTGTAACTTAACAAGTAAATTCACCTACGTTTGCATAGCTTAGGGTTGGATAAATGTTTATATTGGCATTTCATAGCATTCCTCATTTAAGATAACTAAGAATCAAAGCTTTTACGACATATACAGGAGAATTTTGTATTGTGTTCTAAGTTAAGAGTCATATTAAAAACATTTTAATTGAACAAAATTTACTAGAGGAATTTATGAATTTGTGAGAAAATTACAGAATTGGTTTGACTCTAGAATATTTTATCATTTTTGTAATGAATTAAGTCATGATGAATGTAATATCAGATCCTTGTGTTATTATATAGTCCAGTAAGTCTTATTGGATTTGCATAATTGTTATACTAGTGAACAAGTAGTATGCATATGCTATATATATTAAGTAGGATGCATGACATATGTATGATCTCTAAATACTTTTGATTTTTTTCTGTACAGACTACATGTATGTGCCTCTGTCACAACAAACCCTACTGCATGTGAATATGTGCCCACATTTTTAGTACCCATCTCTTCCCACCTCTAAATTCAAAATCTCCCCCTTGACCTCACCCCACCACCCAACTTCTGAAAAATCAAGTTCTTAGTTTAGCTTGAGCAGATAACTTTAACAGGCTTGTTTGAATAAATATGCCAAAATACTTTACATTCTGTCAGTATCTAGTCAGAAAATTGTGCATGGAAAAAAGAGATGAAAAGAACTGAGACAGAAAGAAAATTAGTGCCATGGCAAGCTTTCAATACAGTATCTCTGAGCCAAGTTTTCTCGGTGAAATGACACATCCTCACTAAAATACCCCTTTTATATAATTATGCACTGAGCACACATAACCAAAAGTAACTTTTATTTTTGTTCCTTATCGAGGAATACATATTGCCCAGGCTAAGAATGCGGAAACAAAAGCTGGGATAATTATAGCTAATTTAACTTTGGAAAACTCTTATTCTCTAGCAGTCCAGCATACAACCCCCCAAACTAAAGTTATGTAACAAGGTAATATCAACAATGAGAAACTGCATGATAAAATCCTGCCCAAAAGTGAAAAATGCTAATTTTGTCTCATTTAGCAGCTGGATACAGAAATGCTCATTAGTTTTAAGAGGGTTAATCCTTTTAACTTTTGCATATTGATATGCCAATTATGCCTAATTGTACAAGAGGCATCAGTCAAGGTAATAGTGCATAAACACATGAAAGTTATTAAGTACATCCCAACATGTAATAAAGTAGGTGTTAATTGGTAGCTGAGTTCTGCGGGCTATTGAGGTGGATAATTCATTGAGAGATGGATCACTTGTAATTTCTCTCCATAATTCCTTTTGCAGTCTCATGCTGTGATGTTTTCATGCTTGTCAAAAACAACTGCGGCATAGTGCCTTTTGTTAAACACAGCCAATAAAATATGTTAGGCATCATTAAATATACTTAACTTTTAAACTTTTTCAAAGGTACAGTTCTTACTGATAATACATTATAGAGATTCCAATAATTTACTCTAACCACTGTCTCAAGTTCATAGTTGATGAACATTTTAGCTGGTTTAAAAGCAAAGCCAGGCTGGCAGTGTTGTACCTCCCAGGAGACAATACTTTTAAATGAGAAAGTAAATAAAGGAAAATGCATATCTCATTAGTTACTTTATCTAAGGATGTAGTTCTCACTCCCCAAATATAATCACTGGCTTCCTCATGCTAAATTTGTCTACAACACCTGAGGAAAGAATGATGAAAATCACATATTTCTCAAGTTCCTGAGATGGCTGTGGGTTAATTTTTTGAGTGAAAAATGGGGAATAAATACAATTGGTAACATGCTACTCAGCAAGTTTATCTCATTTAATAACTCAGTTAGGAAGCTGAATATTTCATAGGCCCCTATGATATTAACAGAACCCTCAATTAATAGCTCACATGTTTCTGCAGGGTGACTGGAACTCAGCCTGTCCCCAGCTAACCTATTTCTCCTCACTCTTGCTCTCACTGTGAGAAACAAAATAGATCTGGGGTCCAAAAGAGTGGCTAACATTGCATAAATAATTTTGTAACATCCTATGGCCTCAGCTGCAAGTTACCACCATTATGGAAGAAAATTAACCAGAGGAGACTCATCGCAATCAGTGGGTTTAGTGGCTCAGGATGCGTGCAGGGCCAGCGACACAATTGGCAGTAGAGTTCATCTCTAACTATTTTATTTCAAATCTTCCTAATGACACATTATCGAGACAAAATGGCTTCCTCTCCAAACCTTAAATAGCCACAGCATTTCAATCCTTTAAGCCCACTCCAAATCAAATCATAATTTCCAGTATTGTATATTATTGGGAGATTTTAAGGAAGAGATTTTCACATTTTTTTTTTTTGAGATTTTTTTTTTCTCAATTCATTCTTAGCTAATTTTAGCCTCTGGCTTTTCAAAGTGATGTACTGTATTTGGAAGTACAAACACCACATGCTAGCATAACCTCATTATTTTTATGACACTGAAGCATGATAGTAGAGGCCCTTAAAATGAGTCAAAGGTGCTCTTCAGTCTAGCTCCAAATCCACTTTATCACTCTGGATTAAGCCCAGCTCTTCTCTTGCAACTGGGGATATTATCATGACTGTAAGTATGCAAGATAAAATGCATTACAAAAACAGTTTTCTCATGCACATTAGGAAAACAAATAAAACAAGACTAATTAGCTTTTTTTTTTTCCTTTTACAAAATTCTGTATGACAAGGAACTTGGGATATTTGGGGTATTTGACTTACAGGTTCAGTGACCTTCCCGACATCGGTGAGGATCATGGATTTACTTTGGCTGAGCCTGTCATGGTGGCTGTTGGCATTTTTGATTCTCATTTGCACAGCTCCTGTGCCTTGGCGGGTAGAATTCAGTGTTTCCAAGGAAGTATCAGAATTCGTAGATTTCTGCATATTATAGTGCTATCCTGATAAAATATAAAATGTATTATGTTATTCTAAACATACACTTTTCCATGAAAACTCTTGATGGGGTGTCTCTAGTAATCATTAGGATATTAAAAGTTGATAAACAAGAGTCTTCACCTCTCTGACTAGTGAAGAAAAAAGTAGTTCCTTTGTAAGTTATTTTGTCAGTTGGGACCTTTACATGTGGATAGCACTATACAGAACAGAGGACTTCAGAAGTTTATAGGTAGCACAATGATAGACTGTGTTTCTCAATTCCATTAATAAACTCCTAACAGTAATGAGATACAGTTTTCCTTATATAGAAATGGTGTTGCCAACCAATTGTCTTGAGGACATATGCTTTTTAATCCACAACTTCACTGGTCTATTACCCACTTTACCCCTACATGCTACCATCGGCACCCGTTCTTGGTGAACAAAAATCTCTATGAATAAAGACAAATTTAAGTGAGTAAAATTGGTGTCAGAGCAAAACAGACCCCAGAGCCCCTACCCCCACTCACAATACTCACAGGGGGAAATTAAAATTCCTTCATCCACTGCCATCTGCCAACTGAACTAGATTTGCTAGCTTAGTTGGACATCGTATTTATAAAGAATATGAAGAAAAAAATCAGCACCATTTATTTTAATAGAAGGAGTCTGATTTAGGCAAGAAAATTTAGTATGGACACACTTTAAAGGAGCAGCAATGAGAAAAAATAGAATTTGGAGGAAGAAAACAAAGAGAACTAAACTGTGGCAGCACCAGAGGGTGGACCGGTAGAGCTTTAGCTGAGCCCCTCATCCATAATCCTCTTCAAATGTCCCTCCCCAAAAGTTCCTCAAGTGAACACAGCATCTCATTACGAACAGAATGGTTGCAATACAAACACATCTTCTCATTTTCTGGAAACAGCCCTCTTCTTGTCTGATTCTTGTCTCCAAGTCTAACCTAATAGACACCCTATAGCGGGCTCCGAGCACTGTGTACAGTGAACAAAACTGTGACTAGTCAGTTATGGGAGCGAATATAATCCAAAAGAAGAATCATGTTTTAAGGAGGCAAGTGTATAGCCACCCCAATGTTTGTTGGACAATGAGGCTAGAATCATTCATTCTAATGGCCAAGCAGGCAGACACTAAGACGAACAGAAAAGGAAATATTTTGATAGGAGGAAAATTGTTACTTTACAATAAATACCAGTAAGGCAATTAAATGACAAATTAGAAAAGAAGCTAATACTTAGTATCTACTATGTGCTAAGCAATGTGCTCAATGGTTGATTCTCAAAAAACTCTTATAAAATAGCCATTAAACCCATATTTTTATAAGAAAAAAATGAGGATCAGAGAGACTCATAATTTTTCCAGTAAAACAGGCAGGCAGAAAGAGGTGGAGGAGCAGGTATTTTATTCCCAAAAGAAGACCCATATGTCTATCAACAGGTGAACAGATAGACACATTTTAGTTTATGCAATGAAAACAATAAACCATAAAAAGGAACAGACTATTGATGCATAAAACCACATAGATGAATTGCAAATTTATTCTGCAGAGTGAAAGAAACCGAAAAAAAAGAAGAGGAAGAGGAGGAGGAGGAGGAAGAGGAGGAGGAGGAGGAGGAGGAGGAGGAGGAAGAAGAAGAAGAAGAAGAAGAAGAAGAAGAAGAAGAAGAAGAAGAAGAAGAAGAAGAAGAAGAAGATTTACTATATAATTTCATTTATATAATATTCTCAAAAATACAAACTAAGGTATGCTAACAGAAAGCTGATCAGTAATTCCTTAGGGAAAGGATAGAGGCAAGTATGGATCACATTGAGCAAAGTTTTGGCAATGATGGGTATGTCTGTTACCTTGATTGTGGTGTTGGTTTCATAGGCATTTACACATATTAAAAATGAACAAATTGTATACTTTAAACACTTGCACTTTATGATTCTTCAGTTATAAATCACGAAGATGTTTATAGAAAAGTTGTTTTAGCAATTGCTTAGCCAATTTATTTTGCTCTTATTTTCCTTTTTGTATGCTTACATGAGTAATGTATTATTCAAAATTATCTAATTGAGAATGCAAGAGTTTTTTTCAATAAGTATGAAATAAAAATTTGAAGTATGTATTAAGAAGAAAATCATATATTTTTCTAGAAAAATATTTTCTCCTCTGAGTGCCTTCAAGGGTTGATTTCCCACATTATTCAATAGATTCAAACTCTAAGGACAGTGTGTTTGTAATATTGGTGGATGAAATCACTCAGGCCGAAGCCACTCTCTTCTGGCCAAGAGCATCTAGCCACGGTGTTTACATAGCCCAACCGTACACCATTTATAGGACATGTTGCTTCCTCAGAAGCTGGACAAATTTCAGTGTCAAATCAAAATTTGCATTCCTATATTGATTTCACAATCAAACCATAATTTGCCTAGTGATATGCTACTGTCAAAAGGCTGGATTCATTACAAAGCCTTTTATCTGGCTTCCCCACCTCTGTTTTCATGGGGACAAGCTGCAGAAAACACTTTCAAGATTTTGCTTTCTTAGATCTTTCCATCAGGCGGATCTCTCTCTCTACCACAATGTTAATGTTATTTCTCTCAATTTGCTCACTGTCTGTCCTCCAGCCCTCACTTCCTTCTCCATCTGACCCTGTCGTTACATTTTGTTGACACCCCCTCCACTCAGTTTGTTCTCTTTATTCTGCTTCCCACGTACTTTGCTCTGCAAGGTCATTGACTTGATGCTATTTCATAATTGTTCTTCTATTGTTAAATATTTGGGGATTTCTAATTTTGCAGACCACTATATTGCTCTGGGAAGATAGAGAAAAATGACACAAAACCTCATCTTAAAGATTTCTATCAACAGAAAACATACATATACCCCTTCGACCTTTACTGAGATTCTCCTAAGTGGCAGGCACCATTTTAGAGACTAGAGATAATCTTTATCAAGTGCCCCAGAGTTTGGTGAGGGCAATAGAGAAACAATCAATAATTAACTGAGAATAGGGCAGTGCCCAGGTGGGGAGAGGAGCAATGGCATTAAACTCAGGTGGAAGTGGGAGGTGGAGAGAGAGGAAGTCTGCAAGAGAAGATCAGATTACACCAGAGCTAAGTCAGTGCAGGCTGGACATTTCTGGCAAAGGATTTGGCAATGCAAAGGTGTGCAGATACCTGGGATATTATAAGGTAGGTATTGAAATATGTCATGAAGGGACATAAAGTACCAGGGAAGTTCAAAGAAAGAAAGAAACAATGGATTTCATAGAGAAGGTAGCATTTGACCTCTCTGTGGGGATATCTGATCATCTCGCTTATCTTTCATCTGGCTGAATGATTGACTGAGAGTCCCATCCCTTCTAACCCAACCAGTACCAGAGGGGCTGGTATTCTAGACACTCTGAGGAAGAGAATGTGTGTTGTCCTGGATGTACATAACACACAATGTTTTTTTGTGGATGAATTGAGAATGGAGATGAATTGAGAGGGAAGCAGAGCCCTGCTGCAGGACAGAAGGAGGACAGTTGAGGATGGAAATCTAACAGGATGATGACAGCTGTGCCAGTGGCTGTGGGACCTGTGACTGCTGTACTTGTGGGTTCAGAGATGACTTCCTCTGATTCATCCCATTAGGAACCTCTCATTCCAAGCAGACAGGGCTGTTTCTAGGCCATATTTTGCAGGTTGTTTTGGGGTCCCACTTAGAGCCCTTTCTTTATTCCCTTTCAACTCCCCAGTTTCCCCCTGCCTACATCCTAACAGTTTTTTCTCTAGTAGACACCCTATAATCCTTTTCATATTTCAGCTGCCAGAGCACCCACTGCAGCATTCACTTAGGCTTACTCTAACTACAGAGTCAAAATTTATAAAAATTTCCATCATCCATTCTTTCTTACCTCTGAATCACTTAGATGTATATGGGAGGGGGATGATTAGACTAGCTAACACAATGTTATATCAGTCAGACTTTCCCTTAACTCTCAAGGAAGCATTTAACTGAATCTCAAACTGGAAACTCTTCTGGCTACATGAAAGAACTATCTTAAAGTAGAAGAGCATTGATCAGTCCACTCCATTTATGCCCTTACATAAATTCAGAGGTGGTAGGATTTGTGACTGGGGATGGGACATTAACATTGCATTCTGGAAAATGGTGCCTCCTAGAGCTGTATGATGCAATGTCCCTTCCATGGTGGTCTTATTTTTTAGCCTTTATGAAATAAGGTTCTAGGGAAGAAACTCCATTGCAAAGCCTGCTCAACATCGACTCAAAAGAAACCCTCATACCCTCATATACCAGGTTCTGGTTGGCTTCCAGAACCTAGGAGTGGTTGTTCTTCCAGGAATATCTGTTTTAATTTCAGTGTGTTCTCTCAAAGAGAACGAGGAACTCCAGTTTTGTGAGTCTTTCTGCATTATTATTCCAAAAATATTCACAGGAATCTTAAATTATATTCTGTTGTTCCACCCGTGTTTTCATTCCTCACTGACCTTCAATTTTCTAGATTTGGTAGATTGTAAAATCAATAATATTTGCTTATGTTTATTTCTATGTAATTTAGTAACATCAGGCTTATTAACTTCAAATCATATTAAGTTTAGGTTTTGCTTGATCTATGTGCCTCTTCAGTATTCCCCTTGTTCTTTCTAGAACACGTTACCCACTCATGTCATCATCATTATTGTTACTATTAAATTTTGTTAGAGAAAACATTGATGCCTTGTGTGTTTATGTTCTTACAGGAGGCATACAGAGCACTGGTGAATGACTAATGAAAATATTGAAGAACTGGCTCATTTTGCATGTGTTTGAGATACCCATTGATTTTACTAAACTCTCCAAATAAATATCCCTGAGTTAGAAATTGAAATGTAAATCACTTAAGACTGGCTTCACTATTCTCTAGACTTCCTGATTTTACGTGTACTAACAGAAGAGCAAGAATACCTTGTGATATTGCACTAGTTCTCCTTTCAATCCTGTTTAAAAACAGGAAGCAGTAATGAGAATGCACTTCATAAGAGCAACACGAACTTTGGCTCTGCTCAAACTACGCGGTTCGATGGTGTCCTGGGCTTCTGGGCTTGATTTTCCTACTCATACTGCAAATAGGAGTGAGCATGATATTTCATCTAATCATAAATTTCATAGCTGCTCTCCCAATTATTCGTTGCATTCTGTTAACTACACTAAGGCTCAGCAGCCTGCCCTTTTGAGTTAAAATGTGTATTTTTGACATCTCTTTCACATCAACAGCATTAAAAGTAAAAATATATTAAGAAATTTTTGAGCTGGGAAAAACTGGATAGGCACTATGATATAATCTTTATGCTGCTGAGCAGAGAAAATGTAGGCTTGGGTATACTGAACACCATCCCCTGGTGTCACATTCTGTTCAGAATAACTCTAGGATGGCACTCAGGGCCCACACCCCCCAGCATCCTTGATTTCACCATAGACCCACAAATCAAGTGGACATTGTGTATGGAAAGAAAAGGTAACAAGAAATGTAAAGAAAATCTGGCAGATAAAATGATCATAGTGTAGCCACATTAGGTATATATCATGCAAGCCTTTCTGTTTAATCATTTATAAATGTTCCTCTGCTTCCTGACAAAACAATAGAGACTTAAATGTTTGTTGAATGTATAAATGAAAAACAAATATGGAACCTAGTTTATGCCAGTGTATGTAGCCTGGCAAATAAGAAAATGTCTTTGACCAGTTTTCTTACTTTAAAAATGTGTAACTCACCCTTGCTAATATTTCTTAGAGTAAATAAACTATGGATATTTTATTATAAGTTAGAGGCAGAAAGAAAACAATGTTTCTTCTGTGTTCTGAGGCTAATATTAAAGTATGCTTGGAGATTCACATAATATTTTAGGGTTAAAAATATCATAGTTCTATTTCCCAAAAGCCCTGTATCTTCTTCTCATTAAAAAAAGATCAAATTTATCACAATCTTAGAATTTGCAGGGATTTTTGCTTTGAGAATAGTCTTCCTTGAGTTTCAGATTTGGTTAGGTACTTGATATTTTTCCCTAAAAGAAGGATGCTTCTGCAAGACATAGGTTGCCACTGAGAGTTTTGTGAGTAAAATCTCAGAGGCAAGCAATGGCCATACACCCAGGGAATTCCTATTTCATGAGTGTTAGCCTGGGTTTTCACTCCATGGCAAGGGAGCTGTATATTTAGCACATCCACCATGAGGAGCGAAGGTCCCCTCTGCCTAAACATGCACAAACTTTCTCTGGTGACACAACCCCATTCCCTGCTCTGCATGTATTAGAGGAGCTGTTTCTCCAGGTCTGCTAAGAGCTCATGACAAGTCCACAGATAAATAGTATTTCTCCGAGAAATTCATTTCTATCCCCTGGAAAGATCTTATGTTGATCTGTGGTAGAACAAGTCTGTTCCCCTGTGGAAATGAGTTGTGGTCCTGGTAGCTCCAGTAATGTGTGCCACAACCTTCGCGTCACACTTTCCTGACAGGTCAGTAATTAACTCGCATTGCAATTGTTTGTTGTCTCCACCACAGCAGCCATTTACCAAAATAACATTTTAATTTCAGTTTCCTTCCATTTCGCTTTCCTTTTCTTTTCTCCCTGTGGCTTTTACATCTCTATTAAGTCTAATTTCCCCGACCACTCTGTAAGCTGAGAGAGTGCAATAAAACTCAGTTTCGAAAATGTCGAATATAATGAGAAAGGAAGATCACAGTAAAGGAATGTGACCATAGCCACCCCATTGGGTAACATTGTCTTTGGGCAGGTGTTATATATAGGAAATGTGATAATAAGTTTTTGCATTTATTTAACTTATAGCAGGGAATCTGGAGTATTTGCTGCATTTGCTGACAAAGTCTGACAAGTCTGCAGCATGGTAAATTGTAATACAGTTATTATCACTGCACATGGCCATCTTAAATGGTGAAAATGTCAAGTAAAATATTTTTTAAAAGTAGAATAAGTGTGTGGTAGGCAACCATGATCTTTCTTAGCTCTTAACCTTTCAAACTCCATCCTGTTGGGAGCAAAGCATCTTATTTTACACTTCAAATATTTATTGAGCCTCTACTCTGAGACATAGACTTTGCCACATCCCACAGGTTCTGCAAAGTTATTAAGCACCCTGCAGTGGAGTTAAGCACAAGCAGGCTTGCCTACCATGAAGTCTGATTAGAGTGCAGTGGAGAATGGGACTGGAGATGATTTTAGGGTGGAGGTGATGTGAGGCCTGGATGCTGTATGATAAACAGGACTCTGAAAGGCAGAGAGGGGATATCAAGAGCAGTGCAGGCTGAGATCACAAGATTTAAGGAAAAGAGGAGTGAACATCCACACAAGATGATACAGTGTTGGTGGCTAAGTGGGAAAGCTATGGTTGATTAAGGCTGCATTAGGAGAACCTGGTTATTTTTATTAAAGAATTGGGATTTTGTCTTATAGATCCTGGGGAAATTGATGGTTTTGTTTAAGGTATAACCCCTTTCTAAGATACTTGATGAAAAGAAATCCACAAGTAAGAATCCTTGACCCCTGAGGCCGCAAAATAAATACATAACATGCTCGTGGGATGCTTCTTAATTAACTTTAAAACAGAATAAATATTACAGTATCTATTTGTAAACGTTAATCTTATGAAAAGGGCACCCTGTGATATGGAAAAAATATTCCAGAATTTTAGGTACTTCACTCTGAACATCTAGGTACATGTTCAATGCTTCTGGTCAACAATCAAATGAAAAGAAAGGTAAAGACTTAAAAGGAATAACTAAATAAAGCATTTAAAGAAAAGGTTCCTAGGGTGCAATTGCATCTAATTAAAGAGACATAAGGAAAATAAAGTTAAGATTAGTGGAACTGCTTCTGAATTTCCCTTTGATGATCAGGCAGGTAGTAAAAAATTGAAAAGCAAATAGGAAGAAAATGCCTGCGCCATTGTAATTACATTTAGGGAGCATAAGAAATTTTATAAAATGGCAATCTTCTTAGATACAGATGAGAGCCATAAGGGGCATAAGTAATGCAATCTTCTCTCTGTTTCCTCTGTCAGTTTTGACCTAATCTAGCAAGAAATGCTGAGCGATTTTCCGCCTCTTGCGTACAACTATCAATTAAGGGAAAACAGGGTGACTATCTTAGGGCATTGATGATGAAATGTCACTTAAAGAGAAAACATCAGCTCTAGAACAAGTTGCTCAGCAGCCACAGCGTTAGAAAACACTGGGGAAACAAATGGAGTCTCAGACCCTCGCTGGGACAGGCTACTTCTCTAATCTTTGTTGGGAGAGTATCAAGTGCAAAAAGGAAATTTTAACCTGCAATTGTCTCAGTTTCCTGGGATTTCTTGTTCTATTGTCTTTCTTTCTTAAAGTGCTTGACTCAGTCGCAAAGTCTTTTTATCAGGCAGATTAAATCTAATCACCCATTGGTTGCAGTTATGCCAGGCTATCGCTATCTTGGCCTGCCCAGGGTTCAAATATGTGGAAGTTGCATATTGCATAATTAGTACTCGACAGTAATTAACAGTAATCAGTAATTGACAACAGTCAAATATGATTGACATTTGTTTTATTTAGCAAATTTGCTATTGTATCTATTAGTCTTTCCCTAATGCTCATCTCCAAACTCTGAATTTATTAGATTGAATTTCAGTGCCAAAAGGGCATGTCTAATGATGGGACACTAATGTCATAGTCTATTGTTGTGAAGGACAATAACTATATCATTAAAATAAAAGTTTTCAGAATATCTCCTTTAATGCATTTAAAAATCAGTTCTCTCTTGCTCAATTATTTATGAGTAAAATACATTTTAAATAGCTTGTGTGTATGTGTGTGTGTGCATGCCTATGTTTGCATATAAAGTTCAATGAATTGTCACAAACTGAACACATTCTTGTAATTACAGCCGAACCAAGAAACACAATATTATCAGCACTCCAGAATCCCCGCACAGCTCTGTTCCACTCACTACCCACCTCACCCCACTAAAGCTAATCATTCTTCTGTCTTCTAAGTTTTGCCTATTTCTGAACTTTATATCAATGAGAACCTAAAGAGTCTATTTTTTCTTGATGGGCTTATTTCGCTCAAACTTTTATTTGTAAAGATGACTGCTATGCAATATTCTTTTGTGAAGTGCCTGTGCAATACTTTTGCTTGTTTTTAAAATCAGATCGTTTGTCTTTTTCTTACTGATTTATAGGAGTTATTTATATATTATAACCACAAGTCTATTTTTAATATATATGTTGCAGTAGTTATCATTTCCCACTTGTGGGTTGCTTTTTCACTCCCTTAATGGCATCTTTTAATGAAGAGGTCCTTAATTTTAATATTGTTTAACTTATTATTTATTTCCTTTTACGATTAGTGCTTTTATTGCCCTCTTAAGAGACCCTTGCTTAATTTCAAGGCAACGAAGACTATTCCCATGATTTCCTCTAAATGAGTTGTTTCAACTTTATTTATTTTTAGAACTATGATTCATCTGGAAATAATGTTTGTGTTTGGTGTGATATATATATATATTCCATATGGAAATAAAGTTACATATATATTATATATGTATTATATATATACACACACACACCCCCCTATACATATGTAAATTGGAAGGACCTGTTATCTCTCCTGAAAGAACCAGGAACTGGCTTTTCATCTGAAGTGACCAGTTTCTGGAGAGCTCTTCTAGCCACATGTGGTGACGAAAGGTTCAGTTTGAAAGGTGCTGACAGTGTCAAGCAATTACATAGATCTGTGGTCACAATCTAGGTAAATATTGGCAACTGGGGATACAAGTTCAATAGGAAGAGTTATACAACAAGTGAGCAGAAACAGTCATTGATAATCTGACAGGGTGGGGAATACTGAGAAGTTCAGATTTGCAGATTGTTATCAACTAGGAGGTTTGTTGCTAGGTGGCACAGTTCTCAATTCCGGCTATTTGTTCAGTTCTAGCTCAATTATCCACAAAGGAGATTGGCAATAGAAAGGTAGAACCTCAACCCTAGCAAGAGAGTGAGGCAATGAATGACCAGGTTACCAGCAAAGGAAGTTGTGGTCAAGGAGAAAGCAAATGTCCAGTGAGGAAGAGGTGACCCACTGAAGTGCTGGGACTTGTAAATAAGGTGGGAATGCACTTGATTTGTACATCACAAGCCCAGACCAAAAGATGAGATCACTCAATATCATTTATTGTTGAAACCACAAAACCCCATTCCACTAGAATTAAAGATTGTCTGTATTAAGTTAATGTTTCACCTGAGAGTAAGGGTCAGAAATAACCAGTTCCAGATGTGCACATGCTTCTGGTAGTAAAGAGAAAGAGAGCTATAAAGTAGTAATTCTCAATGGTCAATGTGTGGAGCTTATTAAATATGCAGACTTAGCTGAACCTTCCACAGATATTCCCATTTAAGGAGAATGAGGGAGAGGCTGAGAAATTGCATATTTGGTCATAACCCCTAAGGGACTCAGCTGCACCCTTTTGTAAAAAGTTATTTTTATAAAGGTTTATGTAAGTTATTCTTTAATTTTATACGTGCATTATTGTGAAATAGTTACTTGTTACTATAGTGTCTTCTTATTTTTACAGCCCATTGCTGCTATCTTCATTTTGTTCATATTACTGCTCTAATTAATTTTCCTGGGAATGAAAGTTCACTTTAGAATATGCTGGTGAGGGGTAGGGGTATGGGCAATGGTTGGAAATAGTGAGACATAAATGAGTAGGTAGCTAAGCAGGTAAGTAAATAGATAAATAGACACATAGGTGCATGAAAACGATGCTGTAAATATTCTATTTAAGACTAATTAAAATATGGTACTTTGTCAACCAGACCAACATCCAGTCATAAATATTGCTGGAAAATAAATTCTTTTGCATAAAAGAAATCCCCAAAGAGCTCCTAGGCAATCTGGGTCTATACACAACTTTGAGTGCAAGAGTGCTTTTTATTTTTTCTTTGCTTGTTTATATCATGAACTTGGTAAGTGTGAGTAAAATAACATCAATTTCAACACTTAAAAAATAGTTCATAAAAGGAATGCTTGTACACTGTTGGTGGGAGTACAAATTAGTTTAACCATTGTAAAAGACAGCATGGAGATTTCTCAAAGAACTAAGGACAGAAATACCATTCGACCCAGCAATCCCATTACTAGGTATATACCCAAAGGAATATAAATCATCCCTTTATGCATGTGTATATTCATTGAGGCAACTATTCACAGTATCAAAGACATAGAGTTAATCTAAATGCCCATCAACAATAGACTGGATAAGAAAATGTGGTACATATACACTACAGAATACTATACAGTCATAACAAGAATGAGATCATGTCCTTTGCAGGTTCATGGATGGAACTGGAGGCCATTATCCTCAGCAAACTAACACAGGAACAGAAAACCAAATACTGCATGTTCTCACTTATAAGTGGGAGCTAAATGATGAGAAGTCATGGACACATAGAGGAGAACAATACATATTGGGGCCTACTGGAGTTTGGAGGGTGGGAAGAGGGAGAGGATAAGGAAAAATAACTAATGGGTACTAGGCTTAATAGCTGGGTGATTAAATAATCTGTACAGCAAACCCCCATGACACAAGTTTATCTAGGTAACAAACCTTCACATATATCCCTGAACTTAAAAAAAAATAGTGTATGGGAATGCCCATCCAATTTCAGTTCCATTGCTTTTTGCAGTAGGTTCTGCACAGAACGGCTTAGCATGTACTCTTATTACTGTGAAGTTGGTCCCAGAGTCTTGATGGTTTTCTATTTCTTGTTCCAGCGGTGGATGATTTAGCCCTGAGGTGGTTCAAGTAATTGTCTGAGGGACAAAAAAAAAAAAAAAGAAAATAGCTCTCCTTGATAAAGACCAAAGAAAGTTTGGTGTGAGAAAAAAAAAAATCCACAAAATAAAGTATCCTCAGGCTTCCTTTCAAGAAGCCCAGATGATCAAAATAGTGAAAAAATATTTGCCAGTTCACATTACTTAAATTGAAAATTTTTACTGAGTTTTTCAATCCTTTTCTTTGAAGATAAGAGATACAATATACTATGTTAATTGTATATTGTATATGTACACCTTAAAATGTATCCTCTTCTTTCTAGGATGAATAACTGAAGGTTCTCTTGATGCCTTTAGTCTCTTGAAGTGATTCAACTGCCTTTTCAGGAATCTTAATATAGGAGCTATCTGGGGGACTAGATACTCCACTTAAACAAGTTTAGTTTGCTTTTTCTTCCTCAAAGTATAGTTCCCAGGCTTCTCCCCTCAAGGTGAGAGGCAGAGGAGGAGATGGTTACATATGCGGTATAACTAATAGGTTCCAGTTAATTGAGTGCTACTGTAATTTGAATTAGTGTAGCCAAATTTCTGTCTAAATTTAGGTGCTTCACAAAGTGAAATATAGGATTTTTGCTTGGACACATTAAAGTAAAAATGCATAAATATTTGGAGTATTAAATGGTTGGGAGAATTATCCATTTAATTTAAAAATCATTGAACATTTTTCTTCTCTGTCTTGTTTTATTTACTTATATCCTTTGTTATAACTACATCTGAGACAGAGAATCTAATCTATTAAAGGAGAAAACGTGATGAAATGGGTTATGCAACCAAGCCCCAGCTACATTTCCCCATCTTGTGCACTTACTGGTGGGTTTCTTGTGTGTGTTTTTGTGTGTGTGTGAGCGTGCACACATGTATGTGTATTTAAATGGTTCCCACTGTTACTATCACAACACAAGGTATGCAAACCTCTCTTTCATCTCCCTTACAACAGTACTTCCACACATTCTGATCCATACCCTACCTACATCATGCGATTCAAAAATAACAGTCGATGCAAAGACAAATGTATTTGTTATGACTTAGTCAAGTTAAACTTTTAGAGACATCTTTTAATGATTTTTTTTTAAAAAAATGCTTTGGGGAGGGTTGGCAGCAGAAGAAAGTTTGTTCTTTCAATTTAGGAAAATGAGCCCAGTCATGCAAGCTAGACAGACACAACAAGGACCTAAATGAAGAAGCTATACATAAATGGATGTTTTTTTCACAGAATAATCTAATGCTCCAGTCAGTCTCTAAACATTTATTGGGATTTATTGCATATACAGAAGTTATTTGGAGGACTCCAGTTCTCTCTAATCATTACCCTCTGCTCCTGCTTTTTTAGGAGCTGCTATAAATTCAAGAAGAGGTGGAAAATCGGCAGACTGCCAACCAAATTCAACCCACAGACATATGTTGTTGGGCCTGAACAATGTTTTGGAATGTTTTGAATCAATTTCCAATTGAAAAATGAGGGTTGTTACTTTTAAAAAAAAACAGAAAAGTATGTCTGTATGTCTTCTCTTGAAAATTCATAAAATGTGGCAAACTGATCCAGGTGTGTATGGTAAGAGACAGCTGCGGGTGGACAGCTTCTACATCCTATAGACAAGGCATCATATAGACATTCTCTTGTCTACAGGTCCTCTCCTACCCACTTATCTTGTATAGATATCCCAACTGGCCTGGAGGCATTCCCGACTGTGGCTCGTAGTGTCAATCACCCCTAGGAACATTGCTCCTCTGATGTGTGGGTTGAATGGTGATTGTGCTGCCTATTAAGTCAATATTATTTTCAGTATTTCATTATTTTTAAATCTAAGCTGGTAAGATTGCAAATGAAGAGAACCAGGAGACTGCATTTGCATTTGCATTTGTACTACTGCTTTAGAAAGAGGATCATCAAACATTCACATTACTTCATTTATTCTTACAATTTTCTCAACATGATCTTAGTTACAACGAGTAGGATATTGTGCTGTGCTCTTTGCTCTTGCTAAGCAAGTTCCCCTTTTCCTCCCTTTCTTTTCTCTGCCTCCTCTACTGTTTCTATTATATTTTGGCAGATAATTATATCCTGCCTTATATTGGCTTCTGTTCTCTATTTGAGCTGTGTGTCTCTTCTGCCCAAATTGACTGTGGGCTCCTTAAAGTCGGACACTGTATTTGTCAGTGTTGTTGCTCTGTATTGTACTTAGGACATTGTAGACACTTGGTCCCATGCCTTGCTCTCATTAATTCAATGCCCTAATACCAGCTGGTTTCAGAATTAGGACTGAAATTGGTATATTCATTCAGCACTGTCTGAAATCCCCTGTCTTGAACTCCCCCAGGCCATGAGCATTTCCAGCATGTTCAAGTTTGCCACCAAGATTAGAATGACTGTGACTCCAAATCCCAAGTGTTGTTGGATTCCTGTGTTTCCTGCATACCTCTCCACATCTAAGGCTGCCAAATGTATGCACCATACAGCCCATCATGGTCAGGAGAAGTCAGATCACTGCATTTCACCTTCCCCCATCCCTGCTCCAGGGTGTGTATGCTCTACACATCTGCCATGCTGACTGGTCTCCAGGTTTTTTGTCAAGCTGGTTTCCCACCCTGAACCTACTGCCCACTTGCTAATCCCCTTTGCTAATGCCAGACTTCAAACCTAAAGCTCAATGCCAGCTGGCCATAGGATACAGCAAGCTTTCTGTGGACAGCACCATAGCTGGTTGTTTTCCCAGCATTTTGTCAGCACGTGGGTTCCCCTCTGCCGCACCTTGTTCTCATTAAGTGGATGCGCTAACACCAATTGCTTTCAAAATTAGCACTGAGTCGGGATATTCATTCAACCTACATATATGGAATCCTGAGTTGGTTTCCCCAAAGGAAAATTAAACAAAAGAAAGGAAGAAAAAAAAAAGACAAAAGACTTCTTTACTAGGTTAGCAACCTACACTCTCAGGACTTCCTAGTTTCCTTTTATATGTTCCCTTCTCAGAATTATTTTTCTAGGACCCTAGTAGATCTGTCTTGTGGACTATCTACCTTACTACCTTACCACTCCATGCAAAAATTTAGATTTAAAATAAAAGTGCATGAAGAGAATTCTACTTTCTTTTCTCTCCTCGTGTTTGCTGTTTTTCTTTGCTTCATTTTAATTTCAGGCATAAGAGTCAGTGGCTGCTTACCTGTTTTTGAATTGTTTTATGTGATAAATATTAATTCTTCATAATTAAAGGGTATTTTTGGTGAGGGTACATCTTGAGCTGCTTGAAGGAAAATTACCATATCAACCAAAAATTGGTAAACAAACAAGAAAAGAGTTATTTCTTCTTCCCTTTGCCCACACAGCTATACTATACTCCCCCACACAGCTGTATTGAGAAAATGAAACTAATAGCAAGAAATTGCTTTTGATGAGTTTCGTAATTGTATCATAATACTTAGAATCGAAATAAACCAAAATTATCATAGCATGATTTTTACATCATAGTGAAGAAAAAAAAAGTCACTCTTTGATTCAAGACCTGATAAAACAATTACTACTGCTACTCTTACCACCGCATTTAACCTTTTTAAAGTGATTTACTATGTGCCTCATGCAGGGTAAACATCTTTACATACATCATTTTATATTTTTTCCTTGGGAGGAAATTCACCATTTTACAGATGAGCCAATGCAGACTCAGGAAGATTAAGTAACTTGCCCAAAATATCATACAGGATCTAGCAAGTGGTAGGGCCCAGAGTTGAATTTTATTTTTTCTGACTTCCCAGCTTGTGCTTTTAATACTGCTACTATCTCTGTAAGAAAGAAAAAAGTTCCGGACTAAAATCTGAGAAAAAGTATGTTTTAATGGTTATACCGGAAATGTGTTCTAGCCCTTCTGTGTCCTCCCGCAATTCAATTTCTCCATGCTTCACTGCCTTTTTCTACGAAGTCTACTAAAAGCTCCCACTTTGTCACTGGCTTTCTAGAATTACCAAGTAAAATAACATATGCAAAACGACTTTTAAAATTCTAAATAGAATATAAATAGATGATAGACATTATTACTTGTATTAGTTAACTCAAACCCAACTATCACCCTAAAGCCTTAAAATACATTTATAAGAAGCAAAATAAAGAGGCAAGAGAAATAGCAATATAAAAGCCTGAGACTCTTTTGCCATAATCTAGATAAGACTCAATAGACGACCAACAGTGACCATGATGATACACGCAAATGGAAAGAAAGGAATAAATGCTGCTTGAGTATGGCAATTGATTGGATGTATGGAATAAGTGGTATGGAATACATGATATGGATGATATCATGTCCCTTAATAATATGACTCCAGGAGTAGAGATGTAATCGAAATTGGAAGGAAGGCAAAAATAACCCTTGGGAGAGGCCATGTATTTAATGTGGGACATAATCAGTTTAACCTGCTGATGGGATATCATAGCGGAAGTATCAAGTGACAATTAGAAATAAGGAACAATTTTGACAGAGACATCAAGGCTAAAGATAGAAATTTAAGGACCATATTTGAGGAATGAAATTGAAATCATAAGAACGTCAAAAGAGAGACCAAAAAGAAGATGGTTTAGAGCCGTGGCATCCATTAGAAATATAATATGAGCCACACACATGTAGTTTAAAAATTTCCTGTAGCCACATTGGAAAAGTTAAATGAGATAAGTGAAATTAATTTTAATAATTTTATTTAATCCAATACTTCAAAATATAATCAATGGAGCATGATTAAATGCAAAATATTAATTATTTTACATTTTTGTTATTTGTACTATGTCTTCAAAATCTGATGTTTATTTTACACTTAATTCATACTAGCCCTTCTTCAAGTGCTCAATAGTCACTTGTGCTAGTTGCTACCATATTGGATAGGTGGATCTAAGAAGGAATTTTTGAGAATTAAGGGCCAGGGGGAGACATAGAATCCAGAGGAGACCAGAAAAAGAGAAATAGGAAAGACACCTGCAGTATGGCAAAAACCAAGGCAAAAGAACATTTTCTTCCTCACATGTTTTACAACACTTCTGCATAGGCAATATTTGCAAAGAAGAAACAACAGGTTTCCTACAGATGGCATTGTTTTAGACATCAAACAAAGTAGGATTCTTTTAGAGCCTTTTAGACTCTAGGGCCTCATGAATAAAGTTCAGCATTGCTTAACTGCTAACTCTTAACAGGCTTCAAAATTATAGCATGGCATACTGAAAATAACATGGACTTTGCATTACCCAGATCTATGTACAACTCATGACCCAGCCTACCGAAAAGCTTTGTAAATTTGCGTATTTAATCTCTTAACCTTAGCTTCCTTATCTTTAAAATGGGGATACAAATTCCTTTACATGATTTTTGTGGATACCAAATGCAATTATGCATGCAAAATTCTTGTCCCATAATCTACACAGAGTAAGTCATAGCTATGATGATAATTATTAAGAATCTCACTCTAATAATTTATATTGATGAATTTCTCAAGCAACTGTAAACATCTTGAGAATAAGTTAATATTGTCTAGTTTTGGTAACAACTACAGTACTTACCACAGTGCTTGAGACACCACTGAGGTAATCACCATACATTTTTTCCTTTAATGTTCTACTTTAGGAGAACCATCAAAGTATGAATAGGTGGTATTATACAGAAGCTCAGATTACTTGATTTCCCCAGTGCATTTAGCAGAGAGCTGAATTTGGGTTCCATTGCTCAGTTTCTAGTCTTTAAAATTCTAACATGAAATTAACTAAAGCAGAAAGATAAATGAACAGAAACGGAAGTTTCCCTTGACTCAGCATCCAATTTCCTGAGCATTCTACCTTCCATAGCTCTTTTAAAAAGATGTCCTGTTTTGACTCTTTTAGGAAATGGATTTAAAGTGAACATAAAATTAGTCAATTTTAATACCATGGTTTTAGTAAAATTGCTTAAAATTTAAATACTTAGAGGTAGTTGCTCTTTCTCATCAGTTTATGGCAATATGTTTTCAGCTGGTGGGTTATTTGTTCCATTTTTCAGAAGCATATAATGGATACAGAATTCAAACCCAACCTTTCATCACTGCCAACTTACTAAAACTGTACCATATATATAGTACATATAGTGTCTTTTATTTGAAATATATTTCTAGCTTCTCTTCTCCTAAATTACCCTATATTTTAGACCAGGAAAAGTCACACATCTCCAGATGTTCTTCCTTGATTCTATAGCCCAAAGTCAATCTTTATGGCATTTATCCTTTCACTAAACAAATATTTATTGATATTATCATACACCTACCATTTGTTCTAGGTTCTAGGTATTTAGCAGTAAAAAGACAGGCAAGGTCAATACTCCCATGGACCACACATTCTAAGGTGAAAATAGCCACTAAACACTGAAAAATAAATAATAAATTCCATAGCCAAACTAATATGAAGGAAAACAAAAGCAGAGTAATGAGATAATGAGGTCCTTGCAAATCATGAAAGGAGATTGAATCTAATTTGAAGTATAATAGATAGTCATTTGGAATATTATAGTAAAAGAGTTTTCATGGTTGAACTCTTAAAATGGCCACTCTGTCTACTCCTTGGACAATGACTATTGTGGGGAAGATAGAAGCAGGGAGGAGAGTCGGGAGAATTCTGCAATAACAGTAGTGGAAGTGGAAAGAAGTGATTGAATTCAAGATATTCTGATGTATCTATACCTCTTGCTTAATATCTAATTCATTCCCGTGAAATACAAAGTTATTCAATAAGAGCCTAAGATTTCCAATCATCACTTATAAGTATAAAAGTATATCAATAGAACCTCAAAAAAGGATTCAAGTACATAATAGCAACAATTTGAAAGAAGACAAATTGTAAACAAAATGTAATATAAAAGGAGTTTTTATTTATTACATTTTCTTTTTCCATATCTTTTTCTTCACTAATATTTTTAAGGATTGAGAGACTTAACAGTTTTCATGCCCTCAAAGTATACTTAATAACAAATTACAGCACAGGAGTCACCTGGAGGGGGGGGCCCAACAAAAAGTCTGACTAAAAGGTTGTAAACATTGCCACCTCTTCAACCTTCTTGAATTAATTAAAACATGTACAAATCAACATTGTTTCATATGCTTCTTGTTATTCTAACTTGAAAACAGAGAGTAAATTTGTGTGTGTGTTTTATCTAAAGTTTGATGTTCATCCAAGTGTCACGTTGTGCTGTATTCACTTGGCAAGATTTTTTTAGAAAAGTCATTCTATTGACAACCAAAAAAATAAAAAATAAAAGAAGTATTAGACTGAAAGAAAAAAGATATAACACCTTAAGGGCCATTATTGAGAAAAGTCACGTGAACAGCATAACGAAAAGTAAGTTTATATTTTACAGGCTCTACTTATTGCTGATAAACTAGATGAAACTTTGGGTAGGAAGTAGTAGGGAAAGAGTAGAATCAAGGATAATTCTTAGACTCTTGTCCTGAAAAGAGAGATTAATATGGTGTCATTAACTAAGGTGGAGGCAAAAAGGAAAGAAGCAGGCTGGGTTGGGGGACAGGTGGGCAGTAATTAGGAGATTTGCTTTGAGTACTGTATACTCATTTTGATGTCTCTATGAGACATTCAAGTGGAGATGATGAATGGGCAATTGGATTTATAGTTTTACTGCTAAGAGAAAAGATTTGGTCTTGAAATATAATTAGTATATAGATAACATTTAAGGTCATGAAACTAAATAAAACCACAAAGGAATAAACCTAGAAGACAAGTAGAAATCCAAAGAATGATCTCAGGACATTCCAACATTTAGAGAGCTAGATGATGAGAAAGTGTTAGCAAAGGATACAGAAAGAGCATTCAGGTAGTTTGGAGGAAAACTGGAAGAAAAAAGTATCCCAGAAGTCAAATGAAAAGAGAGTTTCAAGAGGGAAGGAGGGTTCGATAGCATCAAATGCAGCTCAGACAGTGAATAATATAAAGATACATAAATGGCTATTAGATTTGGCAAACTGAAGACCTTTGGGATTCTGTCAATGGTATATTCTATAATATTTCTATGGCACTGGACTTATATGTATAATTGATATTTAGATACTTATCTTTGTGTACCTCTTACCTACTAAACAGTTTTCATTGGCTAAGTAGCATATCTATTTCTTTGTATCTCCAGCAATCCTTAGGACAACATAGTATACTTAGAGTTCAAAATTATTTATGGAGTTGAATGGAATTGGACTAATAACCAGCAAAAGATAAAAAATAAGTTGCAAAATCCACAATTGTATTGTGTGTTACTGACAAGGATAAGTTTTAAAATAAGATACTCTGTCTAGTTTTTGACATGCAGAAAATGCTTTCATCAGATGAACTTTCCCACCATTTAAGCAAAGATAGAAACTATGAAGCATGTATTCCCTCAAATTCCTCTCCTCACTGAATCTTATTTATATCCAATTCATCTGCATTCACGCTCATTAAAGTGCTCTCTCTTCTGTTTAAGGTTAATTCATCTACTTGAGCCAGTGATTATACCCATCTGTCTTAGTCTCCTCTGAGACCTTGTTGGGTTCCTTTATTTTCATTCCTTTTCTCCTCCTTCACTTGAACATTCATATTTTATCCCCCTTTTAAGCTACTGTCTATTTCAAGCTTTAGAAAAGGAATACAGCATGTAGGCTGGGCGCTCTTTCACGCCTGTAATCCCAGCACTTTGGGAGGTCAAGGTGGGCGGATCACGAGGTCAGGAGATCGATACCATCCTGGCTAACATCGTGAAACCCTGACTCTACTAAAAATACAAAAAAAAATTAGCTGGGCTTGGTGGCAGGCGCCTGTAGTCCCAGCTACTCGGGAGGCTGAGGCAGGAGACTGGCATGAACCCGGGAGGCCGAGCTTGCAGTGAGCCGAGATTGCGCCACTGCACTCCAGCTTGGGCGACAGAGTGAGACTCCGTCTCAAAAAAAAAAAAAAAAAAGAAAAGGAATACAGCATTTTATATATGCTATCTTTAGTTCTTTTCTTCCTTTGAAATCTCACACCAAGGCTTGAGTGTCACTAAAGTCACTAATGTTTTAGTCTTTAGTTATACAGCTGAGAAAGAATACATTTTCTTACAAGGAAAGCAAATCGACCTTTAATCTTTTAAAAAGAAGATCAATTTTAACCATAATAGCAGAAATATCAATAAAACTGTGTTGAGATGCAGTTGTTAGAGACTGGCAAAACCTGCAAAGCTTGGCAACACAATCCCTTGAAAAAGCAATGGAGCTTCTGCAAGCATTCTCATTAAGTGCTAGTGGAAGTTCAAAAAGTTACAAATAACATGAAGGATAGTTTGGCAACAACTATCAAAATTATTTTATCCTTTGTCTCATAAATGTTATTTCTGGAAATGTGTGATAGATAGATAGGTAGATAGATAGATGATAGATAGATAGATGATAGAGAGAGAGAGAGAGAGAGAGATAGATAGATAGATAGATAGATAGATAGATAGATAGATAGATAGATAGATTTTCAAATAGAAACAATTACATGGACATTCATTGAATTAGAAAAACTTGAAAACATACATCACTCTTTTTACAGGAGGCTGGTTAAATTAAGTATGATATTTCCATATAGTGGAATAGTACACAGCTGTAAAAAAGAGAATTAGTTTCTTAGTTTTGTTATAAAATATCTCTAATCTATATTTCTAAAAGAAAAAAAGCAAAGTGGAGAGGTGCGTGCAGTTATGCTATATACATACACACATAGATGTGCATATATATATGGTTTTTACATAAACTGTGAAGTATAAATATATATATTAAACATATGAAAAGTGGTTACGTTGGATTAAGATGGGGATAAATGGGATAGATAGAAACAAAAATATAAGAAATAGCTTATCTAAAAACATTGTGTTTTGGTTTTATGTTGATTTTGAACCATCTCACTATATCATCTATTCTTAAATTAAAAGCAAACAAAACAAACAAAAGGCCTTCATCAAATGAAAAAAAAGACTGTTATAACCATAACTTGAATAAGAACCTCAGGCACCTGAACAGGTAAGTCAGTGCCTGTCCTTACAGAAATATCTCCACTGACTTCAAACTCTTCTGCAAAGAAAATGTCACTTCACAGTGAGATAAATGGAAGAAACAAATACATCCTGACCCTAGACAGACAACCCATCAAGATGTAAAAGTGTGGACATCCAATTACGTATTTCCCCTGCTCAAAAACCCTGCTGTCACTTATATCCAGGTCTACTCTATTTATGATCTGACACTATCTTTCTGGCCTACCTCTTATTACTATACTTCTGTCTAACAAAACTGGAGAATTCACACTGCCTTGGAATTCTCTGACATGCCGTGTTTTTGTGTCTTGACATATTTCCTTCCTGTCCCTTGCAATGTTTCTCATCTTCCCAGTGCTAGATTTCCCTGAAAACTACCACAAAACTTTCCTCCAAAACTGTCCAGAACTCCCTGAAAGTATGTGATCAGATGATACAACACTTACAAAATTCTCTAGTTTATGGCCCAGCAAATAACAGGAATGCAAAAATGCTGGATGAATTTCTGAACTCTAATAGAGCATTCTCTGTATCTTCTTATGGTACTTGACAAATTGTATTTGCATCACAATTATTAAAATAATAGTCACTCTGGATTATAAGCTTTTAGAAGGCAAATGTTGTGAGGAGTTGTCAAACATACAGTAGCTGTTGAAAAATATTTTAAAATTTAGTTTAATTCAAACTCACGTTTCAATCAGATCCGCCTTTAAATTAAAACTGTATTTTTGTACAATTATGGAATTTGAAGAAGTTGGGAAATAATGACTGTTTAAAATGTGACCATACGTGACTCTGTAGTAGAATTTTGAGGCTTTTGTTCTTTCTTCTGGGGAAAGCGTTTTAATTTCTACATCAGGAGACCTCTCTTTTCAGCAGAGAGCCCAAGTGCTGCAGCTGTAGCTGCCCCCCAGTTCAGGAGTGGGCCTGCGAGCTAGGCATGGTCATGCATGCTGTCTGCACCCAAGTTCAGTAATTGTTCAGCTATGGTCATGTGATCCAATTCAGTCCCATCAGATCTAAATCTGACACTTTGCTGTGGTGACTGGGGAAAAGCATTCTTTCCCCACAGTTTGCTGAAAGGATCAACTCAGTAGGAGCTTGACAATTTCGTGAGAGCTTCCACTAGAGACTGCTTACAGCATAGTGAAAAGAAGAGCTGAGGAATGAAAAAAATGAGACCTACTCCTGATAATCCTGTGTGAGCTCCTGGATCCAGCCATTCCTGACTTTGTTATCCTTGGACTTTTCACACATAAAAGAATATCTCTTTTGCCTAGGCTAGTTTGAACTCATTTTCTATCGTTTGCCAACAAAGAAGTTTTGCACACTCTAAGCTGAAATTTAGAATACTTACAAGAGCATTTTAAAGTCTAATTATGTAGCATTTATTGTACAGTGTAAAAAATATGCTTTTAGTATCCAAAGAATTAAATTCAGAGTGTTCAATGACTTTTAAAATACATCTATTAAAAACTAATTATGTTAAATAATTTCTAAGTGTATGGGAATATCAAAATTGCCTGAAAATGTAGTGCAATAATTTTTTTTTTTACCTGCTGCAAGAAAGGTGTTTATTTCTTCAGGAATATCTTAAAGAAATGGATACATCACTGGGATGGATCCTCCATATGAGACACTTTCAGAAATTCTGTGTTTAAATGCCACAGTCAGGACCAATGGTTAACAAAACACTCTCTCTCTAAAGTCTTCCCCCAACCATTTACCATGGCATCAGTCTCCTCACCTGAGATCCAACATTTAGCTAATCCTTTGGGCCCTGTCTGCTGAAGAAACATATTAAAATTCCACTGGGAGGAGAAAGGGAGGCCTGGCTAGGAAGTCAAAGCTCTGTAGCCTTCTCCTATAAGCGTGGATTATTTTTATTAGATTCTCTAAGTGCTGGAAAATGGGATGAGTACATTTTAAAAGTTCAATTGAATGGAAGGAGCCAGTGAATGGAAGGGTCTATCTTTCTAGGTACCAAGTCCATGAGACTCTAAATTAGGAGCAGAGCAGCCTGCTCCAGAAGAGAATAATAGAAAGGAGCAACAGGAGGAATATCAAGGAAAGATTTTCTCCTTTCTGAATCTTACTGAATGCTGGCCCTAAGTGGAAAAGCATGACATTCTTTGAGCAAATTAGCTTTAATATGACTTTCCAAATAAAATCTTCCGTATTATTTTCATTTCATCAAAACTTGTTTCTGACTCATCCACTTAAAACATATAAAGTAATAGAATTCTATAGTAACTTATTTGCAATTAACTGTCTTAAAATTTGGTTTGTACATTACTTCTCTTTACAAACAATTCTGAAGGTATTTTAATTTACTTATCCTCTTTACTCATTGATCTTTCTAAATTCATATCAAGCTCTCTTCAATTCATTCTTAATTTTACACATATTCCATAAAATATGTGTATTTTAATTTAACAGTTTCTGCAAGAAACACTCATTTTTACAGTGAATTTGTTTTTTAAAAGCATTAAACAATTTAAAAAATTTTCATGGACTTTTCTTCAATGCCAGATGTTTATCTGCATATTCATTCTTGCTAAGGTGTAAGTATTGCATGTGTTTATTCATTTGATATTCTTTTATAATAAAATGAAATAAAGTAGTAACATATCAACCAAAATTATCAGAATTATACAGCTTCTATAGATGCAGAGGTTCAGAACCACGATATTGAAGACAGATTTAAATAATGCTTTCCATTGTGAGGAAATGCAACAAATTGAAAATCTAATCACAATATCAAAGCAAATATATATTACCAGGGTCTTCTTACATGCTAACAATAAAAAATGTATTGAACACCAAGTCCTAATCTCTATTTTTCTGTGATCATTTTAATAGTCAACAAGTAGCTAGCTTCAGTATTGACAACTGAAGAGGTCTTAAAATGGAGTGTACTAGTATGCCTAATAATTTCCTACTAAATTGACCATGTCAAAAAACATTTATGTGTGTCTTTCAATAGAAGACAATAAAAGAAAAGAAAATTGTTGCCACTTATCAACCCTGTAACCATTTTTTAATAACACAAAAAAATAGGTGTTGTGGGGGCCATCACTTCTCCCATCCAGCAGCACAATAAAAATAATATTAGGGAAGAATGGAACATATCTTGGGCTGTTATTAAAATTCTTTCAAAAATCTACAGTCAGATTTATTTTAGGTATTTGTCTCTGAGATTAGCAATATTTTGAAGTTTTCTGCACATATGTTACAGCACACAAAGACATTCTGTAAAAGCAAGAAGTCAATATAAAAGAAAATTACATGTCAGTTTAGGACTAACAAATCCTTTTCATTTCTAAGGTTTATTATTTTGGAATATTTCAAAGAAGGAAAATTATATAATTACATAAATAACAAAGGTATACCTCTAATTTACCTCTCCTCTCAGAGTAACCTTCAATGAAATCAGCTGTGACTTCTTTTTTAAATATAAAATTTTGCTTATGAATTAGAAACTTACACTCATTTCACCCTATATCTTAAATGAAATTTAGAAAAAAAATTTCAAGTGTCATGATAGACAGTATTCCTTTACATTTTAAAAGTTGCTTGCTTTTTAATTAGCTACATAGTAACCTTTTTAAGGGTTTTTAGTGCTAACATTAATAAAATGCTTTAAAGTGAGTATCTTTCACACTGAGATTCAAGCTATTTCTCATTGTTATACCCTTTTCTCTTTCCTTATCTAGATGTTGAACAATACATATTTTTATAAAACTGTTGGTTAAAGGTGCAAAGTCTCACATTATTTCTAGTAGTTATTTTTAAATGCACTTCAAACTAAAACTTTATAACTTATTCTGTCTTTAACATTTTAGTACAAAATCTTAGCAAATCATCTTATTATTATAACATTTTAGTAAAAGACATTGAAATTTGACAGCTGCAAATACGAAAAGAACATTCTTTTCTACAACAAAGGAAACCAGCCGATGTTTTAATCACAGGTAAAAGCGTCATATTTTGTAGAAATGTTTATATGTTCACACCAAAACGTAGGAAACTCTGCCAAACATGTTCAAGTTTAAATTTCATGTACAATATAAAGTTAAAACTTACCTTTTCTCGGCAATGACCTGTTATTGAAACTGCCATCAACTCCTAACTGTTAATGACTCTTTCAACAAAAACGGAAAACAGTAAAGTCACATGTCGTAAGAGTGGGCCTGTGTTGGATGCTGCTTAATTTCAGTACTGGGGGAAGAAAAAGGCGGGGGGTGGGGTGAGCACAAAACTTTTAAATAAAACCACTTCCTGGGTAGAGACAGTTAACCACACACATCACATCATTACTCAATTTGAAGAAATTGCCTTGTATAGTCAACAATATTGTTATTTTTCAATGTTATTATCAATTGTCAAACAAGACACATGTATAGAGATTTTATCAATTTTAACTTAAGGGAGGAAAATGTGTGATTAAAAATTCATCAGTGGGAGAAGCAGACTGCTAAGCACTAAAGAAACTTCCTCTTTCTCTGCCTTCTAGCAAGGGCTGAAAAATGAAGCGTCTACTCTGCTGGCTACGCTTGAGATGTTCCCATGCTATCAGGACACTCTGCATATTGACTTTGGAAGCAAGGAAGCCACCTCCAATTCACAGAGCTGGTGCCTCTGCCTCATTCATGAAAGGACCCACCAACACCTGATCCAGTTAACAGGTTTATCAGGCCTTGGGAGGGTTGCATTAGAACTTCAGAAAACACAGCCCAGAGCCACGCCACCATCTGAGCATCTGGGGAAAAGGCAGGTGTTCATCGTGCTCGTCGAACACACCCTGTGGCATTTGCTGTGACTGTGGCTCTCATACGGATGTGTCCACTCTGGCAATTTCCTAAGCAGTTCTGAAACCTGCTGAAGAGCTTTTGCTCTAGCTGAATGATTCTTTGTGTGGTCTGACTTACAAAGAAAAAATATATATATTATAATAAAGGATCCAAACAGTATCATTTTGGCATGCTGCTGAATGCCCTCCTGTGTCAAACTTCAACAAACCCAAGACATATTTGTAAGGGGTCTCAGAAATAACTCTAGGATGTGCATCTTTATTGAGCCATGGAGTTCAAGAATAAGCTCCTGGATTTTCAGGCTTGGCTGGTTTTGTGAGATTTGCAGCATAATCATAAAAGGAAGAGAGGAAAAGCTTTCCTTCCAAATATGTGAGAGAGTTAAATCACAATCTCTTGTCATACAAACCAATTAGACTAGAAATCTGTGTAATAGAGCTCAGTGGTATAGAATGTTTGGCATACTAAAAGTCAATCTTTAAAAATAGATTTGGTGGATATGGCCCAAGTTAGGGATGGCATGTCCCTACCAGTTAACTGAATTTCTCTGGGATCTTTTTCTAAAAATCACATTTCAGATTGACCCTAGAATTCACCGTCAGTTCTCATTTCAGGAAGGGCCTTTTTAAGTGTTTAGAGTCCTGAAGATTTGTACTGAATGCTTCTCCTTAACACCAAAGAGAAAATGGAAAGTTCATAATATTAAAAGTGAGGAAAGCAGAATTCAGGCCTTAATTCTGACACTGCTATTCACTTAACCTTGGCCAAGTTACTTAAGTTCTCTGAAATTTAGGTCATTTGTCCATGTAATGAAACATCCGCATAAAAAAATCCATCTTGGGGAACATGATAAGTAAATAGATGTATATATTTTGTATATCATAAGGAATTGTAGATATATAAATTAGCATGAGCTGGGAAATGTTGATAACTCCTAAGAAGCATCAGAGAACTTCAGTACATTCTGCTTGATTTAAGCCTTTGTAAATCTGAGTTAGACTCAGAAGTCTAGGACAAGGAAAATAAATTAGGCCTTTCCTTGTTTTTGTTTGTTTGTTTTTACAGAGTCTCGCTCTGCTGCCAGACTGGAGTGCAGTGGTGCGATCTCAGCTCACTGCAACCTCTGCCTCCCGGGTTCAAGGGATTCTCCTGCCTCAGCTTCCCGAATTGCTGAGATTACAGGCATGCACCACCATGCCCAGCTAATTTTTGTATTTTTAGTAGAGACGGGGTTTCACCATGTTGGCCAGGATGGTCTCTATCTCTTGACCTCATGAGCCGCCCGCCTCGGCCTCCCAAAGTGCTGGGATTACAGGCGTGAGCCACCACTCCCAGCCATGCCTTTCCTTTTAAATAGATACTAACATCAGGCATTCGACTAGGAAAAATATAAAATAACACTATACCCTTATGGTAATAAATAAATGCAAATACCTACTTAAGGGTGACACAAGATTTGTTGACATCAACAATTAGTCAGTTAATGGAGACAAGTGCCCCTTTTCTTTTTATAAGGTGGAAGGTGAGCCCCTTAGGCAGTGTGATATGCCTGGGTTTGATTTCTTTTCTCTTTTCTTTTCTTTGAGACAGAGTCTCGTTCTATTGCCCAGGCTGGAGTGCAGTGGCATGATCTCGGCTCACTGCAACCTCTGCCTCCAGGTTCAAGTCATTCCCAGGTTCAAGTGCCTCAGCCTCCCGAGTAGCTGGGATTACAGGCGTGCACCACCACACCCAGCTAATTTTTTATTTTTTTTAGTAGAGACGGGGTTTCACCATGTTGGCCAGGATGGTCGTTAACTCCTGACCTCAGGTGATCCGCCCGCCTCGGCCTCCCAAACTGCTGGGATTACAGGCGTGAGCCACTGTGCCCAGCCCTGGATTTGATTTCTAAAAGGAGAGGTACTTACTATGATTAAGGCTACAGGTTAGTGCCTTGACACTTGTGGCTTGATATGCTCACTGTTTTTAGTAACTAAGATTTTTTGAATGTTTGCCATAATCCAAGCATTGTACCAAGCATTTTACATTCATTCTGCCTTTTAATCCTCACAACAAATTTGTGAGCTAGCCAATATTATTGTATTATTTTTACATATGAGGAAACTGAGGTTACTCTGTTGCCCAAATTAGTAAGGAGTAGAGCCAGGAGTCAAACGCAGATGCTCTGACCTCAGAGCCCTTTTTCTCAATTACTGTGCTAGCTCCTAACCACTTGGCATGCAGCACAACTCTAAGCCAACAGTGCTCAGGAAAAATTTTACTTCTGGTATTCCTTTTGCCTCTTCACTGACTGGAATGATCAACTTAGCAGGTAGGAATCATTTCTAGGAATCATAAAATCAAGTCTCCAGAAAGTTCTCTAAATTTTAAATCTATATCAAAGAAATTAAAAGAAGATCACGATAAACAGAAATGTACTATGTTCACAGATTTTAAAAAAAAGTGGAAATGCATCAATCTACCTAAATTATTCTACAAATAGATTCAATAAAATCATAATTATAATTCCAACTGGACTTTTTGAAGAATGCAATGAGCTCCTTCCAGAATTTCCTAGAAGAACAAATGTCCAAGAATACCTAAGCTCATTTTGAAACAAACAAAAAATCAAGGACTGTTGATTTTCTATGTTAGATTGACATGGTCCAAATCACAGAATTAAAAACATTTCAATGCTGGGCCAAGGAGCAGCTCAGAAAATCAGCGTATTTATTTGGGAACTTGACATATGACAAAGATAGCATCATAGATAAACAAAAAGGAACAGATCTGTTTCATTAGATAATATTGGTGAGACATACTTACTAAATAGAGGATAATAGATTTGGGCTTCTACATTAGACACAGGGAAAGATGGACCTCACATGGATAAAAGCACAGTTGAAAGGTCAAACCATGCTGTTGACACAGTAACAGGAAGGAAAATATTTTTGCAAAATGGAACTTTCTTAAACAGTGTCCCCACATTAAAAAGAAAAAGAGCAAAAATATGTGTATTTCACTATACATTATATATTTCTGCTAAAGAAATACATAGACAAAGATTATAGAAAAATAAGAGACTAGTAGAAAATATCTAGCTTTACAAAATATTTATACAGACCAATAGGAAAACAATAAGCATCCCAATTGGAGAATAAGAAAATGAGTTGAATAAGTAATTCAATAATAGGATTGCCCTGATATCCAACAAGTGTGTGAAGAGATGCACAAGATCTACAGTAATACAAGTTAAGTTGGCTCCCATTGAAATGGCAAAAATCTGGCTGAGAATGTATGGAAAAAGGAACTCTCATACATTGCTGGAGGAAATGTAAACTGAAACCATTCTGATAAGCAATCTGGCAAAAATGAACAAAATAAAATATATGCAGGCACTGTGTTCCAGCAACCTAAATCTGGTGTAAATATATGGTCCAGATAAATTTATCACACAGAATTGTTTTTCCTCCTTTATCACCAGAAGTTAAATGATTTTGGTCTTGTCTCTTGTGGCTCAGGTAATATTTACCTGCATCGCATCTGTGTGTTCGCATATGGTTAGGGAGAAAAACAGGGGTTTCTAGTCCCTCTGAACGGATGTTGTGAGTTGGACACTAAAGGAGACTAGAAAAGGGAGGAAAGGCATGACCTAACCTGAGAAAGAGTTAGGTTTCCCCTGACAAGGATGAGATAGAGGGATGGGTTTCTCTCCCTGCAGGAGAGCTATGCTTCGCTCCCAAGCAGCTGCCCAGCGCTGGCAAAAGCTTTCATCTGCGGGGAGCAATCTATTAACTTATTGAGCACTTACTCTATGTCAGGCAATATAGTAGAATTTACATGTATTGTTGGTATAGGTTTGCTCCTCCCGACCTCCAAATTTTATACACTGAAATCCTTAGCCCCGAGGTAATGGTACTAGGAGGTGGGGCCTTCTGTGGGGTCAGTAGGACATGAGGGTGGAGCTCTCATGACTGGAAGTAATGCCCTTCTAAAAGAGACCCCAGAGAGCTATCTCACCCTTCCCTGTGAGGAGACAGTGAGAAAGTGCCATCTATAAGGAAGTGGGACCTCACCAGGCACAGAGTCTGCTGGCATCATGATCTTGTATTTCTCAGTCTCCAGAACTGTAGGAAATAAATTTTCGTCATTTTTAAGAGACCCAGTTTGTGGTATTTTTGGTATATCAGCCTGAACAGACTAAAACAACTATATCTTACATACTGGTTAGGAATAGAATATGAATAACTAGAATATAGAATATATTAGATAGTAATACTGATAAAGAAAAAAGAGAAAAGGAGAGAAATGGGTCATCAAATGATGATGAAGTATAAAATTTTAAGCTGTGTGAAAGAGGTCTCACTAAGGAAAATAAAGACCCAAGAAAAGCGAGGGAACTGGCCCTGTGAAATTAGGGATGGAGGGCAGGCGTTCCAGGCAGTAGGAATAGTTGGTGCAAAAGCCCTGAATGAAGATTGTGCCTGGCATGGTAGAAAAGCCGCGTGGGGATGAGAGTGACTCCAGTGGAGTGAGACACGAGGGGCACAGGGACTTATGTCAGAGGAGTAATTGATGGCTGAACCACGTGGGTCCCCTTAATCTTTTAAAAAATCTGGTTGAAGAGGAAAAACGTTAAGATAATCTGACTCATAGTTTTATCAGGTAATGCTGTCTGTTGTAGGAAGAACTGGCTGAAGAGGGGCAGGCGTTGAACCAGGGAGACCAGTTGGCTAGCTATTGCAAGTATCCATGGCAGAGGCAATTGGGACTTTGACCCAGGTGGGGCAGCAGGTATAATAGAGAAATGTCAAGTTCTAGATGTGTTTTGAATATGGACTCAATAGGATTTTCTTTTGAATAGCAACCGAGTAGAAATCAAGTTTTACTGAGACAGAAATGCTTTTAGAGGAGCTGGCTTTGGTGGACTGGGGCACATTAGGTTGCATGAAGTACATGTTAAGTTTGAGATGTTTATTTGTCATCTCAGTGAAGGTGGCCAGCGTACAGGTCAAGGAAGCAGTCCAGGTTAAATACATAAATTTGGAAGTCGTCAGTATAAAAGCACCATTTAATAACACGAGACTGGATGTGACAGCCTGTGGAATGTGTGTATCTAGGAAAAAGAAAATATTCAAGGACTGAACGCCAGAGCTCAGTTTAACGATTGGGAGAAAGAAAAATAACAAAACAGACTAAATGAATCAAAACAAAACGAAAACAAAATGGGAGCCTGGAGGGAAGGAGGGAAAAACAGGTGAATGTGGTGTCCTGAAAACCAAGTGAAAATGTTTTTTAAGGAAGAGAGATTGATAAATTGTCAAATGCTACTGACACCTCAAGTGAGAGTGGCAAAATCACCTTCAGATATAGCAAGATGGAGGGCACTGTGACCTTGACAAAAAAGCAATTTGTGTGGGATATAGATGAGGAAATCTTCTTTTAATAGGTTGAAGACGGCAGGTGTAGATATCTTTTAAATTATACTCTATAGGAAGAATAGACATATGAGAAACAGCATGGCACCTTCAGGAAGAAATGGAGTCAGAGGGCTTAGTTTTTATTTATGTATTTTTTTTGTTTGGTTTTGGATGGGAGAATAGCAACCTGTGTGTATGCCATCGGGGGATGATTCTATAGAGGGAAAAAACTGATGATGCCAGACAGAAAGGGAAGAACCTACGGAGTCCTGCCCTCAAGCAGAAGAGAGGTAATAAGATTCAGGGCACAGGTGGCATTACTGGCCTTGGCCTTGGTGAGAAGCAGAAGTAGCTCTCACTCATTGTAACAAGAGCCAAGCCAGAGTACGTGGGCAAGGTGTAGGTAAGCAGGGAGGTGCACTGTTTGGTGTCAGCGGAAGTTATTTTCCAATTACAACAACACTTCCAGTCAAATAGGAAGATGGGAATAAGAATTACCATGGGGGAAAAATGGGGTAAAGGGTTAGAGCTCTTAGGAGGGCAGAGACCATGTGAAGCAGTCCAACACTGTGAGGATTCTTGGGTGCCAGGAACATCAGAGTGATGTGTTACAAATTGTGCCCCCTAAAGGTCGACAAGGAGCATTTCAGACACATTCATAATGGCCTGGGGAGCTTGCCTGAGGACCACAGAGACACCAGGGATTTCTGTGTAGTTTCAAGGGCTGAAGGTTGGTGGTGGAGCTGGGGGACAAAGTGTGATAGAAATTACATTTCTCACCAAAGAAAGGAGGACACGACCAAATTTATATTATTAACAAAGAAAAATGGGGCATTTCTTTCAAGGAAATGTCATACTCTTATAGGGAAAAAAAGTCTGCATTCAGTCACTCATTCACTCAAGAAATATATACAAGCACTTGCTTTATTCTAGACACAGCGCCAAGCTCCAAGCATACGATTTCTTGGAGATTAGTAATGTCATTGAGTGGAGAGTGACAGATAATAAACAAATAAGAAAATAAAACATATTAATAAAAAATATGCCCAAGTAAGAGCCAAGGAGAAAGGAAGGTGAAATTAGCAGTTAGCGAGTATATACAACTGTTTCAAGAGATCATGATCTAAGGGGAAGTTAGAGATGTATTAGTTCCTTGAGGCGGAAGAAGGGACTGGAGGGGTTTATTTCTGTTTCCTTTTTCCAGATAGGGGAACACTAGCTTGACTGTATGCAGACTGGAAGGATTCATTAATTCAGCATAGAAAATAATGACTTATTGGAGTGATGACCCCAAGTAGGTCAAAAGAGAGATATTGGTTTTGGTGTCAAGAAAGACAATTCATGCAACAGAAGAAAAAGGAAAGTATCCATATGAAGGCAGATGGGTATGATATTTCTAATAAGATGACATTTGATGCAAGATCTCAGAAAACTCAGGGAGGGATCCTGGTGTATATCCAAAGAAGAGTGTTCCAGACAGAGAAAAGAGTAAATGCAAAGTTTACTCTTTGCATGCTTAACAATTTGATGAATAGCAAGAGATGTATGCCTGGAAAATAAAGAATGAGGGGGAGATTATGTAGGGCACTGGATGGCAAGGTAAGAACAATGATTTATGTATGTTGTACAACTTATTATATTAGGTAGTGCGAATCTAAAGATAAAAGTGTTTGCCTTTCTTCTGCCATCTTTGCCTATCAAAGCACTGTAATTGCATCTTGGTTTATTCTATTCATGTCATTCATTTTAATTTCACAACAGGACAAGGGCTGCCTTTCTTTTATTAACTTAAATACCCACAAGGTGAAGTCTTCAGGATTTGCTTTTGGCTCAGGAATATAATCTGGAACCACAAGATTATGGGGACCTGTACCTAGCCCAGGTTTCAGGAACATAGGCCTTACCTTCTATCCTCTATCTCCATTTTGAGAACCCCCAAATTTATAAACTTTCTAATGAGAGAAACAGAAAAAGAAGCAAGCTATTTCTGAAGCATTTCAGTTTATGCCACAATGTGTATGCAAACTATAATGAAGAGACTTCCTGTTCCAGCAACATTGCCTACTGAACTGACAAGGATCTTCCTCCCACTGTGAATGCATAGAAATGCAAGAGAAAATATGAATTAAGAATATTAACCACATAGCTAAGCCTCCCAGAAAAGAAAGTAAACTCACGAAGAGACAGAATTTAAAAAGGAAATTTCTAGCTAACGAAGTAAACTTGCAGGCTGCTGCTATAGCAAATTGAGGGGGAGTGCAGTCCCTTGGGTCAAGGAATTTCATGTTCGTTGAGGAAAAGAAGCCATGGAATTGAGTTTATCCAAAGCCAGGAGTTAGTAGTTACTCCTGTTTAAAGATGAAACCATAAAATGTCTATGACCATCACAAAAGAGGAGCTAAAATATATAAAAGCAGGAAAGCTTACCTGTGCCTGGGGTTCTAGGTGGAAAAAATGTCTTTAGTGAGAAATTGAAAACTGGTTCATGTTGAGGATCTAGAATCATAATCTCTTCTCTTATCCTGGAAGTCCCAACACTACAAATTCATATAAAACTGCTTTTAGTAAAGAATCCAGAAATAAAACCAAATACTACAGCTAACTGATCTTCAACAAAGCAAACAAAAACATAAAGTGGGGAAAGATCACCCTATTCAACAAATGATGCTGGGATAACTGGCTAGCCACATGTAGGAGAATGAAGCTAGATTCTCATCTCTCACCTTACACAAAAATCACCTCAAGATGGGATCAAGGACTTAAATCTAAGACCCAAAACTATAAAAATTCTAGATCACAACATCAGAAAAACCCTTCTAGACATTGGCTTAGGCAAAGATTTCATGACCAAGAAGCCAAAAGCAAATGCAACAAAAACAAAGATAAATAGGTGGGACATAATTAAACTAAAGAGTTTTTCACAGCAAAGTTTTGTCAGCAGTGTAAACAGATCACTCACAGAGTGGGAGAAAATCTTTACAATCTATACATCTGACAAATAATTAATATCCAGAATCTACAAGGAACTCAAATAAATAAGCAAGAAAAAAACAATCCAATCAAAAAGTGGGCTAAGAACATGAATAGACAATTCTCAAAAGAAGATATTCAAATGGTCAACAAACATATGAAAAAGAAATGCAAATCGAAACCAAAGTGTGATACCACCTTACTTCCGCAAGAATGGCCATAATCAAAAAATAAAACAATAATAGATGTTAGCATGGATGTGGTGAAAAGGGAACACTTCTACACTGCTGATGGGAAAGTAAACTAGTACAACCACTGTGGAAAACAGTGTGAAGATTCCTTAAAGAACTAAAAGTGGAACTACCATTTGATCCAGCAATCCCACTACTGGATATCTACCCAGAAGAAAAGAAGTCATTGTAGGAAAAAGATACTTGCACACTCATGTTTATAGCAGCATAATTCACAATTGCAAAAATGTGGAACCAACCCAAATGCCCATCAATCAACGAGTGGATACAGAAAGTGTGATATATGTGATATATACATACACACACAGACATATACACACAGATGATGGAATATTCATATATATAATGTATATATCGTGTGTGTGTGTGTATATATATATATATATATATATATATATATATATATGATGGAATACTCAGCTATAAAAGGAATGAATCGACGGCATTTGCAGCAACCTGGGTGGGATTGGAGACTATTATTCTAAATGAGGTAACTTAGGAATGGAAAACCAAACATCACATGTTCTCACTCATAAGTGGGAGCTAAGCTATGAGGATGCAAAGGCATAAAAATGATACAGTGAACTTTGGGGACTCGAGGGGAAAGGATGGGGAGGGGGTGAGGGATAAAAAACTACAAACTGGGTTACGTATATACTGCTCAGGTGATGGGTGCACCAAAATCTCACAAACCACCACTAAAGAACTTACTCATGTAACCAAATACCACCTGTTCCACAAAAACTTACGGAAATAAAAAATTAAAAAACAAACAAACAGCTTGTAGCTCAGTGAAATCCACGTGACCTTTAGAAGAAACAAATGTAAAACAACTATGTAGCCAACAGTTTCTCAACCCACACTGCATGGAAGTTCAGCCCCAGCCACACACTCACACTCTCATAATAAAATGCTTTCACAATGTGAAATGACACTGCATATCAAGAAGTTATCAAGCACCTGCAAAAGTCATCAGGAATAAAAACAGGACAAATACTTTCTTCAAAGTTTGTTTATAGAAAACCAGAAAGAACCTCCAAAATGAAAGTAGTAAAGTTAAATACAAAGACTACAAATTAAATAGATGCCATGAGGAAAACCAGCACTTCATAAAATATGACTGGCTATTTTTATAAGAATCAACTAGAATTTTTTTTAAGTAGTAAGATTAAAAATGTAAAAGATATACCAAATAGCAAATCAATGATAGGTGAATAGATAATTAGCAAACTTGAAGAAAGACATGAAAAAAGCAATAATATGGCAAGAAAAATAAGATGCCAAATACAAAGGAATGAATAAGAAACATGAAGAATTTAATACATCTCAAAGGAGTTCCAAAGGAAAGGAATAAATAAAATGGTAGAAAACAAAATATAAAGAAGTAAAGGCTTAGAATTTCCTTCAACTGATTAAAAGACTTGAAGACATTACAGGGGACTAGGATAGAAGATGGTAGATTGAGATGAGTATGATATCCATTAACTGAGATTTTTCTGAACTGAATTTTGAGGAAATATTCTGATGCATTATCAGGCTGTGTATATGTACACGTAAAGAGAGGCATTGACTGATGGGGTTGTGCTCTCTGCTCTGGTCAATATGATAATTTATGAGCCCCGTACCCACCAGAAGGAAAGAACTGCAATTATTCTCTGTGATTATCTGGCTGCTGTCATACCTGATTATACATTTTATTTTGCCAACTAAACACCAAATTGTAGCCTTCCAATTTTCCAATGAGCCCATATTACAGATGGAAAGTATAAGCAACTGATGAGACTATCTAGTAATGTGCTGAAGCAGGCTTGAATAAGTATTTACACCACAGAAATTGGCAACATTTCTATAATCTGGGGCCTTAGTTCTCAGAGATTCCATTATTATATATTTATCACATACTACTGGAGATATGCTGTTGATGGAATGAGGTAACCCAATACCTCTAAGCAATAATAGAAAGTTTTCACTGAAAAAGTTTTTTTATTTTTTAAATTAACAAGTAAAAACTATATATATTTATGGTGTACAATGTGACGTTTTGATACGTAAGTTTCACGGAATAGTTAAATAAAGCTGTTTAACATGTTCATTATTTTACGTACTTATCCTCTTCTTTTGTGGCGAGAACACTTAGAACCTACTGAAACTTTGAGTCCTTTGGCCAACATCTTCCCAACCCCTCCACTCCCCAGCCTTTGGTAACACCATTCTACTCTCCTGTTTCTGTGAGTTCAACTTTTTAACACTCAACTTATATGTGAGATCATGCAGTATTTGCCATTCTGTACTGGCTTATTTAACTTAGCTTGATGTCTACCCCAGGTTCATTCATGTTGTCACAGACAGAATTTTTCCTTATTTTTTAAGGCTGAGTAGTATCCTGTTGTGTATATACACCACATTTTCTTTATCCATTTTTCATTGATTTTTGGCTATTGTGAATAGTGCTGCAATAAACATGGGAATGCAGATATCTCTTTCACATACTGATTTCATATCCTTTAGAAATATGCCCATGATATGGTTTGTCTTTTGGCCCCAACCAAATCTGTCATGAAATTATAATCCCCACATGTTGGAAGAGTGGGCTGGCGAGAGATGAATGAATCATGTGGGTGGACTTCCCCCTTGCTGTTCTCATGAGAGTGAGTGAGTTTTCATGAGATCTGGTTGTTTGAAAGTGTGTAGCACTTTCCCCTGCTCTCTTTCTCTTTCCTGCTGCCATGTGAAGAAGGTCCCGGCTTCCCCCTCTGCCATGATTGTAAGTTTCCGGAGGCCTCCTCAGCCATACCTCCTGTATAGCCTGTGGAACTGTGAGTCAATTAAACCTATTTTCTTTTTAAATCACCCAGTCTCAGATAGTTCTTCATAGCAGTGTGAGAATGGCCTAATACAACCCAATAGTGGGACTGCTGGATCATATGGTAGCTCTAGTTTTAATGTTTTGAGGAATATCCATACTGCTTTCCACATTGGGTGTACTAATTTACATTCCTACCAACAGCGTACAAGGGTTCCCTGTTTTCCACGTCCTCGCCACACTTCTTGTCTTTCATCTTTTTGATAGTGGTCATCTTGACAGGTGTGGGTAATATCAAGTTTTGGATTTGCATTTTCCTGATGATTAGTGATGTTGAGCATCTTTTCATATACTTGTTAACTATTTGTATGTTTTCTTTTGAAAAAATGTCTATTCAGGTCCTTTGTATATTTTTAATTGGATTTTTATTTTCTTACTGTTGAGTTGTTTGAGTTCCATATGGAGTTTACACATTAATCCCTTATCAGATATATGGCTTGCAAATATATTCTATTCCATAGATTGTCTTTTTATTCCATTGATTGTTTCCTTTGCTATGCAGAAGCTTTTTACTTTAATGTAATCCTATTTGTCTATTTTTGTTGTTGCCCATACTTTTGAGATCATATCTAAGAAATCTTTTCCAAGACCCATCTCACAGAGCTTTCCTCCTATGTTTTCTTCTAGTAGTTTTACAGTTTCAGGTCTTACGTGTAACTGTTTAATTTATTTTGAGTTGGATTTTGTAAATGGTGTGAGATGAGGGTCTAATATCATTCTTCTGCATATGAATATTCAGTCTCCTAGTACCATTTATAGAACAGACTGTTGTTTCTCCATTATGTGCTCTTGGCATCTTTGTCAAAAATCAATTGACATTAAGTGTGTAGATTGTGGACTCATTATTCTGTTCCATTTATCTATGTGTCTGTTTAAATGCTAGTATCATGCTGTTTTGATTACTAGAGCTTTGTAGTCAATTTTTAAATCAGGTAGGGCAATGTCTTCACCTTTCTTATTTTTGCTCAAATTGCTTTGGCTCTTTGGAATCTTTTGTGATTCCATACAAATTTTAGGATTGTTTTTTCTATTTCTGGAAAAAAATGACATTGGAGTTTTGATAGGCATTGCATTAAATCTGTAAATCACTTTGAGTAGTATGGACATTTTAACGATATAAATTCTTCCAATCCATAAACGTGAAATATCTTATCATGTATTTGTGTCTTCTTCAATTTATTTCATCAATGTTTTACAGTTTTTAATGTACAGCTCTTTCTTCTCCTTGGTTAAATTTATTCCTAAGTATTTAATTAGTATATCTACTGTAAATGGGATTATTTTCTTATTTATTTTTGGATAGTTCATTGTGTTTAGAAATGCTATGGATTTCTGTAGGTTGATTTGTATTCTGCAACTTTACTGAGTTTATTAGTTCTAACAGGTTTTTTTTGGTGGAGTCTTCAGGATTTTCTATATAGAAGATATGTCATCTGCAAACAGAGAATATTTAACTTCTTTTTTCCTCATTTGTATTCCTTTTATGCTAGGATCCCCACTGTTATGTTGAATAGAAGTGGCCAGAGTGGGCATCCTTTTCTTGATCCTGATCTTACAGGAACAACTTCCCACTTTCGCAGTTGAGTATGATGTTAGCCATGGGTTTCTGTATACGGTTTTTATTAAGTTGAGATACATTTTCTTCTGTACCTAATTTGTTGAGAGTTTCTATCAGGAAAAGATGGTGAATTTTGTTGAATGTCTTTTCTTCATGAAAAAGTTATATTCTAAACTAAAGCATGCACATAATACACACACACAGGGGTCACATAGCTCCCAGAAACGGATTTTGAGTTATTTCAAGGTTTTATATTACAACTTATCACTAATGTGTTTCACATTGAAACACAACAGAAGCATTTCTATCTGGTTAGATTCATACATAATGTTAGGACCTCTTTGAAAGAACATAATAATGAGGCTAAACTTTCTTTTTGTTCACCATTAGAAATGAGAATAATTAGGACATGTAGAAAATATAAATAGCAACCTAAATATAAATAGCAACCTGCTAGACTTGGCAAATGCAATGATATATTTTCATCTAATACAGTAGCAACAACAAAAATAAACAAAAATAAATTAATGAGAATCTTAAAAAATCACTTTTAAAACATGTATGGCCAAAAAAAAAAATACCTAAAATGTTTCCTTAAAGCGATGTCTTTATGGGTTTGTCATGGGTCTTATACACTTTTGTGTCTTATGAACTGCCCAAGCTATGTCTGTTTGCTTTGCTCAGGAAGGACAGAGATAAGCAGAGTTTTTAAAAGATTACATGGAAGAATGATTTGTACCAATATTTTGGTCTACTAAAAAGGCCTGTGAAGACATAAAGTGGTACAATGTTGCAGAGATGCTAGTAAAAGCTGCTGTACCTTCTACGTCCTGTTGGCAGTTAATTTTCCATGGGTCTCTTGCATTTCTGGTCATTTATGGGCTAGAGGCCATAATGGCTTTCTCTGGAGTATCTCTTCAAGGACTTTATATAGGAAACAGCCTTGGAACATATAGTGTCTTCCTCTGGAGCAAAGAAGAGACTTGATCACTGCTGAGAATAATAAAGATCATGTCTATTTTTGGTGCAAAAATTGATTGGACAGGTTTTTCTTTATACATGATTGGGGTTTTGTAATTTCAGGTTTTCTCAGCTGTGACAGAAACCTCACTGTATGAACATTTTCCACTTGAGCCCAGGTCAACATTGCTTCCCTGGGACCTGAGGGGCAAGGGAAATTGATAGGAACATGAAGCACATGCTGCCAGCTGTGCTGTGAGTAAAAGTCCTTTGTATCTGACCCAGGACTCTCCAGTCTTCTTCCACCATCTTTAAAACGTCAGCAGACTTCCTTGCTAGTTTGTACACAGAGCAAAATCTCAAACCCTTTGCAGTTATCAGTGTATTCAATTCTTCCAATTATGACTTTTCTCCTTTGTACTTTTCATCACTTCAATCACTGGTCATTTCATTCTTTCTTCCAAATCTTTATTCTATATTGTCTTATTTTTTATTCTTACTTTACTCGACCTGACCTCAACTTCAATATATGAATACAACACCCAATATAGGCCTTGCCACATAATCTATATATGTGGAATAAACCAATACATTTAAAAGTTTCTATCTCTAAAGAGAATTTCTTGCTGAGTTTATCATTGACAACTTAAATTAGATGTGCATAATGTTAGTTAGTTCAGTGTTGGGTTTCAATTGTTAATTTCCTTTTAAATTGTAGGATGTAGAATTGATTATAGCAATTTTATGAACTATATTTTTCAAGGGTTTTCCACATCATTTCCTTCTTTCTAGGGGATTTCTTTCTCTCTCTCTTCCTTTTGATGTACAGGGCCATTTAAGTCCTCTATGCATTTCTGGAAAACTAAAAACCCAAATCTAAGCCTGTTGAACCTCTTGTCACACAAGTATTTGAAAGAATGATACTTAAGGGAAATAGAAAATGACACTTTTCCCCTCATCTTTTGAAGACGAAATGATCCACCCCCCTTCAATTCTACCAAAGGAGATTCCTAGCTCATTTTCCTTAGCAAGAGCTTTAAAGTGTAAAAAACTCATCAAACATCTTTTCCTCTGAGACAATGTCATCTGAGTTCAAAGGATGTACACAGCTCTGCAAAACTGCTGTCTTGTTTCAATGATAAGGCCTTGGCTTTCATTTTATGTTTGATTCCAAGAAAATCAAATGTGTTTTTATGTACACTATGACTATAACTAAATCAGGAAATTAGAAGAAATAATCTATTTCTGTAGACAGCTGGGGGCAGGGGGAAAGTTTCCAGTTTAAAAACAAATCTGATAATGATTCTTCAGCTGAGTTACATTTTTACTCTCTAAAATATGCTTGATTATGTAAACTGAAAACATATATTTATCCTTCCATACAATAAAAAAAAATCTATTGTGGCTCTTGGGAAACAATACTATCTTCTTACTATGCTTAACTCATTTTAAAACCTTTATTGGCTCACTGGAAGATTGAGGGCAATGTTTCTATCTCAAAAATAAAAGAAAAGAAAGAAAAAGAAAAAAAGAAAATGTAAGTTATAGTCAAAAATAGAGCTATTTAAGCATATGGTATTTTTTGAACTTCAGTCCTAATTATTACTGATTAATTATATCGACATAATTATTTTACAGTAGTCATGTTTGTTTATTCTACAAATATATCTTGAGCATTTACAACATATTAGGCATTCTCTCCTTTGTGTGTTGCTCTGTCCCCACTCTATCTCTTCTTTCAGTTATTAAATATGCCAAGCTCTTCCCACCTGGAGGACTTTGCTCTAGCTGTCTACTTTGCTACGGAGACTCTGCACCCCATCCTCATGCCCAGCTCCCACGTTTTCCATAGCTAGTTTCTACAAATTTCAGCTTGAAATTCTGACTGTCTGTTCAACTTATTTATATAATGTCACATCTTGTTCCACATTTTCTATCTTATCTCTCTGTTCTTTTTCATGGTACTACATTTTTTATTTATTTTTCTATTTATTCATTTCATTTCCTCTTCAAGAATGTGAATCCCCATTAGTTCAAGTAGGTTTTCTGTATTGTCTACAATATGTATCTCCAGTATCTTCTTTAGTGCCTTGCATGTAGTAAATGCCTAATAAATAATAACTGAATTAACTGCACTTTTGGAATGCTCAAATTAGCATTACTTATAAACTGAGTTAGAAACATTATAGCTGTAAAAAGCTTTGCAAAATCTTAGCTCAATTCATTTCAATAAACACTTATGGGTATCTAGTTTTAGCGCACTTATATGTTTAAGACAATCATATAAAGATGATTGATATTTATTCTCTGTATTAGTTAGGATTGTATTCAGTTACTTACAAAAGAAAATGCAATATATCAGTGGCTTAGACACATAGGGTTTATTTTTCTTACATAATGAATCTAAAACTAGTTCGTTGGTGGCACTGCTTCAGTGCCTTAGAATAGCAAGGGTCCAGGTATTTGTGACTCTTTTATCTTTGCCCTCATGATGCCAAGACAGCTGCCTTAGCTCCTGCCTTCATGTCTGAGTTCCTTGGGGGCATAAAAGGCAAATGAGCAAAACAACACTCTCTTAGTTGTTTCACTTAATAATTCTACTTTTATGTTACAGACCACTATAGGCTAGGAAAACAAAGTTCATAAATGTGGTCTTTTAAAAGCTGGGCACACTGACAGCCAAAAAGAAAACTGGGATTCCATAACATAGAAGAGCAAAATGGTTAATGGATAAGCCACTGTTTCTGGACTCCACAATGAAAGCTTAGGTAAATTTTATATTATTAAGTTGTATTAATTTTAGGTGACCAGTATGATTTTTTTTCTTTACAGATCACAAAATCTAGGACGATACAAAATCTAGTGAGATACTCTACCTTCAACTATAAACAAGTAAAACCTACATTATTAATGAAAAAATAGCTCTGTATGTCTAGAGTTTACATATAAGTGTATATATAAGCATATATATATAAGCGTATATATAAGCATATATATATAAGCATATATATATATATATATGGATGCATGTGTATACAAACGCACACATCAAGGAGTTAAAAGAAGGTGAAATCCTGTGGTTAAGCCAAGGTCCAGTTTAAAATCATGTCATTCCTAAGTGCTCATTCTTTATTCTTAAATCAAAGTAGAGCCATCAAAAATTCATCATACTATCTGTGTTAACAAATACCATTTTGGTGGATGGATTGTGGCTACTTTTATTATTTCACTTAATTTAGGGAGACACTTCTTGAAATATTGGCTGATACAAAGCAATGTCACAGAGTAAGAAAATGTTGCCAATACTGATAGCATTATCAATGCTGAGCCCTTCTCCAGTTTGTAGAATTAATCATAGGCATCATTCACAATTAGTAGACATTTGGCTGTCCAAAAAAACTTGCTATGTCTCTTCCACATCTTATTATGCAAACGTTCCTATTTGGTTTTACTGATCGGTGTCTCCATCCCCTCTCTCTCTTGTTTTATTTATTTGTAAAGTATAATCCCTATAAGAGAAGATAAATGAGACCCAAATAATAAAAAAGAATCATGCAAAACCTAAGACTGTATTATTGCAAGGTTAATGAATGAAATCACAAGGGCCATCCTGTCATCTAGCCAGCTGGAAGTTCTGGGAGATCCATCCACCCAAAGGATCCAAATTGGCGTCAGTTTCATCTGTGGTTTGGCGCCATCTTGTGGCAGTTGTTTACATTAGCTTAATTAGAGATGGGGACCATTCTGCCTTTCGTGGCCACCTGGTACTTCCTGTAGGGAGGTTGTAAATTCAGAAATCTCACAGTTACATGGCTCTATAGTTAGTTGGAGACTCGGTTACTTCAATCAGCCATATATGAAGAGATTTTGGCAGAAAAAATACTGGAAATGTAGAACACACTGTCTCCTGAGTCATGCTTCCTGTGGTTGAGCTAGCCCACTTCATGACAAAAGATTGAATAGTAGAGAACTAATGCCATTCTTTTTATATCTGAGTTTCACTTATTGCAATATTTACTATATTTAAAATACATTTACCATTTTCTTGTGTACAGCTTACTTGAGATTATGTTTCAGATAATTTACTTCTTTCATTTAGCCCCAAAGGCAATGAAGAGATCCAACAGATAAGGGTGATATACAAAATATTTAAGTACTGGTAAGGCATAGGCAATGACTGATCATTAAGAGACATTGCCCATAAACAACAACTATAGCCTTGTACCCATCCGGCTTGGTGCCAGTCCCACCAGCAGGCTATGCCGCAGATTTAGACTGGCAAAACAATAGAAGGCCAGCAGCTTGCTCTCCAAGCTCCCTTCTTATATTACAATGCTCCTTGAGTTAAGGAGACTCTGATATGAATGGTCCCAGGACATTAGCAAATAAAGTCATGATGAAAAGTTGACATTGAGAGACTTCAAATTTTATAGAGAGTTACAGAAAACTAAATAATATCTGGATTTTCTTTCCTTTTACATTTCTGTACCTAATTTAATTAACTAGTGTTGTGAGATTTGTGCCATCTCTCTTTTTCTTTTCAATGGTATTATAAACTAAGAAGGCTTTTTGCTGACCCACTTGACAACAGAATTGCCACTTTGCACCTTCCAGGTTTCCAACTATCGCACTACAAATTGGATCTTTAAAATGTGAATTTGGTGACCTCACTGATTTCAGAAGTAGGGGACCATTTCAGCCCTACTGAAGAATTAGTACTATTGGCCATTCACATGTTTATATGAATGACCTTAGGTTGCTTTTTCTCTAACATAAAACTGACACAGTGGAGCCCCTGCCTTGAGATGAGACCTACATATTTTAGGCCTTGCTCTGGTTTCTCTTTCAGTCATTCTCCTTCCTATAGGTTAAGGAGTGCTCAGGGCCAGGGACATGTGCCTAGCTGAAATCCATGTCTCTGTCCCCCTAGACACCTAAAGGTACTGAAGATTTGGAAATTTCCTGCCCAAAGAGCCTTGAGCCTGTTCTCAGATCTTAGTAAAATTCTTTCCTTTACTGCAAGGCTCTGTGTACCACTAGGTCTCAGGTTTGACTATGCGAGAGCTGTTTTGGAGGGGAAGGGGTGGACATGCATGTCAGTGAATCCCTTGAGCTGTGGGATGGAGCCCAAGGTGGGAAATAAACCAGGACTCAAACTGAGAACCAGGGGCAAGGGGCTCTGTTCTCCTGCACCCGCATTTCAGGGTGGACTCTAAAAAGCATAAGAATTTTAACTTTGAATCTAGTTTTCCAGGTCATTATAAGGGAATGTATGTCATGGTGGGAAGAGAAAACCATGTTTTATTTAATAGTTTATTAATAATTTGTTTTACAACTTTCAATTATTTGGTAATATGATATATGGGTCTCTATTTGTACTCCTGCTCTGGGCTCTGCAACCATTCAAAGTGGATTTAGGAGGTGAGTGGGGAAAAGAAGCATTATTTTCCTAGGTCTGTAATACCAGATATCATCTCGTTCATTTGGACACAGAAGGGCAATCGAACTTTGATATATTTTCATACAGTTTTTCATCTTCCTCCTTGCTTGTCTATAGACCACATCAAATGCTGCCAACTACTACTTCTAAGTTCCTGATCTTTTTTTAAAGAAAAAAGCTCAAGAGAGAGAAGTTGGCAAATGGAAATTAGAATCAAAGTAAATTAAGACATATAATCTGAAATTAATCAATCAACGTGATGAATCTTGACCAAATTAAATTCAAAGGTAAAATCTACCAAACAAAGCTCTCCTCAATTCAAGCAAGAATCTAAAACTTGACGAAGGACAGGATGGAAAGGAAATAACATAAAACATAAATATATCTTCTGAAAATAACTAATAGTCAAGGTTATATGCATATGGTTTTGTTATGCTATGTTAAAAAAGAATTTTTTCTTAAGTTATAGACTCATCTTGAAGATTCAAAAACCTTGGTGGTTTCTTAAATAGTTTGTTAAGCATGTAGAAGTTGACGGGGTGCATAGATTGAGTACTCAGATAATCTCATATCTCCTCTAGAGCCCAAATGAAGTAGGACATCTGAGTGTTAAAACAGCATTAAAATGTAAACAAGCAGAATTTTGGAGTTTAAACAGAGTTTTAGCATGAAGACTGTAATATATGCAATTAAGAGAAATTTCCCCACATTATGGGGGGCTTCATTCATAGTGGGCTATGATACAATACAGCAGAAATATTGAATGATGCTATTGGATTGGAAACTGATATTTACAGGACTTTCTATCTTTAGAAAATTTAATATTAGTAAAAAGTATATAATTTTATAGTATATATATAATTAATTTCATTCTATATGATTTCATTCTTAAAAAAGTTATTGACCTATTTGGAGTCTCAATATGCTTTATTATATGAGCAAGGAAAATTCCCATTAAAAGGAGTTTTTCTATAATTTTAAATGGGAGCCATTTTAAAGTTCATGTTATCCATTGTAACTCTTCATAAATATTACATCTTATGTTGTAACTTTGTGTGCTCCGAATTATACTAAGTGTGCTTTCATGTTTTAATTTGTTCTATTTACTTTGTATTTCACGCCACCGTATATTGAGATCTTGGAAAATTTTTAATGCCACATTTGTAGAAATACAATGTCTTACTCAATAAATGAAAATGCTGTATGTGTAAAGCAGCCACCACCAAATATGTCAGCTATATTAAATGAAATTTTAAACGCGGGATCTGTGTTTTACTTTTAGCCTTTGCATATTGTTGGATTCATTACTTAAAACTGAATATGAAGACAAAGAGAACTTTGAAATGCATACCTTAGAGTATTAACAAGTACTCAGCGCTTAATGTAAATGTCAGAAAAAAGAAAAAGAACTGATGAACCCTCTATTAGTGAAATACTGAATTGTTGCTGAATAGAATTATAAATGCCACTGAGATAATGCTTCAACCTGAAACAAGATAATTGTGGTGCCATTTACTTGTGACGTGAATCTTGGCTCAATATTTATAAAATGTTGCTCTAGAAGTAATTTAGGAAGGTGGGACAATGATGTAACTGTCCAGTTCACTCTTATGCCTTAATGTCCTAGATTAGAAATTGTCCAGAAAATAATACGTTCTAACCATTGGAGTCTTTTCCCCCCCAGCAAATTATAGCACCATAAGTTTCCATTTTCCCCAATGTCTTTTCTGCTATAATCATGGCTTCAGGATTTAAATCCTGTGCTGTTATTGTGACTTCAAAGGCTTAAAACTGCAATTGAATGAGGCAGTTCCTCTGTCATTATTCAAATATGAAGCAATTATGATGAAATAAAGATAAAATTCCATTGAGAAATACTCCAATCAATTTTCACTTATATTTAACTAGAAACATAAAATGATGCTTAGAAGAGTAAGTTTAGGTAATAAAATTGAAGAATAAAAAAGCATGAATTACTGATATATAACTGAGACATTTGTGAAGGTTGCAGGGCATGTAAATAAAATGTGTCACCAATATTGAGTGAAAGTTTGTTGTATGACAAAAACAAAACAGAAGCCAAAAACAAACAAACAAAATAACATTATTGCTTAACTGGTCAAAACAATGCTGAAATCCACCTTACCTGTCAGAAGTCTCCCTTAGAATATTTATGTTAATACTTGCATTTCACCTGCTCAATATAAAATTCAATAAACTCATGTGATTTTTGTGTTTTTTGTAGAAAGATACAGTGACAGACACATGCCACAAAATCAAAATTTATATTCTGACTGAGCATTTTACATTCCCTCACTTGTACCAACTGCATTGTTTTATAACTCTTTCTCTATTATCTTTAATATTTCATTTTTTAATCTAAATTTCAGTATCCCACTTGTTTAAATTAATCAAATTGACCCAAAAGGCCATCCAATAGAATGCTTGGCTGTGGTCTAAAAAGAGCCAGAAATAGAAGATAAGTTAAATATATAGCATTATGTCATATAATAATTTTATAAATATGTTTTTCATTAACTATTCCTCCATTCATTTAGCACGATTTTATTTAAAACATTTCCACATTAATCTTATTAAGTTCTCATTCTGTTCAAACTCATATAAGCATAATGTTCTGCTTTTAGTTAGCATGATTTATTATTTTCTTATTTTTTGCTTTATAAATTTAATTTCTAATATAGGACAGATCTATTAAAAACTTGTGTTTCAGCGATCTGAAGTCTCCCACATTAAATGAATAATAAATATGATGAGTGAATTTAATAGTACAAAAGAACAAACATTCTATGAATGCCTACTATGTTTCAGACTTCTTTCCCAAACTCAGGATGTGGGGATCAATATGATGATTAGGACGAAAACAGAGAAGTACACTGTTGCAATGGAGACACAAATAAGGGAGTCATTAATTTTGCCATGAAAATATTTAGATAGTTCATAAGACCTTGTTATAGATTAGGCTTGTACTCATCAACAAAGGTTTCATTAGCAAGTGAAGACTTAGCTGAGGCTTGAAGGATGAGTAGAAAGTAACCAGTAAATAAAGCATTAGAAATGTTTTCTCAGCAGAGCATGGCTCATGCAACAAAGCAAGAGAAAACAGGGTGAATTGTAGCTGACTAGCAGTTTGAAGGAAGAGGTGAGTGGTGAAATATGAGGCTTGAAAGGGAATCAGAGCCAGATAAGAATTAATACTTTGTCCCCAAATTTCTAGACATAGTGACATTTTTTTAAAGGGATCAATCAGAACATATTTGCCTTTTAGAAGATACTATTGCCTGCAATGTGGAGAACTCAAAGATTATGACCCAAGACAGAGAAATATATGAGGTGCATTTTTCTTAATCCAAAGTAAAAAAAAATGATAATGACTGAACTATGATCCTAACAATGGGAATAAGAAAAATGAACAAATTCTAAAGATGGTAGGAAGTAGTCAACAAAATTTGGCGATTGATTAGATACAGGAGATTGAGGGAAGGGGAAGTCTATAAATGACCATCTAGCTTGAGCAAATGAAAGGATGGTAAGGTATTAAATGAGATAGTGGGTGAAAGGGAGCAAAAACAAGGCTCATTTGGGGCAGTTAGGAAGACAATGAGTTCAATTTTAACTGCATTGTGAATGAGCCGTAAAGTTTCACTCTAGACCTGTTTAAGAAGGATAGGAATGGCATCACTGGAAAATTCTGAGGATCCACTGGGTGACAGATGCTTGGAGTACAAAAGGTGTATACAAAATGTAGGTGGAGTAAGAGGGCATTGAGATCAATTTGGCACATTTTACATTTTCTCAAGTGGCTGATCCAGTAGGATGGTATTATATTTAAATCAACTCAGTTGAGGAATACAAGTACTCTGTGAAAGTGTTCTAATAAGAATGCTCAGCATTTAGGTAGGAAATAATTTCAACACTTCGCAGTATTCAGTACTCACTTCATGATCAAGAGACAGGCTCTTAGTTTGAGTAAAATCAGATGCCCTCCATAGTCTGGCCCTGACCCTTCCTTGATCTTTATCCTTTGACAAGTCCCTTGACTTCTTCAGTGTGACAATAACAATAATAAGTTGTGGCCATACAGCCTATCTCTGTGGGTATTGAAAGGCTTGAATAAATAGTGTGTAAATACTTAGAGTACTGCAGAACTAATGCCTGGAGTATAGAACTGAAAAATGCCTCATATAGTGCAGAACTGAAAAGTGTAAGTTTTTTAAGGGTTTATGTTCTTTCCCCACAAAATATCTCTTCTGTTTGAAGTACTAAATAACATAAACCTATGTCCTTTTAAAAAAACAAAACAAAACAAAAAAAACGTTTGCCCAATTCATTCAGCAACTACTTCCTTGGCATCTACCCTGTGTATCCTGTGTACTGAATGATGTTGCATGTTATCAAGGAGCCCCAAACAATGTGAAACATATTCTCTGTCTGGGAACTACTTCCTATATAGTTAGTAATATATGTCTTGCAAAGATAAAACAAACAAACAAAAGAATAAAAGGCCATTTATGGAGGTTAAAGAAAAGTATGGTGAAAGAAATAGTGGATCACTTCTGTGACAAGACTGGGTTGCTACCGTTTAGACTGATCATTGAACACATTTCTGGTTGCCTACAGCACCTAGCATATAGGACTCCTTTTCTATAGCCATTGCTCATATAAAAGAGCCATGCTTGTAGTTCCTGAGATCTGGTTTAAATTCTGTTTCCATCAATATTAGCATCACAACTATGGGCATATCCCTTAACCTCTGAAAAGAAGTTCTAGTTCTGAAGTAAAGGTTACAATTAGGTTGGTGCAAAAGTAATGGCAAAACCACAATTACTTTTGCACCAACCTAATATTATTTATGACATGGCATTGCTAGATAATGTGAAGTCCCTATTGTAGTGGCTGGCCTATAATAAAAACCCAATAAGGGGTGGTTACTAGTTGTAATTTTAAAAACCCAGCAATACTCATTTTATTACAAATAAATTTTAGAAATACTACCTAATTAAGTATTGTGAGTTGTCCAAACTTGTGAGTTGGACAATATTCTTACTTTGTAGTGAGGAAAATACAGCTTGTTGACATTATTTTCAGACAAAGAAGCAAGAAGTTCAAGAGCTTAGAGAAAGAACAATGTCCACAGAATGACTTTGGTAATTGTGACTCAATAATCATACAGATTCAAGAGAGATATATGGATTTCATTGGATATCATTTTCATATCTGCTAAACTTATATGAAACTAAGATAAAGTGAAAATCCTTTGAGCTCATGGGCCTTTAGATCTAGAATAAGAGCTATTTCTATAGAAAAAATACAGAATTGAATGAAATGTAATTCTGTGGTAGGTTAATACAGACTCTTGGTTAATGTGAAGATTTGGTAATGATATGACTGAAGTATAAGGATATCATCCAAATGTCTGCCCATTTTAAGTTAGAAGGGTTTTCTTAGATCCTATAATAAACATGGGAAGTTTCATCGGAATCCCAGATAAGGATCCATTGCTTGTTGGCCAATCAATACATTCTGGTCTTTAAGAACCAGAAAAGTAGGCTGGGCATGGTGACTCACCCCTGTAATCTCATCACTTTGGGAAGCAGAGGTGGGTAGATCACTTGAAGTCAGGTGTTGGAGACCAAGCTGGCCAACATGGTGAAACCCCGTCTCTACTAAAAATACAAAAATTAGCCAGATGTGGTGGTGGGCGCCTGTAATCCCAGCTACTCGGGAGGCTGAGGCAGGAGAATCACTTGAACCTGGGAGGCTGAGGTTGCACTGACCTGAGATAGCACCATTGCACTCCAGCCTGGTTAGCAGAGCAAGAATCCATCTCAAAAAAAAAAAAAAAAAAAGAACCAGAAAAGGGAAAGGCAAACCCCAAAAATTCATGGGAAAGTAACCAAAACTGTGCTGGTGTCATAATTGTTTCATTTTGTACAATTGTTTGGTTTTTTTTGTTTTGTTTTTCTGTTTGTTTGTTTTTTTGCCTTGAGATGGAGTAGAATTAAGCAACAAAATGCTTAAGAGAATCACATTCATGATATTATTATTATTTTGCCATTGTTATTAAGCCAGCTGTGCATATTTAATATTTCAAATATTTGAAATGTTTTGGAGAATTTGACATATTAAAATAACAGGTCAGGCTTGTAACTCCAGTTTAAAACATGCAATTGTGTAATCTTACATTTAAGGCTTTTATTTAAAATCTCAGTAAGTTTATGTAGAGTATTAGAACATCATTGGTGTAGGTTTATTCTATTTTTTAAATTAATTTAGAAAACTTCATATGAATTAAGTACTCAAAGAACTTTTCAGCCAATGTAAGTATTTAATGAGTGAAATTGAGGATATTGAAATCACACTGTAGCTTAAAATGTTTAAAGGATGTTATGTTTCTAAATGGTACCAAATATTACTGAAATACTTCCCATATAAAGAGGATACTTTCCCCCAGGAAATTTAGTTATGTGCACTGATCAAATTTTATTTCTACATTGTTGAAAAAGAAAAGATCTTAAATTAGACAATTTGAAGCTTTCATCTTGATGGTTAGATATCTTTTTTAGCAAAAAGGAAACATAAAAATATGTCTGCAGAAAGATCATTGAACTCTTGACTATCACTCAGCTGAGTGAAATGACAACTGGTTTCCCAGAAGAGGTCTTAATATCATTAAAAGTTTATCTGAAAATTGCTTAATCAGTTTATCAGGAATGCTAATTTCTTCCCAGAAGGAGGTTATGATTTAAAAGGTCTGTCCCAGGCCAGGTCGGGGACAATTTTCTCTTTACAATTTTTTTAAATTATTAACTTTATTAACATTTTATAGACTTATACATGAGAAATAAATTGTGTGATCTACTTCTAATTCTAGTAGTTACTAAAAATCTTGATTTTTCATTTTCCTTTTTTTTCTTAAAAGAAAAGCATCTTCAGATTAGACTTTTAGTTACCCAAAAATCACCTGCAAATACACTTCCAGCCCAAAATAACCACAAAAATTTATCAAGCAGGATTTCCTGTTTATACAGATTTTTGTATATGTATGTTTACACATATATGTACATATATACACATATATAATGTTTCCATATTAAGTGTGATTTTGTTATGGCTTGCTGTAAAATACACACATATGCACATGTACCCAGGCTCATTGGACTAAAGATAAAAGATCAGATCCTATACAAGGAAAGAGGGAAGAAGCAGGAATCAGGTTATTACCTCTGTTCCTTTCCTAATAATTAAATCTGACATGTCACATAAGTTCAAACCTACAAACAATAACAAACAATAACAAGCAAAAGTGATTAGTATAGGAAATACTAGGCTATCCCATCCCCATTTGCTCCCAAATCTTCCATCTTGTTTTCCTAGTCCATCATTTATCTTTGTTCCCTAACTTTGATGTCAACCCCTAACCCTTCAGGACCAAAACATTCATCACTGAGAATGCTGGGGACTAACTTCTCTCAGTAAATATCTGTCTCTAGTCTGAGGTAGGTTTATGCTCCCCTCCCCAGGAACAGCTTGTGTCTATGGAGATGTGCCTAGTGCAAAGAACTGCAATTGGAAGGCAATTCTGAAGGACCATCCCTGCTGGGAGCTCTCTCTGCAGTTGACTGAGAAGTCTTTGAAAGCTCATCTTTTCTTGTCAGCCCAGTCCTGCTTCCTTCTCCTCCCCCCACACAGAGTGTGTTGATTTCAAGAGCATTTTCCAATACCTCCAGCACACAAACCTCCACCTGAGTCTGCTTCTTGCAGCTATGAACTTCAAAGAACGCATGGGTGAATGATTTGGAAGCTGCCTTCTAGGAGAAAATCGGTCTTTGGTTACTGACCAAAGCCGGGGATGAAGGTAAAGCATTTCATGGTAAAGGGATCAGGAATTCTAAGGCAGCCACAAAGTAGCTGGACCATTTCCTTCATCTCTTCCCCAGCACCATAGATGCCCAAGAAATTGAGACTGTCTGAACTATCTTACCTGCTATTATCTTAAATTTAATTGCCCTCCCATCCCTACGTATTCTGTATTTAACACATGAAGTTAATAATCCTTCTATTACCATCAAAACAAATGGCCATCAATGATATTGAAGCTATGAATGTACAGACTATAAAGAACTAGGCTTTGATTCTTATATAATCCCAATAGCAGACTTAAAACCAGGAGAACTTCCACTCCTCAAAGTTGATAACCAAACAATTTTCCCAATAGAAATTCCTATCCAAATATTAATTTCATCTGAAGATGTCCTGCACTCATGAACTCTCCCTTCACTGGGCCTCAAAACAGATGCAATCTGTGGACGCCTAAATCAATCCACCTTAACTGCTACACGACCAGGTCTTTACCACAGATAGTGCTCAGAAATTTGTTTTATACCTATTGTCCTAGAATTAATTCCCTTACAAAATTTCAAAACCTGATCTACATCCATACTATAACATCACTGTAAAGTTATCCAGCATTAACCTTTTAAGTTAAAGACTGAGATGATCTACACCTCTCTACAGTGAATGCCTCAACTAGATACTTCCACATGATTCATTGTTATCCCGTCAATAATCATAACTTATTCTCGATCATTCAGTGAAAATTATCAAGTTTCATTTACCATGTATCTCCTACACCAAAAATAATCAAAACACAAAAACATAAAAACTCCTGAGAATTAAAATGAATGAAAATCTATTCACCTCTTTTACTACCCCAACAATTCTAGGCCTATCCATAGTAATATTAATCATTTATTCCCCACCATGCATTTCCAACCTTCAATCACCTAATCAGTAATTGATTGATCTCTATCCAACAATGATTCGTTCAACTTGCACTAAAACAAATAATAACTACCCATGATATTAAAGGACAAATCTGATCCCTTATGCTGATATCCCTAATTCTCATCATTGCCTCAACCAATCTCCTCGGGCTTCTACCCTATTCATTTACACCAACTACCCAATTATCAATAAATCTAGGTATAGCAGTCCCCTTGTGAGCAGGCGCAGTAATCACAGGCTTCCGCTTTAAAATCAAAACCTCCTTAGCTCTGTTTTTACCGCAAGGCACACCTATGCCACTTATCCCTATACTGGTGGTCATTGAAACTATTCACCTATTGATTCAACCAGTAGCATTAGCTGTGCGATTAACAGCCAACATTACAGCCGGTCACCTATTGATACATTTAACTAGAGGAGGCACACTAGTATTATCAACTATTAGTATCACCACAGCTTCAATCTCTCTCATTATTCTAATCTTACTAACCATTCTCAAATTTGCTGTAGCTCTTATTCAGGCTTATGTCTTCACACTACTAGTAAGCCTTTATTTATATGATAATACACAATGACCCACCAAACACAAGCCTACCATGTAGTCAAACCCAGCCCCTGACCACTAACAAGAGCTCTCTCGGCTCTCCTAATAACATCTGGCCTGGCCATATGATTTCACTTTAACTCCATTACTCTTTTAACGTTAGATCTACTGACCAACACACTAACTACTACGTATCAATGATGACATGATGTTATCTGAGGAAGTACATTTCAAAGCCACGATACAGCAATTGTCCAAAAAGGTGTCCGATGTGGAATAATTCTATTTATTATCTCAGAGGTACTTTTCTTTGCTGGTTTCTTCTGGGCATTCTACCACTCTAGTCTAGCTCCAACTCCAGAGTTAGGGGGACATTGACCTCCAACAGGCATTCTTCCCCTCAATCCTTTAGAAGTACCCCTCCTGAATACATCTGTGTTACTTACTTCAGGAATTTCAATTACTTGAGCTCATCACAGCCTGATGGAAGGTAGTCAAAAGCAAATAATTCAAGCACTAGCTGTCACAATTACCTTAGGCATATACTTCACCCTTATACAAGTTTCAGAATACTTCGAGGCCCCTTTTACTATCCTGATTATGGATCAACGCTCTTTTTTTTTTTTTTTTTTGAGACAGAGTTTCGCTCTTGTTGCCCAGGCTAGAGTGCAATGGCATGATCTTGGCTCACTGAAACGTCTGCCTCCCACATTCAAGCAATTCTCCTGCCTCAGCATCCTGAGTAGCTAGGATTACAGGTATGCACCACTACGCCCAGATAATTTTGTATTTTTAGTAGAGATGGGGTTGCTCCATGTTGGTCAGGCTGGTCTCGAACTCTCGACCTCAGATGATCTGCCAACCTCGGCCTCCCAAAGTGCTGGGATTACAGGTGTCAACGTTTCTCACTATCTGCCTCCTCCATCAATTAAAATTCCATTTTACATCTAACTGCCACTTTGGCTTTGAAGCCACCGCCTGATATTGACACTTCGTAGATGTAGTGTGACTACTGTTATATGTCTCTATCTACTGATGAGGATCCTACTCTTTTAGTATAAGCAGTACCATTGACTTCCAATCAATAAGTTTCCATAATATCCAAAAAAGAGTAATTAACCTGACACTAGCCCTAGTAACCAACACCTTACTGGCCCCAATACCAATAGTAATCACATTTTGACTCCCACAACTTAATATTTATATAGAAAAATCCAGCCCTTATGAATGTGGATTTGATCCATTAACCTCCATTGCCCTCCTCTTCCCCATAAAATTCTTCCTAGTGGCCACCACATTTCTCCTGTTCGACTTAGAAATCACTCTACTCCTACCCCTGCCATGAGCCCTTCAAACAAACAACCTGACACTAATAATCAGCACAGCCCTTATACTAGTTACCATTTTAATCCTAGGCTTGACTTAGAAATGAACTCAAAAAGGATTAGATTGAGTTGAATTGGTAAATAGTTTAAATTAAAATGAATGATTTCGACTCATTAGATTATGATAGACCATATTTACCAAATGCCCTTTATTTATATCAATATTATATTCGCATACACCATAGCACTTCTGGGAATATTTGTCTATCGATCCCACCTAAAATCATCCCTATTATGCCTAGAAGGCATAATATTATCAATATTCATTATAATTACTCTTATAACTTTAAATATACATTTCGCTCTAGCATCCATAATACCCATTATTCTCCTACTATTTGCTGCCTGTGAAGCTGCAGTGGGCCTTGTCTTACTAGTTTCAGTCTCCAACATATACAGCCTAGATTATGTACAAAATCTAAATTTACTTCAATGCTAGAAGTTATTATTCTAAAAATTATACTGTTACCAATAACATGACTCTCTAAAAACTCTATATTCTGAATTAACATGACTATTCACAGCCCATTCATCAGCCTTTTTACTCTACTATTTTTAACCAATTAAATGATAACTCATCTAACTTCTCATTAATCTTCTCTGACCCTCTAACTATGCCCCTTGTAATCTTAACAACCTGACTACTACCTCTTATAATTCTAGCAAGCCAATATCACCTTTCCAATGAGTCACCCCCACGGAACAAACTCTATATTTCCATATTAATTTCCCTACAAATTCTTTTAATCATAGCATTCACAGCAACAGAACTAATTATATTTTATATTCTCTTTGAAGCCACACTTATTCCTACCCTAATTATCATTACCCGCTGAGGTAACCAATCAGAACGCCTCAATGCAAGCTCCTATTTCTTATTTTACACACTAGTAGGGTCCCTTCCCCTACTTGTTACACTTGTCCATACTCAAAATACCTCGGGTTCTCTAAATATAACTGTAATAATATTTACCACCCAAGAACTATTAAACTCCTGTTCTAATAATCTTATATGATTAGCATGTATTTTAGCTTTTACAGTAAAAATGCTTCTATATGGACTTCACCTATGACTCCCCAAAGCCCACGTGGAAGCCCCTATTGCTGGCTCAATAGTGCTTGCAGCAGTACTCCTAAAGCTAGGTGGCCACAGTATTATACGGCTTACCCTTACCCTCAACACCCTAACAGAATATATAGCCTACCCCTTCCTCATACTATCCTTATGAGGGATTTTATGACAAGCTCTATTCGTCTATGATAAACTGATTTAAAATCACTTATCGCATATTCCTCCGTAAGCCACATAGCACTTGTTATTATAGCTATTCTCATTCAAACCCCTTGAAGCTTTACAGGTGCAGTCACCCTTATAATTGCCCATGGACTCACTTCATCCTTACTATTCTGCCTAGCAAATTTGAATTATGAGCGAGTCCATAGCCAAATTATATTACTTACTTGAGGCCTTCAAACACTGCTTCCACTGAGAGCCTCTTGATGACTTTTAGCAAGTCTTACTAACCTTGCCCTACTCACTGCTATTAATCTAGTAGGAGAACTCTTCCTCGCTATGGCTTCATTCTCCTGATCAAACATCACCATTATGCTTATAGGACTTAATATACTAATTACAGCCCTTTACTCCTCACATATGCTAACCACAACACAACGAGGGACACTTGTATATTACATTAACAGTATTAAACCATCCTTTACATGAGAAAATACATTAATACTTATACACTTTGCACCTATCTTCCTATTATCCTTAAACCTTATAATTATTATGGAGTTTGCATTCTGTAAATATAGTTTAACCAAAACATTAGATTGTGAATCTAATAATAGAAGCCGGTAACTTCTTATCTACTGAGAAAGTATGCAAGAACTGCTAACTCATGGCTTTCCAGACTTTTAAAGGATAAGAGCTATCCATTGGCCACAGGAATGAAAAATATTGGTGCAACTCCAAGTAAAAGTAATAAACATGTATTTTACCACTACTATAACAACCCTAATCCCCTTAAACTTACCAATCATTACTACCTTAGCCAACTCCTGCAAAAAGATTCATACCCATACTATGTAAAAATATCTATTGCATGCACCTTTATTATCAGCCTCATCTCTACCACAATATATATATTTATAGACCAAAAAGTAATAATCTCAAAGTGACACTGAATAACAATCCAAACTCTTAAACTCTCACTAAGCTTCAAACTATACTACTTCTCCACAGTATTTATCCCAGTAGCACTATTTGTTACCTGATCTATTTTAGAGTTCTCAATATGATATATAAACTCAGACCCTAATATTAATCAATTTTTCAAATATTTACTCATTTTCCTCACCAAAACATTAATTCTAATTACTGCCAATAACTTCTTTCAACTTTTTATCGGCTGAGAAAATGTGAGAATTATGTCTTTTTTACTAAATGGCTGATGATACGGCCGAACAGACACTAATCTGGCAGCCCTCTAAGCGGTCCTGTATAACCGCAGAGGAGATATTGGCTTTATTTTAGCTATATAGCATGATTCCTCTTATTCTCCAACACACGAGAGCTTCAAAAAGTATTTATTCTAAATCCTACCTCCAATTCCTTTCCATTAATTAGTCTTCTCCTAGCAGCAGCAGGAAAGTCAACTCAATTTGGCTTTCATCCCTGACTTCCTTCCACCACAGAAGGCCCAACTCCAGACTCAGCCCTACTCCACTCTAGCACTATAGTTGTAGCAGGGGTTTTTCTACTTATCTGCTTTTACCCTTGAATAGAAAATAACCTATTATTCCAAACCTTTACATTATATTTAGGGGCTATGACCAACGTATTTACAGCAATCTGTGATCTAACACAAAATAACATCAAAAAAATCGTAGGATTCTCTACCTCAAGCCAACTAGGCTTTATAATAGTCACAATTGACATTAATCAATCACACCTAGCATTTCTTCATATCTGCACCCACAGCTTTTTTTAAAGCTATGTTTTTTGTATGTTTAGGACCCACCATCCATAATCTCAATGATAAACAAGACATCTGAAAAATAGGAGGACTATTCAAGACTTTACCCCTCACTTCCCCCACCCTTATTATTGGCAGCCTCACACTTACAGGTGTGCCTTTCCTCACAGGCTTTTATTCTAAAGACCTCATTATCGAAATTGCAAACATGTCATATTCCAACACCTGAGCCCTTTCTATTACTCTTATTGTAACCTCCCTAACAGCTGTCTGTAGTACCTGAATTATTTTCTTTGCTCTGATAGGACAACCTCACTTCACAACTCTGATTCATATTAACGAAAATAACCCCTTCCTAATTAACTCAATTAAGCATCTAATAATAATTGGCAGTATCTTAGCTGGATTCCTCATTACCAATAGTATTACTCCTACTTCATCCCCCCAAAAAACTATGCCACTTCACCTAAAACTCACAGCCCTAGGTGTGACTGCCTTAGGCCTCTTACTAGCAATGGAGCTAAATTTTATAACTAACAACCTTAAGCTAAATTATCCATTACAGACATTTAACTTCTCCAATATATTAGGTTTTTACTCAGCCACAATCCACCATACAACCCCCCACTGAAGTCTATTTACAAGCCAAAATCTGGCCTCACTTCTACTAGACCTAATTTGATTAGAAAAGTCCACACCAAAAACCATTTCACAAACCCAAATATCAGCTGCCATTACTGTATCTACTCAAAAAGGCGTAATTAAACTTTACTTTCTCTCCTTTTTTATTTTATTCCTTCTAACTCTAAATTATCTAATCTATTACCCCGAATAATCTCATTTGCAACATAAATACTAACAAACAATGTTCAACCAGCAACTACCAGCAATCAACATCCATAACTGTACAAAGCAGCCACACTGACAGAATCCTCATGCAATAACCCCGCCCCCTCACCCTCAAAAATTATTCAACTCCACATACTATTAAAATTAATTGTGATGACCATCCCATCATGCTCAACTATTCACTGAATCAACACCAACCCTATTAATAACCCTAATAATAAAGCCCCTCAAATGTCAATAGTTGACCCTCATGTTTCAGGGTATTCCTCAGTAGCCATTGCCGCAGTATAATCAAAAACAACAATTATACCACCCAAATAAATTTAAAAGACTATTAACCCCACAAAAGCCCCATCAAAGTTCAACACAATACCACAACCCACAGCACCACTAATAATCATCCCTAGATCTCCATAAATAGATGGTTTCGAAGAAAAACCTACAAATCCTATAAGAAAAAGAATACTTAATAAGAATAAAATATATGCCATTATTCCTACATGGACTATAACCATAACTAATGGTATAAAAAAATCATTGTATTTCAACTGTAAGAATGCTAATGACCAAAATACGCAAAACACACCCGCTAATAAAAATTATTAACCATTAATTCATTGATCTTCCCACACCATCCAGCATTTCTACATGATGAAACTTTGGCTCACTTATTGGTGCCTGCTTAATTCTCCAAATCATCAGAGAATGATTTCTGGCCGTACACTACACATTGGATACCTTAACTGCCTTCTCTTCAGTCACCAATATCAGCCGAGATGTAAATTACAACTGAATAATCTGCTATTTTCATGCTAACGGCGCTTCAATATTTTTCATCTGCCTCTTCCTACATGTTGGCCGAGGTTTATATTATGGGTCATTTATATTTCTAAAAACCTGAAATATTGGCATTATCCTCCTACTCACAACCATAGCAACAGCATTTATAGGTTACATACTCCCATGAGGACAAATATCATTCTGAGGTGCTACAATAATTACAAATCTACTATCAGCAATCCCATATATGGAAACTGACCTTGTATAATGAATCTGAGGTGGATTCTCAGTTGACAAAGCCACGCTTACACAACTTTTAGCCTTCCATTTTATCTTTCCCTTCATCATTGCAGCTCTAACAACTGTTCTCCTTTTATTCTTACATGAAACAGGATATAATAACCTTCAGGGATCTCATCAGACCCTGACAAAATCACTTTCCACCCTTACTACATAATCAAATATATTCTAGGCCTAACTCTCCCCCTCCTCCTCCTAATAATCCTAGTACTATTTTCACCTGATCTCCTGAGCCACCTGGATAATTACACTTTAGCCAACACCCTCAATACCCCACCCCACATTAAACCAGAATGATACTTTTAGTTTGCATATGCAATCTTATGATCCATCCCTAACAAACTAGGAGGTATGCTCGCCCTTATATCCTCCATTCTCATTCTAGCAGTCATTCCTATACTTCACACATCTAAACAACAAAACATAGTATTCTGTCCATTAAGTCGATGCCTATTCTGAATCTTAGTGCTGATCTGCTCACACTCACATGAATCGGAGGGCAGCGAGTTGACTACCCTTTTATTATCATCAGACAGACAGCATCCATTATGTACTTCTTTACTGTCCTCACCCTTATACTAATCATTGCCCTAATTGAAAACAAGCTGCTTAAATGAAACTGCCCTTGTAATATAATTCAATACTCTGGTCTTGTAAACCAGAAATGGAGAATTTCCTCCCCAGTACAACTCAGGAAAAAAAGTATACCCGCTTCACCATCAACACCCAAAGCTGAAATTCTGATTAAACTATTCCTTGTACTTTTTTCAGCACACACTTTAACTACCATGCCCGTATTAATGAACTAGCACTAACACATTAGTGCTCTAATGTACTTCATGCATTACTGCTAGCCCCCATGAATAATATGTTGTACTATAATTGCTTAACTGTACATAGTACATTAATACATCAAGGTACATTAAAAATACAATCCACATACATATAAGCATATAAGCATGTATTAATGACTCTCCAACTATCGCACATTCGCTATCATTAATCGTACAACAAAACCCAGTCAATACGAATATCGACCCATACTAAAAATCCTTAATATTACATAGTACATAAAATTTTCATTGAACATAGCACATTTCAGTCAAAAAAGTCCTTGTCAACATGAATATCCCTTCCCAAATTTTGGTCTCTTAATCTACCAACCTCCGAGAAATCACCATCCCACTCGAGAGTACTACCTTCCTCGCTCCGGGCCCATAACACTTGGGGGTGACTATACTGAAACTATACCTGGCATCTGGTTCTTACCTCAGGGCCATAAAACTAAGATCGACCACACGTTCCCCTTAAATAAGACATCTCAATGGACTAGTGACTATCACCCTATTAGCCAGTCACGGGAGCACTGTCATGCATTTGGTATTTTTAATTTTGGGGGATGCTATTACCATCGCGAAAGGCCTGGTCCCCTCTGAATCACTGTAGACAAACTCAGATTTGATTTCTGCCAAACCAGTTGTAGAAACTGAGCTTATATTTAATATTCTGACCTGGCATAACAACCATAAGATGTTAATTAATTCATGCTTAAAGGACATAATGAGTAACCAATAGACAAGTATGCACGATCACGTATGCATGATCATGTAGGCACGATCATGTACGCCTATTTTCAAGAACTATTTTCGACTTAATCCACAAACCCCTCTCCCCCACCCCTGACTTTACCGTCAACCTAGGTAAGTGTACCCTTGCCAAACCCCAAAAACAAGAGACTAAAACCCAGTCAGAGTCCAAAAGTCATATTTTAATCATGAATACCCCAACAGCTGCCCTTTGATTGATGTGTTTCCAAAAAATCTTAAAAATCCTTCTACTAAATTAAGCCTCTACTTATATAACAAATATAATAACTAAATTTTCACCCTAGTACTAATATAATACCTTGAACATAACCCTCTGAAAGTGCTACCCATAAACAACAGCCTAAAACAATTACCCCTAATGTAAAACCCCTCTCAATCAAACTTCTGCCAATTCAAGTTAAACCCCTTAAATTACCATAATTGTAAATGACTGTTTCTTCCCCTTACATTTTAATTTTATATTCAAACATTTATGCAGTTAATGTAGCTTAATTATTCCAAGCAAGACACTGAAAATGTCTAGATGGGTCTGCACAACCCCATAAACATAAAGGTTTGGTCCTGGTCTTTCTGTTAACTCTTAGTAAGATTACACATGCAAGCATCCCCATCCCAGTGAAGATGCCCTCTAGATCACCTGGATCAAAAGGAGCAAGTATCAAGCACACACAAATGCAGCTCAAAATACTTTGTTCAATCACACCCCCACAGGAAACAGCAGTGATAAATCTTTAGCAATAAGCAAAAGTTTAACTAAGCTCTACTAATAATTAGGGTTGGTCAATTTCGTGCTAGCCACCATGGTTATATGATTAACCCAAGCTAATAGATCTTGGCATAAAGAGTGTTTAAGATCTACCCTCAATAAAGATAAACTCCATCTAAGTTGTAAAAAAACTCCAGCTGAAATAAAATAAACTACAAAATTGGCTTTAATATCCTGAAAACACAATAGCTAAGACCCAAACTGGGATTAGATACCCAACTATGCTTAGCCCTAAACTATAATAGTTAAATTAACAAAACAATTTACTAGAATACTACAAGCAACAGCTTAAAACTCAAAGGACTTGGCAGTGCTTTATATCCATCTAGAGGAGCCTGTTCTATAATTGATAAACCCCGATGCACCTCACCACCTCTTGCCCCCAGCCTATATGCCGCCATCTTCAGCAAACCCTAGAAAGGTTTCAAAGTAAGCACAAGTATACACATAAAAATGTTAGGTCAAGGTGTAGCCTATGAGGCTATATTTTCTTACCCAGAAAATCTCATGATAACCTTTATGAAATCTAAGGGCTCAAAGAGGATTTAGCAGTAAACCAAGAGCCGAGTGCTTGGTTGAATAGGGTCATGAAGCACACACACACCACCCATAACCATCCTCAAATATTATTCTAGAAACAAATATTACTAAAGCTCTCTACCCATATATAGACGACATAAGTTGTAACATGGTAAGCATACCGGAAAGTGTGATTGGAAAAATCAAAGTGTGTAACTTAACCCAAAGCATCTGGCTTACACCATGAGATTTCATCACAACTTGATCTCTTTGAGCCAATTCTAGACCCAAACTTCTCTAAAAATATTATCAAATTATCTTAATTAAATCACTTACCTAAACAGAAGTATAGGTGATAGATAGTTTTACCTTGTGCAATAGACATAGTACCATAAGGGAAACATGAAAAAACTAAGACAAGCATAAAAAAGCAAAGACAAACCCTTATACCTTCTGCATAATGTATTAACTAGAAATAACTTTACATAGATAACCAAAGCCAAGTCTCCCCAAACCAGACAAGCTACTCAAGAACAGCTGAAAGAGCACACCCAACTATGTGGCAAAATAGGGGGAAGATTCATGAGTAGGGGTGACAAGCCTACCAAGCCTGGTGATAGCTGGTTTTCCAAGACAGAATCTTAGTTCAACTTTAAACTTTCCCACAGAATTACATAATCTCCCTGTAAGTTTAACTGTTAATCTAAAGAGGGACAGGTCTTTAGACTCTAGGAAACAACCTTCCTGCAGAGAGTAAAAAATATTACCATCATAGTGAGAGGTGACAGTGTGCTGGCAGCCCTCACAGCCCTCACAGCCCTCACTGGCTCTGGGCGCCTCCTCTGCCTGGGCTCCCACTTTGGTGGCACTTGAGGAGCCCTTCAGCTCGCCGCTGCACTGTGGGAGCCCCTTTCTGGGCTGGCCAAGGCCAGAGCTGGCTCCCTCAACTTACAGGGAGGTGTGGATGGAGAGGCGCCAGCAGGAACAGGAGCTGCGTGCAGCACTTGCGGGTCAGCTGGAGTTCCAGGTGAGCGTGGGCTTGGTGGGTCCCACACTGCCTCTCACCCCCCCACCACTCCCCCCACACACCCCCAGTGGGCTCCTGTGTGGCTGGAGCCTCCCCTACAAGTGCCACCCTGTGCTCCACCACACCCAGTCCCATCGACCACCCAAGGGCTGAGGAGTGCGGGCCCAAGGCACGGGACTGGCAGGCAGCTCCACCTGTGACCCCAGTGCAGGATCCACTGGGTGAAGCCAGCTGGTCTCCTGACTGGTGGGGACTTGGAGAACCTTTACGTCTAGCTAGGGGATTGTAAATACACCAATCGGCACTCTGTATCTAGCTCAAGATTTGTAAACACACCAATCAGCACCCTGTGTCTAGCTCAGGGTTTGTGAATGCACCAATCGAAGCTCTGTATCTAGCTAATCTAGTGGGGACGTGGAGAACCTTTGTGTCTAGCTCAGGGATTGTAAACGCACCAATCAGTGCCCTGTGAAAACAGACCACTCGGCTCTCTGTAAAATGGACCAGTCAGCAGGATGTGGGTGGGGCCAGATAAGAGAATAAAAGCAGGCTGCCCCAGCCAGCAGTGGCAACCCGCTGGGGTCCCCTTCCACACTGTGGAAGGTTTGTTCTTTTGCTCTTTGCAATAAATCTTGCTGTTGCTCACTCTTTGGGTCCACACTGCCTTTATGAGCTGTAACACTCACCACGAAGGTCTACAGCTTCACTCCTGAGCCAGTGAGACCAGGAACCCACCAGAAGGAAGAAACTCTGAACACATCTGAACATCAGAAGGAACAAACTCCGGACACGCTGCCTTTAAGAACTGTAACACTCACCGTGAAGGTCCGCAGCTTCATTCTTGAAGTCAGTGAGACCAAGAACCCACCAATTCCGGATGCAATAGTTGACCCCAAGGCAGCCACCAATTAAAAAAGCGTTCAAGCTCAACATCTGACTATCCTAAATTCTAATCACACTACTGAACTCCTTACATCACATTGGACTAATCTATTATTTAATAGAAGCAATAATGTTAATATAAGTAACATGAAGATATTGCCCATTACATAAGCTTACATCAGACTGGAAATATCCACCGACAGTTACAGGCTAATATTAGCAAATGATTTCCTAATTAGTTCCCCGGTTCAAGGGGAGAGAAAGAGGAAATGGTCAGAAACCAACCATTGTAGGCAATATAATGGCCCCCAGAATGTCCATGCCCTAATCCCTAGAATCTATAAATATGTTACCTTACACGGCAAAAGGGACTTTGCAGGTGTGACTAGGGTTAAGAACCTTGAGATTGGGAGATATCATTATCCCAATCTCAATTATCGCTGTGTGTCTATCGAGTCATATGGCTCCTTAAAAGCTGAGAACCTTTCCCAACTGTGATGAGAGACTCCAGAGCAATAATGAGACAGATGCAATGTTGCTGGCTGGAGAAAGGGACCATGAGCCAAGAAATGTGGGCAGCCTCTAGAAGCTGGAAGAGGTAAGGAAAAGGATTCCTCTCTGGATCTTCCTGAAACTATTGCAGCCCTGTCAACCCCCCGATATTAGTCCAGTGAAGCCCATGTTAGACATCCAACGTGCAGAACTGTAAGATAATAAGTGTGTGTTGTTCTAAGCCACTAAATTTATAGTAATTTGTTATAGCAGCAGCAGTAAATTAATTCCCCAACCTAGGATAGAAGTTGAAGAAAACAAAGCTTAATTGAGGAGGCGGTGAATTATAGTAACAGAAGCAGATGGCAACTTGAGGAAGGAACAATAATTTGGGGAAGGAACAGAAGTTAATTCTCATGTAGGATCCATCCCAGATGTTGGGGAACAATAGTGGGTACTATCAGATAATTTTATTTTTTCCTCTTTGGCCTCTTGCTCATGATAGATCTGAGAAGACACTTCCACATTGCTGATGCTGACTGGATATTAAAATATGTTGCAAGTGTCTCATTCTCCAATTAGTAGAAAGGGTTATAACCAGATACAACAAGCAAGTATGTAACCAAAGTTGCTAAATAATGAGCAGAAGCAAAATGAGGCTTTGGAATGTGGTAAAGCCAGACTACCCATGTTTATCAAGTAGGACTAGGTATTTAAGGGCCATGAAACAGGAGATCATTTATAAAAAATTATTCTCATTTTGGTTAATCATGAAATCTAAAAAGTATGTTTAGCTATTGAGGAGGAAGTAATGTTTTGGTTAAAGTAGGCAAATTACTCCTATGAGCATGTCAGGTAGGGATTGATTCTAGTAGAAAGTATTTTTTTGTTTGCATTTTTAACATTAAGTTAATTAACAATTTATTATTGTAGATTGGATGAAAGTTTTGTGTGGAGTGAGATTACTCTATTTCCCCTAATTTCCTGTCTATACATTCTTTTCAAAGCTTTCCAGGCTAGCAGGAAAAAGAAACAAACAAAAAACCAAAAACCTGCCCAGTATGTCCCTAGGGCTGAGGGGTTTTTGACCTTGAGAGCTGAGATCAAGACGGTACCAATACTCAGGGGATACATGTCATACTCTGTGGGTTTTAGGAGCTGGGATTTGGTTACTATCAGTTAAAGGCATACCACAGAGATATTGCAGGTTCAGTTCCAGACCACCATAATAAAGCACATAATAAACCACGTATGAATTGAGTCATACAAATTTTTTGGTTTCTCAGCCCATATAAAAGTAATATTTACACTACACTGTAGTCTATTAATTGTACAATAGCATATGTCCAAAAATGTACTTTTCAATTAAAGAATATTACTAAAAAATGCTAACAATCATCGAAGACCCCAGCCTTCAGCTGGTGGAGGGTCTTGCCTCAATGTCGATGGTTGCTGACTGAGCAGAATGGTGGTTGCTGCAAGTTGGGATGGCTGTTGCAATTTCTTAAAATAAGAAAATGAAGTTTGCAGAATCAGTTGACTCTTCTTTTCGTGAAAGAATCCTCTGCAGCATGTGATGTTGTTTGATGGCATTTTACCCACAATAGAACTTCTTTCAAAATTGGAGATAATCCTCTCAAAACCTATCACTGTTTTATCAACCAAGTTCAAGAAATATTCAAAATCCTTTGTTGTCATTTCAATGATCACAGCATAGTCATCAGAGGAAGATTCCACCTCAAAAAACAAAACGACAAAATAAAACAAAACAAAAAACCAAAAACCACATTCTTTGCTCATCCATAAGAAACAACTCATCATTTGTTAAAGTTTTATCAGGAGACTGAAGCAATTCAGTCACATCTTCAGGCTACACTTCTAATCCTAGTTCTTTTACTATTTCTACAACATCTGCAGATACTCCCTCCACTGAAGTCTTGAACTCCTCAAAGCCATCCATGAGGATTGGAATCAACTTCTAATCTCCTAGTATCTGTGATATTTTTACCTCCTCACATGAATCATGAAATATTCCTAGTGGCACCTAGAATGGTGAAACATTTAAAAAATATTTTCAATTTTCTTTGCTCGCATCCATCAGAGGAATCACTATCTATGGCATCTATAGCCTTGCAAAATGTATTTCTTAAATAATAAGACTTGCAAATCAAAATTACTCCTTGTTCCATGGGCTGCAGAATGGATGTTGCATTAGCCGGCATGAAAACAACATTAATCCCCTTGTACACCTCTATCAGAGTTCTTTGTGACCATGTGCATAGTCAATGAGCAGTAATATTTTGAAAGGAATCTTTTTCTGTGAGCAGTGGGTCTGTATTATAGATTTAAGTATTCAGTAAATCCTGCTCTAAACAGATGTGCTGTCATCCAGACTTTGTTGCTTCATTTATAGAACATAGACAGAGTAAATTTGGCATAATTCTTAAGGTTCCTAGAATTTTTAGAATGGTAAATGAGCATTGGCTTCAATATAACGTCACCAGCTGCGTTAGCCCCTAGCAAGAGAGTCAGCCTGTTCTTTGAATCTTTGAAGCCAGGCGTTGTCTTCTATGTTCTAGCTGCGAAAGTCTTAGATGGGATCTTCTTCCACTAGAAGTCTATTTCCTCTACTTGAAAACCTGTTGTATGGTGTAGCTAGATCTTCTGGGTACTTTGCTGCAGCTTCTACGTCAGCATTTGCTGTTTCACCTTACAGTTTTACGTTATGGAGCTGGCTTCTTCCTTAAACCTCATGAAGCAACTTCTTCAGCAGGTGCCTTTACCTGTAAGCCTTCACAGAATTAAAGAGTTAGGGCCTTGCTCTGGATTAGCCTTTAGCTCTTAAGGGAACATTGTATGACCTGTTTGATCTTCTATCCAGACCTCCCAAACTTTCTTCATGTCAGCAATAAGGTTGTTTTGCTTTCTTATCATTTTTGTGTTCACTGGAGTAGCACTTTTAATTTCCTTCAAGAGCTTCATTTTGCATTCACACACTAACTAAACCATTTGGCAAAAGAGGCCTAGCTTTCAGCCTGTCTCTGCTTTCAACACGCCTTCCTCACTAAGGTTAGTCATTTCTAGCTTTTGATTTAAAGTGAGAGACCTGTGACACTTCCTTTGACTAGAACACTTAGAGACCATTGTAAAGTTATTATTAACTGGCATAATTTTAATATTGTGTCTTGGGGAGTAGGGATGCCCAATGCAGAGAAAGAAAGACAGGGAAATGGCCAGTGGAGCAATCAGAACACACACATTTATTGGTTAAGTTCACCAAGTTATACGGGCATGGTTTGTGGCATCCCAAGACAATTATAATAGTAACATCAAAGATCACTGATCATAGATCACCATAACAGATATAATAATGAAAAAGCTTGCAATGTCACAAGAATTACCAAAATATGACACTGAGACATGAAGGGAGCACACACTGTTAGAAAAATGGTGTCAATGGACTTGTGCGACACGGTTGCCATAGACCTTCAATTTGTATGAAATGAAATATCCACAAAGTGCAATAAAGCGAAATGCAATAAGGTAATGTATGCCTGTATATAACATGCAGTATGCATGAATTATTGCTTTCTTTTCCTGAAAGTTAGTGTGAGAGCAGTGAAAGCAGGTGTGGAGAAAGCAAGGAAAATGTTACAGGTGCCCACCCTTCCTGGCTGGAATGGAGTTTGGCATATGGTCAGAGTTGCGCATGTATTTCCTGCAAATCAATGAATAGTTCCTGCATTCAATGCTAAATATTCCATATTTTAAACAAGTGTGTGGTGACTGAAGCCAGAGAATCCTGTGAAGGACTATCACCTCTGTCAGGAGAGAGGCAGGTTTATAAAGAGGCTTAAGCAGCTAAACAAAATAATCAGTAATAATCTGCAATATTGTTATCCCCCTAAGGGATTGTGTAGCAATTGAGAATTGTAGAATCCCCACAGAAACACAGTATAGAAGGGAGAGGGAAAAGGAACAGGCATAATTAGAACCTAAGGGTTCTAGACTTTGACTACTTTGGTCCTCAGTTTCTACATCTGTACAAAGTGGGGATGTAGAATTTTAGGGCCCCAATGACCCCTAAACAAACTGCAGATCTTCAATGGAGGCAACATGCCAGAAGCCTATATTCTTTAAATAAGTCCAGTGTGGACAGTTTTTCCTTCATTACTGGAAAACAGGACACTTTGATTGACTTCAAGGTCATGTATCTAATCTGTGTTTTGAGTTAAAAAAAATAGTATAAAATAGACCTCATATAAACACTAGAATCCTATTGGGAAATGCTCTGGGAAATGCTTGTTCCTGAAAGACACTTGAGAGGCAGGAGGAATTTTTGTCAGTTTGGCCACGTTCAACCTGGGTCCTCAGCTCACTGAGAGGAATGAAGAGCTGCATCATCCACCTACACAATTTAGGCCATTCTTTATTTTTAATTTATTTTGACTGAGCACATTTGGTCCAAGCGTTTGAAAGTGAAACATTCTGCATGCAACAATGCCACCATATTTAGATGATGCCATTTCCTCTCTGACTCACTCATTACTGCTCATGAAGAAAACCTGAGAAGTTGAGTCTTCTGAGGAATTCCAGAAACTGAAAAAAAAAAAAAAAAAGAAAAGAGGAAGTCTTCTTTTATCCCTGTTGTTAGGATTAAAACTCTCCTCTTCACTTTCATAAAACTTGGTGGAAGTACCTCTGGTAGCTTATTCTGACTTAGATTTAATGATGTTTATCTTTATTTCTAATTCTTGTTCTTTTCTTTGGGAGTAGGAATCCTATTTCTCTATTTTCTGTATATATATATGTATAAATGCTAAAATAATTCTAACACAGGATTTTTTTTTTTTTTTTTGAGACAGGGTCTGGCTCTGTCACGCAGGCTGGAGTGCAGTGTCACAATCTCAGCTCAATGCAGACTCAACCTCCCAGGGTCAAGCAATCCTTCCACTTCAGCCTCTTGAGTAGCTGGGACCACAAGAGTGCACCACCAGACCTGGCTACTTTTTGTACTTTTTGTAGAGAGGGGGTTTCACCAGGTTGCCCAGGCTGGTCTCAAACTCTTGAACTGAAGCGATCTGCCCACCTCACCCTCCCAAAGTGCTATCATGCCTGGCCCTCAAACAGGATTTTTAATGATGCAATAATTGAACCAGTCCCTTACAGTTGTGCATTTGATTCCTGCTTTCTATCTTTATAAATAATATTTAGACAAGCTTTCCTGAATGTAATCTTTATGAATTTTTCTGGAGTCTATTATGTTTCCAAAGGTAGCCACAACCAGAAAGCCCATCCATGTGGTCTCCTACAGTATGCCTATGCTGCTTCAGCATCAAGAAGTAGTATCAATTTCCCTTTCCTTGGGATCTAGGCTAGCCCTGTGACTTGTTCTGGTCAGTAGAATCTAGTGGAAGTGACACTGGGAAACTTTCAAAGCTTGGCCTAAAGACATCTACAGCTTTTGCTGTCACCACTTAAAATGCTCGCTTTTGGGATCTAGTCACTATGAAAAGGGGCCTGAGCATCCATGGGGTGGGGTAGGGTGGGGGTGGGCAGAAAGAGAGAGATAGAAGTCTCAGGTGTCCAGCATCTCAGCTATCCCTGCTAAAGTGCCAGATATGTAAGTCAAGTCATCTTAGTTATTCCAGCCCCAGATGCCATTGGAGTGGAATTTAACCCTGTAAGACATTCCAGACAATGACATGTAAGTGGAAAAACCACTCCAGCTGAGCCCTGTCCAATTTCTGATTTACAGAATTATGGGCAAATCAAAACATTTTTCTCCCAGCCATGAAATTTATGCAGCAATAGAAAATTAAGACATTTTTAAATTTAGAAAAATGCTTAGAAATACAATTATAATTCTAGTTTATAGAAGGATAATATTTCTGGAAAATACCAAGCAGAGGTCTTTCTGGTCTCCTTAAATCATGATTCCTGTGAGTTCTCATAGGGGATTTTAGATTTAGGGAGACACAGATACAGTGTAACATAATTCATTGTTCAGCTGTGTGAAATTAGGCTTTCCTGCATTCTTCCTTGAGACTTACAGTCTGGAAAATCAGAAACCTTTTCAAGAGGAAAACAGGTGTTAAAAGAAAAACTTCAACCGAATTAAGTTTAAAGGAGTTTAATTCAGCAATGAATTATTCATGAATTGGGCAGCCTTCTGAGCCAGAGTAGTCTTAGAGACTCCAGCACACCCAGTTGGTGGAAGAAAATTTATGGACAGAAAAAGGAAAGTGACATACAGAGAATGGAAGTGAGGTATTGGTTACAGCTTGGTGTTTGCCTTACTTGAACATGATTTGAACAGTTGGCTACCTTTGATTGGCCAAAACTCAATGATTGGCACAAGTGTAGGCTACCGTCTGTTTACACCTCCATTTGTTATAGTTTACAATGTACAGAAAAACATTAAGGCCAAGCTTAAGATATGTAAGGAGGCAGGTTTAAACCTAACTTGATTTAACAAGGGTTTAAAAGTCACTTAAAATAGTAAACATGTGAAGAAGCAAATCTGGTGGAGTAGGTCTATACAGTTATTCTCTAAGCAGTGATTCACAGACTTCAGCATGTGTCAGATCACTGGGCTCCACCCTCAGAGTTCCTGAACAACTAGGTAGAGCCCAAGAATTTGTGTGTCAACTACTATTAAGACATTGCTGTTGCTGTTGGTCCAGGGACCACACTTTAAGAACCACTACTCAAGACATCATGGTGAGATTCAAAACAGAGAAATGCTGTAAGTAGGGCATTCATCTGAAGGGAGCCTAGGGAGATTTTTTTTTTTTTTTTAATGACAGAAACTTCAAACAAAGATTGGGCTGAGGAGAAATTGGGCTGAGGCAGAAGAAAATCCCTACACAGTACTGATGACCCAAAGGAAGAAAGGCTTTTTGTTTTGATGCCTTTTTAAAACTCTGAGTGGAAGCCTGCCTAGCAGAGTGCTGTACCTAACTGGGGTAGCTAAAAAAGAGCAGACATCTGGCACCTGATAGGACTATAGTGAAGATTAAAGGAGTTTGTATATATACAGATCAATGAGAAGGCACCTAGCACAGAGTAAATGCTTAACAAGTTACTTACTATTATTATTTATTTATTTATTTATTTTCCAGGACATGTTTATAGCTAAGGAGTTGTTGGCATAGGATGGCTCAGATATTAACACCTCTCTCCAGGTGGAAAGCAAAGGTAGGCGAGAATTAAAATGCGGCATAAATTTCCCAAAGTGGACCTCAGAAGTAGCATCTAGCAAGAAAGATGTCCAGGCAGGAAAAAGGTCGTCTTTGTAAAGTCCAGCAAGGACAAAGACATGGTTAAGAAAACCCCCCTCAGGTGCCATAAAGATAGTTAAGTTCTCATCCCTTACTACTTCTTAGCTATAGATATGTGAGAAAAAAGCAAATTAATAATAATAATAATAGTAACTTATTAAGCATTTACTCTGTGCTAGATGCCTTCTAATTGATCTATATATAAAAACTTACTTAATCTTCACAATAGTCTTCTCAGGTAGGTCTCATTGTTATTCTCATTATTCAGATGGGGAAATTAAGGTGCAAAGAGACTAAGTAACTTGCCCATGGTCATACACTAATAAGTGACAGAGTTAAAATTAAACCCAGCAGTCTGGCTCCTGTGATGACATGCTTATCTGCTTGCAATTTAGAATTAGAGATTTTTTGAGTTTACAAAGTAAATGTTATATACATTGTACAACACCTAACACTTCCACCACTTAAATGCATTCATATAACTGCAGCAAAATAAGTAAATATTCAACATATGAATATTCGCACTAAGTATAATAATAAAAACGATAAGTAGCCTCATGCCAATTCACTTAAAATGAATTAAGTAAGAATATCTTTAATTATCAAGTTTGAGTCCTCTCCCCACCCTACTCTCAGTCGTTTCATGGGGCTTTGGAGCAACAGAGATTTTTCAAAGATGGGAAGTGAGGATGTGTTTTTCTTTTCATAATGAAGTTGGAATGTTTGAATATTTACTTTTTTACTTTGCCACCAAGTCATATGTTATCTGGCAATTTAAAGTCTATTTCCTTGCTTCTCTAAGCGTTCCACCAACATTGGAGATTGCCATTGTTCTGATTATCTGTTGCTATTTAACAAATCATTCCACAATTTAGAGGCTAAAATCAACTCATCTCATGAATTTTTTGTCCAGTATTTGAATAAGACTTGGTTTAATGATTCTTCTGTTCTGTGACATCAACTGAGGACACTCTTACATTCAGCTGGCAAATGCGCTAGTCTAAAGGGGCTGAGATTTATTTACTCACATGTCTAGTACCTTGGTGTGGATGGATAGATGGCTAGCCTCAACTGGGTCTGCTGATGGGAATGCATATATGTGCCTTTTCTAGCATGACAGTTTGAGGGAGCGGGCCTTCTGACATGGTCGCCAGCTTCCCCTTAAGAGACCATTCTAAGAGAGCAGAGTGTAAACTGCAAGGCTTCCACAACAGCCACGAAAGGTCCATATCCTATTGGACAAGGAAGTCACTAAGGTGAGCTCAGATTTGAGAAGAGTTAGATTCCATTTCACAATGAGAAGAGAAACCAAGAAGCCCCTGACCACATTTAATCTAATATATTCATTCAAAATAAGAAAAAACTGATGAGCATTTTTAGCAATTTTCCAATCTCAGTGTTTCCATTTTAACTTTATTCTTTATTAATAGGGTTGAAATTATATTAAATATTTATTGATCATGTATACTGATTATGCATATATGCATGCTTGTTTATTTGTGTCCTTTGTTCTTTATTGGATGTTTATTTTTCCCTTATTGATTTATTAGGGCTTAATAAAGTTTTCATATTACTAGAAAATGGGTTTGCTTATATATTACACACAGATATGGAAGAACATTTCATATTTTTAGAGAGATATAGAGGTGTGGAATAGATTTTATCTTGTTTAATCCTTGCTTCTTGGGTAATTATTCAAAGCTTGGTGATATTAAGACAAATAAAAGTTCTTTGAGACATATACAATACACACACACACACACACACACACACACACACACCCCACAAGGAATTATAAGATTTTCTGTGATTAAATGATTAGAGATAAGAAATCTTTTTAAAGATCTGTATTGGGGCTTTTTCATATGTTATATTAACCCATTTAATCAAAATAAAGATAAAAGAAACATTAGAAATGACAGGAGAGAGTGCCAACATTTGTGGGGCATCTATTGAGCCAATTACTTTGACAAGTGATTTATGAAAAACGGTGTTAGAATATTTATCTTCACAGCAACGCTGAAGAGTAGAAACTAGATGATTCCTTGCCCCATCTACAATAATACAAGTTAGAAAAGTAAGGCATAGATAAGATTAAGGAAATTGCTCCAAATCACAAAGCTATCAAGTCCTGGAGTGGAAGTTCAAACTCCATATCCTTTCCACGTCCTTACAATGCTTCCCTAGTATTCTCCACAACAAAACTACTTTGCCACTAAATGGTCTCTGTTTTGAAACTTTATTTAGATCACAATAAAGAACTTTTAGAAGACACTTGTCCAAGATGGTTTTTACACCTTCAAATGATTAAAAAATGAAAAAAAATATTATGACACATGAAAATTACATAAGATTCAATTTTTTTTCTCAATTTTTTATTTTTGGAATTCCGCCATGCTCATTCATTCCTGTATTGTCTATGGTATCTTTCACACTATAATGTCAGAGTTGTGTAGTTGTCTCAGACTTTATCATCCACAAAACCTAAATTATTTATTCTCTGTTCCTTTACAGAAAAGGTTTACTGACATCTGTATTAAAACACTCATTTCTTGAGACTGTGTTGCACTATGTTAAACATTCCTACTCACAGACACATGGAAAAAACATAACAGAAGACACCTAAAAAATGATTTCTAAAAATTTGTTTTGTAGATGTCATTAAAAATAATTCACTAATACAGAAAACAAAAAATGGCAGAGAAAACAGTATAAGAGTTGAAATTTTCCGGTGAAGATGCTGTCTGCAATAATGCAATACATTTTTCATTGACACACACTTATTAAATAATATGTAAAATACTGACACCTAATGTTAACTTTTTGTATTATAATTTCAGAGAATTTTTCAATAGCCCAAAATAACATTTAGGAAGCTATTAAAAAATTACGGTTAAAAAAAAAAGGTCATATAGTTCTTCCAAATAAAAGTATTTGATTGTTTTTATTGTGTGTTAATGGGATAATATTTCTGAAAATTAAAGGTAGAAAAAGATACATTTAAAGCTTACAATAAAAGTCATGGGCCTGAAAATGAATTGAATATTAGTAGTATGAGTGTATTACTGATAATATCTCAACAAACTAATATTTTAATGCAGGTGTCAGTGAACATTTTCTGTAAAAAAAAAAAAAATAGAGGCCGGGTGAGGTGGCTCATGCCTGAAATCCCAGCACTTTGGGAGGCCAAGGAGGGCAGATCACTTGAAGTCAGGAGTTTGAGACCAGCCTGGCCAACATGGTGAAACCCTGTCTCTACTAAAAATACAAAAATTAGCCAGGCTTGGTGGCACATGCCTGTAATCCCAGCTACTTGGTAGATTGAGGCAAGAGAATCACTTGAACCCAGGGGGCAGAGGTTGAAGTGAGCCAAGATCACACCACTGCACTCCAGCCTGGGTGACAGAGTGAGATTTGATCTCAAAATAAATAAATAAATAAATAAATAAATAAATAAATAAATAAAACAGAGAATATATAACTTAAGCTTTGTGGATGATAAGGTCTGTCACAGCTGCAGAACTCCAGCACCACAGTATGAAAGATAACATAAACAATACATGAATGAATGAGTGTAGGCGAGTTAAAAAAGAACGTGATGAAGAAATTTGAATTTCATATGATTTTCATGCATCATGAACTTTTTTTAAAAATTACTTTTTACCATTTAAAAATGTACATACGATTCGGGGATAATGGCTCATGCCTGTAATATCAGCACTTTAGGAGGCCAAGGCAGGAGGATCACTTGAGGCCAGGAGTTCAATACCAGGCTGGGTGACATAGCAAGAGCCCATCTGTATTTTAAAAATTACAAAATTAGCTAGGTGTGGTGGTGCATGCCTGTAGTCCAACCTACTCTGGAGGCTGAGGTGGGAGAACTGCTTCAGCCCAAGAGGCGGAGGCTGCAGTGAGCTGAGATTGCACCACTGCACTCCTGAGTGGGCGACAGAGCAGGACCCTGTCTCAAAAAAAAAAAAAAAAAAAAGGAAAAGAAAAAAAGAAAAAGAAAATGCACAAACCATTCTTAGCTTCAGAGATGAAAAAAACACAGTTGGTGCATTGGATTTGACCAAGAAGCCATAGTGTACCAACCCTTGTATAAGGCCTTTTCATTGACTGGTTAGTGTAGGACAAAGTTTTTGAACTTTCAAATAGGAAATCTTGGTTTTTAAATGTTTCTCAAATGCATAAAGCACATTTCCATGTGAAGCCCTTCTGTACCACATGCACTCTGCCATTTGCTTGGGATGCTCTTTCCCCAACACTCTGTTCCATTTCTCATCCTGTATATTTCATTTAAATTATTCTACCATGACCCCTCCCAAATCTCATGTCCTCATATTTCAAAACCAATCATGCCTCCCCAACAGTCCCCCAAATTCTTAACTTGTTTCAGCATTAACTCAAAATTCCACAGTCCAAAGTCTCATCTGAGACAAGGCAAGTCTCTTCTGCCTATGAACCTGTAAAATCAAAAGCAATTTAGTTACTTCCTAGATACAACAGGCATACAGGCATTGGGTAAATGCAGCCATACCAAATGAGAGAAATTGACCAAAGCAAAGGGGCTACAGGCCCCATGCAAATCCAAAATCCAGCATAGCAGTTAAATATTAGAGCTCCAAAATGATTTCCTTTGACTCCATGTCTCACATCCAGGTAATGCTGATGCAAAAGGTGGGTTTCCATGGTCTTGGGTAGCTCTGCCCCTGTGGCTTTGCAGGGTAGAGCCTCCCTTCTGGCTGCTTTCACTGGCTGGTGTTAAGTGTCTGTGGCTTTTCCAGGTGCATGGTGGAAGCTGTTGGTGGATCTACTGTTCTGGGGTCTGCAGGATGGTGGCCCTCTTCTCACAGCTCCACTAGGCAGTGCCCCATTAGGGACTCTGCGTGGGGACTTTGACCCCACATTTCCCTTCTGTACTGCCTTATCAGAGGTTCTCCATGAGGGTCCTGGCCCTTCAGCAAACTTTTGCCTGGGCATCCAGGTGTTTCCATACATCCTCTAAGCAGAGGTTCCCGAGCCGCAACTCTTGATTTCTGTGCATTCACAGACTCAATATCATGGGGAAGTTGCCAAGGCTTGGGGCTTGCACCCTTTGAAGCCGTGGCTTGAGCTCTACATTGGTCCCTTCCAGCCACAGCTGGAGCAGCTGGGATGCAGGGTACCAAGTCCCTAGGCTGTAGACAGCATGAGGACCCTGTGTCCAGCCTACGAAACCATTTTTCCCTCCCAAGCCTCCAGGCCTGTAATGGGAGGGGCTGCCATGAAGACCTCTGACATGACCTGGAGACATTTCCCCCATTGTCTTGGGGATTAACATTCAGCTCCTTGCTACTTATGGAAATGTCTGCAGGTGGCTTGAATTTCTCCTCAGAAAATAGGATTTTTTTTTCTCTCTCACATCATCAGGCTGCAAATTTTCCAAACTTTTATGTTCTGCTTGCCTTATGAAATGGAATGCCTTTAACAGCACCCAAGTAACATCTCGAATGCTTGGCCGGGTGTGATGGCTCATGCGTGTCATCCCAGCACTTTGGGAGGCCAAGGCAGGCAGATCACAAGGTCAGGAGATCGAGAACATCCTGGCTAACATGGTGAAACCCCGTCTCTACTGAAAATATTTTTTAAAAAATTAGCCGTGTGTGGTGGCATGCGCCTGTAGTCCCAGCTACTTTGGAGGCTGAGGCAGGAGAATGGAGTGAACCCAGGAGGCGGAGCTTTCAGTGAGCCAAGATCGCAGCACTGCACTCCAGCCTGGGCAACAGAGTGAGACTCCATCTCAAAAAAAGAAAAAAAAGAAAGAAAGAAATTTATTCTACCAGATACTCTAAATGATCTCTTCAAGTTCAAAGTTCCACAAATCTCCAGGGCAGAGGCAAAATGCTGCCAGTCTCTTTGTTAAAATATAACAAGAGTCACCTTTGCTCTGGTTCCCAACAAGTTCCTCATTTCCATCTGACACCAACTCAGCTGGGACTTTACTTTCCATATCACTATCAGCATTTTGGTCAAAGCCATTTAACAATTCTCTAGGAAGTTCCAAACTTTCGCATGTTTTCCTGTCTTCTTTTGAGTCCTCTGAGTTGTTCCAATCCCTGCCTGTTACCCAGTTCCAAAGTTGCTTCCACATTTTTGGGTATTTTTACAGCAGCACCCCACTCTAATGGCACAAATTTACTGTATTTGTCCATTTTCATGCTGTTGATAAAGACGTACCCAGGACTGGGCAATTTTAAAAATAAAGAGGTTTAAAGGACTCAGTTGAAACTGTGGTTCCACATGGCAGGGGAGGCCTCACAATCATGGTGGAAGGTGAAAGGCACATCTCACATGGCAGCAGACAAGAGAAGAAAACTTGTGCAGGGAAAGCCCCCTTTTTAAAACCATCAGATCTCATGAGACTTATTCACTATTTTGAGAACGGCATGGGAAAGACCTGCCCCCACGATTCAGTTACATCCAATCTGGTCCCTCCCATGACACGTGGGAATTATGGGAGCTACAATTCAAAATGAGATTTGGGTGGAGACAGAGCCAAATCATATCAAAGAGCCAATTAAGCTTTATAAATTACCCAGCCTCAGGTATTTCTTTATAGTGATGCAAGAATGATCTAATACAGTATATTAAAGAGAAATGTACCCAATAATATGGTGAAAGACAGGGACAGAAAACCACAATAGAGATTCCCATTCAAAAGGAGAGAAAAAGTATGGAAGGTGCATAGCAATCAGTGGTCCATAACAATTCTGAAATCCAACTGGCACATGTGACCAGTTCCTTGATTAGGACTCAGTTTTACTCCTTTGGAGTGGTTCTCTGAAGGTCCTTGTTTCACTTCTATGCTCTTGATTCTATATTTCTATATTTTGAGTCTTTATTTCTTTTACATGAGAAATAGAACATTCTTGAAGCTGAGTAGCTTTCTCAACCTGCTTCTTGCTAAATTAGTTATCTATGGCTGTGTTATGAATTACCTGAAAACATAGAGGTTTAAAAGAATAAGATTTATAATACCATTGTTTCTGTGGCTCAGATTCAGTAACTTAACTGGGTTCTCTAAGTCATGGTTGCTTGTAAGGCTGCAATCAATGGGCCAATCAATGTGTTGGCAGTCATCTCAAGGCTCAAACAAGGCTGGAGCTTCTTCCAACTCCACTTAACCAGTTGTTGAAAGAATTCAGTTTCACATGAACCATTAGACTAAGGATCTTCATTTCTTGGCTGTTGAATGGAGACCTCTATTAGTTCCTTGCCACATGATTCTCTCCAAAGGGCAGATATCAATATTGCACCTAACTTCCATTAAACTGAGGAAGTGAGAGCACAAGAGAGGGCAAACAAGAGAAAAGCTAGAGTTTTTATGTAGCCTAATCTTGGCAGCAGCATCCCATCACTTTTGCCATAATCTATTATTAGAAGCAAATCAGTATGTTCAGCTTATACTCAAGGGGAGGAAATTACACAAGGAAATAAGTACCAGGAAATGGGTATCATTGGGAGACATCTTGGAAGCTGCTATACCCCAGTCATTTGGGAACCTATAGATCTCTCTTCACTTTGAACTGCCTTCATCTTTTTAAGGCCAATAGATACAACTCTTTTAAAATTGCAGATTTTCTCTGTATCAAATTTTATAATTTACTAGAAAAAAGTGATACTCACAAAAGTCTCATTTCATATTGGGCAGAGAGTTACAGGGCCAGGAAAAAATACTGTTAAGATTTTCAGAAGCAATGTTGTCTAGTTAAGAAGTCCTACAAAATCTGAACTGAAGATCCTACATCTGCACTTTTCATCTGATACTGAGTCTGAAGCCATGTTTAATGGAAGGATTTGATCTTTTCCTTCAGATTGTATTTTCATTTGAGAATCTTTTGCAGGATAAAGAGGTTTATAATTGAGAAATTGTCTTTTTTCCCAACTCTGGAAATCCTGGTTGAAAATGTTTTCTCTATATTCTAATTGAAAATTGAACAAAGCTCTTTATTTCATCTCTTTAGATCTGATTTTTATCATAGGAGAAAAAAACAAAATAAAAATACTTGTCACTTTTTACCTTTGGTCTGGAAATCTTAGCTAAATCTACAAGTTTATTAGATTTTTTTTCTGTCTTTCATGTTACCTCTTGTCACTAACATGAGTCAACTTTTCTCAGGCCTCCAATATCAAAGCACTCATTATCTTTTCAATTCTCATTAATATATTTCTTAAAAAAGCCCTTCTATCTCCACCTAATCTCTGGTCCTAAAGCCAATGGCAGATACATATATACTTCTTAAATCAAATGTATTTGCTTTCAAGTTCCATTCCAGGTAACAAATATATGACCAATAAACTGATGTCTTTAGTTTGGCCACTGGGCAAGAAAACTCTGTCTTTTTCGTAGTTGAGTGCAGCACTGAGGTGAGTACCAATTGTTCCTCTACTGTAGAATAGGATAAAGTTGTTAAGCCCAAAAAAGGTATTAACATTTTATCCTCATTGACAGTCAAGGAATCACCCAAATTTCCCACCTTCCACCACCCCCAAAACCCAAGAAAAAGGGGTATAAATTAGCCCTGTGTAACTCAAACTTATAAGAATCAGATGCAATAATTGGCAAACAAAATTCTTGGTTTTTCCACCCTCCTATTCAACATTTCCCTGGTATACCTAAGAATGCAGGAGTGTAGATTTTTAAAGCAGGCTCAGTAGCAAGTCAGCCAATGTCAGGAATAAGGATAAAGATAAGTTGAAATTTTTCAAACCCAGGAGGTTGACTGCTGGTGGATTGGAGCACCTTATAATAAGAAAGGGGATGCAATAGGAGAGGGAGAGGACTCCCAGCACCACCCCCCATCTCTCCTTGTGTGAGAAGCTCATGTTTGTTTGAGGTAGGGCAACCAGGCCCACATACAAGAGGGACGACTGATCCCTCAAATACACTACACAGTGTGGCTTCCAGGAGTCCTTCACCTTGGGCCTCAGAAACCAATGACATGTTCTCAGCCATATTTCAAAATATACATAGCATTGTTTGCACCAGGGGAATGGGGAACTCTGCCTTGAAAGGAAGTAAACACCTGTGAAACATGCTTTCAGTCTGAAACCACATCTTTTTTTATAGGACCTGACATAAAGTAATTTAACCTGCAATATTATATGCACAACTTTGGAAAGGGGAGTTGTGTTTTACAGGCTGACTTAGTCAACTCCTAACCAATAGTACCTCTGAGCTTAAAGGAAGGGAAACCCTTTCTTAATAATTTCCAGTTCTTCACATTCTTGTTTTCTTGTTAAAAAAATTATATATATATATATGTGGAAGGGTATTTATTTTAGATTTCCCCTTCTTTTATGAAACCTGAAATAGCCAGGTATCATATGATTCATTGACAATATCTCAAACCCATCTAGATTTCACCAGGATACGTGGTTAGTTTGTGCAAGAATGTGCTCCAGTCTGTGCAAATCTACCCTCATTCCATTGTTTTCCCTATCATTGTTATTCAAAGTCCTATGCTGTGGAAAGGACAGAGGAGGAAGTCACAAAACTTTTTATGCACATATATATAAACACAAATACAATCTGTGGGTGAGGTGACAATAGCAGTAGGGGCTCCAGTCTGCACACGTAGTGAGAAAATAAATTCATCCCCCCAATCCCATCCTTTAATGTGAAGGATTCTGCTCCAAGCTTCCAAGTGGCCAGCTAAAGCAATGAGGTATACAAGAACAATATTCCCATCTGACTCACCCAAGTGTCTTCATGTGGAATTTCAGGGTGGAGCTACAAAGTGCAATGGCAGATATTTTAAGTTTTAGTCACATCAACACCTCACTTCTACGTATGAGTTGTTTTTTTTTAAAAAAAAAGTCAGTTGTTTGTAACTAATGATCGTAGAACTTCGTGCCTTAAAACAGAACCAATTTATTATTTTTCACAACTGTGTTAGTTGAATAGGTAATCCTCTGCTTAATATGATATGATCTGAAGTGCTGGGAGAGCTTAAAAGTTTAAAATGTTCTCACTTACCTAACAGCAGAGATGGTGCTGGCTATAAACTCAGTTTGATCTGTTGGCTGGGGCTTTGGTTCTCCTCCATGTAGAACTCTACATATGGCTGGTTTGGTCTACATAGTGTGGTAGCTGGCTTCAAGGAGTAACATTCAAAGTGGTAAAAGTGGAAGCTGCAGATTTCTTAAAATGAAGCTTTGGAAAGTTACACAATGTCACTTCTGCTGCATTCTGTTGATCCCAGCAAGTTACAGGCCCAGGACATATTCTATGTGGGAAGGGAATACACGTGGCCCTAAGCACCAACAGGCATGATTCATTAAGGGACATCTTTGGAGTTTGGTGTATTGGCAATGTTGTGAAGTATGGATTAGGAGGGTATGAGACTGAGAACAGAAAAAGTAGGACTCTACTACCTTAACCCAGGCAAGAAATACTTATAATCAAAACAACGGTGCTTATAAGTGAATGGAGAGCACACAGACACTGAAGACGATATGAAGGTCACCAATAGATGGAGAAATTTGAGGGACTGAGAGAATGCTGGGACAATTTACACGTTTTTACTAGGGTTTGTTTGTTTGTTTGTTTGTTTGTTTGTTTGAGATGGAGTCTCCCTCTGTCGCCCAGGCAGGGGTGCAGTGGCTCTATCTCGACTCACTGCAACCTCTGCCTCCTGGGTTCAAGTGATTCTCCTGCCTCAGCCTCCTGAGTAGCTGGGACTACAGTTACTAGAGTATTTTTACACTACAGTGACCTCACTGAATAAATAGGACCTGAAATCACTTAATTATGGATGCTAAAAGCAACTTGGACTTCTCCCTGAAGTTCTATATGCTGTCAGGTTTAATTATTCACTCTTCTCTGAATCATTGTCTGTGTCCCACCAGCACCAATGAGATTAGGTAGTGATAAGCACACTGAGCTACTATTTATTCCCCAGTCTAGAATAATGTTAATGCTATCCTCTACTGCTGTGAGCTCCTATTCTTGTTAGCATTGTACAGCCAAAATCTGCTACTCCTAACTCTATAGATGTATCATTATTTAATTCTTTGGAGTTCTCAGAAATTCACAATTCCCCTGAAACCCCAAGTCAGTAAGAGGTAAAAATGTCCTTCTATTATTGCCAAAGCAGCTTTAACAGGGAAGGCACAGCGACTTGCTTCAACAGTATCCTTCACAAGAACTCCTTGTACACACATTCCTGCCTACCTGGAACCCAGAGGATAGAAACACAAGTCCTAACCTTGGGAACCCTGATAAAGACAAATCAGTGACGGCCTGCTGCAAATCCAAGTCGGAAGTCTACTAGGGTCCATTGGGAGGTAGGCTAAGAATGCTCCTTCATGACAGAATACTTTTTGGTCAATCAGCTACTTTTTGTTCAATCTCTTAACAGAGATTTATGACCTGAAAAATTATGTCTATATTATCTGACCAAAAAGAACCACCATTAGAAATTCCAGAGAATTTTAAGTAGTTCCAATATGATTTCAGTGTGTGGGAACTGCAACAAATTATTGTTGAGATTTAGATGGACAACTGCATGTGTGGACACACTACCTAAAACACATGGAGTTTGCCTAAGTCATGAGTTGCACACAATTCTATACATGGCTCAATCTACTCCCATCTTATTAGCTATGGAATTCTCAGCATGCTCTGTAGCTGCAGAAGTTTACATTTTAATAGTGAAATCAGGTTTCTCAGTTTCTTCACCTATATCTGTCCACTTGTGAGTTCTTCCAGAACCAGGACCACATAATCAATCTAAGTGGGGATGTGCTGGTAGATGTTTAACGACTAGTAATCTGAGTATACTTCGGACATGAATGTTGGCTGATTATTTATTTACAGTAATGTGCCAGATGAAAATAAAACAACAAAAATATTAACTTGTTCCTCAATGATGTGAGTGATATTTTGATGAAACAGATAATAGTTTCGAATACTGAAAGAATATTTCCCCATTTAAAAAATGTTATTCAGTGTAGCAGCTACAGCCATGACACACTTAAAAGTTTTATCTAAATTATTAATATTCTCTTTTTTATGTCTAAAAAATCAATAAAACAATAAGTCAAGTCCTGTTTTGTAGTGTTTGCCAATTTCCATGGTATAAATACTTCTACCATGGCTTATTTTAAGCTATCAATGTAACGTTAAGGAATGCAGAATTGGAACAAAATATGCCATTTTATAGTATTTTTTCATATTTAGATACAATAGACATAAACTGAAAAGTACGGATAAAAGTAAAATGAATAGGAAGTGATAAGGTTTGCATGTTTATGGCTAGCTCTTAAAAAAATTTTATAAAGCAGAAGTTGCCAAGAAATATACAGGGGGATCTGACGCACCTTCACTTCCCTTCCTCTAACGTTGCTATCTTGCATAACTACAGCACAATAACAAAACAGGAAATTGACATTGGTACAATACACAGAACCTATTCATATTTCACAATTACACATGCTCTCGTGTGTGTGTGTATAGTTCTATGCCATTTCATTACATGATATGGCATTATAGCATTATATAACCACAACAATTAAAATACAGAACTCTTTCATCACCAATGAAATACTCTCAAGTTACCCCTTCACAGCAATTTCTTGATTCCCAATCTTTAACTCCTGGCAACCACCAATCTGTTCTTTATATCTGTAAAATGTGTTATTTCACAAATGTTGTGTAAATTGAGATACACAGTGTGTAACCTCTTGAGACACGCTTTTTTCACTCAACATAATCCCTTTGAGATTCATCCAAATGTCTGTAAGTATTACTGATTTGTTTCTTCATATTTAGGGGTACTATTTTACGGTATGGATGTACCACAGTTTGTTTAACCATTCATCCATTGAAAGACATGTGGCTTGTTTTCAGTTTCTATTATGAATATAGCTACTATGAATATTTGTGTGCATATTTTTGCATGTTTTCATTTCTCCAGTATAAATTTCCAAGAGTCCAATTGCTGGGTTCTATTGTAAGCACGTTTTTGGTTTTAAAGGAAACTGCCAAGCTAATTTGCAGAGTGGATATGCCACTTAACATTCTAACAAGCAAAATATAAGTGATCCAATTTTTTCTTCACCTCAACAGCATTTGATATTATCATGATTTTTTTTAGCTGTTCTAATAAGTGTGTAATAATATCTCATTTTTGTTTTAATTCACATTTTCCTAATGGCTAACAATGCTAAACATGTTAATTATTATTTTTTACTAAATATAAATAGTGCTTATTTAAAATCTGTATATTCTCCTCAGTGAAATATCTCTTTAGGGTTTTTGCCCATTTGCTATTTGGATTATTTGTCTTACTAATGCAGAGATTTGAGGATTATTTATATATTCTAGCTAGAAGACATTTCTTAAATGTGTGGTCTGAAAATATTTTATCCCACTGTGTAGGCTGTATTTTCATGTTTTTAACAGGATCTTTCTTGGAGCAGGTCTTTCCACTCCTGATAAGGTTCAACTTAATTTTTTAATGAACTATATTTTTGGTATCAAGTCCAAGAACTGTTTGCCTATCCCTAGGTTCTAATAATTTTCTCCTAAGTATTTTTCTAATAGTTTATGGTTTTATGTCTCACATTTAAGTCTGTGATTCATTTTTAGCACATTTTTGTATGAGGTGTGAGGTTTAGGTCAAGGTCTCTTCTTCTGCTGTTGAGTGTCTCCCATACCATTTCTTAAATAGGGTATCTTCCTGTATTATCTAATGGTATTGCTCCCGTACCATTTCTTGAAAAGGGTACCTTCCTCTGTTGAATTGCTTTTTCACCTTTGAAAAAAATCACTGGGACACTTTTGTATGGGTCTCCATCTTGGTTCTCTCTTCTGTTCTGTTGATCTTTTTATCTATTCCTCCTCCAGTACCACACTGTATTGAATATTGTACCTATATAGTAAGCCTCAATGTCAAGTAGAGTGATTTTTTCACATTATTTCTTTTCATACAATATAGAATAGCTTTTGCTGTTGTACATCCTTTGTCATTCCATATAAATTTTAGACTAGACTTGTCTACATCTATAAAAAGCTTCAAGTAACCAGCTAATAATAAATAAATAAAAATATACAAAGCTGACAAGGTTTTTAATAGAAATTGTCTTAAACTTACAGATTTAGGGAGAACTGTCATCTTTATTATGTTGACTCTTCCAATCCATGGATACAGAATATCTCATCAATTATTTAGATCTTCTTTGATCTCTTTCATTAGCATTTTACAGTTTTCAGCATACATATCCTATGCATGCTTTGCAAAATTTATAAATGATAATTTCATTTTATTTGGAGCACTTGCAAAGGGTACTATGTCTTTAATATTGATTTCTACCAAATATTCATTGTTTTGGTTTCCATCCATGTTCATTGTTAGGATGTAGAAATGTAATTGTTTTTGAATATTGATCTTATATCCTGTAACCTTGCTGAAATGATTAATTGGTTCTAGGAATTTTCTTAAAATTGGTCTTTAGAATTTTCTACATAGACAATAATGTCATCTGCAAATAAAGACAGTTACATTTCTTCATTTTCAATCTCTATATCTTTTCAAAATTATTGTCATTTTTGCAATATTATGCTTGCCAGTACTCTTTGTTGAATGAGAGTGTGGAGAATAGATATCTTTGCTTCCTTCCTGATCTTAGGGGAAAGCATTTAGTCTTTTATTGTTAAGTATGATGTCAGCAGTAAGTTTTCTGTAATTGCTCTTTTTGAGTCAATATCACTAATAGATAGACTCTGTAGTTTTCTTTTCTTATACTCTGGTTTTGTTATGAAGATAGCTCTGGTCTCGTAGAATGAGTTGGGAAATGTTCCCTTTTCTATTTTTTAGAAGAGTTCATAAAGTATTGCTGTTAAGTCTTTAAACGTTTGATAGAATTCAACATTAAGGACATCTGGGCCTGTAAGTTTCTTTGTTGGATGTTTTAAAATTACTAACTAAAACCTTTTAAGTGTATTTAGATTTTCCATGTCTTTTCATTTACGTTTCAGAAGTATGTTTCTGTTTGTTTTTTGTTTTTTTTCATTTGGGTTATCTAAGTTGTTAGGACACAAAATTTTACACAGTGTTTCCTTCTAATTCTTTTTATTTCTGTAAAATTATTCATGATGTCTCTACTTTCTTCCCAGGTTTTAGTAATTTCAGTTTTACTTATTTTTCTTGGTTTCCCTAGTGAAAAATTTGTCAATGGTGTTAAAATATCAAAGAACCAATTATTGGCTTAGTAGATTTACATTATTACTTTTCTATTCTTTATTTTATTAATTTCCATTCTAGGCTTTACTATTCTTGTCTCTGCTTTCTTTGGGTTAAGTTCACTTTTCCTTTTCTAATTCTTAACATGAGAGATTAGGTTATTAATTTAACTTAATTTTTGTTAAACATAGATGTTTTAGCTACACATTTCTCTCTTAAGCACTGCCTTTGCTGTATTCCATAACTTGATATGCTGCATTTTTATTTTCACCTCAAACTACTTTTAAATTTGCCTTATGATTCCATCCTGGACCCTTGGTTACAGAGGAGTGTGCTGTTTAACTTCCACAGATTTTTGAAATTCTAAAATTTCCTTCAGTTATTGATTTCTAATTTTATCCCATGTTGTTGGAAAACAAATTGTGTATGATTTCAACTCTTTTTTTCAAATTTGTTTTATGGTCTAATGTATGGTCTATCTTCAAGACTGTTTTATGTGCACTTGCATTCTACTGTTGTGGGGTGAAGTGTTCTATAGATATCTATTAGGTCTATTTTGTCTATAGAGTTTTTTAGTCTTATATTTGTGTGTTGATCTTCTACCCCATGTTATCTTAAGTATTAAAAATATAATATTGAAGTCTCCAACAATTATTATTGAATTTTCTATTTCTCCCTTCAATTTGATTTGTGCTTTATGTGTTATTGAGCTTTGTTGTTAGGGGCATACATGTTTAAATTGGTATGCCTTACTGATTAACCCCTTATTATTAAAAAAAATCTTCTTAGATTGCTCTTGAGAATAAAAATAACATCTTAACTTAAAACATTGTAGTTTGAATGAAAATCAACTTAATTTCAATAGTATATAAAAACATTGCTTCAATGTATCACTATTCCCTGCTCTTTTTTGTTCTATTATTGTCATACAAATGACACCATTACACATTATAAACCCATTAACATGGTTTTATAATTATTGCTTTATGAAGTTGTCTTTTAACTCTGATATGAATTAACTCTAGTAGGAGTTACTAACACAAAAAGTTTATTTTGTCTCTTTTATATTTAACAATGTAGGTACCTTTATTTCTCCCACATACCTTGTCCTACATTTGTGAAGCCATTCTTTAGACTATATACAGTTTACAAATTCACAGTATAATTTGCATTGAACACCACTGCTCTATATTTTTTCATTCTAAGGTAGTGCATGAGTCAATCAGCAGGCTTACTTTTTATTTTAATTGACATAAGTAGATGAAGTAGAATTAGATTTTCAAAGACTTTGAGAGATATAACTCGTTCTCATTATAACCATCCAAACAGCCAAAATATTACATTATACATTTTAGGCACTCAATGTATAGCAAATATTTTTTAAATTCCTACTATATGTAGGATTCTGTAATAATAAGTGATTTTCTATTTAATATCTAAATATAGCAAATAAAATGAATTGAATTTTCTATATGATGAATGTTTCAAAAGAAAACCAGCAATTAATCTTCTTAGTCCTACTAATTTGTTCTCCTTTCCTTTTTATTCTTTTCCCATTCTTCATTTTCTGTCTGGTAAAAAAATACTATGAAAGTAAATTTGAAATGTTTTACAAGCTGCAAATAACTTTTAAATAACTAAATACAACATGAGTTGAATGAACAGAGGAAAATGTAGATAAATTTTTCATTATCATGTAGTTTCTTCATACCTAAATTTTTTTGACTAGAAATGTCTTTAAGTGTTATATGCCTGGCAGTAATGATTGGATTAGTCTTTGTCCTTTGAATAACTTGTTCTTTCCTTTAGTCATCACATACAAACACACACACACACACACACACACACACACACACACACACACACACACACACACTAGCTTTACTTTTTTCATAAATTGTATATTATTCAGCATTTCCAGGATGTGCCTAAACTTGTGAAGATAAACATGTCTCATTTTGATTCTTTCCTGACCCTCAGATACTCAGAATAAAAATACTTCCAGATCCAAATAAAATGTATGATGTTGTATATTATGATGTTGTATATTATCACATGATATCTTTCCTCTCTTTTAGATTATGTATGTTAAAAAAATGAAAACTAAGTATTTATTTTACATCATGAACCTCTGTTTCTTCACATATAAAATGAAGATGGTGGCAACCTTTACTTCACAATATTGTTATGAGAATTATATGTGATATTTTATGTAAAGCATATAGCACAGTGTTTGGAATTGGTAAGTTCTCAGTAAATTCTACTTCTAATTATATCTTCAAGTCTAAAGGAAATTAATGATAAGTCAATTTAATAATGGTAATTTTTAATATTTTAATTTTTTATGACTTGGAAACATGGAAGATTATTATTTAGCTCTACAATATTCTAATTTTCACCATTTATGAAAATATAAATTTCTACATCATATTTAAACCAGGAAAATTGAACTTTTCTTTATTTGTAGAAGAGCTTAGTCTACATGGTAAACTTTCTTTCTGTATTAGTCTGAGAAAATTGGGTCAAGCATGGAATACAAACTCAGCTCTTGGGGTTGTGGCAATGTAACTTTGCAAAATTGGCCAAAGAAAGCTGTATTTGTATTTCTGACCTTCTGAAAGGTCAATTGTGCAGTAATAAACTTAATTGACCATAATAAAGACAACCCAAAATGATGATTAAGACTCAAAATAATTGAAAGTGATGTATTGTCTTTATTTTTAAGTATGGAGACCCGCTTAAATTTTAGTCACGCCATATCAATTACGAATTGAAATAGCTTAAGGATTTATGCATGTTATACTGACTAGCAATTAAATTGAATGTATATGTGTATCACTCAGTAATGATCTTTGCACAGGATGTGTACCATACAGATATACTTGTCTCTTCAGTTACCCCATACTTCCCTATAGAGTGTGTTGTGCATGAGGACTTGAGGCAAAGATTTGGCCCATGTGTGAAAGAGCAGGTTTCTATTTATACGACACCATTCCTCCTCAACTCACTCAAGCCTGGATTACAGTATGTTGTCTAGCTTCTCCAGAAATCTCCTTTTTCATTTACAATAATAAAAATTCAATTTTTTGTCCACATGTTTAAAATGTTTTAAAGCTGCCATTCAGTAACAGCCGTAGTTTAGTTACACACAAACTGTTGGAATACCATCAGAACTTCTTAAATTACAGCTTTCTCCCTAATTATGAGCCATACATTATTGTCTATATCATCTGTCAAATAAACAGTTTTTGTGCCTGCCAAAAGAATATCTGGAGGTGTTCTTATTTACATTGTATGTTGAAAATATAAATAAAAACACAAACATGATTTACTGCATGTTATAATTAATAAAAGCACCATGATCAAAACATTACCTGATTTTTTTTTTCTTAGTTAACAGCATTTCTTTAAATAGAGTTGATATTTGGGGGAAAAAAGTCTTTCACTTCCATTGAAGAGGAAAAAATGTCAGTATCAATTTTGCTGAAATTTTGAATTCACTGTATATTAAAGGTAGAGATGTGTTATAAAAGGTAGAAATGTGTTAAAATATGTTGAGAATTTAGAATTTTCTTAATGTCAAATTGAGATATAGAAAGCATATCTACTACTATATGAACATATCTAAATCAGATGTAGTACTAATGTTCAGCAGAACAGAGGAAATATTAACATAAGGATTAATTATCCTTCTGACAAATGTTAATTATTAGTTTGAAATCAATTGTACTGTCTTGATTCTTTTCAGTGAATAAGATTCCTATTTTTTTAGAAGCCTATTTTAATTTATACCTTTGGCAATATATTCACATACTGGTAGTTACAAAAGACACAAATGAATTTTTCATGATTAAGCATAATTAGTGAAATATTCTTGTTTAGATGTTAGATAATAAGAAACATACTTTATTTCATTATTGAATATTCATCAACTTTCAGTTTTGAAATATAATGATTCTTTCTATTTATTCACTACTTTCCATCTATCTTACTATGTGTTTGCCTTCTTTGTAATTTTTTATTGATGTAATTCATGTAAATAGTTAACAGCCACATGGCAGTACTAATACTAATAAATTGTGCCAAATATTATTTAAATGATTTCACATATTAACTCATGTAATCTGTAAGATATCAATATGATTTACTAATATTAGTATTCAATTTTATAAACAGAGAAATAAAGTCATTAAATATCTAAGCCACAATATCACAACTATTAGGTGGTGGAAACAGTATTTGAACCCTATATTTTGCTTTCAGGGCCTGTGAATTTAATGCTTACAGAGTAGTTATTTGTAGATTTTAATGCTTATGCTAAAAATAATGGTCCTCTGACCCATTCACATCTATCTTAATTTCTGCAAATAGGGAATTGCTTACAACTATTTTCGCTGTTTCTACTTATATTTAGCTCGATATTTTTAAGTAATATGGGTTGATTGCTATTTTGTATCTTTAAATTTACATTTTTCCCTATTGTGAAAATTAAAGATTTAGCTGTCACATATCTCCCTCTCCCACATTGTGCCTGCATGCAAGCACAGACATACACATTTTCTCTTTCCTCATCCTCCAAATATAATGAAATCATGACTTTGATCACATCAATATTCATTGTTTGCATCTTAAGGCTGCATTAATATTATTTACAACTGGTGTTGTGTACATATGAAAGAGTAGGGACATAGGTAAAATATATTGGGGACTTAGCAATGTTTAATATTAAATATGTCATATTTTGTACATTACCTGGTTTACTCTGGTAATGTTTCCTTCACTGTATAGTTTCATTTTAGAGTTCACAATTGACTTCATTTACATTTGTTCAACATTGTTGTCTCTGTTTATTGGGATCCTCAAATTAGTTCCTTCAGAACTTAAAATAGTAGATGGGAAAGGAATATTCTAAGACTTTGCTTACTGAAAAACATCTTCAGTCTACCTTCACATTAATTGATAATTTGGCTTGTCATATAATTCCGAATTGAAAATAACTTCCATCTGCTGACTTCTTGCATTAATCTAATTATTCTCTTTTGTTCTAATTTTGAAAATGTTTCTCAATTTTATATTACAAAATTTTCTTGAATTATTTATTTCCTATATTACATCTTTCATTTTCACAAGCTCTTTCTTGTTCTCTGTATCTTTTTAAGAGGATAGTTTTCCCATGGTATTTTCTTTTCTCTCTGAATATATTAATTATACCTTTTTTCCCTGTGCTTTATCTTCACTGTTTCCATTGAATTGTTTGTTTCCTGTTTGTCCTTTTGGACTCTGTCCTGAATTTTAAATGTTATGGTTGACAGTCTGGTGATACTTTGGGTGCATTCATTTTTAAAACTGGAACTCTAAAAACCAGGTGCAAGCATTTTGTGCAAGGGCAGAACTTTTTGATTGGTGGACACCATTGTACCACAATGAGCCCGATGTAATGATTTGTAGCTCTTATCAATTGGACTGGGCAGTTTTCCCAGAGATAAATCTATAATCATATTCCTGGGGTGTGCTGGGGGAACGGCGAGTATAAGCCTGGGTGTATGAGTAAGTTCTTAGGAGCTAAGTAGGGAAAGGGAGCAGGGGCTTTCACCACTTAGAATGCAAAATGTTGCTGAATCACCCTATTTTTCTATCAAATGGCTCACTCATCTGCCTCCTCGGATGTACTCATGTCTGTAAGCCCAGAACTATACTAGTTCATCTTTTCTAGAGAGTAAACTCCCACTATCATGGATGTGGAGAAGATTCAGTGTTCTGGTTGCACAGGCTGGAGGAAAGAATCTGGGCTCCAACTGCTAACTTTACAGACTTTCAACCACCTGTTTTCCAACTCCCCTGCATCGTAGCCTTCAGCGATAACTAGTACCTCCAATGCTGAAACATTTCCATGGTTCTTTGACTTGGATCAATTACTACTCTTTGATATCCTCCCCTTCTCACACAGGCAATTATCTTCGAACTTTTCTGCAGCCTGCTAAGTCAGTTTCCTCTACTTTCTAGCTTTGAGTAAGTTGACATTCCTAATATGCTCTTGTCCCTTATCATTTTGGAAGGGCTTTTCATGTTTGTACCACTTTTATTCATTTGTTAACATTTTCTGTGAGTTAGATCACCAATATTACCTGGAGGTGTGGTTATTATACAGTAATTTTTCTCACTTATGATTATTGTAAGTTATTCAACTTTGCCAGAGAAAGTACTTAAAATTTTAGTTTTTTGTTGTTGCCTTTTTTACATTTTTACTTTCTCCGACACAAGTATACATCTAAGCTAAATAAGTTATTTTCTAATGAATAGGTAATCACACAAGTGCTGAATGTTAAACTGCACAGAAGTGCATGAATTGATTGTAATGAGTATGCCAGCCTTTGGCTAGACTGACTGAAAGCCATTCAAGGGAAGTGTCCCCGAACCTTTAACCTGCTTCTCTTCAATCCTCCTAAGCACTGTTGAAACAAAGAAAGATAAGAAAGAATCTAGACAACAAATATAATGTATAAAAATATATGTAACAAGCTTGTTATGAAAGAAGTTAATATGGCCACCAATATAACCAAGTAATGGTTATAAAATAGCAATATTATTTAGCATTCAGTGAAAAATGTGACATTTGGAGTCAGTTACCAGTTTCAAGCAGTCTGGTTCTGTTGTTGCCACCTAAAAAAAGACTGTCTGTGATTCTCTCTTTCTGTTCTTTTTTTCCCTCTTAATTGCCATTTTTTCCCAGACCAGCTGTAGCATCTATGTCCTGACTTTGATCCAACAACTTACTTTAACCCATAGAGAAAATGTCTCCCATAGACTGTGTATATTGCTGCAATGCCTCCATTCTTGACAAGCTTGCTGTTTTAACACAATAGAACGTGCAGAGAGCTGCATGAAGTGAAGCTCCCACATACTGGGAAAGAGAAAATTAAGACCTCTGTTTAGTAAATATTGGCATAAAAATGAAATTCTTTTCACCTAAAATAACATTGTGAGTATGTGAAATTGAAATTTCAACAGAGGCCAAGGAATCCAATGTTAGCTTGTTTGTCTTTCCTGAGAAATCATGCTTTAAAACATGTTTCTCATTTGATTTAGGACAAATAAGTCATTCTCAAGTTCAGTCCTAGGTGGGGCACTGGCAGAGGGTCTTTGAGGCCCTTCTAAGGCAAAGAAGGTTGTAGTGTGATAATAAATAAGACATAGCCAGTGCATTTAGATGCTCTCAAATCTGAAGATTTTATAATTATCTTCAAACTGGATAATAGAGTAAAATTGAGTTTCTACATGTGGAAAACTGGTATCTATTAAAATTATGTTTTGTAAATTTCACGTATTTCTGAATTTTTCCAGTGAATCCGATTCAATTATAAAGGAGTTTCTATAACCTGCTGTTTTGAGGCAAAGGCCCCACTGTTAGACTCAAGGTAAATATGTACAGCAGATATTACTTGTCGGGACTACACACTACTCATTAATTATCTGCTCATGATGGGATGAACTAAGTGTTCAGCACAAGTGTAAGTACTGTATACACCAACAAAAACAGAAATATTAACTGCATTACTGATCGGTATATGTTAAAGGAAGGAGGAAATACTTTGTCCACAAATACAATGCAGGATCCAATGTTTTCTTCGAAGCCTATTATAAGAAAATTACAGACAAAAACTTTTAAAATATGGAGGCTGATATGGTTTGACTTTGTGTCCCCATCCACATCTCATCTTGAATTGTAATCCCCATGTGTTAAGGGAGAGAACTGGTGGGAAGTGATTGGATGATGGGGGCAGTTTTCCCATGCTGTTCTCATGGTAATGAGTGAGTTCTCACGAGATAGCTGATGGTTTTATAAGAGGCTCTTCCCCCTTTACTCTTACCTTATTCTCTCTCCTGTCACCTTGTAAAGAAGATGTCTCCTTTGCCTTTTGCCATGATTCTAAGTTTCTTGAGGCCTCCCCAGCCATGTGGAACTGTGAATCAATTAAACCTCTTTTCTTTAAAAATTACCCAGTCTCAGGTAGTATCTTTATAGCAGCGTGAGAACAGAGTAATACAGTAAACTAGTACCAGGAGAATGGGGTACTGCTATAAATATACCTAAAAATGTGGAAGGGACTTTGAACTGGGTAACAGGCTGAGGTTGGAACAGTTTGGAGGGCTCAAAAGAAGATAGGAAGATGTGGGAAAGCTTGGAATTTCCTAGAGACTTGTTGAATGGTTTTGACCAATATGCTGATAGAAAACGGACAATGAAGTCCAGGCTGAGGTGGTCTCAGATGAAGATGAGGAATTTATTAGGAACTAAAGCAAAGGTCACTCTTGCTATACTTTAGCAAAGAGACTGGTGGCATTTTTTCTCTGCTCTAGAGATCTGTGGAACTTTTAACTTGAGAGAGATTATTTAGGGTATCTGGTGGAAGAAATTTCTAAGCAGCAAAACATTCAAGAGGTGGCAGGGTGTAAAAGTTTGGAAAATTTGCAGCCTGACCATGTGATAGAAAATAAAAATCCATTTTCTGGGGAGAAATTTAAGCTTGCTGCAGAGATTTGCATAAGTAACGAGGAGCTGAATGTTGATCACCAGGACCAAAGGGGAAAATGTCTCCAGGACATGTCAGAGACCTTCATGGCAGCCCCTCCCATCACATGCCCAGAGGCCTAGGAGGAAGAAATTGTTTCCTGGCCTGGGCCCAGGCTCTGTGCACCCTTGGGACTTGGTGCCCTGCATCCCAGCACGTGTGATTGAAAGGGGCCAAGGTACAGCTCAGACCATTGCTTCAGAAGGTACAAGCCCCAAGCCTTGGCAACTTCCACATGGTGTTGGGCCTGCGGGTGCACAGAGGTCAAGAATTGAGGTTTGGGAGGCTCCACTTACATTTCAAAGGATGTATGGAAATGCCTGGATGTCCAGGCAGAAGTCTGCTACATGGACGAAGCCCTCATGGAGAACACCTGCTAGGGCAGTGCAAAGGCGAAATGTGGAGTTGGAGCCCCCACATGGAGTTCCCACTGGGGAACTGCCTAGTGGAGCTGTGAGAAGAGGGCCACCATCTTCCAGACCCCAGAATGGGAGATCCACTGACAGCTTGTACCATGCACCTGGAATTGCTGCAGACTCTCAATGCCAGCCTGGGAAAGCAGCTGGGAGGGGAACTGTACACTGCAAAGCCACAGGGTTGGAGCTGCCCAATACTATGGGAGCCCCCCTCTGGCATCAGCTTGACCCAAATGTGAGACATGGAATCAAAGAAGATAATTTTGGAGCTCTAAGATTTAATGACTGCCCTGTTGAATTTCAAAATTGCATGGGGCCTATGGCCCCTTTGTTTTGGCCAATTTCTCCCATTTAAAATGGGAGCACTTATCCAATGCCTGTACCCCCATTGTATCCTGGAAATAACTAACTTGGTTTTGATTTTACAGGCTCATAGGCAGAAGGAACTTGCCTTGTCTCAGATGACACTTTGGACTTGGACTTTTGAGTTCATGCTGGAACAAGTTAAGACTTTGGGGGACAGTTGGGAAGGCATGATTTTGAAAAGTGAAGACCAGAGATTTGGTCAGGTGTGGAATAATATGGTTTGTCTTCGTGTCCCCACTCAAATCTTATCTTGAATTGTAATACCCACATGTCAAGGGAGAGGCCTAGTGGAAAGTGATTGGATCATGGAGATGATTTCCCCCATGCTGTTCTTGTGATAGTGAGTTCTCACAAGAGTTGAAGGTTTTGTAGGGTCTCTTCTCCCTTTACTTTTCCTTTCTTCTCTCTCCTGCCACCTTGTGAAGAAGGCGCCTGCTTCACCTTCTGCTATAATTGTAAGTTTCCTGAGGCCTCCCCAGCCATGCAGAACTGTGAGTCAATTAAATCTCTTTTGTTTATAAAGTACCCAGTCTCAGGTATTTTTTATAGCAGTGTGACAATGGACTAATACAAAGGCAGAAGGGATTGTTTCCAACATCAGAATATATGGTGAAAAATATTACATACAAGATGTTATTGAAGTCATAAATTTTGAGGCAGGTGACATAAATTCTCATCCAAGTCATCAGTGTTCATTGTTTTTATTAAATTTTCCAACATTAACAAAAATAGAGAGAATTCCACATATTATTCACCCAGTTTTCAAATTTATCAAGATTTTTTCATACTGTTTTTTTCTTCTTCCCTCCTACCTCTCCTCTCCTCCCTTTCCTTCCTTCCTTCCTTCCTTCCTTCCTTCCTTCCTTCCTTCCTTACTTCCTGTGGTAAGATGACTAATGACCCTCAAAGATGTCCATGTCCTAATCCTTAGAGATATGAATATTTTACATTATATGGCAAAGAGGAATTGTGATTGTAGATGGAATTAGGTCACTAATCAATTGACCTTAACATAGGGAGATAATCCTGGATTGTCCAGTTGTCCTCAATAGACTCAAAAAGGCTCTTAAAAGTGGAAGATAGAAGAAAAGGAATAGTTAGAGAAAGATGTGAGGATGAAAGAATAGGTAGAGAGATGAAACATTGCTGTCTTTAAAGATGGACCTTAAGCCAAGGATTGTGGGAAGCCTCTAGAATCTAAAAAAAGTAAGAAAACAGAGTTCCCCCTGGAACCTCCAGAAAGAAACATCACCCTGCCAAGGCCTTGCTTTTGATCTCATGAGACCCATGTTGAACTTCTAACCTATGGAACTGTAAGATAATAAATGTGGGTTATTTTCAGTCACTATGTTTTTTGGTAATTTGTTATAGTGGCCATAGAAGAATACTACACCTTTTTAGTTTGTCATCGTTCTTTTTTATAATTTTGCAGAGGAATTTTAAGGCAAATTCCAGATTTTGTATTATTTCACTCCTATGTACTTGGTATATATATATAGAAATATGAATAGCTTCTTACTACCACAATACTATTATCACAGCTAACAAATTAGATAAAAATACATTTCTCATTCAAATTTCCTCAATTCTCACAACAATGTCTTTTTATAGTTGGTCTTTGAATGAAGATCCCAACCAAGTCCACACATTGTATTTGTTTATTATATCTCTTCAGTCTCATAATTCAGGGTAGTGCCTTCTCCCCTACCTGCCTCCTATTGTATTCATGCCACTGACATGTTGAATAAATCCAATCAGCAGCTATGTTGCATGCCCTGTATTTGACTCTTTATGGTATCATTTAATTGCCCGTCTATTCTTCATACTTTTTATAAACTGGAAGGTAGCTTTAGGGCTATTTTGATTGGACTTGGTTTCTTATTTCCTGACTGTACTGCAGAGTGGTGCAGTCTACTTCATATTCATCACATTGAGCACATAATTACATGTTGTTCCATTTTTAGTGGTATCAGTATTGATCAATGAAGTTTTTAACAACGTGATGCCTCCACTATATATTAATAGTTTTCACTAACTTTTACTTTAATGTTTTATCTTTGCCTGAATCTGTTATCCTAAGTATTGAAAAATGATTATATTCGATTTTCTTCATCAAATATTATCTGTAATTTCCTATAAAGAATAATTTTCCAAAGTGGAGTATTTATAATATGCTCTATATTATATATGAGAAAAGAGAGAATTGTGAATTGCCTATATAGCTCTATTATATAAAAAAAGCAATAGAAAGATAAAGTGAAACTTGGGGAAATACTTATACATAGTAAGAGGGAATAAACTGAAGAATTGGAGATATTGTAGAATCTAAAATTTAAATAGAAAATTCATAAAAATTAAAAGAAAAATTTCAAAATACTGAAACAACGTATCCAATTGGTGGTTGTAAGGACATAGGGAAAAAACCAGTGTTATTTCTATTCTCTCACTCAAGAATCAACATAAAATGCTTTACCTCTGGTCACCAAAATGTGTATAGGGATTTCTCCTCACCAGCAAGCAATTCTGCATTCAATGCAAGCTAGGTATCCTCTAATTGAATTCAATTCTGACATGATATACCTGGAGATATCATTCAACCCCACAGGTTGAGGGCTCAGTTCCACAAGACTGCCCCCACAACCCCACTTCCAACGCTAATGGCAAGTCCCTGGCTTTTTACCTACTAGCTATAAATTAGTATATTAATCCGTTTTCCCACTGCTGATAAAGACATTCCCAAGATTGGGCAATTTACAAAAGAAAGAGGTTTAATGGACTCACAGTTCCACATGGCCAGGGAGGCCTCATAATCATGGCAGAGGTGAAAGGCACATCGCACATGATGGCAGACAAGAGAAGAACTTGGGCAGGGAAACTCCCCTTTATAAAACCATCAGATCTCATGAGACTTACTCACCATCATGAGAACAGCACAGAAAAGACCTGCCCTCATGATTCAATTACCTCCCACCGGGTACCTCCCCAAACACATAGAAATTCAAGATGAGATTTGACTGCGGACAAAGCCAAACCATATCATTCTGCCCCTGGCCCCTCTTAAATGTTCTCACATTTCAAAACCAATCATGTCTTCGCAACAGTCACCCAAAGTCTTAACTCATTTCAGCATTAACTCAAAAGTCCGCAGTCCAAAGTCTCATCAGAGACAAAGCTTTAAGATGGACCTTAAGCCAAGGATTGTGGGAAGCCTCTAGAATCTAGAAAAGGTAAGAAAACAGAGTTGTCCCTGGAGTCTCCAGAAAGAAACATCGCCCTTCCACCTATGGGCCTGTAAAATCAAAAGCAAGTTAGTTACTTCCTAGATACAATGGGGATACAGGCATTGGGTAAATACAGGCACTCCAAATGGGAGGCATTGGCTAAAACGAAGGGGCTACAGGCCCCATCAAAGTCTGAAATCCAGTGGGGCAGTCAAATCTTAAAGCTCCAAAATGATCTCCTTTGACTCCATGTCTCACATCCAGGTCACACTGATGCAAGAGGTGGTCTCCCACAGCCTTGGGCAGGTCCGCCCCTGTGGCTTTGCAGGGTATAGCCCCCTCCTGGCTGCTTTAACAGGCTGGCATTGTCTGCAGCTTTTCCAGGTGCGTGGTGGATTTACCATCCTGAGTTCTGGAGGACAGTGGCCCTCTTCTCAAAGCTCCACTAGGTGGTGCCTCAGTAGGGACTCTGTATGGGGGCTCCCACCATACTTTTCCCTTCTTCACTGCCCTAGCAGAGGTTCTCCATGAGGGCCTTGCCACTGCAGCAAACTTCTGCCTGGGCATCCAGGCATTTCCATATATCCTCTGAAATCTCGGTGTAAGTTCCCAAACCTCAGTTCTTGACTTCTGTGAACCCAGGCTCAACACCATATGGAAGCTGCCAAGACTTGGGGCTTCCACCCTCTGAAGCCACAGCCCAAGCTGTACCTTGGCCCCTTTTAGTCATGGATGGAGCTGCTGGGACACAGGGCACCAAGTCCCTAGACTGCACACAGCAGAGGGACCCTGTGACCAGCCCACGAAGCCGTTTTTCCTTCTAAAGCTCCTGGTCTGTGATGGGAGGGGCTGCCACAAAGGTCTCTGACATGCCCTGGAGACATTTTCCTCATTGTCTTAGTGATTAACTAACATTCAGCTTCTTGTTACTTATGTAAATGTCTGCAGCCAGCTTAAATTTCTCCTCAGAAAATTGGTTTTCCTTTTCTACTGCATTGTCAGGCTGAAAATTTTCTTAACTTTTATGCTGTATTTCCCTTTTAAAACTGAATGCCTTTAATAGCAACCAAGTCACCTAGTGAATGCTTTGCTGCATAAAAATTTCTTCCTCCAGACACCCTAAATAATCTGTCTCAAGTTTAATGTTCCACAAATCTCTAGGGCAGGGGCAAAATGCCTCCAGTCTCTTTGCTTTATGTCTAAAACATAACAAGAGTCACCTTTGCTCCAGTTCCCAAGAAGTTCCTTATCTTTGTCTAAGACCACCTCAGCCTGGACTTCATTGTTCATATTATTATCAGCATTTTGGCTAAAGCCATTCAACAAGTCTCTAGGGAGTTCCAAATTTCCCACACTTTCCTGTCTTCTTATGAGCCCTCCAAACCATTCCAACCTCTGCCTGTTACCCAGTTTAAAGTTGCTTCCACATATTCGGGTACCTTTTCAGCAGTGCCCCTCTCTACTGGTGCCAACTTACTATATTAGTCAGTTTTCAGGCTGCTGATAAAGACATACCTGAGACTGGGCAATTTACAAAAGTAAGACCCAATTCCACATGGCAGGGGAGGCCTCACAATCAGGACGGAAGGTGAAAGGCACGTCTCAAATGGCACAGACAGGACAAGAGCCTTTGCAGGGAAACTTCACATTATGAAACCAACAGATCTCGTGAGACTTATTCATTATCATGAGAACATCATGGGAAAGTCCTGCCCCCATGATTCAATTACCTCTTACCAGGTCCTTCCCACAAAGATAAAACTACAAAATCAAACAAGTTAAATAAAACATCTTATTATCCCAGACAAAATTGAAAATACCACTATGAAATAAAAATATAATTTATAATTTTAAAATATGTATTTTCTTTTAACTAAAAAATCCTAGAAACATGATCAGCTCAATTAAAATGAGCACTCTTCCTGTTAAGATTCTGGTTTCTAAAGAAGGTTTTTCTCTGAAAAGAACTGTATAGTCTTAGATAAATAAATAACAAGTTTGAGGTTGCAAATATGTAATATAAGCCTACCTGTTTTTATACTAAAGGCTATGAAGTTATCAAAAATAGATAGGGTCATGTCAAAAGGACTCAAGAACCATCTTAAACAATCAAAAGTTGAAAAACTAGAGAATTAGTCAAAACAATTATTGCAATAAACCAAAACCACATCAGATCTATTTACATCCACTACTTCACAATGACCTCCATTATTATTGTGTTATTTGAGACTATATCTTGCTGAAATTAAAAATAAAATTATTAGTGGGAAGAGAACATAGAGCATATCATACACACAGTGCACATGCTAATGGCCCACATAAGCATCACATCCATAATCTCAGTAACAGGGTACCCTAATCCATTGATTCCCAGGTTGTGCTTTATTGATGTGATATTTCCAGCCTGTTTGAAGGTTTCTTTCTTGAAGTGGTGCAAAAATCCATTTACTTAAAAAAATCAATGTTCTAACAACTTCAGTTTATGGAGAAAATACACTATATAATTTAAATGTGAACCCATAGAGTTTTGAACTCAAGAATAAGTAGAAAGTTATTGAGCATAAAATAGCTGTAGAAAAGTTTATTTAATTTGAAATTAATTTACTGACTTCACACCCAGTCTTTCTTCAGTCTGTTTTTTAATAAGTTAAAGCAACATGAAATAAATATAATTAGTTTTAAACTAACAGCCCTATATATTGTAATAGCCCCAGAAGATCCCTATAAAAGAATTGACATTCATATAAATTTGCATGACTGGATGAAGAAAATGTGGTATATATACACCATGGAATACTATGTAGCCATAGTATTGAGGAATGAGATCATGTCCTTTGCAGGGACGTGGATGAAGCTGGAAGCTATCATCCTCAGCAAATTAACACAGGAACACAAAACCAAACATCGCATGTTCTCACTCATAAGTGGGAGGCGAGAATACATGGACACAGAGAGGGGAACAACACACACCAGGGCCTGCTGGGGGGTGGGAGGTGAGGGGAGGGAACTTAGAGGACGGGTCAATAGGTGCAGCAAACCACCACGGCACACGTATACCTATGTAACAAACCTGCAGGTTCTGCACATGTATCCTGTTTTTCTTTAGAAGAAATTTTTTAAAAATACAATTGCTTCAAATATTTATTATATTTATATTATGTAAATATATATTTATCATGTTTACATAAAATAGATTTTACATAAAATAGATTTTATACTGTATTATATATTTCATATTTTATATGTTTTTATTTTATATAAATATATGTTTATATATTATATATATATATATATTCAGGTAAATCCTACTTATGTGATTGGAAAAAAACCGAAAACAAGAATTTAAAGTGTTCTTCTCATTGATTCTCTGCAACTGACAGAAGCAAACATAAAAACTCTGGAAAATCAGACAACTCAGTTTTCAAAGAATTCAAAAGGTCAAGGTAAATGAGCAGTTCGAAGCTATCAATCACAAAACTACAAAGGAAACAAGGCATCATATGTGAACTCCAACAGAAACAACTGTACATTCATTATATATTAGATATGGACTATCAACTAGTTGTGATTAAGAATAAAGAAAATGCTGACTTAGATCAGGTTCCCGTGACACCGTGCTTGAGACTGGGATTTGGATGACTATGTTTTATTGAAGGAGTGCTCATCAGGGAAACCTGTAACAGAGGAAGTGAAGGGAATCACCAAAAGAGCTGGGCAAGGGATGGTCTCAGGAAACTTCTAGTCATGGTCTAATCCACAGAGAAGGGGTGGCTTCTGAAGCATAAACTGTAGTGTGAAAATTATCCTTCTCCTGACTGATACAAAGTGTAAGTTTTTCATATTTTCATTTTTTTTCCAATCCTTTATAGTGTGTGGCCTGACCCCAAAGTTTGAGGAGGGAGGTAGCTAAAAGCGTTGGTGGCAGCCACCAGGCAAAACAGCTGATGCAGGGAAGCTCAATGGGGAACCAGAATGTCCACTGCTAATGCCTAAAGCAGAAGCACATTCGAAAGATCACAAATGGAAGGAATTTTGAAAAGAAATCTAATGAAACTTTTAGAAACTAAAATATATGTTTTAGAATTCTTAATCAAGAATGCAGCCCAGAAATTCAAAGAAATAGAAAATATGAGGTTAAAGGCATAAAGGAGAGAGTGAAAAATTCTAACATATATCCTTTTATTTTAAAAAGGAAATAATAGAAAGAGGTAATAATTGAATAAATAAATAATACTTCTGAATTTTCTAGAACTTAAAAAATTAATCCTCAAATCTTGGATAGACAGCAAATAAAGAAATAGAATAAACACAATAATAACTGCCTAGACACATCATAATAAAAGTGCAGATCATTAAAGACAAAGAGCCCTTAAGAGCAATGGTTGAACTAATTTACATTCCCACTAACAGTGTAAAAGCATTCTTATTTCTCCACAGCCTCACCAGCATCTATTGTTTCGTGACTTTTTAATGATTGCCATTCTAACTGGCATGAGATGGCATCTCATTGTGGTTCTGATTTGCATTTCTCTGATGATCTGAATGCTTAACAGCAGTAATGGAAGCCAAAATACTGTAACTTAATATTTTCTACTTCCTGAAAGAAAATTACTGTCGACATAGAATTCTATATGAAGTGAAACTATTTTTAAGTAATGAGAAAATGGTATCAATAAATGTTTTTTCCAAAGACTAATATAATTTACCACTAAAAGTTTTTCATTAAAATGAATTGTAATAAATTATATATGTACTTCATCCATAAATAAAATTCTGAATTGTAGGGAGAAATAGCAAACATTAGTGAGAGAGAGAGAGACAGAGAGAGAGAGAGAGAAAGAGGAGGGAGGAAGCAAGACTAAAAATGCTATAATGAATAGCAATAGTGTATAAGTAAAGAGTTGGCTGTTTGATGTTAAAGCATTCTCATTTCTTCAACTAGTCAGAAGGAGAGTTATAAAAATGGCTAATTCTAAACTTCATTATATTTGCATGTTAAAATAGCCAGAGTAATTGCTAAAATAACAAAGAATAAGTGTATAATTTCCACACAAATTGAAAGAAAAAACAGACTCAATACACCTCCACACACACATCCCTAAATCCAAAAGAAGAAAAACAGAGGAAAATAAATAAAAATCAAAAAGAAAATGAGGGGCTGGGTGTGGTGGCTCACACGTAATCCCAGCATTTTGGAAGGTCAAAGTGGGCGGATCACCTGAAGTCAGGAGTTTGATACCAGCCTAGCCAACATGGTGAAATCCTGTCTCTATGAAAAATACAAAAATTAGCTGGGCATAGTGGCCCATGCCTGTAATCCCAGCTACTTGGGAGGCTGAGGCATGAAAATTGCCTGAACCCAGGAGGCAGAGGTTGCAGTGAGCTGAGATCGTGCCACTATACTCCAGTCTGGGTGACAGAGAGAGACTGTCTCAAAAAAAAAAAAAAAAAAAAAAAAGAGGTCCAGGAGTGGCAGCTTATGCCTGTAATGGGAGGCTGAGGAGGGAGGACTGCTTGAGGCCAGGAGTTTGAGATTAGCCTGGGCAACATAGCAAGACTCTGAATCTACAAAAAAAATTATTTTTAAAAATTAGCTTGGCATCGTGGCATGTGCCTGTAGTCCCAGCTGCTTGGGAAATGGGGGGCAGAGGATCACTCAAGTGTTTGAGTTGGAGGTTGCAGTGAGCTATGATCATGTGCCGCTGCACTCCGCCTGGGCAACAGAGTGACACCCTGTGAGAAAGAAAGAAAGAAAGAAAGAGAGAAAGAGAGAGAGAGAAAGAAAGAGAACAAGGAAAGAAGGAAGGAAGGAAGGGAGAAAAATGTGCTCATTTGCATAAAATTTCCCATATTAAAAATATATATCAATCAAATTCATGTATATACAGTATCAATTATCAGTTAAATGTTAAATTTTATAAAAGATAACACATGGGGCTGGTGCAATGCCTCATGCGTATAATCCGAATATGGGAAGCTGAGGCAGGAAGATTGCTTGGGGCCAGGAGTTTGAGACCAGCCTGGGAAATGTAGCAAAACACTGTTTCTACAACTTTTTTTAACTTAACACTTAAAAATGAGCCAGGCATTGTGGCACATGCCTGTAGTCCTAGCTACTCCAGAGGCTGAGGTGGGAGGATCACTTGAGCCCAGGAGGTTGAGACTGCAGTGAGCTATAATCACATCAGTACACTCCAGCCTGGGTGACAGAGGGAGACCCTGTCTTTTAAAACAACTACAAAAAAGATAATGTGGAATGACAATAAAATTAGAAGTACTTAGGAATTTGTCAAACTATAAATGTGCGTTTCCATAATAGAGAAAATAAAAAATTTTGAGAAGCATTAAAGAAATCATAAATAAATGAAAATAAATGCCATGGTCTTGGGTAGGAAGGCTCACTATTGAGTCAATTCTTCCAAAACTGATCTAAAATTTAACTGCAGTTCAATTGAAATCCCAACAGGGGTTTTATGGAACACAACAGATTTATTCTAAATTTATTTAGATGTATTCAAAAATATAAAAAAAAGTAGGGGGCCCAGGATAACCAGGACAATTCAGGGCAATCTTAATAAAAAGAAGCTGAGAGATTTAATCTAGCAGATGCCAGGCCCTGCTATGTTGTAGTAATTAAGGAAGTGAAGTATTGATGAAAAAACAAGCAAATTAGCCAGTGTGAAAGTACAGATAGCCCAGAAAGACATCCATATATATATTGCTTTCATATATCTACATATCTATATTTATATAGATATATAGAAACCTTGCTTATGAAATAGAAGGAATTATTAATAATATAAATTATCTATATGGGAAAAAATGAAACAGAATCACCACCTCACATCATTTACAAAATTACTTGTAACATAGTAGAACTTAAAGATGGTTTATGATTCTTCCCTAAAACAAATGTAAAATTTGTAATACAATACTGAGCAGCAGTGAAAATGAATGGAAAGCTACATGCCACAAATGGATGAATCTAAAAATATGTGCAAAAGCAGAATATATACAGTATAATTGCATTGATACAATATTCATGCACAACAAAAATTAGCTAATAGATTTTTATGGGTACATACATGGGTGTAAAACTTAAAGAAAGTAAGGGAATGAAGAAAATAAAATATAATTTGATGGTTATCTGTGGATTTGGGGAGGGAGCAGAATGTGAGCTGGAAAGAGAATTTTTAATGCTATTTTTTAACCTAGGTGTTGAGTACATGGTGCTGAATATGTTTTCCATGATAGGTATATATACTTTGATATAATTTTAATGTGATTAGCATGAAATATTTTAGAACATTTATAAACTTATGAGCACCTTCCAATATTTCCCCCACTCAAACATCTAATTAATACCCTTCAGAAATTATGATTTGTCATTATAGATTTACTTCTCTGCTTACAAGTTCAACATATGTTTCTCCTACTAAGCTCATTGTTCCATGAGAACTGAAAACACATATGTTTTGTTTACCACTATGAAGTTGAAAAACAATTCCTGGTCAGGCACGGTGGTGTGTGACTAAAGTCTCAGCTACTCAGGAGGTTAAGGTAGGAGGATCATTTGAGCCCAGGAGTTTGAGACCTGCCTGAGTAACATAGAGAGACATCATCTTCCATCTTTAAAATAAAAGCATTCCTATATACCAACATATGTATATAGGACAAACAGAGAGCCAAATCATGAGTGAACTCCCATTCACAATCGCTGCAAAGAGAATAAAATACCTAGGAATACAACTTACAAGGGATGTGAAGGACTACTTCAATGAGAACTACAAACCACTGCTCAAGGATATCAGAGAGGACACAAACAAATGGAAAAACATTCCATGCTCATAGATAGGAAGAATCAATATCCTGAAAATGGCCATATTGCTGAGAGTAATTTATAGATTCAATGCTATTTCCATCAAGCTACCATTGACTTTCATCACAGAATTAGAAAAAACTACTTTAAATTTCATATGGAACCAAAAAAGAGCCTGTATTGCCAAGACAATCCTAAGCAAAAAGAACAAAGCTGGAGGCATCACACTACCTGACTTCAAACTATACTACAAGGCTATAGTAAACAAAACAGCATGGTACTGAACAAAAACAGATATATAGACCAATGGAACAAAACAGAGGCCTCAGAAATAACACCACACATTTACAACCATCTCTTCTTTGATAAACCTGACAAAAACAAGCAATGGGGAAAGGATTCCCTATTTAATAAATAGTGTTGGGAAAACTGGCTAGCCATATGCAGAAAACTGAAACTGGACCCCTTTCTTATATCTTATACAAAAATTAACTCAAGATAGATTAAAGACTTAACTGTAAGACCTAAAACCAAAAAAAACCCTAGAAGAATATCTAGGCAATACCATTCAGGACATAGGCATGGGCAAAGAATTTAAGACTAAAACACCAAAAGCAATTGCAACAAAAGCCAAAACTGACAAATGGAACCTAATTAAACTAAAGAGCTTCTACACAGCAAAAGAAACTATCATCAGAGTGATCAGGCAACCTACAGAACTGGAGAAAATTTTTGCAATCTATCCATCTGACAAAGGGCAAATATCCAGAATCTACAAGGGACTTAAACAAATTTACAAGAAAAACACAACCCCATCAAAAAGTGGGTGAAGGATACGAACAGACACTTCTCAAAAGAAGACATTTATGCGGCCAACAAATATATGAAAAAAACCTCATCATCACTGGTCATTAGAGAAATGCAAATCAAAACCACAATGAAATACCATCTCATGCCAGTTAGAATGCTAATCATTAAAAAGTCAGGAAACAACAGATGCTGAGAGGATGTGGAGAAATAGGAACACTTTTACACTGTTGGTGGGAGTATAAATTAGTTCAACCATTGTGGAAGACAGTGTGGCAATTCCTCGAGGATCTAGAACAAGAAATACCATTTAACCCAGCAATCCCATTACTGGGTATACCCTAAGGATTATAAATCATTCTACTATAAAGACACATGCACACGTATGTTTATTGCAGCACTATTCACAATAGCAAAGACTTGGAACCAACCCAAATGGCCATCAATGAAAGACTGGATAAAGAAAATGTGGCACATATATACCATGGAATACTATGCAGCCATAAAAAAGAATGAGTTCATGTCCTTTGCAGGGACATGGATGAAGCTGGAAACCATCATTCTCAGCAAACTAACACAGGAACAGAAAATCAAACACTGCATGTTCTTACTCATAAGTGAGAGTTGAACAATGAGAACATATGAACACAGGGAGGAGAACATCACACACCAGGTCCTTTTGGGTAGTTGGGGATAAGAGGAGGGTTAGCATTAGGAGAAATACCTAATGTAGATGACGGGTTGATGGGTGCAGCAATCCACCACGGCACATGTATACCTATGTAACAAACCTGCATGTTCTGCACGTGTATCCAAGAACTTAAAGTATAAATATATATATATTTATACTTTATATATATTAAACTTTATATATATTTATTTATATAAATATATTAAAATATAAATATATAAATATAAATATATATAAATATATATTTATATATTTATATTTATATATAAATATATATTTATATATTATATATTATATATATTATATATAAATATATATTTATATATTTATATATAAATATATTTATATATTTATATTTATATATAAATATATTTATATATTATATATATATAAATATATTTATATTTATATATATAACACATATATATTTATATATATGTATATGAATCCACTTATGCCTGAGTTTTAAGGTTTTGAGAACTCTTCCATCTATGAGGATTCGTTACAGTAGGAAGATTTGCTAAAGCAGTATGTAGCCACTCAATTAAGGGAGATAACATGAGTAATGTAGCACAATACATGGTACATGGTAAGTACATGATAAATATCGGTAGTTACTGGTATTGGTAGGTGTCGATGTTGGAGTTCCACATATTATTATTTACGTCTATCATCCAAAGTGTTTATCTAGGTTTGTTTATTTCATTCAAACTTGTTTAATCGGAGGCAATAATTATGTCACTCTTTCTTGTTGACTATGTATACAAATCTACACTATTTTGTCAACTTATAAATAATGATTGTGGCATCAACAATTGAAAACTAGGTAAGTCCAACAGGGCTAAGTGTAACTTTAGGTTTTTCACAGTGGGTAAGAAAGGTCCATAGATTTGAGATAAACATGTCAAGAGATGGAGCACATATTTCTTATACCTCTAATCCTCAAAAAGATCTCGGGGTTATTTACTTACTATGGAAACATAGTAATATAATATCTAAGCTCTTATATTAGGGGAAGTTCTCATTTAAAAAGTAAGAGATTATGATACCATTAAAGGAAGAAACATTCTTAAAAAGTGTGAATTAGGGCCCATGAGTGGGTAAGGAAATCAATATAATGAGTTTCCAACATTTCTTATAAGATAAAATGGAATAGTACCTATTAGAGCACAGGCAAATAATTGTAAAAACTTTTATTGTTGCTGTTTAGACTATTTTATCAAATAGAAGATGGTAACTGTTTATTTGAGATGCATGCTAATTTCATAGATGGTAATGAGAAAGATGGCCAATGGTGACTGTAAGAAACTATTGATTGAAAATTGAAAGATGGGTCCTCTTTCAAAGATGTTAAAATACGATAAAATATCTTAGAATCAATAATATTTCTCATATATTCACATAAATACTGGTTTCTGACATTACAGATCAGCAGGAGCAATGTGGATTGTACCCAAAAAATATTTGAAAGCCACTATCATATATATATTATATATATATTACATATATATATAATATATATATATCAGACTACAATGCTTCAAAGAAACTCCTTGGTAAATTGAAGCTCAAGTAATATTTCCAAATTTGACACAATAATTGCACATACATTATGAAGTTGTCAGTTACATCAGAAATTAAACCAACATAAAACATTTCAATGACCATGAAATGTGACAGCTTATCGAGACTGTATAGATAATACTTGAACCAACACAGTTTTGGTCCCCCAAACACAAAGCACCTAGGCAGCCCTGTGGACTCCTTAGTGCCACAGACTCTGAAAAATTATATCAGATTTTCTGTAAGGTATATTATTTATTGTTAGTTACATGTGGTCAATGGTGACATACTTTCAATAATTAAAAATTGAATAATACTGAAATAACCACAGCAGCTTTCAGTATAATTTGCTTAAGTTGTTC